>NC_091087.1:39292500-39917500 GCF_032405125.1 Capricornis sumatraensis | reverse complement strand
AGTAATACTGATGGAAAATCCAGGCCTCACTATATCCCCTTGTGAGGTTCTTAACCCAGCCACTCTCCTGCCTACCCCCGAGGGCTCTCTCCCCTTTCACTCTTGTCTAGAAACCTTGGACCACTGGACAACACCCCAAGCGGGATTGTAAGAAGATCCTCTGACCAATCCTGAGGAAATTTGACATACTGATGGAAGCAGCTTTGTCTTGGATGGAAAAAAGAGCCGGATATGCAGCAGTCTCCAATTTTCAGATCACAGAGGCTAAGCCTCTGCCACCAGGTACTTCAGCCCAATTAGCTGAACTCATAGCCCTGACTCGAGCTTTAGAGCTGGGAAAAGGAAAAAGAGGAGCCATTTACACTGACTCCAAGTATGGTGCTACATGCAAAGGCTGCTATCTGGAAAGAAAGGGGCCATTTGACCACCTGAGGGTCCCCAATCAAATATGGTGATCAAATTCTTAGACTCTTGGAGGCAGTTCATCTGCCCACTGAAGTTTCAGTCTCTCACTGTAAAGGACACCAAAAAGGGAGCACAGAAGTGGCACAAAGGAACCAAGCAGCTAATCAGGCTGCTAAGAGAGCTGCATTACAGAACCATAACCTAATAGGGGTTGCCACCTTAGTTCCACAGACTAATTTGCCAGAAACTCCTTCATATACTGAAGGTGACGCTCTTAAAGCTGAGGGCTTTCAAGAAGATCATATGGGGTGGTTGCAAAAGGAAGGACTTTTTCTGCCTGGAAACCTCCAATGGAAGTTGGTTAACTCCTTACACGCCACCACTCATTTAGGAGAAAAGGCCCTTCAAAGATTACTAGAAAGGTCCTTAAGAGGAACAGGCTTCCAAACAACTATAAGACAAGTTGTCTCCTCTTGTCCCACTTGCCATTTAAACAACCCCCAAGGAGCTCGAAGACCCCAGCTGGCCCCAGCCTGTCCAATGATGTGGGGCCTACCCAGGAGAGGACTGGCAGATGGACTTCACCTAGATGCCAGTTTCTCAAGGATATAAATACCTATTAGTCATGATAGATACATTCATAGGATGGATTGAAGGCTTTCCCACCCATACTGAGAAGGTTGAGGAGGTGGTAAAAAAACTGCTCCATGAAATCATTCCAAGATTTGGTCTGCCCAGGTCATTACAAAGTGACAATGGGACATCATTTTCTTCTAAGGTCACCCAAGGGGTCTCTAAAGCATTGGGCATTACTTATTATCTCCATTGTGCCTGGAAGTCTCAGTCTTCAGGAAAAGTAGAAAGAGCCAACCAATTCTTAAAATCAGCGATAAAATAAGATAACCCGGGAGACCTCCCTGGGATGGAAGGAGGCTTTACCAATAGCTCTCCTCTGCACCCGCATTGGCCCTAAGGAACAGGTTGGTCTTAGTCCTTATGAGATGCTATATGGGAGACCTTCTGTTTATGTCAATGACCTCTTCCTAGATCCAGAGGTTCAGACCCTCCAGTCTTATACCATGGCCACTGGGCAATTCCAACAGGATATAAGCTTGTGGGGTATGAACCAGGACCCAAAAGATTGTAAGGAGTCACCACTATATGCTCCAGGGACTCAAGTCCTAATTAAAGTCTGGAAAGATGGGTCCCCAAGGTTCAACTCCAGCCCACATGGAAGGGCCCCTACCCTATAATACTTTCTACCCCCACAGCAGTCAAGGTACCAGGACATGACTCCTGGATTCACTATTCACAAGTCAAGCCGTAGGAAAAAACAGAAGAAGACACTCAATACACCTGTGAGCCCCCGGGAGAGCTCAGATACCTATTCAGGACTACCAGTGACTGCCATTCTAATGAGCACCCCCAAAATCAATACACCTGTGAGCCCCTGGGAGAGCTCAGATACCTATTCAGGACTACCAATGAATGCCATTCTAGTGAACACCCCCCAAATCAATACACCTGTGAGCCCCTGGGAGAGCTCAGATACCTATTCAGGACTACCAATGAGTGCCATTCTAGTGAACACCCCCCAAATCAACACACCTGTGAGCCCCTGGGAGAGCTCAGATACCTATTCAGGACTACCAATGAGTGCCATTCTAATGAACACTCCCAAAATCTGGTTTCTGGGGATAAGATTTCTCAGGATAGCTCTAAAGAGCCAATACAGCTTGGCAGGGATAGTACTCCAAAACAGACAGGAGATAGATCTTCTGATCCCTACACAAGGATGGACTTAAGCCATCCTGGTGTGTGAATCTGGAACTGGCTAATGCCCCTACTAGTCCTTGTTATGCCATACTGATGCTGCTTATGATTGTTCCATGTACTGTCAATCGTCTAACCTGTTTCGTCTCTGCCCCAGTCAACAAGCTACAACATGCAGTGCTGGTTCAACAAAGATAAAACTACAGCCGACCACGGAAAATATCACTCACCCTTAGATGGACACCGCTATAAGGACTCTGAGGCTTGTGACTAGCAAGAGGGGGAGGACCAATACCCCTCGCCATCCCAGCTCAGTAGGAAGTAGCCAGAAAGAACTCGACACCCCTATTCCCAAAGAATTCGGCCTCCCAGCTCTTGAGGGGGGAATGTTAGGTAGTTAGAATAGGAAACAGGAGTCCAGAATGGTGGTGGCTAAAAGACAGGGAAGGGAAAAGCCCACGAAAATAGAACAAAGGAAGGTCCGAGGACCAGAGTGAGGACCTCAGGTAGAACAAACAACACTCCTGGCCAGCCCAATTTACATAAGGCAGGCCCCCAGGGAGAGAAAACATATAAAAAGAGAAGCCAAAGGGCTGGGGGTCTCTCTCTCTACCCTCCCACCCCCCCACCCCCCGCCTGCATATGCTCCTTCTCTCTCTCCTGCGTGCGTGCGCTCTTTCTCACTCTCTCTCTGGCACGCTGGGGCGCTCTCCTCTTTGCAACTTTGGTGTCGACATGCCCTCAACACCTTGAGGATGGATTTTCCTGTCATTATCTAAATAAAATAGAGCTGTAACACTGATTTGTCTAAGAGCTATAACACGGTCTGGTCTGTCCAAGACCTAAGAGCTGTGACACGCCGAGGGCTTTAATGTCCGTCACTCCAAATCTTTGTTGTGATGAGACAGAACCGAGGAGTATACACTCACCTGACAACAATAACAACAATAGAAATACACAACAACATCAGTCGTACTGGATTTTAAATGCCACAAGAAAAGAACAAAATGCTCTGGAGGGTCAACAGACACAGCACATATGGTTGGGAAAATAGAAGTACTAGAGGACAGACATCAGAAAATAATTTTTGAAGCTGAAGGTGGTATTTGAGAAAGGGCCAAAGAAAGTGGCATTCTGATAGATACATAAGGATTTTCCTAGGAAAAGACGAAGGTTTCACACAGAGAATGAACAACAGCATGAACCAAGACAGAAAAGGGTGGGTACAAGATACTTTTTATTTTACCCCCAGAGACCAGTTTAGTTGGGGACTGTGTAGATGGGTAACAAGAGAAGACTCCTGAATGTTAGGCTTAATAGTTAAATAGGTTTAGAAGACTGACTCAAAAAGTCTTCCTTTAACAATTCAAATTACTTTGGTGATTCCTTAACCTTTGCTAGAAACTCCTTCTATGTTTATTATCTAAAATAATCATGGAAATGAGTGATTTCTTCTGCAAAGAACAAAAACTAAAATCTTGACAGCTAAGTGGGCATGCTTAGATTACTTAGATTGGGAAAGGCTGAATTTGAATAATCCTATCACCACATCCCCATACTTCTGGGAGTATGTAAGGCTTACAACAGTCATGCAGGCATATCCCAATAGCTAGAATAATGAAGCAAACCAAAATAATAGCATTCATTAAGCTCCTAATGGGCTTCCCATGTCTGGTGGCTCAGACATAAAGACTCTGCAATGCAGAAGACCTGGGTTCAATCCCTGGGTCAGGAAGATTCTCTGGAGAAGGGAATGGCTACCCACTCCAGTATTTTTGCCTGGAGAATTCCATGGACAGAGAAGCCTGGTGGGCTACAGTCCATGGGGTGACAAAGAGTTAGACATGACTGAGCGACAAACACTTCCACTCTTTTTTTAAGCTCCTAACAACAGGCATTCTGCCAGGTGATTTACATAAAATAACCCTATTTAGGTTTATGGCAAGTGAGGCTCAGACAGCTTAAATAAACTGTTCAAGGTTACCAAGCCAGTAAGAAGCTCAGCTAGTAAAACGTAAACATCACTTTTGAACCCAGGCCTGTCTGATCCCCTATTTTCCCCACTGTTCACTTTTGTTTGTACCACACAAAGGTTAGAATGTTAGGGTTGTGATGTATGCATCGATGAAAAAGGTTGAATATTTAACACAGGGACTTTAATGGTCTGGAGAAAAGTTCTACTGAAATATTAAAAACTAGGTTTAGAATGCTTAGAGATCAAGACAGAAAGAGATCAAGTTTACAGCTGTCTCTTGATTCAGTTTGAACAATGATCACACTACAGAGCTTATTTAGGAATATCAAGGAGCAAAATCCCGGTTTTGATTTGGAGTATACCTGCTTCTTGAGAAACCCGTATGCAGGTCAGGAAGCAACAGTTAGACGTGGACATGGAAAAACAGACTGGTTCCAAATAGGAAAAGGAGTACGTCAAGGCTGTATATTGTCACCCTGCTTATTTAACTTATGTGCAGAGTACATCATGAGAAACGCTGGGCTGGAAGAAGCACAAGCTGGAATCAACACTGCCAGGAGAAATATCAATAACCTCAGATATGCAGATAACACCACCCTTATGGCAGAAAGTGAAAAGGAACTGAGAAGAAAGTGAGAAAGAGGAGAGTGAAAAAGTTGACTTAAAGCTCAACATTCAGAAAACAAATATCATGGCATCTGGTCCCATTACTTCATGGGAAATAGATGGGGAAACAGTGGAAACAAGTGTCAGACTTTATTTTTTTGGGCTCTAAAATCACTGCAGGTGGTGATTGCAGCCATGAAATTAAAAGACATTTATTCCTTGGAAGGAAAGTTATGACCAATCTAGACAGCATATTGAAAAGCAGAGACATTACTTTGTCAACAAAGGTCCGTCTAGTCAAGGCTATGGTTTTTCCAGTGGCTATGTATGGATGTGAGAGTTGGACTATAAAGAAAGCTGAGTGCCGAAGAACTGATGCTTTTGAACTGCGGTGTTGGAGAAGACTCTTGAGAGTCCCTCGGACTGCAAGGAGATCCAACCTGTCCATCCTAAAGGAGATCAGTCCTGGGTGTTCATTGGAAGGACTGATGTTGAAGCTGAAACTCCAATCCTTTGGCCACCTGATGCGAAGAGCTAACTCATTGGAAAAGACCCTGATGCTGGGAAAGTGAGGGCAGAAGGGGACAAGAGAGGATAAGATGGTTGGATGGCATCATCGACTCAATGGACATGGGTTTGGGTGGACTCCGGGAGTTGGTGATGGACAGGGAGGCCTGGCGTGCTTCGGTTTATGAGGTCGCAAAGAGTCAGACATGACTGAGCGACTGAACTGAACTGATACTCCAAGAGAATTTGGATATTTGTCTGTATTCACTGATGTATTTCAAGATCCTAAAACAGAGACTATTTCATAGTAAGCACTCAATAAACTTTTCTTGAAATAATGAAAGGTCATGTAAGGGGTATTCTCATTTGAATACTCTTGATGGCCCTGAGATGACAGGAGACCAGCAGGTTTAAGAACCATTCATGTTGTTAGCATATTCCCTTTCAACTCAATGGCAAAAATAAGCAACTATCAAAACAACAAATATACAAAAAAGCAACAGTTGTAAAAGAAGAGCATGATTGTACACAGAAAGGTAGACAAAAGAATGAAAAGATCCTTTTGCATTAGAGATAGCATCTAGCACTTCCTGGATAATCGAACTTCAGTGAGACAGAATCCAGAATTTTGACCTACTGTTTTATTTCAGACTGCTATGAGCAGTATATCTAATGACTGCTTTTTGAAAAAGAAAATGGTTATCTAATCTAAATATTATGAAAAAATGGACAATCTCTTTTTTCTTGATGGCAAGTAATGGAATGAAATTCATTTACTTAAAGAAGCAACAGAGTACACTTACAAAATTCTTTATTTTTCTAATTTTGATAATATGTCTCTATTAGAACATGAAAAGAAAACTGCAACAAAGAGCTGTAAGAAGAAAAAAAAAAGTCTTTGGAAGACAGCAATCTACTCTACAAAAACACTTTTAAAGAGAATAAAAGCAGGTTCCATGAACTTCCTTCTATTTTCCACAAGGTTTTCTAATATTTCTTCTTCGATGGAACCAATGAATAACTGCCACTTATCACAAAACATCTTTCAGATATGTGCTTTATAAATTGCTTTCTTCTGAACAGACAATTCTTCAAGTTGCTCAAGTCTCTCAGCTGCAACAATTTTTCTTATTTCTATTATACTGCGTTTCTTCCATGGAATGGTATAAAGACCAATTTTAAAAACTCCTTTGCTTTTCAAAGATAGTTTCCTAAAGGCACTACTACTGTATTTCAATCAATATTTTAACTTACTTTTTCTCTATTTCATCTAATTCCACAAGCTTTACTCACTTCAACAGTTCTTAATGCTGTAGTTTAATAGTTTGTCAGGAGTCTCATATAATATTTTCTTCTATAGTACACTAACAGAAGATAATGAACAGGTTTTTCTAATCAATTAATACTTGCTTGAGGCAGTCTATATGTTCCTTTTATTAACAGTAACACAGACATAAATGTGTCCTGTCTTTTCAGCTTTTGCAGAAACTCTGTAGTCCTTGAAAAGGTAACTCACTGATTTTGGGGTCTTAGCTTTTTTGTCTTTATGTCTATAAAAGGTCAAAACATATCTTTTTCCTTATTGTGACATTTCAGTTTTACAGATGTTTAAACATTTAGTGTAAATCAGATTTTCTAATAAACTCTAAACAAACTAGCTTCTGAAAAGAACTAGAATTAAAACAATTGCAAATTCTGAGGGTAGATTAGGTGAGAACCCTAAAGGAAAAAAATACAAAAGCCTTATTCTTTTAAATATTCTTGAAAGACATTACAGTTCACTTGATAGATATTCTAAAATTACTAAAGCTGTTGAAATTTTATAGTCACCAAATAGATTGATCCTTTCTGTACCCTCACCACCTACTAAGTATTGTGGTACTTGAAAACAAGCCAAGAAATCAAACTGTTAAGTGTTTATTACTTTACAAGTAGTTTCTTACAAAACACTGAGAATATAGAAAAATAGAACGTTCCGGTACGTATTTTTTGTCCTTTATGAGCCCAAATTTCCCCCTACTTAAATTTCAGGATCCCTGCACTATGCCTTAAAACCACAAAGTGTAGACACCATTTTAAAATCGGTGCTTGGGTATGTGTGCATGCATGTGCCTGCTAAATCGCTCAGGTGTGCTGGACTCTATGCGACCCCATGGACTCTGGCCTGCCCAGGCTTCTCTGTTCATGGGATTTCCCAGGCAAGAATACTGGAGTGGTTTGCCATTTCCTACTCCAGGGGATCTTCCTGACTCAGGGATGGGACCCAGGTCTCTTACAGGTTCTGTCCTCTGCCTGAAAACAACTTCCTCAGCTTTAAACATTCTTATATGTAACTTACATGTAACATCTGTGTAAGTCGCACTGTAGTACATTCTCCCCCCTTTGTAAATTTAATTAAATCGATTTTTAAAGCTGAGGAAGTTGTTTTCAGGCACAGGGCAGAACCCGTACCCTAAAAGCAACAGGTCTACGGATTTAAGACACCAATGACGTCAGTTAAGGTAACACCTGTTAACTGGGTATATTTTCACTTTCGTAAGGTGAAAATGTTTCATAGTTTATGCAAAATATCGAGTCCTGTAATAAACAAGCTCTTTGAGAATTGCTATAGAGTTCCTGTGGCACGTCAAGGCAAAGAATACCGCTATACCACTAAGTCAAGGTTGGACTTGAGTCGAGGAGCAGGGTGGGCAATTCATGAGTCACACCAGAAAGTATGTCATCTTGCACAGATGGGTAGAAAATTTTAACAAGAGGTTTCGAATTCTACGACAAATGCATTAAGAAAATTCTACTGCGGAGAAAATTTTCACCTTACCCATGGAATCAAAATTCACATACATTCTGACTGCAGACTGGTGATCAGCACAACTTCGTGGAATAACCTAATTTTTTCGCTTAAGACACAATCCCAAAGCTTTAGGATACCGTCTATGCATATGGCACCAAGCATCACCTTTTCAAGCTCTCGCCGGCACGGGAAATGGGTTGGACACCCCAACCTATCACCCTACCCCCACAGGAAGTGAGTTATGTTCCCCCCTCCCCCAGGATGGCCTTCCTCCCCTCCCCCAACAGGAAGTGAGGCGCCCCCATTCAGTCGGCCTCAAACTGAGGCAAACCAGTAACAGCAAAAGAGGGGTGATCTTCAAGGGGTGAAGGGTACCTCCACTGTGGCCACCCCCAAGCTCGCCTCGCTTACTGACCTGCTGACGATAGGGGTAGACAGGGGCCCGAGGCCTAAAGAAAGTCCCTGGCACACAGGACAATTCCCTGAGCCCCTCTCAACCGCCTTCACTCTTCTCACTCCGTCGTCTCACAGCTTGACAAAAATTCCTCCGCAGTACTTTATATTGATGCCTTTTCTTTCCCTTTACTTAATTTCTTAACTGCCTTCCATAGGTAACTTCTTTAATCGCTGCATTTAAAATTTTTCCAGTGAGGAGAAAAATGAAATATTATTCCCCATACCTTCAGAAAAATGAAGGGATTATTTTGTTCAAAGGCGGCGAAGGACTACGTGATTACGTAAGGTGAGACTTATTTTCGCCTAGGTTTCTGGGAGATGTAGTTTTTTAAAATTAAGGCCTGCAGAAATATTGGGCTTAAATTGGTGATTACTGTGTGCTGGAGTCCTTGAAGATACATATTCTGTATTCGACGGTAGGCTGACCTAGGGGGCTGAGGCACCAAATGAGGTAGTACTTCGTTCCCCTTTTCCGCTTAAACGTAATTGAACTGAAATTTCCCTTCACGCCGGCCGAACGTCCTGGTTGTCCCGCCCTCTTTCTTTGGCCACGCCCCCTCGGCCAATCAGACGTGCTCTAGGTCTCTCCCGGGAGGTAGGAACGCGAGAGGTGGGGCCTCATGGTGACTCCTCCCGCGGGGTTGAGGAAAGGGCCCGTGCGCGCGCGCGCGTGTTCGCTCCAGGAGCGCGGCGGCGAGTGCGCGCGCGGAGAGGCGGCGCGCGAGGCTAGGAGGAGGCGGGCTGGCTGGTGGGCCGGGCGGGCGGCGGGCGGCCGGGAGCGCGCGGTGGACTCGGCGGCGGCGAGTAGTTAGTTAGTTGTTGTTAGTCAGTGTCAGTTGCTCGGCGGCGGCGCTGGCGGTCACCAGGAAGGGTACGGGACGGTCGGCGAAGGTGGTCACCGCGGCGGCGTGTGAGCCCCTCAGGTAACGGGGGCAGGGTTGTCCGCGTCCCCTTCGATCCCTTCTGTCCTCTCGCGCCGGCTTGTGGGACTAGAGTCGCCGACGGGTAAGGGGGATGACCTGGGGGAATCCGGGCGGGGCGGCGCAGGGTCTGGGTGGCGCCGCCGCGGGGGCTTAGGCGGCTTGTGCCTCTGGCCCGGCGCGGGCTCTCCGGCCACGGCCACCCCCGCGCCCCGCCGTCCCCGGCGCCCGCCGGCGCCTCGCGCCCCCTGCCGCCCCCGCTCCCGCCCCCTCCCTCGGTGGCTGCGGTGGCGGCGGCCCCGGTGGCTCGGCGCCCCCCAGAGGAGGGAAAGTTGGGACCTGGCGGCGGGGGACACCCCCGGGCGCAGCTGGAAGGCTGCTGGGGAAAGTGAAGCCTGGAGGAGGTGGACGCGGTGAGGCTAGGGCAGGAAGGACGCCTCTCGTTACTGCGAAGTCTGCAGGGACATCCTCATCCACCTCCAAACCCGAGGATCCGGCGCAGCCTGGCCGACAGCGCCAGGGCGAAACCCGGTGGCTCTTTGCCTGCTCACTTCGCTTTGCGGTTTGTGAGCCCCGCTAACGTGCGGGTTTGCTTGGTTATTTGGGGGTTTTGAGTGGTTCGTGAGGTCAGTCTTGTATCTCCTTTGCCTTTTGATTCGTTCATTTTTGCAACTTTTCTTCCCCCCCCCGCCACGATGAGGACTTGCCGTCTGCGCCCCTTTTCTACCCTCTCCCAATCGCCTGCACCATCCGTCTGAGAGCTTGACTTCTTTTTTTTTTTTTTTTTTTCGTCCTTTGACTACATGAAAGACTGCTGAGAGCAACAGGAAAGAGGAGCCTTCCCACCATTAAATGTTACTTTTTTGCAGTCCGCTGTTTTTAAGATCCCCTTTTAGGAATCGGAGAGCTATGGAATGGAGTTACTGGAAGGCTGGCGTTGAGGGGATAGGAGAGGAGCTAAAGGAAAACTATGATTTCATTTCTATTGGCCTTGTATAGAAAACTCAATACATTTTTCTTCTGTGTCTGTTAAATATGGTAAGATTATATATGAAAGTCTGATTTTAGGTCATTGTATGGTGTATGTCATCAGCTTTTCACCTGAATTGGGATTGCCTTGAGGATTCTGTGTTGGGGCCTACCTCTTGACTTTTGTTCAGCCACAACGTCTTTTTTTTTTTTCCTTGATAAATGGAATGATGTGGTAATGTGTATAGGCAGGGAACCCATATTGCTCTCTGCAGTGTAGAAGTGAAAACCATGAATTACCCACAGGGGTAAAACTTTCTATGAGCAATCTTGAATACTTGCTTCATGATGGCTTCTCCTGTGATCTCAGAGTACTTCTAGATAGCTCAGTTCACTGACTACCTTAATTACTTTCTGAAGTGCCTGCTTTTCTTTGGTGACTCGTTTAGTAAACTATAATGGCATGTATGGTACATTTTCTTGGCTTCAGAGATGGGAGTTGTAGCCTCTGCCCAGAGATGAACAGTTAACAATGGAAGCAGAATTCATACGATTACTATGTGTTTTGGCTATGACCAACGCACAAACTATGTGAAAAAACAAACATCTTTCCATAACTGTCAGAGGGAAAGAGGGGGAAATATTTTATCATGTCTTTATTTTTGGAGACTCTTAACATGACTATATTAATGTGGGGAAAATGTCAAAGTATCTTTTTTAAGCCTTTTTGATGTGTGGTCCTCTTCTTCACCTCTGACCTTCCATTTAGGGTTTGACGTTTATGTTTGGCTGTGCTCCAGGATGGGAAGAAAAGTATTTTGGTGAAAGGAAAAGATAAAATTGCTTTGAACTATTATGATACTGTGACTATTCATTTTACCCAGTGATAGTACGGAGAAACCTCCTCCATAATTTTTGTACCCCATTAACATTCAGTCAAAATTTATTTTTAAGAGTTTACCACGAGGCCCATAAAGAAATAATGCCACTTCATAACTGTTCCTGACAATCATGTTTAAAAATATGTTCCTGGAATGTGTTATATGTGTTCTCATATAAACATTTATCTTTGTACATTTATGATAATGTAAATATTTAAGTCTGCGAGCTTAAAAACTTTTATTTGCTTATTTGCATACATGTTTTTCAACATCTAGCAGTGCCAACCATATTTGCCAAATAAGCATCAGCCATAAATTCATGCTTTGGCACATTTCATATAATAACTCTTCTAAATTGCTCCATGGTGAAGCATCATGAGATTAGCATTTGCTTCATGAGAAAGATTTGTTGTTGTTTTTAACTGTAATGATGTTCTGTTTAAGTGGAACAGGTGCTGGGCTCTAGCTGTTTGTGTTGAAACCTGCCAAATCATACTCTTTTGTTGGATGGGTTATTTGAGTAATTTAGGAACCAAACTGTGGCCCCCGGCATGCTAAGTTGAGTTCAAGGCTCCATATCACTGCTGCAAATTCCTGCTTTCACTGTAAGAGGTGTGTATGATGAGCCGTATTTTCTTATTACTGTTCTCTTTACTGTAATTCCTGCTTCCTAGCATCATTCTGATCCTTCATTACTGGAGCTCTTGGAAGAAATCTAGGTTCCTTCTTTGCTGATTTGTTTTCCTTGGAGAAATTCTAGTAACTTTCAGGCCAGGAATAGATAGTTCACATTTGTTCAGCAAATATTTTGAGTGCCTTAAAAGTGGTAGGCATGGTGGAAATCCCTGAGTATATGTAGAATGATATACCTTTTTGCAAGGAGCATATAGTTTAGCAGAAGAAGATAGCTGATAACCAATAATTATAATGTGGAGTGATGTATAACAGGTGTAAGTGAATTCCTGTGGATAGAAGCACAGAGGAGGATGGGTACTTGGGAGTCTTGGGAGGGGAGTGTCCTAAAATGCATTTTAGTGAGTTACCTCAGCTAATCTTCAGAAATAGACAGGGGTTAACTAGGTTGAAGAAAGAGAAAGGACATTCTAGACCAGTGTTGTTCTGTAAAAATATAATAATGTAAGTCACAAATGTAATTCAAAAAAATTTCCTATTAACCCCGTTAAAAAGTAAAAGATGAAATTAATTTTAATAATATTTTATTTGATATATCTAAAATATTTCAATCTGTAATTAATATAAAAAGTATTATTGAGATATTTGACATTCTCTTTTCAAACTAAGTTTTCAGAATCTGGTATGCATTTTACACTTACACCATATCTCAGTTGGGTCTAGCCTTGTTAAAGTATTCAATAGGCACATGTGGACAACACAGTTTAAAATAGGGGATGAATTAAAATTAAATAAAAAAATAAATAAATAATAATAAAAAAAAAAAACATAATGAATATGAAAAAAAAATAGGGGATGAAAAAGTGTTAAGAAGTCAAATCACTGAGTGCCTTATGAAACAAGCTAAGGGGCTTTAACTTTATTCTGAAGGCTGTGAGGATTTAGTGGGGTGGGGGGAGTCAGGGAATTATGCTGTGAAGAATCAAATTTGTGTTCCGGGCAGTGAGGTGAATGCTGGATTAGAGAAGGACAAAACTAGAAGCAGAACCAGTTAGGAAGCCATTCCTGGTGAGAAATGATGAGAGAGATAGAAGAGGGGTGGATGTGTAAGAGGTTTAGGAAGTATTATCAACAGGATAGGGTAAATAATCAGATTATAGAGTTGAGCAAGACTGACAGTTTAACATGATTCCCACGTTTCTGTTGTGAACTACTGAATGGGGCAGACAACTAAGAGAAGCCAACCATCTGTGCCAGATAGACCAAAGTTGAAAAGGGAAACTATGAGAGATTTGTCACGGAAGCTGAGGGAGAAGAGTATTTCAGGGACTAGGAGTGGAGAATACAGTATCTCGCCATGCAAAGGCCAAGTAAGATAAAAATGGAAAAAAAGCCCCTGAGCCATGATGATTAAGTCATTTGTTACTTCAGTTGGAGCAGGTAGCTACATTGTAATGCTTTCTGGGTGAGGGAGTTGAAGAGCCAATGACAACTAGAAATGTAGCTAATTGTGAGAGATATAATGTTTTCAACAGAGGACTGAACAAATAGTACAGGTGAAGGAGATGCACCGGATTTTAGAAAAGTTTACTGTCTCTCCTCCCTTTTTAAAATAAGAGGATTTGGGGCATATTTATTTGGGCTTGTAATGAACCACTGGAGAGGAGAAATTGAAGTGGAGGAGGGGAGGAGAGAGATGGGGGGCAGAGGTGATTGATGATGCCAGGAATTGGGAAGCAATAGTAAGGGATGGGATCCAAAGCATAGGTAGAGAAGTTGGCCTTGATTTTCCTTTTTCATTGACCATGAAGAAAAGAGATGAAATTGGAGGCAGTGTAAATAAGTTTCTAAATGATGGGGACAGGAGGGAGAATGAGTTGATTTGTCTTCTAACATTTTTAAGTACGTGCTTAGAATGAGGGGGAGCATGATAAAATAGGGGTTCTTAAAACATGTCAGTATATAATAGCTTTCAAGGGAATGGGAGAGAAATAGATACATGACTAGGATAATGAAAAAGAATTGTTAGGCAGCACAGAGGACCCATCTTAGGTTCTAGACCTCAGATTTGTAGGGATTCCAGTTTGCATGGTTGATTTTTCTCTAGCACTGATCACTCTGGGTATAACTGAAGAAACTCACAAGAGCTCTAAAGGTAGGTACTGTTATTCTCCTTGATGTTAAGATAACAACTGGTGTTCAAACCCTGGTGATTCAGTTCGAGAGCCCAGGCTATTATGCACAGCTTTGTGCAGATGCCTACTTGGTAGAGATACCTGAAGGGCAGTTGGCTGAGCGAATTAATGATGTTAAAAGGCTGTGACTGGAGTGAACTGTGGAGTCCAGGTTGGATCATGAGCAGAAATCATAGAGGTGATTCAACTGGGAGAAACTGGGAGCTAGAGGTCAGTGTGAAGCCAAAGAACTAGTGAGAAGGGAGCAAAAATGTTAGCTTTTGTTTATGGCATACCTACTACTATGTGTTATATACTTTAATGCCTTATTTCTAATTCTAACAAAAGTGTTATTAACCTTACCATCCATCCCTTTGTCATTCCTCTTGAATGAAGAAACTGAGGATTTAGAAAGGTTAAATCATGTGTCTAGAGATACACTCTCAAGTGATAGAACCAAGATTCAAGCCTGTTCTTTGTTCTCCAAACCATAGTCCTCTCTAGTGAGGAGTAAGAGAGAAAATGCAGTAATGATGCAAAGTGGTAGAGCAACACTGAGATATTAAATTTAGGACTTCAAAGGTGTATCCTTCATTTATCCAATGTTTGTTTAGCATTAAGTGTGCTGAACATGGTTCTAGGTGCAGAGGTTATAGTAGTGAACCAAACGGACAAAAATCCATGCCCTGATGGATTTTACTTTCTGGAGAGAAAGACAGACATTAAATAAAATAAGTAACTTGTTGTTATACAGTATTAGAAGGTGATGGATAAGTGCTGTAGAGAAAAATAGAGCAGGCAAGCAGGACAGGTATGCCAATGGGTATGTGCACTTTTAAAAGGATGTCTGGGAAGGACTTGATGAGGTATAAGCAATTTAAGAAGGAGGTAAGGGGGCACATTAGGTGGAAGAAACAGTTTTTCGCATTGGCCCTGAGGCAGAAATGTGCTTCCTACATTCTCAGAACACTAGGAGGCCAGTGTGCCTGGACTGGAGTGAATAGAAGAGTAGACAGTGAATAGAATAGAAGAGTAGAAAGTGGGTTCAGTTCAGTTCAGTTCAGTCGCTCAGTTGTGTCCGACTCTGCGACCCCATGAATCGCAGGACTCCAGGCCTCCCTGTTCATCACCAACTCCCGGAGTTCACTAAGACTCACGTCCATCGAGTCCGTGATGCCATCCAGCCATTTCATCCTCTGTTGTCCCCTTCTCCTCCTGCCCCCAGTCCCTCCCAGCATCAGAGTCTTTTCTAATGAGTCAACTCTTCGCATGAGGTGGCCAAAATACTGGAGTTTCAGCTTTAGCATCATTCCTTCCAAAGAAATCCCAGGGTTGATCTCCTTCAGAATGGATTAGTTGGATCTCCTTGCCATCCAAGGGACTCTCAAGAGTCTTCTCCAACACCACAGTTCAGAAGCATCAATTCTTCGGCGCTCAGCCTTCTTCACAGTCCACCTCTCACATCCATACACGACCACAGGAAAAACCATAGCCTTGACTAGACGGACCTTAGTTGGCAAAGTAATGTCTCTCCTTTTGAATATGCTACCTAGGTTGGTCATAACTTTTCTTCCAAGGAGTAAACGTCTTAATTCCATGGCTGCAGTCACCACCTGCAGTGATTTTGGAGCCCCCCAAAATAAAGTCTGACACTGTTTCCACTGTTTCCCCATCTATTTGCCATGAAGTGATGGGACCAGATACCATGATCTTCGTATTCTGAATGTTGAGCTTTAAGCCAACTGTTTCACTCTCCACTTTCACTTTCATCAAGAGGCTTTTTAGTTCCTCTTCACTTTCTGCCATAAGGGTGGTATCATCTGCATATCTGAGGTTATTGATATTTCTCCCGGCAATCTTGATTCCAGCTTGTGTTTCTTCCAGTCCAACATTTCTCATGATGTACTCTGCATATAAGTTAAAGAAGCAGGGTGACAATATACAGCCTTGACGTACTCCTTTTCCTATTTGGAACCAGTCTGTTCCATGTCCAGTTCTAACTGTTGCTTCCTGACCTGCATACAGATTTCTCAAGAGGCAGGTCAGGTGCTCTGGTATTCCCATATCTTTCATAATTTTCCACAGTTTATTGTGATCCACACAGTCAAAGACTTTGGCATAGTCAATAAAGCAGAAATAGATGGTTTTCTGGAACTCTCTTGCTTTTCCATGATCCAGTGGATGTTGGCAATTTGGTCTCTGGTTCCTCTGCCTTTTCTAAAACCAGCTTGAACATCAGGAAGTTCGTGGTTCATGTATTGCTGAAGCCTGGCTTGGAGAATTTTGAAAATTAGTTTACTAGCATGTGAGATGAGTGCGATTGTTTGGTAGTTTGAGCATTCTTTGGCATTGCCTTTCTTTGGGATTGGAATGAAAACTGACCTTTTCGAGTCCTGTGGTCACTGCTGAGTTTTCCAAATTTGCTGGCATATTGAGTGCAGCACTTTCACAGCATCATCTTTCAGGATTTGAAATAGCTCGACTGGAATTCTGTCACCTCCACTAGCTTTGTTCATAGTGATGCTTTCTAAGGCCCACTTGACTTCACATTCCAGGATGTCTGGCTCTAGATGAGTGATCACACCATCGTGATTATCTGGGTTGTGAAGATCTTTTTTGTACAGTTCTTCTGTGTGTAGAAAGTGGTTTAGTTCAAGAAATAACCGGGTCCAGATTACATAGAGCCTGTAGAACACTGGAAGGGCGTGGGTGTTTACTTTTTGAGATATAAACCATTGCAGATTTTTAAGCAAAATGACATGGTCAGATTTATGCTTTAAAAAGTCCACTGCAGGTACTGTGTTAAAAGCAGTCTAAAGAAGTGAAGAGTAAAAGCAAGAAGATCAGTTAGGAGGCTCTCTTAAAAATCTATTTGAGAGTTAGTGGTGTCTTATATTAAGAAATTGATAAGAAATGATTGGATTTGGAATATTTGTAACTTTTTATTTTGAAATAATTTTAGATTTATAGAGGAGTTGCATAAATAATACATAGAGTTCCTTAATGTCTCAGCATTATTCACATTTTGGACTAAATAAACCTTTGTTGCGGAGGTTGTCCTGTGCTAAATATATAGGATGTTAGACAGCATCCCTGGCCTCTGTCCGTCCATAGGTGGCAGTACCATCCCCCTGTTGTAACAATCAAAAATGTCTTTGGACATTACCAAATGCCCCCTATGGGGCAAAATTGCTCCTATTAAGAATCATTGGCATATACCCTTCACTCTTTTCCTCCTAATATTAATATCTTACATAACCACAGTACATTTGTCAAGCGAAGAAGTTAATATTGGTACAATGCTTCTGCCAAGCTGCAGACTTTGTGTTTCACCAGTTTTTCCACTAATATCCTTTTTCCATTGCATTATCCAAACCAGGATACTACATTGGTTTTAGGTGTTGAGTGTCCTTTGATGCTTCTAATGCATGAGTTTCTTGGTCTTTCCTTACCTTTTATGACCTTGATACTTTTAAAGAGTACTGGTCAAGTATTTTTATAGGATGTTCCTCAGTTTAGATTTTCTGATATCTTCTCATGATTAGTTACAGAGTTTTGAGGCAGAACACCACAGAGTAAAGTTCCCTTGTTATTACACCTTCTTATCAACATGTCATCACTGGGCGATCACTTAGGTAAGGTAGTTTCTGCCAGATTTTTGCATTAGAAAGTCGTTATTTTCCCCCCTGCATACATTGGTCGTTAGAAGCAAGTCATTAAATTCAGCGCACACTCAAGGGGAGGGGAATTAAGCTCTCCTTCCTGGAGGGAGATGTATCAAAGAATTTATGGACATATATTAAAAGCACCACAGTAATTGGTAAATATTTTGAGGGAGATACTTTGAGCCTTTACCAGTATCCTGGTTCTGCTACTTTTAGCATTCACCAGTAATCTTGCCTGTAGTAATTATTGCTGTGATGTTCTAAATGTACTGTTTATTTTTCCTCATTCTTACTGCATTTACTAATTGGAATTCTGTAAGGAAGCTTTGTTCCTTCTCTATCTTTCTATCTAATCATATCAGTTGTAATTCATGGATACTTTATTCTTAGGGTTATCATTCAGTTGGTATCATTATTTCTTTTATTGCCCAAATTATTCCAACTTTGCCCATTGGCAGCTCTTTTAGTTGACTTCTGTGTCCTTTTGATATGTTCCTGTCCTTTGTATGTGTACATGTTAAACTTCTTTATTCTCTGGCACTACTAGATGTTTCTGGATATCTTGTATTTTCCTGCCTCAGCCCTAGACTCATTTCTTTTCACAAAACTCTGATTCCTTTTATTGGAGAATGGTATTTTGAGGTTAAGATCTGGATGCTAGGTGTGCTTGTTGTTAATGGGATATCACTTCTGCTAGATGCTCTCTGTGGACAGAGCTAGGAAATATATGTATGCTTACTAATCTGTGTATCCATACATATCTTTCTTTATTTCTGTATGTAAAATGTATCTCTGACTCTGACTAGGTATGTTTTGATCCAACAGGGTTTGCTGATGAATGTGGAATATGAAAAGAGAGACATCAAGGATGACTCTAAAGTTTTTGGCTTAAGCAACAGGAAGGGTGGAGTTGTCATTTTCAGAGACAGGAAGACTATGAGCAGAGCAGGTTTCTGGGTAGAATTCAAGAGTTCCGTTCCAGACTGGCTACATTTTTGAGTTGTCTAATAGACATGCTAATTGAGATGTCAAGTCAGCAACTGAACAAATGAATCTGTAGTTCAAAGGAGGGTGATGATCTAGGTTGTATACATTTAGAAATTATCAGTATAGGTGAGATCACCTGAGTTGAGTGTAGTTAGAAAAGAGATTCAAGGACTGACCACAGGGCATCCCAGTCAGAGAGATGAGGAGGAACAGTTCTGCAAAATGGTAAGGATTGGGGTGGGACTCTGGGATGGATTTCATATCTGTTATTAATAAACACTTTTTCAGTACCTATTATTTGCAAGGCACTGAGCTGTTTCAGGAGTTAGCATTGAGCCATAAATTTATAATCTAGGATGAGACAAATTACAGACTGAAAAAGAAAGTAGCAGTGGAAGGCAAATACCAGATAATGGTTCAAATACATACTGAAAAAGCTTGTTAGAGGACATAGGCATCAGAAAAAATGAACTCAAGCATGTGCCAGCTACATATAAACATTGATATAAATATGTATCAGATGAGAAACTTGTCATGGTTTCATGCACACACTAGCAATTATCAAAAAGGAGAATCTCTTCTGCATGTTGATCTTGGTTTCTTAAGTTGCTTCTGCTCTTGGTCCCCTGCCATTATAAGGCCTCAGGTTAGTAATTGTGCCTATAGTCATTGCTATCAATTAAGCCAGTGAACTGGTTAGAAGAGTTTCTGTTATACTGACTTTTTAACTTTTATCTCTACCCGCTTTTCAGAATTAATGGGATTAGACTTCAGACTGTTTAAAAACTTTGTTTCAGTGTAAAATCAAGCAGAAGTGGCCTTCATCTTCTGTGAACACGTGAGACTTTTGACTGCTGCTTTCATGGATACTCTTCAGTTCAGTTCAGTTCAGTTCAATTGCTCAGTCGTATCCGACCGTTTGCGACCTCATGGACTGCAGCACGCCAAGCCTCCCTGTCCATCACAAACTCACAGAGGTTACTCAAACTCATGTCCATTGAGTCGGTGATGCCATCCAACCATCTTGTCCTCTGTCGTTCCCTTCTCCTCCCTCCTTTAACCTTTCCCAGCATCAGCGTCTTTTCCAGTGAGTCGGTTCTTCATATCAGGTGGCCAAAGTATTGGAGTTTCAGCTTCAGCATCAGTCCTTCCAATGAATATTCAGGACTGATTTCCTTTAGGATGGACTGATTGGATCTCCATGCTGGCCAAGGGACTCTCAAGAGTCTCCTCCAATACCACACTTCAAAAGCATCAATTCTTTGGCACTCAGCTTTCTTTATAGTTCAACTCTCAACATCCATACATGAGTACTGGAAAAACCATAGCTTTGACTAAATGGACCATTGTTGGCAAAGTAATGTCTCTGCTTTTGAATATGCTGTCTAGGTTGGTCATAACTTTTCTTCCAAGAAGCAAGCATCTTTTAATTTCATGGGTGCAGTCATCATCTGCAGTGATTTTGGAGCCCAGAAAAATAAAGTCAGCCACTGTTTCCATTGTTTCCCCATCTCTTTGCCATGAAGTGATGGGACTAGATGCCATGATCTTAGTTTTCTGAATGGTGAACTTTAAGCCAACTTTTTCACTCTCCTCTTTCACTTTCATCAAGAGGCTCTTTAGTTCTTCTTCACTTTCTTCCAAAGGGTGGTGTCATCTGCATATCTGAGGTTATTGATATTTCTCCTGGCAATCTTGATTCCAGCTTGTGCTTCATCCAGCCCAGCATTTCTCATGATGTACTCTGCCTATAAGTTAAATAAGAAAGGTGACTCCTTTATACAATATACAGCTTTGACATACTCCTTTCCCAATTTGGAACCACTTGGACATGTCCATTGGACATGTCCAGTTGCATTTTTACCTGCATACAGATTTCTCAGGAGGTATGTCAGGTGATCTGGTATTCCCATCTCTTGAAGAATTTTCCAGTGTGTTGTGATTCACACAGTCAAGGCTTTTATGTAGTCAATGAAGGAGAAGTAGATGTTTTACTGGAACTCTTCTTGCTTTTTCAATGATCCAACAGATGTTGGCGATTTGATTTCTGGTTCCTCTGCCTTTTCTAAATCCTTGAACATCTGGAAGTTCACAGTTCACGTACTGTTGAAGCCTGGCTTGGAGAATTTTGTGCATTACTTTGCTAGCATGTGAGATGAGTGCAATTTTGCAGTAGTTTGAACATTCTTTGGCATTGCCTTTCTTTGGGATTAGAATGAAAACTGACCTTTTCCAGTCCTGTGGTCACTGCTTAGTTTTCCAAATTTGCTGGCATATTGAGTGAAGCCCTTTCACAGCATCATCTTTTAGGATTAGAAATAGCTCAGCTGGAATTCCATCACCTCCACTAGCTTTGTTCGTAGTGATGCTTCCTGAGGCCCACTTGACTTCGCATTCTAGGATGTCTGGCTCTAGGTGAGTGATCACACCATCATGATTATCTGGGTTGTGAAGATTTTTTTTATATAGATCTTCTGTGTATTCTTGCCATGTCTTCTTAGTATCTTCTGCTTCTGTTAGGTCCCTACCATTTCTGTCCTTTATTGTGCCCATCTTTGCATGAAATGTTCCCTTAGTGTCTGTAGTTTTCTTGAAGAGATCTCTAGTCTTTCCCATTCTTTTGTTTTCCTCTATTTCTTTGCATTGATCACTGAGGAAGGGTTTCTTATCTCTCCTTGCTATTCTTTGGAAATCTGCATTCAAATGGGTATATCTTTCCTTTTTTCCTTTGCCTTTTGCTTCTCTTCTTTTCACAGCTATTTGTAAGGCCTCCTCAGACAACCATTTTGCCTTTTTGCATTTCTTTGTTTCTTTTTTTTTTTTTTTTTTCATTTCTTTTTCTTGGGGATGGTCTTGATCCCTGCCTCCTGTAAAATGTCATGAACCTCTGTCTGTAGTTTTTCAGGCACTCTATCTATCAAATTTAATCTCATGAATCTATTTGTCACTTCCACTGTATAATCATAAGGGATTTAATTTAGGTCATACCTGAATGGTCTAGTGGTTTCCCCTACTTTCTTCAATTTAAGTCTGAATTTGGCAATAAGGAGTTCATGATCTGAGCCACGGTCAGCTCCAGGTCTTGTTTTTGCTGACTGTATAGGGCTTCTCCATCTTTTGCTGAAAATGATATAATCAATCTGATTTCGGTATTGACCATCTGGTGATATCCATGTGCAGAGTTTTCTCTGCTGTTGTTGGAAGAGGGTATTTGCTATGACCAGTGCATTCTCTTGGCAGTACTCTATTAGGCTTTGCCCTGCTTTATTCTGTACTCTAAGGCCAAATTTGCCTGTTACTTCAGGTATTTCTTAGATACTCACATTTGTCATTTTATTAAATTCATATCCCAATGTGATTATGGAACTTTAAAAGTAATGTAAATGTGTAACTTAGTAAACCAAGGTTTAAGTAAACTATTTTCATTTTAGCTCTGTTGCATTAAAAATGGATAGGTTTCATTGCCAGCGATTAAAAGGTGATATGGCATGAGACAGGCAGATTTACTTACTGAGTAGTAGTTTTTCAATCACTCTCAAGGACCTGTAAGAGAAATGAGGGGTATATCTACTTTATAAGCATAAAGGGCAAAAAGATCACAGGATTCCATTCTCAATTCTGCCACTGAATGGTTGGCAAAGCTGTTAACCATTTGTATGTACAGTATGTTGTATTTATTAATTGTGGAAAGCTTTATTGTATTCGTATGCTGAATGAAAAGAGACTCTGCCTTGAGTGTAAAGACTATGTCCTATTAGCACAATGCCTAGCATGAAATGGATACTCAGATGGTTGTTGAATGAAGGAATTACATAAAATACTTGACTCTTATATTAAGACATGAAGAGTTATTTAGCTTGCTCAAGTAACCTTAAGATATTAAAAACTTTGTTCGTGTAATTCAGACTTAGGGCAAAGTAAAATAGCTGTATGTTAACATTCTCATTTTAGCCTAAGCCAAACAAACAATGGACTTCCCTGGTGGCTCAGATAGTAAAGAATCTGCCTGCAATGCAGGAGACCAGGGTTCCATCCCTGGGTAGGGAAGATCCCCTGGAGGAGGGCATGGCTCAGATGATGAAGAATCTGCCTGTGATGTGGGAGACTCAGGTTCAATCCCTGGGTTGGGAAAATCCCCTGGAGAAGGAAATGACAACTCACTCCAGTATTCTTGCCTAGAGAATTCCACGGACAGAGGAGCCTGGCATACTACAGTCCATGGGGTCACAAAGAATCATGACATGACTGATTGACTAAGACTTTCACTTTCAAACAAACAATACTACTCTTAAAAACAGGATCCTTATCTTTCAAGTAATTCATAATCCTGTCCTCCATGAGAAGTCAAGAATTCTATTTAGGAATCAGGCTGCCTGAATTAGAATCTTGGCTCAACTGATTACTATCCATGGGATCTGAAGTTGGTTTAACTGTGCTTCAGTTTTCCTCATTTGTAAAATGGGAATAATACATATAACTACTTGATGGAATTGTGAGGTGAGATAACAATATGTAGCAAGCACATGTTTGATATATAGTGTTCAATTAATTTTAACTGTTATTCTAAAAATGTTGAGAGACTAATATTTTAAAATTTTGCATTTTCTAGACAATCATGTTTGCTGAGTGATAGCTAAAGGGAAAACAACAACAACAAAAAAACTCTGTGAACAAGAAAAGAAGACTGATGGAAAATAAACTTATAGTGATATGTTGAAACTATGAATGATAGGTTTTCTACTTTTTGCTATGTCTATTTTTCCCCTCTTCATTTGCTTAGCAGATATTTATTAACTATTTTACTGTAAGACACTGGACTTTCATAGCATTTTATTTTTTTAGAGTCAACATTGCATTGTGGTTAAGAACATGAATTCTGGACCCAGACTGCCTGAGATTGAATCATCTTGGGGAAATTACTCTCTATGCCTGAGTGTTCTCATCTGTGAAATTGGAATATTGATAGTACCTACCTCAGAGAGTTCATGAGCTAATAATTGGACAGTGTTTAAAATAATGCATGGGGTGTAGTAAATGTCTTGTGTTGTTGAATAAAATAAAGAGTGGTAGAAATATAACATTTGAAAATTAATGAAAGATTTTAGCTTTATAGGTTCATCCATACTCAGTAGACTATTTTCTTATAGTTGAGAAAAGTTTTCTTCTTAATCCCCTGTCTGCCTCCATGGTAGAGAAGCAGGAAAACAATTTTCTTGTAATTCCTTTATATGATAGGAGCACTTTTCATAGTTTAGAATTAGGTCCCCCCAACACCCCACCAATAATTTTCATAAGAGATTGTTACTTTTGTTATTATAAGACAAGATGCCTTGATGTACCTCTTAAATATTTTGAAATAATGAGTTTAATATTTCAAATGCTGAGAAACTGCCTTCTTCCCAGGTGTGAAACAATTTTTATAGTTTTTATTTGGGTATGAAGTAGGAGTAATTGTGGGAGTTTGTGTGAAAGATTTAAGGCATTGGAGAAGCAATAAAATGTATTTTCCTGATGTCAGTTCTCTCTTTGACTTGAAAAATTGTTTTTGCAGCAATATCCCTTGACTGTCTTTCAGCATTTGCCTTTGAGGACTGGCTGCATTCACAATGTTAGACCTCACAACTAAATGCCTCAGATGGACTGCCATTTCTTAATTCAGCTATGGTCCTGACCTGAAGTTAAAAGAGGTTGTTGGCTTCCAGATTCAATGAGGAAGTTAATAATAAGGAGAGAAGAGGATCCTGTAGTTTGACAGTCTTCTTCTTCTGTATAGAATAAGATAAAGTTTACATTGTTTCTTATATACCCCTTTCCTTACATACGTAGCTTGTGGAATGATAGCATCAGTGAATATGTAAATTATACTATCAGCAGTCTAGAAATAATATGGTAGTTCCTAATTTAGGAAGTTGAACTTTAATTATTGACTTAGATTTTATTTCGCATGTATATGTTTATTAAACATGCAAATAAAATTTGAATTCTATTATAAACGCAAGTTGTAGTTCTGTTGTCAGTTTTGCATTCCAAAAGTCTATTAAAAAAATTCATCATCTAGGAAAGGGTGTGTTTTATAATCTTTTGTAAAAGGCAAAAAAAAAAAAAAAAGCTTCATGAATGTTAATCCTCTCTTCTCTTATCTCCTATAGGACTGGTGGTCTGGGTTTTTATGAACTAGCTCTCTGACTAGGAAACTCAACCCTACTATATGGATTTCCCTCTAATTCTCTCTCTTTTGGCTTCAGATTTGAAGTAGAGTTTGGTATTATTTATTACACTATACACCTTTAAATTTTATGATAGAAAAAGTTAGCTTTTAAAAACAACAGTTTCAGATATACAACATTATAATTTGATATCTATATATACTACAGAGTGATCACCGTCACAAGTCTAGTTCTGTTCATTACGATTCAGTGGACTCCCTTCACCCCCTTCCTTTACCCACCCCTTCACCCCTTTCCCCTCTGTTCTCTATATTTTTGAATTTGTTTTGTTTTATTTTGTTTGTTCATTTTTTTGTTTTCTTAGATTCCACATATGAGTGAAATCATATAGTATTTTTCTTATTTCGTCTAACTTATTTCACTTGGTATACTACCTTTGTGGTCTATCCATGTTGTCACAAATGGCAGGATTCCATTTTTTTTCATGGTGAGTTGATAGTCCATTTTATATGTATTTTTTTGGGCTCCAAAATCACTGCAGATGGTGACTGCAGCCCTGAAATTAAAAGACGCTTACTCCTTGAAAGGAAAGTTATAACCAACCTAGATAGTATATTCAAAAGCAGAGACATTACTTTGCCGACTAAGGTCCGTCTAGTCAAGGCTATGGTTTTTCCAGTAGTCATGTATGGATGTGAGAGTTGGACTTGAAGAAGGCTGAGCGCCGAAGAATTGATGCGTTTGAACTGTGGTGTTGGAGAAGACTCTTGAGAGTCCCTTGGACTGCAAGGAGATCCAACCAGTACATTCTGAAGGAGATCAACCCTGGGATTTCCTTGGAAGGAATGATGCTAAAGCTGAAACTCCAGTACTTTGGCCACCTCATGCGAAGAGTTGACTCATTGGAAAAGACTCTGATGCTGGGAGGGATTGGGGGCAGGAGGAGAAGGGGACGACAGAGGATGAGATGGCTGGATGGCATCACAGACTCGATGGACATGAGTCTGAGTGAACTCCGGGAGATGGTGATGGACAGGGAGGCCTGGCGTGCTGCGATTCATGGGGTCGCAAAGAGTCAGACACGACTGAGTGACTGAACTGAACTGAACTGATGCTGTATCTTCTTTGTTCCTTCATCAGTGGACAGTTGTTCCCATATATTGGCTACTGTGAACAGTACAGTGGTGAAGTGTACAGGTAGTACAGCAGTACATGGCTGTGTATACATATATCTTTTCAATTAGTGTTTTTATGTCTGTCGGTGGGGAATAGCTGAGTCATACGGTAGTAGTATTAAGTTGTTTGGTTTGTTGTTTTTTTTTTTTTTCCAGAAATCTCCATAATGTTTTCCACAGTGGGTCCACCAATTTACCGTCCCACTAGCATTGTACAAGGATTCCCTTTTCTCCACATCCTGTCCAGCATTTGTTGTTTCTTGTCTTTTCAATGATAGCCATTTTAACAGGTGTGAAATAATATCTCATTGTGGTTTTTGATTTGCATTTTCCTCACAGTTAGTGATGTTGAACATCTTTTTGTGTGCCTATTGGCCATCTGTAGGTCTTCTTTGGAAAAATGTATTCAGATCTTCCTCCCATTTTTAAATCAGGCTTTTATTGGTTTGTTGTTGTTGTTCTTGTGTGAGTTCTTTATATATATTTTGGATATTAACCTCTTTTTGGATATGTGATTTGCAAATATCTTTCCTCATTCACTAAGTTTCCTTTTTGTTTGATGATGGTTTCCTAAAAGCAGAAGCTTTTTTAGGTTGAATTCCCATTTGTTTATTTTTTTCTTTTGTTTCCTTTGCCTTTGGAGTCAGCACACATAAAATATTGCTAAGACTGCTATCAGTGAAGTTGCTGCTTTTGTTTTCTTCTTGGAATTTTATGGTTTCTGGTCTTACATTCAAGCCTTTAATCCTATTTTGAGTTAACTCTTGTGTCTGGTATAGGATAGTGGTCTTGTTTCATTCTTTTGCATGTGACAGTTCAGTTTTCCCAATACTGTTTATTGAAGAGACTATCCTTTCTCCACTGTATGTTCTTTACTCCCTTATCATAAATTAATTTCCCTATGTGTGAGTTTTTTTCTGGTTTCTTAATTCTGTTCTGTTGACGTTTGTGTCCGTTTTTGTGCCAGTACCATACTGTTTTGATTACTAAAGCCTTGTAACATAGTTTGAAATCAAGGAACATGAGATTTCCAGCTTTGTTTTTTCTCAGTGTTGTTTGACTGTTTGTGATTTTTTTGTGTGTTTTCATACGAATTTCAGAATTATTTGCCTTAGTTCACTGAAATGTGCTCTTGAAATTTTGATAGGGATTGTATTGAATTTGTAGATTGCTTTGGACAATTAAAAAGAACATTTTAACAATATCTGTTCTTTAAATCTATGAATACAGAATATCTTTCCTTTGTGTGTATGTGTGTGTCTTCTTCAGTTTTTTTCTCTATGTCTTATATTTTTCATTGGTTAAATTTATTTCTGGGTATTTTATTCTTTTTGATTCTGTTGTAAATGAGATTGTTTCCTTCTTTTCTCTTTCTGTGATTTGTTATTAGTGTATAGAAATGTCACAGATTTCTGTATATTGATCTTGTATCCTTTGACTTTACGGAATTTATTTATTAGTTCTATATGTTTTTAAGTTGAGTCTTATGTTTGTATATAGTATCATGTCATCTACCAAATAGTGATAGTTTTGCTTCTTCCTTTCTATTTTGGATGACTTTTAGTTCTTTTACTGGCCTAATTGTTATGGCTAGAACTTCCACTTTTAATTTATTTTTCTTGCCTAATTCCTATAGCTAGGACTTCGGCCACCTGATGGAAAGAGCTGACTCCTTGGAAAAGACTCTTATGCTGGGGAAGGTTGAGGGCAGGAGGAGAAGGGGACTACAGAGATTGAGATGATCGGATGGCATCATTGACTCAATGAACATGAGTTTAAGCAAACTCCTGGAGATGGTAAAGGACTGGGAAGCCTGGCATGCTGCAGTCCACGGGGTTGCAAAGAATCAGACATGATTGAGTGACTGAATAACAAAAACTTCCAATACTATATTGAATAAAAGTGGCAAGAGTAGGCATCCTTGTTTTGTTCCTGACCTTAGAGGAGAAGCTTTCATCTTTTCACCATTGAGTAGGATGTTAGCCGTGGCTTTGTCATATATGGCCTTTGTTGTGTGGAAGTAAATTCCCTCTATGTTGAGAGTTTTTTTTTTTATCATGAATAGATCTACTGAGATGATCATATGATCTTTATCCTTTATTTTGTTAATGTATCATGTTGATTGATTTTGTAAATGTCCAAGCATCTTTGCATCCCTAGACTAAATCCCACTTAACCATGGTATAGGATCCTTTTAATGTATTGTTGGATTCAGTTTGCTAGTATTTTGTGGTATATTTTTGCATCTATGTTCATCAAGGATACTGGCCTTTAATTTTCTTTTTTTCTTCTTTCTTTTTTATATTGTTGTTGTCTTTGGTTTTGGTATCGTAGTAATGCTGGCTTTGTAAAATGAGTTTGGAAGGTTTTCCTCCTATTTAGTTTTGTTTGGGTAGTTTGGGAAGGGTAGTCTTCTTTGAATATTTTATAGAGTTCACCAGTGAAGCTGCCTGGTCCTGGACTTTTGTTTGTTGGGAGATTTTTGATTACTGTTAAATCTTGTTAGTAACTGATCCATTCAGATATTATAATTCTTTATGATAAATGCTTGGAAGATTATGTTTCTAGGAATTTATCATGTCTTCTAGTTGTCCAATTTGTGGACATTGTTCATAGTAGTCTCTTATGATCTTTTGTATTTTATGGTATCAGCTGTAACTTCTCTTTTATCTCTGATTTAATTTGAATTCTGTCTTGAGTTCTTGGTTAGTCTTGCAAAAGGTTTGTTGATATTGCTTATCTTTCTAAGAACCACTTTTTAGTTTCATTGATATTAAAAATTTTTTTATTCTATTTCATTTTATTTTTCCATTACCAAAATCATTTTTACTTAATATTTGTATTCAAAGTAAGAAAACTACTTTTATAGAAGAATACTTTTTTTTTCATTTTGTAACAAAGCATTTTGGTTTCAAAACTTGTCTGTCCAATTTAAGTACATTATTGTGGCAACTCAGTACTGCTGGTGCTGCTAAGTTGCTTCATTTGTGTCCAACTCTGTGCGACCCCATAGACAGCAGCCCACCAGGCTCCCCCGTCCCCGAGATTCTCCAGGCAAGAACACTGGAGTGGGTTGCCATCTCCTTCTCCAATGCATGAAAGTGAAAAGTGAAAGTGAAGTCACTCAGTTGTGTCTGACTCCCAGCAACCCCATGGACTGCAGCCCACCAGGCTCCTCCATCCATGGGACTACCCAGGCAAGAGTGCTGGAGTGGGGTGCCATCTACTCACAAACATAACAGCTGTGGAAATTCGCTAATTAAAAACTAGGTAAAGAGCTGCAGCAACTCAGTACTAGTGTTCTTCAAACTTTTTTACATTTAAAGGATGATTTACATAATCCTGTCAATTACAATTAAATTCTGCATATTGATTCATTTGGAAAATATGTAGATATTTGTATTATGAAGAATTGCCACTTGAACATAAATTCTTTTACATGTCTTGCTAGATCACAAATAAGCTTTTCCTTTCTTTGGTGCTACAAATTCCACTTTTTCAAATGCAGTGTCATATTGATAAATTATGTAAATTACACAGCCATTTTTTCTGTCTTAGATTATTGAACGTTTGGTTAGCATGTTTTTTGTTCAAGAAAATTTTCAATTAACAGTACAGTAAATCTTTATAGCATTTGTCCATAACACAACTAACAAAAATTGGCAGAGAACACAAGATCATTAAATTCATTATTTCATTTATTTCTAAACTGATCTTTATTATTTCACTCCTTCCACTGATTTTGAGCTGCATTTGCTCTTTTTCTGGTCCCTTTAGGTGTGGAGTTAGACTGTTGACTTATTTTGTTGTTGACTTGTTTCTTGAGGCAGATCTGTGTTGCTCTGAACTTTTCTCTCAGAACTGCTTTAGCTGCATCCCATGGATTCTGATATGTCAGGTTCCTGTTTTCATTTATCTCTAGGTAGTTTTTGATTTCTTCTTTGATTCCTTTGTGACCCATTGGTTGTTCAGTAGTGAGTTCTTTAATCTCCATGTTTTTGTGTTCTTTTCACCTGTTGTTTTTTTTTTTCTTGTGATTGTGTTCTAGTTTCATAGCACTGTAATCAGAGAAGGTGCTTGACATGATTTCAGTCTTCTTGAATTTAGTGAGATTTGGTTTGTGACCTGATATGTGATCTGTCCTGGAGAGTGTTCCCATGTGCTTTTGAGAATTTGTATTCTGCTTTTGGATGCAGTGTTCTATGTCCATTAAGTACATCTGGTTTAATATATCATTTAGTTTCATTGTTTTCTTATTGATTTTCTGTCTGAATGGTCTATGCAGTGATGTAAGTAGAGTGCTAAGTTCTCTAGTATAATTATATTGTCTTCAGTTTCTAAGTTCATTAATATTTGCTTTATATATATCATGGTGCTTCTGTGTTATGTGCATATATATTTATAAATGTTGTGTCTCCTTGCTAAATTAACCCCCATCATTATTATGTAATGCTCTTCTTTGTCTTTTATTGAAATCTTAGTTTTAAAATCTATTTTGTTAGAAAGTATAGCTACTCCAGCTTTCTTTTCACGCCTATTAGCCAAGGAATATCTTTTTCAACCCTTCACTTCCAGTCTCTATGTGTCTTTTCTTCTGAAGTGACTCTTGTAGGCTACATATAGATGGGTCTTGTTTTTTCATCCATTCAGCCACTCTTTGTCTTTTGATTGACAAATTTTGTCCATTTACTTTTAAAGTAATTATCAATGGATATGTACTTACTGCCATTTTGTTAAATGTTCTGTAGTTGTTTTTGTAGTTCTTCTTAGTTCCTTTCTTCTCTTCTGTCTTCTTTTGTGTTTTGGTGGTTTTCTTTAGTGTTATATTATTCTTTTTGCATGTCCTTTTGTGTGTGTACTATGTTTTTTCCTTGTGGTTGCTGTAAGTTTCACATATGACATCCTGTGTAAGTAGCAGCCAGTTTTAGCAAGGCTTTGGAATTTGTTCCAGTTTATCTTTTTACCCCTTCCCTCTGATGTTGTATACTTTTGATGATACATTTTATATCTTATTTTATACATCCCTTAATTAAGATTATAAGTTTTAGTTACTCTTGCTACTTGTCTTTTAACTTTCATTCTTGCTTTATAAGTGATTGATTCACCATTTTTATTATATATTTGCCTTTTCCAGTGAGATTTTTGCTTTCATGTGTTTTCTCATTATTGATTATTGCCAATTCTTTTCAGCTTAAAGAAGTCTTTTAAATGTTTCTTTTAGGGCTGGTTTAGTGATGATGATTCCTTTAGCTTTTGCTTATCTAGGAAACCCTTGATCTCTCCTTCAATTCTGAATAATAACCTTATTGGGTAGACAATTTTGGTTGGAAATTTTTCCTTCTCAGCACTTTGAATATATCATGCTACTTCCTTCTGATTGAAGGAAGTTTTTACTGAAAAATCTGCTAAAAAGCTTATGTCTTTTCCCTCCTATATAGCAAGTTGTTTTTCTCTTGCTGCTTGTAGGATTCTCTCTCTATCCTTAACTTTTGCTGTTTTAATTGTAATGTATCTTTGTGTGTGTCTCTTTGGCTTGAGCTTATTTGGAACTCTTTGGCCTTGCTGAACCTGAATGTCTATTTCTTTCCTTAGATTAGGGATATTTTCAGTCACTCTTTCTTCAAATAATTTTTTTTAGCCTTTTCTTTCTCTCTTCTAGGAGTTCAAGATTAATAAATGTATCTCCCTCACCTATGGGCAGTGGACTTTATTGTTTTTGCACGGGTTTTTTCAGGTCTAGTCAATTTATGGATGAGCCGTTTAGACTATGTTTTCTGTTCTGTAGTTTTCCTGGGCATATTCTCTGTTGATTTTCAAAGCCAGGTGTTTGCAGGACGTAGGAGTTGGTTTGCTTGATATGGAGCTTGAATCTCTTGCTCCTGAGGGAAGTGATTTGTTCCTTGATGATCCCTCCCAATTGTGAATCACTGAGTCTGAGTGTGGATTTTTTCCTTGGTGAGATTATGTGTCTATCTGTCTTCACAATCTCTTGCTGTTCTTTTATCCTTTGTTGAGGAGGTTCTGTTTATCCAGTTTTTAGGTCCCTTTCTGTTGGAATTATTCCATATGTAGCTGTAGATTTGTTGTGCTCATTAGAGGAGGGGAATTTAGGATCTTCCTACACCTCCACCTTCAACCCTGTCAATGTAGAAAAAATTGGAAAAATAAAGAATAAGTGAAAAAGAGGAAATCTGTTTTTCTACCATCCATTACTAATAATTTGTTGCCTCACCCCACCTCCTTTGTTGTGCATGTATTACTTTTCAAAATACCTAATTGACATCATACTGTTTATTGTAGAGATATCATTAATGTATCAGATTAGTCAGTGCAGTAAACTGGTCATGCTGTGAGAAGCATGCAGGGCTAAGACTGGCTGAGGAGACAGTACATTCATGCTCTATAGGAGGTTCTTTTCATTTAGAGGAATTGGTGTATTTCTGTTTTTCATATTGCTAAACTAAATTTGAATAACTTTACAAGCATGTTTGAAGCATCTCTGCCCTTTATAATTTTATATCCTTTTTTTTCTGATAACATTTTCCCATATCAAAAAATCCTATATATATCCCCTCCCTTTTGAACCTCCCTCCCATCTCCCTCCCCATCCCATCTCTCTAGGTTGATACAGAGCCCCTGTTTGAGTTTCCTGAGTCATACAGCAAATTCCTGTTGGCTATCTATTTTACATATGGTAATGTAAGTTTCCATGTTACTCTCTCCATATATCTCACCCTCTCCTCCCATCTCCCCATGTCCATAAGTCTTCAATATAAAAAATTTTTGAGCTGTTTTAGTCTTGTTGTTCTTACTAAGTCTTTAAATTCCAGTTTATATTTTCCACTTACGGCACATCAATTCAGACTAGCTGTGTTTCAAGTGCTCTGTAGCCACATGTGGCTATTTTTAGCACAGTCCTAGAGCATATAATTTTCTCCATAAGATGTGATAAAATAGCACTTTCCAGGTACTCTACAAGGGAAGTACTTTCCAGGTACTCTACAAGAAAAGAAAGCAGCAAAGCAAGGTTGCACTATGGATGTTGAGCGCTCATTTTGGTGTCTCGTGGCATTTTAAAACTTTGCCTCAGTGAAATTACACATTCCTGTATTTATGGATCTTCATGTTACACATGCTCAGTTGCTTCAGTTGTGACTGACTCTTTGTGACCTTGTTGACTAGCCAACTAGGCTCTTCTCTCCATGGGATTCTCCTGGCAAGAATACTGGAATGAGTTGCTGTGCCCATTTCCAGGGGATCTTCCCAACCCAGGGATCAAACCTGTGTCTCTTAAGTCTCCTGCATTGGTAGGCTGGCTGTTTACCACTAGTGCCACTTGGGAAGCCCTCGTGTTACACAATAATGTTAAATTTGTAGTCGTCCAAAGGTTTGCTAGGTATAATACTTGAAGTTAATTCTCAGATAGTCAATAAAATCAATTCTTACTAAGGATTTTGGATAATAAAGAGTTTGCAAGAGTTTAAGCCCTGAGGAGAAATAAATTTTTATTAATCATGTACAGAAAACCTTTATGAAGTCAGGAACAAAGACATATACACATGTATGTATTACATATGCACATGTAACATATATCTGTGTATACACACATATATACACATTTATCATAATCCTTATCATTACTTTTAAGGAACAGTAGCAATTAAAATCATTCTCTTCTTTCTAAAGTGAATTTGTGACATGATAAGAAAGATGTGGCATGATTAGGAGGTTAGTGGTATAAATTGAATATATAAAGTAGAATATTGAAAATGCTTTGTTTTTAATTTGTGATCATGGGAAAAAATTCCTTAACATCTATACGCTTTTATTTTGTTCTGTAAAATGGAGATAAGATTTTAATGTGGAGGCTGCTTTTTTTCTCAATCTGATTTTTACTATCAAGTTGGATGAAGGAGGCCTGAAGGGATATACCTTATGCATTTATAAATGAGTATTGAATAAATACGCTAAATATTGAATTCAAAAGTTGAATATATGTACAAGAACTTTCTAAACAGAGTCCTACAAATGGAAGCTACTGGACTTGGTTTGTATTATTCCTTCTTATTTAAAGTATTTACTGGAATGTGAGAAGTATAATAATATTTGCCTTGTACAAACCATAGATATGATTCCCTGTTGTGGCTGTATTTTTCCTTACCATTAATATTTTATCAGATTTAATCTTAAACATTAGATATATGTCTAAAATCTAGGGATTCCCTGGTGGCTCAGAGGTAAAGAATCCGCTTGCCAGTGCAGGAGACACAGGTTTGATCCCTGTCTGCAAAGATCCCACATGCTATAAAACAACTAAGTCCAGGCGCCGCAGCTACTGAGTCTGTTGTCTAGAGCCTGGGAGCTGCAACTACTGAAGTCTGCACACCTAGAGCCCATGCTCTGCATCAGGAGAATCCACTGCAGTGAGAAGCCCACACACTGCAGCTAGAGAGTAGCTCCCTCTTGCCACAGCTGGAGAAAAGCCCGCACAGCAGTGAAGACCCAGCAATCCCCCCTGCCCTGAAAAAGGTCCAGCACCTAAGCATCTTTATATCTGTTAATAGTGTGTGTGCAGTTAGAAATTTTGTTGTTATTGTGAGGTGGACATGACTTTTTACTGTACCCAGTCTTAAAGCTCATCCTGATCGAGACACAAATGCAAGCTCTTTGGCTGCCAAAATTGTTTTGGAAGCAAAGTAGCAATATATGAATAACTTTCTGTAATTGCACACTTACTCGGTCATCTGTAGCAACTGAAAATTCGGCTATTTCCTATTTTTAGGGTACATTTCCCCATGTTTAAAGGTATTTCTCATTTTTAGGGTGTATTCATTTTTTCTGTTAGGAATGAAGTAAGCAAGCTGCATGTGAGATGGCATGTGTAGCGTGACATGTGCCTTGTTTCCTGGGTGTAAGTGAGGAACTTTAGGGAGAAATTGAATGTTGGCAGTGTACAAGGACACTGTGAACTAAACGATACTGTCTGAAAGTAGTTGGCACACATTTCTGTTTTTATTATATCCCCCCACTTCTACCTTCACCTCAAACCTTTGGATATTTCGAACAGAAAGATAACCCAATCATACTTGATTTTTTCCCCCCTTTTTCTTCACATGATGATAAATAAAGTTTTAGTGAGAAGAAATATAGTAGGTATTATTAAAAGGTATATGCAGTGATAGTGTAGACCACTTTGCCGAATGAAAAATGAGTGATCTGTTGATTAAATGAAATTATTTGCCTCAGTACAAGGCAGGGAAGAGATACTTGCTCCTTCTCTTCTCTTGTTGATCTTTTCCCCCTAATGGCTAGAAGTGCATTTTTAAAGCAATTCTGATATGCAAAATTCTCTGCTTATTTCTATTCCATTTTAAATTTTACTGTTTGGTACTGTGCTCTGGCACATGGGAAAGAGGGTTGAAATCTTGTCCTTTTTCTTTTAATTTGATTTCTTATGTATCTTACATCTGCTCCTTCTTAGCTTAGAAAATACTAATAATAATTGGTTAAAATAAGAAGTTCATTTCATGACTGCTTGTTGTAATCTAGTCCTGAATAGTTTTTTTTTTTTTAATTAGGCCCTTAAAAATTCCAATCTAGATCAGCAAAGGTTCCCAATAACAGTAAACTGGCGTATTTAATATATACCAAATTTTAGCTCATGCATTTGACAATATGCTCTGCATTAAGTTTTGGTTCTTTGATGCTAGTGTCTGACTGATGGAAGTTCAAATGAATAATAATCTGTGAAAAATGAAAAAAATATGTTCCTTGCTGATTTGGGAATGTAGTTGAGCCATTAGCTACAACTTTTGCATTGAGTTTTTAAAGAAGCAGAAACAGAAAATGATTTTAGTTTCATGAACTAGTTCTTTTGAAACCTTTAGCAGTTTTTTTATGACTAGAGCAGATTGACTTTCATGGTGATATTTCCATTTCTGGTCTTTAGATACCATTTCTGAGAAGATATTGAAAGAGTAAGGAGACAATATATATTTAGGGTTTAGTGCTACAGTTGAACCCCTGCTTGAATTGACAGCAGATTGAACTGTTTAGAGGAAAAGAAATGGTATATATATATAGCAAAACTTTTCTCTAGGGAAGAAAAAAGAGATGCTCATTTTTATAAGGTGATTATTTTGGAGACAGTAGTTTGCAGTTTGAGGATATCTGTAAGGCACATTTATTATAAATGAATTACAGGTTATATATGAAAGCGGTTTTTATAGCGTCTAACCTAGTTCTGGGCTTCCCTGGTAGCTCAGCTGGTGAAAAATCCACCTGCAATGCATGAGACCCCGGTTCAATTCCTGGGTCAGAAAGATCCCCTGGAGAAGGGGTAGGCTACCCACTCCAGTATTCATGGACTTCCCTGGTGGCTCTGATGGTAAGGAATATGCCTGCAATGTGGGGAGACTTGTGTTCAGTCCCTGGGTTGGGAAGAGCCCCTGGAGGAGGGCATGGCAACCCACTCCAGTGTTCTTGCCTGGAGAATCCCCATGGACAAAGGAGCCTGGCAGGCTACAGTCCATTGGGGTGCAAAGAGTTGGACATTAGACTGAGTGACTAAGCACAACCTAGTTCCAGTACCTTAGAATATTTTAAATATGTCAAATATTTTGAAAATAGTATAGGATTTCTTACTTTGATCTACTCCTTTTAGAGTTTAATTTTTCCAAGTTCTTGCCACTTATTATATAATGTAAGTATTTTGTTGGGTCTAAATGTTATTTCACATTTCTCCAAGGAAGACATGCAGATGGCCAAAAAGCACATGAAAAGATGTTCAACATTGCTAATTTATAAAGAAATACAAAACAAACCTACAATGAAGCATTACTTCACACCAGTCAGAATGTTCATCTTTAAAAAGTGTACAAACAATAAAGGCTGGGGAGGGTGTGTGTAGAAAAAGGAACCTTCCTACACTATTGGTGGCAATGTAAATTGGTACAGCCACTACAGAGAACAGTATGGAGGTTCCTTAAAAAACTAAAAACAGAGCTACCATATGATCCTACAATCCCACTCCTGGATATATATCTGTAGAAAACCATACTTTGAAAAGATACATGCGCACCAGTGTTCATTGTAATGCTCTTTATAATAGCCAAGACATGGAAGCAACCTAAATGTCTATCAACAGATGAATAGATAAAGATGCAGTATATATATATATATACAATGGAATATTACTCAGTCATAAAGAAGAATGAAATAATGCCATTTGCAGCAACATGGATAGACCTAGAGATTATCCTGCTGAGTGAAGTAACTCAAGGTATCATATAATATCACTTATATGTGAAATCTAAAGGCGATACAAGTGAACTTACTTATAAAACACAGATACAGAAAACAACCTTATGGTTGCCAAAGAGGGAAAGTGAGGGGAGGGATAAATTAGGAGGGTAGGGTTAACATACATACTACTGTGTATAAAATAATCAACAGGAACCTACTATATAGCACAGGAAACTCTACTCAATATTCTGTAATAACCTATATGGGAAAAGAATAAAACATATGTATATGTACAACTTAATTGCTTTACTGAACACCTGAAACTAATACAACATTGTAAAATCAACTATATTCCAACATAAAAATTATATTTAAAATGCTTTGTTATTTATTCTGACTATTCAAACAAGATTGCTTCTTTCTGTAGGAATGTTAAGGATAAAATACCTAATATTGGATGTTTATCTGGTTTTAGAGACAGTTTAGAAATTTAAAAAAATTAAACAATAGATGAATATCTCAGAAGAAATTAAGTGATGCAGCAATATATATAGAAAAACGAGCCAAATTCTCCTGCATATCGCTCCCTTTCTTTATTTGCCACCGAGGGTAACCACCGCAGTGTTTGATATCCAGATCTTTTATTCTCTGTGTGTGTGCAGTCTTATTTTGTCTCTATATTTTTAACATATCTCATACATTGTTCTGCATTCTCTCCTCTATGTCTATAAGGAATATCTTTTTCATGTCAGTACATATAGTTTTGAGTTATTCTTTAACTGCTACACAGTATTCCTTAGCACTGAGTAGTAGTTTAAGTTTATTACATTTTTTAAAAAATTAAAAATAGTGCTCTTGGAATAGACCCATTATGCACAAGCTTAGAGCTTTTAATCTGCAAATGGTGAAAACCATTATATTTCTCTATTTTTGTTTTCTATGTATGCGGAACACATTAAGTTTTTTTTAAAAAAGCAGAATTGTGAGAGGAAGCAAAAATTGATTAATCCATGGTTGGATTATTTCAACTTCTTTTTAAAAATGCCTGGATGTGTCATACTGTTTTAGGTACATGATTTAATGTCATTGAAATTGAGTTACACTTGCATCACTGAGTTCCCACATGGAGTTGAGAAGAACAAAAAAGATTACAGTTTTTCTGCAGTGAGACAGGATGGATAAAAGCAGCTTATATCTAAGCTATACACATCTTCACTGATGAATGTGACCAGAAAGCCCATCCATGAAGGTAGGAGCCCTGTATTTTCCTGTTTAGTGTTAGATTGCCTGCACCTCCATAGCATGATAAAACACGAAAATGTATGAATGAGTGAATGAGTGCATAAATGCCATGTATATGAAGCATGTTAGTCTATGAACCACGAATTGAAAATAACCGGGCAGTTAGGGCTGCAGAGATTGGCCTTGAATTGAATTGGTATTAACACATCTATCATGCTGAGCATTTAAACTTTTTAGTAAATTATCAAAAATTTGAGTTATTTTGCTCTGTTACTGTGCTTAACTTTCTTTTATAAGTATTGCTTCTGTTTTTTTCATGTGGATTAGCATTATCTAACTTATTACCTAAGTTGGTTTTACTTAGGCAAACTTTGGCCAAACCATTCAAAATGAACAGTCATGATGAGTAGTTTTTGGTGTGTCTCCCACCAGTAGTTCCTATTTTAACTATTTGCATATTAAGGATGATTGCTGTTTTTAGCAATCTAAAACTATAAAGTTCCTAAGGTTTTGAGTGCCTGCTTTGTAATGGGGCTGGTGCTGAATGCTGGGATACAAAATGAATGAAATTCCATCTTCGCCTTCCGGTATCTCCGTGCTCAAAGGAGAATACAAGAATAAGAGAATGTCTGTTGCATGGCAAGTACAATTGTAGAGGCATATGCTGTACCAGAATTTTGCGATTGGTATCAGTTTGGCCATTGTGAGACTGAGATAGTCTGTAGGCCTGGAGATTAAAGTATCTAATGCTTCATCATGTCTCACCTTCTGGCATTCTCACTTAAGGAGAACCTATAGGTGAATAACCAGTCTTTAGTATGTGTATGGTATTCTTGCTCCCTCTTTCTATTTCTTGTGTATGATCTGCTCTGTTTGAACAAAGTACTGTGAAGCATATCTGGCCCCAGCTTCCACCTGCTGTTGGAAGAAGACCTCTTCTTCCATTATAATTTCTTTGATGTCATTTGTTATCCTTTTTCCTTGTATTAGTTTGAACACTGATACTAACATTGTCAAGATATGGCAGAACTTAGGATTCTTTGCTAGTGATTTCCTTTTTCTATTCTGGGGGTAGGTTCTAGAAAGAGATAAACAACCCAAGCTTCTATGCCTTTGTCCTTTCCTTTCCTCTCTTCGGGAACTTGTAGGTGGGCACTGTTTTCCTAGCCTGAGGCAGAAACAATGCCATCCAACTACATTGCTTTCATTTCAAGTTGGCATCAGCTTTGGCAGTAGTGCAGTAGTTTGGCCTGGTATTCTTAAGTTGTAGTTGAAAAGATTCCAGCATTCCTGCCATTCAGAGTAAATAGTGCCCCCTTACATCTTTTCCTCACATCTTTTTTTCCACTGAGAATTTAGGATGGTGCCAGCACCTTTTCCTCTTGTATTTGGAGTTGACCTTTATAGGTCCATATAGACCCATATTTCTGTGACACTAGGAAATAAGCTCCATGATTGTGAGACCTCTTGTTCACAGGTGTATTCCAGCACTTAGAATACTGCCTGGATAGTATGTGAACAACCCTACCCAGAAGACTTGAGTGACTCTTTAATGCGTAGAGCTTTTCAGAGCAAGGGCTTGTGTTCCTGTTCTTTTTGTGAAGCTTTGTTCATTCCTTATGGTCCAGCAATAGCGTAATAGGGCTGGGCTGCCTCATAACCAACGTCATTTGCTGGGCTGCTAAGAAAATTCCTAATGCTCAACTTATCCAAGGATAAGGGGAGAGGTTCTAAATGAAGTTTTCTTCTGGGCCCTTGGGCTTGGAATCCAAGGTCCCTGTGACATTAAAGTAAATTCCTGGTTTAAGACTTCAGGGAGCCAACTTTTTGGATGTATCCACAGAAGCAGAAGTTATTTTTTCGATTGCGCCATCAACTTGGTTGTGCGGCGTTTCTGGAATTACCCAGTGTACCTGTCTACTTGGTCATGTCCTAGCAAAACCGAGAAGCAGTTTATTTTTGTGTTTAAGAACTAAGGATCTGGAACCAGACCTGCTTATTGGAATTGTGCACTGTCATTTCTCTTATGTGTAATCTTTAGCAGATTACTTATTTTGTGTCTCAGTTACCTTATCTGTAAAATGGGAATAAAATAGCACCTAATTCATAATGTCATTTGAGGATTAATATAGGCAAAGGGCTTAGAACTTAGCTTGGTATATAGCTGCTGCTGCTGCTAAGCACCAATGTTCAATAAACTTTAATATTTACTTATCTGATGCCGAGAAAAATTCATACCTATTTTACTCATTTTCATTCTAATGTGCTTTCCTGAAAAGGGTGAGAAGGCACAGGAGTGCAGCTGATGTTCTGAGAATCTCATTCAGGAGGTGTGTGGAGGTGTGTGGGGGTGGTGTCTTGAGCAAATGATGGCATATAGCATCAGCTTCTGATGCCCTCATCCATCAGCATGTGTAAGGTGGAAAACAGAACCTTTGATCTAGAGAGCTCTAATTATCCCCACAGTAGGCTATACTCAATTTGACAGTGTCACGATTTTTAATATTTGAAAGTTCCAGAGTTGCTACTCTGGGATGTAACCCTTTTTCTACCTCCCTTGTGTTTTTGCTTATACAGTTGAGTGAATATGATGCTCTGCTTCCCACACAGATACCCAAATAGCTCAGACTGCTGAAATATTAGGTATCTTACTGTCAGCACATAACTTACATTACTGGATGTTTGAAATTTTCACTGTTACCTGGGTCTGAATTTCAGCTCTGCTAGGCTTCAGGGTTTTTTGGTTAGTTTTGTTTGTCAAATAGGATAAAAGTATACACCTTCATAGGATTGTTAGAGATAGGTAGAGTTAGGTAGTTAGATAGATAGGTAGAGTTAATGATGAATAGAAAACACTTAGCATAGTGAGCATACTGGTATGGAGTAAGTCTCAAATATTAATTGCAAAATTAATATCTCTCAACATCATCACTGTGGTTGTTGTTCCATGTTTCAAATCAGCAGTGAATGCACACTCGCACTAATCATTTCTGCTAGAAATTGGGAGACTAAATGAAATATAGCAGCTCTCTGCTTGACATGTACTGTAACCTTGCTTTTACAGTCAAGATTGTACTGCCCTCAAGGGTATATCGATACATACAGGGATTCTAGGACACAGTAAACCCTGAGAGTTGGCTTTCCTGGTCCTGTGTTCCAGCTCCTTTCTGCCCAGATATCGTAGCCCATATTTCCATTACACACTCCACTTGATGGCTTCACCATTAAAATTGCAGTAATGTGATTTGTATTTTGTCCCTGAATTGAGGCCAGAATTAGGAAGTACATCCAGTGCTTTTGGTAGCAAATTTCTGTAATGGCCTATGAGATAATTACTTTGATAATAACACATTTCTTATGTATAAGCACCAGTTTATTAAATGTTGTTTACCACTTATCATCCTAGATTTGCTACATTTCTTTTTCTTTAATTTGAAAAACATCCCTGTGTATCTCCCATTTACAAATAAGAAAATGGTGTCTCAAAAAGGTTAAACAATTTGTCTTAAGATTGCACAGCTATTTAGTGAGGCAGAGTTGATTCAGTCCACAAATTATTTTTTTTCCTCCAGAGGTAGAAATTTGAATCTTAAAAATGAGGGTCAAAATTTCTCCTATAGAAGCTTATAAATGGTATGGCTAAATAAAAATAGTAGGTAAAAGAAAGTAAATGGGTGGAAAGAAAGTGTGAAGAAGGTTAAGTTGATATTGTGGATCAATTATAAAAGATAGGAAGCAGAAAACATCACTAAAGCACTTTTCGTATTGAAATACTTAGAAGGCAGTTATCTTGTCTGATGGAGAATTTTTTTATTTTGATAGTGTCACATTTTTAACTTGGAGATTCAGAATTAAAACTTCAAAATAGATCTAGAACAGAGGGTGAAAATAATATCAGTGGAAAGGAGAATGTGGAAATAGAAATATTACGTGTATTTAACAGAAAAGTGAGGGTTTGCCTGGTGGTCTGGTGGTTAAGAATCTACCTGCCAATGCAGGGGACATGCGTTTGATCCCTGGTCAGGAAGATCCCGCATGCCCTGGAGCAGCTAAGCCAATGCACCAGTTACTGAGCCAGCACTGTAGAGCCTGTGAGCTGCAACTGCTGAGCCTGCGTGCTGCAACTACTGAAGCCTGTGTGCCTAGAGTCTGTGCTCCACAGCAAGAGATGCCACCGCAATGAAAAGCCCACATTCCACAACTAGAGAGTAGCCCCCGTTTGCCACAACTAGAGAAAGCCCTCATGCAGCAACAAAGACCCAGTGCAGCTAAAAATCAGTAGATAATAAATAAAATAAATCTTTTTTAAAAGAGAAAAGTGATCAATATAAGATGTGTCGAGATAAAGATATATGAGCTAAGTGGGGGTTTAATGTAGATATGGTTCAGAGAAGGCAAATTGCAAACATTCTTTGATTTAGAGAGAGAAGATTTCAAATAAACATTCTGGAGTTTGTTGCCATAGTACTAAATTATATCTTTCTAGAAATGAGGTCCCAGTGTGAAGCTTCTGTCTTTTATTTGGAATTTGTTTTAAACAGGGGGCAAGGAGGTAAGCACTGATTATTGCAACTATATGAAGAGGTATTTGTAATACACTTAAGGGTTCAGAAGTGAATTTCATTAGCTGTATGTTAGCATGTCACATCTGTCACTGTGAGGCTTTAGCTTTTATTCAGAAGGCCCACATTCCTCATTTAACATTTTCATGTGTTTAAACCCCAGCAAGAGGCTCAAATTGTGCATCTTCAATTTACTTATCTCCAGCTGCATATACTTAAGATATATGAAATATTCCCACTTGCTAACATTCACTTCCAGGGGATAAACTGACCTTATCTCCTTTTCCCATCAACAAACTATTTTCTGGCTTCTGGGTTTGTCAGAGAAGTGCTTGTCTACATAGCTGCTCTGGCACGAAAATACTGAAGTCACTTTTGATTCATCAATCCTCATCTTTGAATCTTGCCCCAAGTCTCATAGTTGTTCTTTTGGAATGTGTGGTTTGTCCCCTTCTCTTAATCACTACTAGTTGAATTTTTCCTTTTTTCCCAGTGAAGTTAATTGTTTTTTGATTTTCAAGGATTCCCATAAGGCTCTCCAAGTAATTTTTGAAAGACATCTTTTTGAATAGTGTCTTTTTTTTTTTGCTTTAGTTGTTTCATCTTAAGTTTTGCTGCTAGAGTATGTCACTATAGAGTTAGCTCCCTATTTGGACTATAAGTTTCAGTTCTGTTAGAGGAGGAGACCACAGGCATTAACATTAGTCGGAGTGGCATAAGAGGAGTTGAAAACTTCAGCTACTAACAGTAATAAATCACTTCCCTTATGTTATTGTTCTGAATTTGAACAACGAAGTCATCTGTTTTGCATGAAACCAAAGGTAAGATATGTTTGAAGACGAGTATGCGTAGCTTATCATGAGGGAGTTTCTACCTTACAAAATTGTTTTCAGAGCAAGCTAAGTGTATTTACACCTTGGCAATGAATATCCAGTTATCTGAGAGGATGGTAAAGTATATGATCATTTTATTTTAAAAGTATTGATGTACGTAGGGAAGTAAGTCAGAAAGAGAAAAAAATTAACACATATAGATATGGAATCTAGAAAAATGGGATACATGATCTTATTTGCAAAGCAGAAATAGAGACATGGACATATAGACATCAAGTGGGGGAAGGGCCAGTGGGATGAATTAGGAGATTGGAATTGACATATATACACTATTGATACCATGTGTAAAATAGATAATTAATGAGAACCTACTGTATAGCACAGGGAACTCTACTTAGTGCTCTGTGGTGACCTAAATGGGAAGGAAATCCAAGGAAGAGAGGACATATGTATACATATGGCCAATTCACTTTGTTGTATAGCAGAAACTAACATGACTTTGTAAAATGACTATGACTATATTTGAATAAAAATTAATTTAAAAAACTGAAAAAAGTGTTGATGTGTGTGTGTTTTCAAGAAGAAAGAATTTTTTTAAAATATAATTTATTAATTTAAGGGGTCAGTGTCTTTGTAGAATAGATTACGAGGAGTATCATCAGAACTTAATGGCAGTTTTCTCATCGGAAATAAAAGAAGATAATTTTTGTTGGCGGCTTAGCTTATGTTGAGAACATAGCAAAAATTTAGAAGTGCATTAGGAATGTTTACTAATTTATATGTCAGTACTCTTGCCTGGAAAATCCCATGGATGGAGGAGCCTTGTAGGCTACAGTCCATGGGGTCGCTAAGAGTTGGACATGACTGAGCAACTTCACTTTCACTTTTTACTTTCATGCATTGGGGAAGGAAATGGCAACCCACTCCAGTGTTCTTGCCTGGAGAATCCCAGGGACGGGGGAGCCTGGTGGGCTGCCGTCTATGGGGTCACACAGAGTCGGACATGACTGAAGTGACTTAGCAGCAGCAGTAACATGTCTGCAGTTTGTTCAGAGTCAACAAGTTGACTATGTCTTGTTCAGGTGGGATTCTTTAAACAATGTTGGTAAAAGACTCTTTCCCTACCACTGACTTCCAGTATCTTTATATTGTGCAACAAACTATACATGAGGTATTGCATTAATTAGGCACTGAGTTCAGTAGGAATCTGGACAAATCGGTATAGTGGAAAAGTGGTCCTGCAGATAGTCCAACACGAAGGATGACTAACTATAGCCATGAGGAAAGCTACGCTTCTCTCTTAGCTTTGGTTTCCACTTTGTAGTATAAGAATTAAACTGAGGACCCTTCTAGTGCTGAATCTTTAATTCTTGTGGTGCCATTCAAATCCCTTTTGAAGTAATATTTTGGAGAGGAGGTGTTTGATTTTTGCCCTTTCTGTTCTCTCAAAGCCAGCCTAAATGTTCTGGAGTTTTGGAACTTTTTTTTCCAATTTTTTAAAAAAATTTTATTTATTTATTTATTTATTTAATTTTAAAATCTTTAATTCTTACATGAGTTCCCAAACATGAACACCCCTCCCACCTCCCTCCCCATAACATCTCTGTGGGTCATCCCCATGCACCAGCCCCAAGCATGCTGTATCCTGCGTCAGACATAGACTGGCAATTCAATTCTTACATGATAGTATACATGATAGAATGCCATTCCCCCTCTGACTGAAGTTACGTGACCTACACAGATACTGAAACTGAGCTGTGACCATAGTATTAGCTTTGTGCTAGCAACAGAGCAGGACTGTTCCCAAGCTAAAAATCTATTATAATTCAAATGTTGACATAGAAGGGTTTCAAACACTTTGTTTTACGTAGAACCATCCTTTAGAATATCTGGGATGCTCATTCTAATAATAACTGCAATATAATGAGGTACTTAAGAGCATGGACGCTGGTGATGTACTTCCTGGCCTGACATCTGGATCTAGCTCTTGCTCATTTTGTGACCTTGAGCAAGTTTAATGATAGTACCTACCTAATAGGTTTTATGAGGAATATATGCCTGACCTATGGTCCTATATATGTTTAGCTGCTATTGTGTATTATTTGTTACATTCCAGAGGTTAGGCCCTCCTATGATATCTCCTTTAATCGTCATAATAATCCCATGAAAGTAGCACCATCATTATCCTCATGCAGAGATGGAGGCTCAGAGAGGTGAAGTAGTGCATCACATAGGAAATATTTGCTAGAGTCATGAAACTAGTGGTCTTTCTGACTCATTCCAAAACCTAGGCTCCTTCCTTATTTATATATACTGCTCTATGCCCAGTCTTCTGAAAATTCTAAATGCCGTTTATTACTCACTGGACTTTGACTTCAGAAGTCAGTTTTGTGAGACCAGAGACCCAGATAGCATCTGAATGTCTCTTCTATCACTAGGAAAAAATGATGTGTTTTTCAGGCCTCAGGATTTTCTGTGAATAGTTTTCATACAACGTGATTCAGGTTTTTTGGTGGTTTTTTTTGGTCCATCTCCTCTGCAGACTGAGGCAGTATCAGTACCCAGTCCCAGATAGTCTTCCTATGACAGTGGTCTTGGGGAGTGTCAGGGCTGGATTAGAATGGCAACCCACTCCATTATTCTTGCCTGGAGAATCCCATGGACGGAAGAACCTGGTAGGCTATAGTCCACGGGATCTCAAAGAGTTGGACACGACTGAGTGACTTCATTTTCTTTGCTGGGTCTGGATCCTTAACTGAGGAGAGTGAAAATTGAAACATACAAAAATAATGGCAATGAAGGCAATAGCCTGAGCTTCACATAACTTTCTCTTTATTCACCAGGTATTTATTGAATATCTAAGTATCTGACATTTTAATCTGGGGTTTAGCTCTTGGATTTTTCACTTGGAAACTTAAAAATGGCTTTTCAGTAAGACAGTATCATTGAAAATTTAACACCAATTATTCTGTTTGCAAAACTTTAAAGTGTGTTTGTTTTAACTACATACAGCCATATTTTTTTTTCCCTTGAGAATCCTTTAACAGAAACAATGGCACACAAATTGGCTTCTGTCATTATTGAATTTCCTATGACAATACCATACTTAATGCTGAGTAATAGTAATTAGGGTGGTGCTGGGTGTAGACATTTTGTGTTTTGCTTTTTGAGTCTGAGAAGATTTTAGATTCATCTGAGTTGCTGAGTCAACTCTGCTTTGGTTCAGTATTTCAGAACAGTATCTTATACAAATGAGTTTCCACATAATATAAATATTAAAGAGTCAGTTGCATTTAAGACATCCTATAAGTACAGTGTTGCTTTCATCTCATAGACAAGTAAACTGCAGAGATAATGGTGAGAGAATTTTATTCCGTTTATTTGAAAAAGTTCTGGTAGAGGTAATTTTCTTTTTCTGCAAAGGGCTAGAGAGTAAATATTTTAGGTTTTGTGGGCCATATGATCTCTGTCACAATTCATGTCTCTGTTCAACTCTGTAGATCACAAGTAGCCATGGCAACACATAACTTTCAATAAAACTTTATTTATGTAGGCCTGTTTTAATACTCTGAATGGATCTGGTGGAGGGTCCAATGAAGACACTTATTTGATGAAAACAGTTTGTTTAAGCCTTTGGCAAAGTTGGCTGCCAACTTATAAAGGAGTCACAATAGTGTTTATATAGAAATAAAAGCAGTGTTTTGAAATATCATAGCTACTAAGGACCAGTCTCACAGGAATTCTCTTTCCAAAGTGGCATAATTTTGTTCTCAGTGAATGCTTATAAAAGAGTCTTGCATAATGTATTATTAATTTGGAAGCTATTACTTGTTAAGCTACATGTGCAGATTTTTAGTTTTATTTAAAAATGATAAATGGAAAATTCAATACCATTTAAGAGAGGAGAACTACTCAATACTTAAGTAGATATTTGCCAAGCACATTTTGGGTTGAGTTTCTAATTTTAACTGACATACTGACTTAAGTTTGCCAAAACCTGATTGCATTTGGAAGGAAAATGGCATTGTTGCTATTTTCTCTGCACGAGAACTTCTAAAACAGGCAGCTGGCAGCAGGGAATAGTGAAAGAGAGGGCAAAAATACAATACTTTATGAGCTTGGGGTTTTTTTGTTGTTGTTCTTCAGAATGCAATTTCAAGTCTAGTTAGGTTGTATTTTCTTTTACTTTGATCTTTCGAGTCCCTAATTTATTTGCTACATTCCATATCCCCCTGAGGTAAATAAAGGAAATCCCACATTATTACAATTAGAGTGAGTTCACTGACATATCTTTATCATTTTGTTAGAATATAACCTTCTGATTCAAGTTGACTAATATTTTTATTTTTGATCTGTATTTTACAATGTTTAATTCTAAATATGTTTCCTTCAGTGAGTAGTAATTCTGTTTTAGAATAAGAGTAATGGACTTTAGGTGTACCAAATGGCTTATAAAATGTTTTATAATAGTATTTTACAACGACTACATTTAGACCTTAATAAGTAGATAGCACATGGGCTTCCCAGGTGGCTCAGCGGTAAAGAATCTGCCTGCCAATGCAGGAGATGCAGGAGACAGGTTCAGTCCCTGAGTCAGAAAGATCCCCTGGAGGAGGAAGTGGCAACCCACTCCTATGTTCTTTCCTAGAAAAGCGCATGGACAGAGGAACCCGGCAGGCTGCAGTCCATGGATTCACCAGAGTTGGACATGACTTTGTGGCTGAGCACTCACACATGCAGACAGAATAGGTTAAATAGATTGGCCAAAGTCATTCTGAAGAGAAAAGTGACACTCGAATGAGTTATTTTATCTTAGATCACATTTTGTGCTTTTATTAGAACCGTTGATTTGGTAAAGGCCCTCCACTTAGCATTATTATAAGAACTATTTTGAATGCGGGGTTGCAACAGACTTGGGGTTTGTCACCAGTGTCAGCCTATAGCTGGGTGTAGTTTTGGATGGTGTTTTGTTTGAAGCTTCTGTTTTACACTGTTGACTTTGGAATGTCATGCAGCCCTAGCCTGAATCCCTAGTAGGAAAGTTTTGAACAGGGTTCTGAAGAGCATAGTTATCAGATTCTGATGTATCTTTTAGCAGTTATCCTTTCTAAAAGCATCAAGGAAACATGGAATTGGATGATGCGAGTTTTAACTCGCATTTATTCCAAAGGCAGATATTTCCTACTGCAATGTGGGTGTCACTCTCTATTTAAAATAATGATACAAACTGGTTTCATGCTTCAACTTTTTGATCATTCAGAAGCTATTGTAGGAATGCATTTTCCAAATAGATACAAAGAATATTTTAAGTGAAGTTCTTTTTAAAGCAGAATTATGAATATTCATAAAAGGTTCAGTTTTTGGTCAGATTGACCCATCGAGCCTTATATGGGAAAGCTTCCATGTGTACTTAATTTCAGTTGGATTCTCTTTTAAGAATCTATTTACCACATTCTACATGTGTTTAAACCTGTCAAGTTAATAGGAAATATACTGAAGATTCTTAGATAACAAACCAAAATACAAGAAGGGGAAAAAACCTTAGCTGTACATCTTAATGGAGTGGATTGAATCCTGTTCTGCAGAAAGAACACAAAACTGGGAATTAATAATTATTTTAGTACCTATTAATATAATGTGCTAAACTAATTCACTAAGTTTGAGAATTGAAATACCTTTTAAGACGTTTGGTAGAGACGTGCATAAAGGAGCAAGCCTAATTCAGACTTGTTGTGGGTTAGGGGAGGAATGTGTTTCAGGGTCCAGAAGGAGGGATGTCAAGAAATAATTTCTAAGAGAGAACATGAGCTCAATGTAGCTACACTGGCAGGGGAAAAGTGTTCTATGAAGAAAAATAGAATGCCCTCTGGCATGTAGGCATGAAGTACAAAATGAAGCAGGGCAAAGGCTAACAGAGTTTTGCCAAGAGAATGCACTGGTCATAGCAAACACCCTCTTCCAACAATACAAGAGACTACTCTACACAGGGACATCACCAGATGGTCAACACCAAAATCAGATTGATTATATTCCTTGCAGCCAAAGATGGAGAAGCTGTATACAATCAGCAAAAACAAGACTGGGAGCTGACTGTGGCTCAGATCATGAACTCTTTATTGCCAAATTCAGACTTAAATTGAAGAAAGTAAGGAAAACCACTAGACCATCCAGGTATGACCTCAATCAAATCCCTTATGATTATACAGTGGAAGTGCCAAATAGATTCAAAGGATTATATCTGATAGACAGAGTGCCTGAAGAACTATGGACAGAGGTTCATAACATTGTACAGGAGGCAGTGATTAAAATCACCCCCAACAAAAAAATGCAAAAAGGCAAAATGGTTGTCTGAGGAGACCTTACAAATAGCTGAGAAAAGAAGAGAAGCAATAGGCAAGGGAGAAAAGGAAAGATATATCCATCTGAATGCAGAATTCCAAAGAATAGCAAGGAGAGATAAGAAAGCCTTCCTAATTGATCAGTACAAAGAAATACAGGAAAACAGTAGAATGGGAAAAACTAGAGATGTCTTCAAGAAAATTAGAGATATCAAGGGAACATCTCATGCAAAGATGGGAACAATTAAGGACAGAAACGGTACGGACCTAACAAGCAGAAGATATTAAGAAGAGGCGGCAAGAAGACACACAAAGTGAAAGTGAAGTTGCTCAGTCATGTCCGACTCTGCGACCGCATGAACGGTAGCCTACCAGGCTCCGCCATCCAAGGGATTTTCCAGGCAAGAATACTGGATTGGGCTGCCATTTCCTTCTCCAGGGGATCTTCCCAACCCAGGGATCGAACCCGGGTCTCCTGCATTGCAGACAGACGCTTTACCGTCCGAGCCACCAGGGAAATCCTGAAGACACAGAAGATCTATACAAAAAAAGACCTTACTGTCCCAGATAACCATGATGGTGTGATCACTCACCTAGAGCCTTAGGAAGCATCACTACGACCAAAGCTAGTGGAGGTGACGGAATTCCAGCTTAGCTATTTCAAATCCTTAAAGATGATGCTGTGACAGTGCTTCACTCAATATGCCAGCAAATTTGGAAAACTCAACAGTGGCCACAGGACTGGAAAAGGTCACTTTTATTCCAATCCCAAAGAAAGGCAATGCCAAAGAATGTTCAAACTACCGCAAGATTGCAGTACCTCAAAATTGCATCCATCTCACACACTAGCAAAATAACGCTCAAAATTCTCCAAGCTAGGCTTCAGTGGTACGTGAACTGAGAATTTCCAGATGTGGAAGCTAGATTTAGAAAAGGCCAGAGGTCAAATTGCCAATATCTGTTGCATTATCAAAAAAACAAGAGAATTCCAGAAAAATATCTACTTCTGCTTCGTTGACTATGCGAAAGCCTTTGACTGTGTGGATCACAACAAACTGGAAAAGTCTTAAAGAGATAAGAATACCAGATCACCTTACCTGCCTCCTGAGAAATCTGTATGCAGGTCAAGAAGCAATAGTTGGAACCAGGCAGGGAATAATGGGCTGGTTCCAAATTGGGAAAAGAGTATGTCAAGGCTGTATATTGTCACCCTGCTTATTTAACTTATATCATGCGAAATGCCAGGCTGAATGAAGCACAAGCTGGAATCAAGATTGCTGGGAGAAATATTAGTAACTTTAGATATGTAGATGTTACCACCCTTATGGCAGAAAGTGAAGAGGAACTAAAGAGCCTCTTGATGAAGGTGAAAGAGGAGAGTGAAAAAGCTGGCTTAAAACTCAACATTCAAAAAACTAAGATCATGGCATCTGGTTCCATCACTTCATGGTGAATAGATGGGGAAACAGTGGAAACAGTGTTAGACTTTATTTTCTTGGGCTCCAAAATCACTCCTGATAATGATTGCGGCTATGAAATTAAAAGACACCTGCTCCTTGGAAGAAAAGCTATGCAACCCTAGACAGCATATTAAAAAGCAGAGACATTACTTTGCTGACAAATGTCCGTCTATTCAAAGCTATGGTTTTCCCAGCAGTCATGTATGGATGTGAGAGTTGGACCATGAAGAAAGCTAAGTGCCAAAGAATTGATGCTTTTGAATTGTGATGTTGGAAAAGACTTTTGAGAGTCCCTTGGACTGCAAGGAGATCCAACCAGTCCATCCTAAAGGAAATCAGTCCTGAATATTCATTGAAAGGACTAATGCTGAAGCTGAAGCTCCAATACTTAGGCCACCTGATGGGAAGAGCTGACTCATTAGAAAAGACCCTGATGGTGTGAAAGATTGAAGGTAGGAGGAGAAGGGGATGACAGAGGATGAGATGGTTGGATGACACCGATTCAATGGACATGAGTTTGAGCAAGCTCCGGGAGTTGGTGATGGTCTTGGAAGCCTGACTTGCTGCAGTCCATGCCTGGGGTCTCAAAGAGTCAGACGTGACTGAGCGGCTGAACTGAACTGAACTGATGGAGGTGTGAGAATAGTTGAACACTGGGAATCTGTATTCATTCAGCAGCAGATATGGTGGTAAACGGGGAAGTGGAAAGTAGTGTGGTAAAGGATGAGGTTGAAAAAGATTGTTGGGCTTCAAATATTAAGGGCCTTATTTCCTAGGCAATAGTATCAGAACTTTGTCTTGACTGTGGCAAGGAGTCCTTGAAGGAAACTTAGATTGATATCTTCTTTGATTTATTAGCTGTGTGTATTACCACTCTTACCCACTAATGTGTTAAAACAACAACAACAAAGGAGGGTGGAGTCTAGTTTGAAAACTCTGTTTTTTCTGTTGTTATTACAGTAGGAAGTTTAAAAAAAATTTTTTTAATGTTTTATTGTATCCAAGGGCAGAGAAAATATGAAGGTTATCTTAAAGCTCTGAGACTAGAAGTTTGAAATTCTTGGCTCCGATTCTGGTTTCAGTACTAATTTTGGCAAAGCATTTAATCTCTTTTGGTCTCACATCCAGGTCAGTTAAAATTAGGTTCTTGGACCATTGTTTTTGCCCTGATTCTTTTTATGTTGATAGGGGTGAGGATAGAGGTGGGTGCTTATGAAGAAAGCAGGTAAACAAGCTAATTGCCATCAAGAATGGCTAAATGAGTGATTCTGAAGTTATTCCATCTAGGGCATTTTGGCAGAAAATGCCGGGGCCTTAGGACATTGTAATTGGAAAGGATGATTTCCTGGTGGTTGAATTTCAGGCACTTTGTGACCTTGTTAGAAAATGAAGATCTTAGGACCTCACAAGTGAGCTCTTAAAGTTCCCCTTCTTCTATCAGACAAATGAAGAAAATAATAACTTGCATCTGCCTTATTCCCAGGATGAACTAAATTTGTAATAGAAAAGTTTTTGGTAATGTCAAGTTCAGTTCTTCTTTACTATTCTATCACCCATTGTCTCATTCTGTGTGGACCAGTTAGCATCTCATGTTGAGTTGGTCTGCTTGTTCCCATTATCTCACAGCTGCAGCCCTAGATTGTTTTGCTGTTTCATTAATCTTCATTTTAAAAAAACTTTGATTGGAGTATGGTTGATTTACAGTGTTATATTAGTTTCAGGTATACAGCAAAGTGAATCAGTTATATTAATATATATACATATATCTACTCTTTAGATTCTTTCCTCATATAGGTCATTACACAGTATTCAGTAGAATTCCCTGTGCTATACAGTAGGTCCTTATTAATTATCTATTTTATATATAGTAGTAAGTGTATGCCATTCTGAATCTCTCAACTTATCCTCTCCTTCCCTTAATCTCCTTAAAACATGATTTTTCATCATGTCATTCCCTTAATTTAAAAATCTACACAACTTTTTTTTTTTGGTCTGTTCAAGTTCTATAGAATTTCTGTAATAGTCTCTCTGAATGGGGAAAGGAAAGCTTGGGATGTGCTGAGGAATGGAGTCTGACCTAGTAAAACAAATCGTATTTTTAATTTGTATTGTTTAAATAAAACTTTTTTTTAATTTGACAAATGTCCTTCAATCTAAAATCACCTAACACAGAAGACCCTCAAAGAAGTTTTGTGTGTTTGGAGGTAGATAGTCTTAGGTTGGTGAACGTGATGTCCCAGGGTTTCCAGCAATACCCCTATCCTTTTGCCATTTGTAAGAGTAGGGGGAATGCCTGTCCTTGACAGAAAAAGAAGTTACTTAATAATAGTTGAGGGGCATCCCTGGTGACTCAGTGATAAAGAATCTGCCTGCCAGTGTGGGAGACTTGAATTTAATTCCTAGTCCAGGAAGATCCCACATGCCATTAGACAGCTTAGCCCATGCGCCACAACTGCTGAGCCTGTGCTCTCAAGCCTGGGAGCTGCAAATACTGAAGGCTGCACACCCTAGAGTCCATGCCTCACAGCAAGGAAGCCACTGCAGTGAGAAGCTCAAGCACTGCAACTAGAGAGTAGCCCTCATAACTAGAGAAAAACCTGTGTAGCAGCAAAGACCCAGCACAGCCAAATGCATAAAATTAAAGAAAATAATTTTCTCTTATCTCTTTGACATCTGCACTGTGTATCAGCACATGACAAACAGAACAAGGATATAAAGGAAATTTGTCTTTAAAAATCAATTATGTCCTAACTCCTAAACTCTTACTTATCAGCACTATCACTTAGTACTCACAGGATTACTGTGTTGCTGAAGTGGTAGTTCTAATTGACTGGCAGAATTCAGGTACACCAGTGGCATGATGCAACCATCAGTCAGATGGTTGATGAGCTTCCCAGCCTGTATTTCTGATGGCTAGGGCAGACCCTGCCATTGACCAGCACTAACTCCCAGGCCAGTTCTGATTTGCTTTTGCTGGAGGAAAGGGAAGGCCTACCCTTGAAAAATCAGGGTGTCAAAAAATAAAGCAAAGGCCACTGGGGCTAAAAAACAAAACCAAACAAAATAAAAGCTGAGTTTATTCACTTGCCAGGCAAGGAAATAGAATAAAGAAGTTCACTGAGGGGCTTCCCTGGTGGTACAGTGGCTAAGACTCCATGCTCCCAATGCAGGGGGCCTGGGTTCAATCCCTGGTCAGGGAACTAGATCCCACGTGCTACAATTAAGAGTTCTCATGATGCAACTAGATATCCCGCATGCTGCAGAAAGATGGAAGATCCCACATGCCACCTAGCAGAGCCTAAACAAGCAAACTCATAAATAAAATACACACTCAAAGAAATTCATTGATTCATTGTAGAGGAAGAAAAGTCTGGTGGTTGTTTTTTTTTTGTTTTTGTTTTGTGTTTAGATGGGTGGTAGTTCTAACTGAGGATTGAAAACTAGCATTTTACACAGATCTGCATATGGTTGGTTAAAACAGGCCCCGTTGTTGTGACCAACATACTGTTTTGATGTCTCTTGGGTGTGGGCTTTTCTAAGAGTTTCTAATACCCTGTTTCAAAGCCAATTAAATCTTTTATGAAGGTTCTAGACCGAACCAACCCTCTCAGAGGTCCCTGCTGGTGTGTCCAGAGTTGAGTTGGCCCTTGGGTTGGCAGTGAACAGTTTCCATTCTATACATATAGTCCAGAATATTTACAGGTAACTCCTTTATCTGCATATGTTTGATGTGGGGAACTGTGGCCTAATGTGTTGTCAGGAAATAGCTTCTCTTATCTGCCATTCTTCCCAGAAGATACAGAATTGTCCATGTGAAAATGTTTGATAACTGCTGTTTTTATCAAGTTATGTACATCTTGGGATATATATGTATTTCTAGACAGTTTCTTTAATTTCTCCTTATCTTAATACTTGAACTCTTTTACATTTTATTCTTCATTGCGCTCTTCAGATATGACTCCCATTCTCTTATGACTTTGAAGTCCATGGAGAATGCTAACGCCAGGAACTGTCAGAGGATTGATAGATTTTTGCTACTTGTGGGAAGGCCTTACTGTGGATGCCCCTAGATCTTTGAGGTTCCATTTGAAATACGTGGATACTCAGCTACTTTTATTTCTTTGGGGAAAATGTGTGTATTACTTAAGATTCTCAGCAGTATTACAGGCTGCCTTTTCCTTCTTTCCTGTTTTCTAACTGAACACAGTTAATTCATTGCTAATATAACTTGTAACGCACTGGAGAGGGCTGCAGTACTTTTGGGAAAGGCCTGGTTAAGCAGTTATATCCCTTTAGAAACAGGTCAAGAAAAGACAGTCTCAGCTGGCCTACAGTTGTTTCTTGAAGATCAAGGAAAGATGAAGGGGGGAAAGCAAAATCCTTTGACTTGCACACAGTCCATCTCAGCAAATATGTTTTGCTTGGCTAAGGACATGTTGATGACCTCTTTTCTGTGACTGGTATGTGAATGAATTAACAGAATTCTCCTTGGTAGCAGAGATCCAGGATCTTTTTGTAGTTTGACCCAGATTTGGTCTTCAGAATCGTTTAACAACATTTCAAATGTTTCTTGATTTATTTGCTTTCTAGTTGAGTTTTTGACATGTCTCTTTTCTAAGGCCAAGAAGAATTGGCAGTGCGATTTTTAAAAGGATTTATTTCAACAAACAGGTATGCAATGGTATTAGCAACCGAAAACCCACTAAGACATAAAAGGTTATTGTTACAAATTTTTATGCACAGTGGAGTTAAAAATGTAGTTTAGAATGTCAGCAGAAGGAAAGATTTTGTTATTTCTAATAACTTTAAAATGCAACAAATAACATACTATAATTAAGCCCTATATACTAAACTCTAATTAAATGTGGTTTGTAAGGTAAATAATAGCTTGAAATAGCAAGATTCCTGGATTTTGTACTCTATGGAAGAAGCAAGAATTTCATTTAGAACCATTTCATTTAGCCTTTGATTATAATTTGCACTGTCTGTGCATATCAAAGAAAGGGAAATCACCTTTTGTAGTTTGCTAAAGAAATGAGATACTGCTTAAAACTGTTATGTGGCTGATCTTTTTGAAAGTGTGATAGGATCTACAAATTTTTGCTTGATTTTTCTGAGATGTGTGCATAGTGTTGTTATAAGAAATCAGTACAGTCCTTAGAAATTTATAGTTTTAGTAAATAAGACAGGTAAGCAAATTTTCTTCTCAAACTCATATGTAAAATAGTAGCATATTCAAGTTAGAGGCTAGTTGTCTGGTGTAGTGGGGAGAGGAGGTCACCCTTGGTCTCAGCGTGTCCATCTATAGGCATTGGTGTGCTAGGAAAAATATACCACGTGCAGTCTTTCCGTGTGCAAGCTCAGCAAGTTTTATTAGGTTAAGTAAAGAAATTGGGCTCTAAGATGATTTTTGAATCAGCAGGTGATAAATAAGATGTGGGAGATTATTCTAGATATTCACAAACAAGATGAAAGAGTAGTAAATAATACAGTTTTTGTTAAAGGTGTGATTTCTTTAAAATGAAAACGTAGGAAAGTAACTTGTGTAACAAAGATTTTTGAAAAGTATGTTTCAGATGGCTTCATCCCTGTGAAGGATCCCTATGCTTTTCAGAAAATTCAAATTGCTTTGTACTATAAGGTATCCTTGTTGCACCAGGGCTCTTCTATATCAAAACAACTCTTAACATTTTTCATTTTGCTGATTAAACAGTATATTCAATTCATAAAACCAGTAGAAACAGAAAAGTTGATCCTCAAGAGTATGCTCTGGAATGTAGAGGGATTGAAAATCCCTCTGTTCAGGATAAGGGAAGGTGGCATTTGGATGTAAGGAGATAGGTGATACTTCTTAGGGCACAGTATGAGGAGATTTCTCTCAGGGGAGTTGTATTTTGAGGTGGTTTGTTTTTTAATGAAGAACTTTACCAGCAGGTACTGTTTCTGTACCTGCAAGGAGATCAAACCAGTCTATCCTAAAGGAAATCAGTCCTGAATATTCATTGGAAGAACTGATGCTGAAGCTGAAGCTCTAGTGGTTTGGCCACCTGATGCTAAGAGCTGACTCATTGAAAAAGACCCCGATGCTGGGAAGGATTGAAGGCAGAAGGAGAAGGAGATGATAGAGGATGAGATGGTTGGATGGCATCACTGACTCGATGGACATGAGTTTGAGCTAGCTCCGGGAGTTGGCGATGGACAGGGAAGCCTGGCGTGCTGCAGTCATGGGGTCGCAAAGAGTTGGATATGACTGAGCGACTGAACTGTTTATGTGAGAACGAACTTGGGAGGCAAGTCAGCTCTTTTCCCTTAGTTTTCTTTTTCTTCCCCATTTTCACTTTTCATCTTCATTTAGCAAAACCATTTACTGTTCATTAGACATGTGTTATGTGCATTTGTTAGGTATGTAGTAACTTTATACATATCAGTTTATTTAGGGTCATTTTTTGGGAAGAGAGATATGCAAAATAGCTGCCTTTTGAAATATTTATTTTATTTTTGACTGTGCTGGAGGACTTTCTCTAGTTGCTGCAAGCGGAGGCTACTCTCTAGTTGTGGTGTGAGGGCTTCTCATTGAGGTGGCTTCTCTTGCTGCAGAGCACAGTCTCTAGGGCGTGCAGGCTTCAGTAGTTGCAGCCCTAGAGTGCAAGCGCAGTAGTTTTGGTGCACAGGCTCAGTTCCATGGCATGTGGACTCTTCCCAGACCAGGGATCAAACCTGTGTCTCCCTCATTGGCAGGTAGATTCTTAACCACTGGACCACCAGGAAGTCCTAGAATTTCTTGACAGAAGATTCTAAAGGTGTAAAAATTATATTCTCTCACTTGATTTTTCCCCCTTCAGCATTCTGCTATGTCTGCATTTAAGTGTTTGTAAGTTTTGTAAAAATTCCTTTTTATTAATTTATTTGTATCAAAGTGAGTTTAATGAAAACAGAATTTTGTGACAACTTTTAAGCTGACTGGAAACACTGTTGATTTCCTAAATCAGGGTTGGAAATATAATTACAAAGTTATATTATTTTCCTTAGGTATTTTGATGGTTGCATCTATTGGGATAGTGATCCATAGTCTTGACTTCATCCATTTAGGAGAGCTAATATACCATGGGACTAAAGTGCTAAGTTGATTTACTTTAATTCATTCAGTTCATCTGGTCAGGCAGTGTGGTATAGCAGCCAGCACAGGGCCTGTGTAATAGTGGTTTGAATCTTTACTCTGCTACTTACTAGCTGACCTTGACAAGATTATTTCTAGCAGAGATTCATCATTAGTAAAGTAGGGATGATATCTGCCTTGCAAGGTGGTTGTGAGAATTAACAATCTATGTAAATCACATTGTATTCTGTCTCATATATTATTTATAGTTACTCCATAAGTGGTAGCTACAGTTACTATTACTTAACCTATTCATTGTATACATTTGCTTTTTGAGTTCATATGGTTGTGCTAATATCCAAGATAATTTACATGGTTGTTTCAAATTAGAATTAGTAAGACTTCAAAAGCTTTTATTAAATTAAAATTAGTATTTGTTTTCTCTTTCCTTGTTTCTAATTTAATAATTGAATGTCAGGCTGGTCTTCCTTGATTTGTTCTAAATATTACATGATGCTTCTTATTTGAGATTTTGTTACCTTCTAGAATTTTTCATTAGCAGTTGTGTATGTAGAACAGCGTTGTTTTACTAAAAATTGACATTAGATTAATAGGACAATGTAGAAATTAAATAATTAAGCTTCTCTTTTAGAAAATGTGGTTATTATTATTCTCTCCATTATTATGTTTAATACTTTAATTTTATAGCTCTCTGAAACTCCCTATAGTATTACTGAAAGATGATTTTACTACTAGAAAGTAAGTGGCCTAAAATGATTGGGGTATCAGTATTTAAAGTTCAGATTTCTTATTAAAGTTGCATATTCATCCTTCTTTCAGCTATACATCTCCCTTATGGATTTTTTAAAGATTCTGTTACTACCTTAATAGTGTTCTGAGTAACTTGACTTTAATGTGATGTATATTTTATTGATGACTTTCAAAATAATTATCATATATTATTGAATATTTAATTATTAAATTAGAAAGATAACTTAAAATTTGATTTTACATGCTCAGTGAATTCCTGTGATTAGAAAATTCTCTTATGATGTTCTATTTTTAATTAATATACCAAGTAAAACTAATTGGAAGTATCTGAAGCCTCTGGCAAAGTCTGTAATTAGACATGTGATTCATAATTAACTGACTTTTCTTATTCTTGCCTTTTCCTCTCCATTTGAATTAATTACTTGTGTTCTTCCTTAGTGATACCTGTCTTCCTGTGCAAGATACTGATTAGAATTCGGTGATCACTGTTTGTCGTATTTTTATAGAGAGTATCATTTTATAAGGACTTTGTTTAGTAATATAAAAAAAAAACACAACCCTGAATCATATGCGCTATGAAGTATACATTGAAGATTTTTGCCCACATTGTCAAATTAAGTGTTTATTTTTATCAGTGGCTGAAAGCAAGCATAGAAAATAGGCAGACTTGACAACTTTTCCTATCTTATACTTAAGGACCTGGGTTTTTCTTGTCAATCTGATTACTGTCTGCATAAGTTTGATGACATACCCATTGGTCTTGGGTCATTGAGTAGAGCTGGTTATTAATTAATTCATTATTTTAATAAAGAATTAACAGTTTGTTAAAGGTCTACTGTATGCTTTGGATACAAGGCTTTGTACAAGGAAGCAAGAGTGATAAAAGTATTTATTAGTCACTACAACACAGGCATCAGCCAATCAAGATGGCCATAGCACTAGACTCAGGGTTTTGAAGGACCCCTCCATTCTTTACACTGTATCAGGCTTTGCTGCTTTTGTTGCTGAGTCAGAGTGGTGGTGGTGATGATAGTAGGGAGACTGGGCCGTCAGCACTTATCTTAGAGTTGGTGACATTTAGGGCAGTGACTGTTTGCCAGACCATATTACAGAAGTATTTCAGCACAACCCTTAAGGCTATAGTGGTGCGAACCAGCTGAATATTAGCTCTGCCAAGGTGTGTTCAGTCTCTGACTATAAGCTAAGAGTTAATACCCAATTTGAGAAGTAGGTAATGAAAATATGTAGACAGTACATAGGGGAAGGATTGCTTGAGTCTTTTTGGGGAAAAGTAGTAAAGACTTCTATGGTGACAAAGACAGATTCAAGGAGGCAATCCTAACCAAGCTGAGGGGAAAATAGCACTTACAAAGGCAGAGTGTGAGAGAGTGTGGCAGATTCAGACATTAACGAGTAGGAGAGATGGAAGATGAAGATGTCTCTATCTGACCCTTGATTCTTAAGTTTGTTAAATATTTGTATACCACATTTGTATCTTTGAAATTGCTCCATTATTGGTAAAGAACTGCTAGACTGTTTGATATTTAGCTTCTTCAACTATATCTAAATTACTTTAAGTGTAGGGAAAGAGGGAGAATAGGAATTTGTTATAGTTCGGGTCCACACCAAGCATTGATAGAGCAAGAGTGCAATGAAAAAAACTTCTCTGCTGATTCACTGAGAGGCTTCTAATGAGCGAACACAAATTCAGACAGATTGAGGATGGTGGGTTTTTTAATGACATAAAACTATTGCCCATGAGGCTTTTTGGCTGACATCATGAAACTAATTTTGCTTAATGACTGTGGAGGCCTACAAGTTCCAATGTACAGAAAAGGAAGTAAATTACTGGCCTGTCAGATTTCTGTTGCCTGTCATCTTTTATCTGAATAGGAGCTTTTGTTTCCAGACTGTCAGGAGCAAGTATGTGGACCCCTTCAATGCTGTATTGGTATATGCTTGAATAATTCAATTCAAGAGCCATCTAAATATAGCCAATCTACAACAGTGAACGGGTGTATCTTCTTATACTTGTGTAATTTAGGGAATATATCCTTGGATATCTCTTCATGTTTCTGAGAGCTCTTGAAATATGTCAAGGATTTGTAGTGGTATAAGTTCTGCTTTTATTGTCAGAGCTGATGACTCTACCTATGAAATATAATGAACTTACATGGACAGCAGAATAAACATTTGCTCTATGACTGTTCAACTCAATGAATGATTTGAAAGCACCACTATGTGCTAGGAATTGTGAAGAATACAAAGGTGAACTACTGGCATTTTTCTGGGTATCAAATTATGTGATTTTTCTCCCTTAAGCTATATTTAGCAAAAATGACTGTCTTGATGATGTGTGTGTATAGTGTTATAACAAAGTCTACAATAAAGGTTTGAGATGCTGGTAAATATTAACAGATTATTTACTTCAAGGAAGATTTTGAAGTAATAGTTTATTTATGGCCTCATTTTTTACTGTTTTCCATCAGTGTTACTTATTTTCTCTCCACTTTCTATTACTCTGAATAATTAGAATGAGTATTTTCAGTGAAATGTATATTATATTCCAGTATCAATTCAAAAAGTATATAGATAGCATCTACTGGGCCCTAGGTATGGAGTGAGCCATTCAAAATTTGCTATCCATGGAATAAAATTACTCAATAGAAAGGAAGCTAAAATAATTAAAAAGTGAAAACTTTCAGTTCTTTTGGTATGCTTAATGTTATGAAAATGACAGATTCAGCCTTAAATGCACAGAATTTATATTTGGTTTAGCAGGTATGTTGTATTTTTTGTTGTTGTTTACTAAGGCTAATGGAAAACTTTAAGAAGGTATAGACTGTCCACTTTTTGAATACTGATTACCTTAACCAGCATATTACATCTGTGATTTTTTTGTAACTTATTTCACTTTTTGGGTAGCTCAGTTTCTTTAGAAATTAAGAACATTGTATATGCCATCATTTGGCTAGAACCATATCTAGGGAAACAAAAAAATGGTGAGAATCTTTGCCATAACAAATTGCTCCTTTTGTACCTTTGGTCATTCCATTTCCACTTCCTTTAATGCCCTCTTTTCCTGTGTCCTTTAACATCTTATTCAAAGGCTTGCCCAAAGCCTTACCTAACATTTCCCTTAACATTTTATTCTTCGGAATTTCTATAACATTTTGTTTGTTACACCTTTGGGGATATTTATTTTTTACTTTTTTGAATGAACCTGACCTATGTTTTCTATAGAATTATAAACTTTTTGAAAGGGTCATGAATGTTGAATTGGGCCATGAAAGATGGTAGGAATTTGGATAGGAGGAGAAGGGAGGATTTGTCCACAGGAAGGAAATAGCATAAACCAAGGTCCTCAGGACAAAAAGAACAAGATGCTTATTCAAGAATGTTAAGTAGGTTTATTTGCTTGGTATGGAGGATATGTGAATATAGTAGAAGGAGATGAAGCTGAGAAAATAGAAATGACCCTTGATGCTGAGCTGGTCAATTATGGTTATCAGTAACTCATTTTGGTCAATTTGACTGTTAGGGCTCTGGAGAGTTGGAGGAAAGCATATTTACTCTACTATACCTCTCTTTTATTTTCAAATTACTCCGCAGAAGAAAAGGGAGCCAGTGTTGTGATGGGATGTAAAGTGCTTGAGTTTAGGAGATGGTACTCCAGTACTGTTGCCTAGAAAATCCCATGGACAGAGGAGCCTGGTAGGCTGCGGTCCATGGGGTTGCAAAGAGTCGGACACGACTGAGCAACTTCCCTTTCACTTTTCACTTTCATGCATTGGAGAAGGAAATGGCAACCCACTCCAATGTTCTTGCCTGGAGAATCCCAGGGATGGGGGAGCCTGGTGGGCTGCCGTCTATGGGGTTGCACAGAGTCAGACACGACTGAAGTGATTTAGCTGCAGCAGCAGGCCAGGAAGACTGGAATTTCTGGGTACTTCCTTTGTAACATGATGCAGAAGAAAGATGATGTTAGGGCTTCCTTCTAGTTGTAATATACTGTGATACCATGGCACACTTTAGAATTTGGATTAGAGCTGCCACTGTGACCTGATTTACCTGGTTATGAATTGTTTAGTTCAGAGGTTAGCAAAATTTTTTCTGTAAAGGGTGAGATAGTAAATATTTTGAGTTTCATGGCTATATACTGTCTCCATTGCATATTCCTTTTTGTTGTTGTTGTTAAACTGACTTAAAAATATAAAAATCATTGTCAGGGGCCAGACAAAAATAGGAATAGACTGGATTTGGCTGCCAGGCCATAGTTTAACCCTTGATTTTGTTAACTGGGGCAATTATTACTTAAGGTTTCTAAAATTTAGAAACCAAGACCAGCTTGGTGATAGGGTTTTTCCATTTGCCTGTATTTTTATTGAATAGTTATAATTTTGGGCTTCCCTAGTGGCTCAAACAGTAGAGTCTGCCTCCAATGCAAGAGACTCGGGTTCTATCCCTGGGTCAGGAAGATCCCCAGGAGGAGGGAATGGCAACCCACTCCAGTATTCTTGCCTGGAGAATTCCATGGACAGAGGAGCCTTGTGGACTGTAGTCCATGGGATCCCATATAGTCTTACATGACTGAGCAACTAACACACACATACACATACACACATACACACAGTTATAACATATTTTCTAAAGATCAGGAAGCTAATACTCACTGAAAATTGTTTATTCATTTTCTTGCATCTTGATAATTTTGTGTTTCAGATTATGTCCTTCATTTCTAAGTGCCTTGAAAGCTCCCTGATGTCTCAAATATTTTACTCATTTTAGGATTAATGCCCAGATATTTCTTGTGTTATATCTTTGATGTCTAAGACTATTTTATTCTGATATTTAATAGCTGTATCTTGATAAACACACATTGCTCTAGCACTTCTTAATGATTATTAGTATAAATAATGTAGTATTTGTATTTAATTTAAACTATGAACAGTTTAGTATTTTTTGGATATAATGTATAAGTCCAAACATCAAACTTGAGAAAGCAATATATTATACAGTTGTAACTAAATATAATGATTTAATCCCTGTGCCCATTGGTTTAAAATCATTTTTGAATCAGACTCTCTTTTATGTTTGCCCCAGTTTTTTTCCTTCGAATGTATTCCCTGTAATAGAGTAGGCATCTTAGATGTTTCTGACGTGAGAAGGTAGTACACTTTTTCGTGTTTAACTCCTGTCCCCACTATCTTGAATTGCCATGCTCTGTGACAAATATTTCCTATTATATCCTTCCCTATTGATCATAGCTTATAAGTTATATCATTGTATGTTTCTGTTTGATTAACCTAATACTCCTGGTTCTTTTTGTTTAATGCTATCTTCATTGCCACATTTATCTCTTTCTGTGTTTCATTTATATTTTTCTACTATTAATGTTATAATGATAAACACTGTAGTGATTTTTATATTTGTAAAAGCTTTTAATCATTTAAATAAATGATTAAATAATAAAAAACTTAATGAATATTTATTGATGCATATAATATTATAATATTAATAAACATAATTAAAAATACATAAATTCAAAGCAATACATGTCAATGTTAAATATTATGGAAGTTTTAAGCTTATTTTCAGAAAGACTAGGTGAATAATCATTAATGCATACAATTCTTAGAAATAGTCATGACCTAACTGTCATTTGCTGGTGTAAAGGTGATAAACAGATGTTGATGCTTGCTGTTGATGCTTGCAGATTGCTGATGCTTGTACTTTCATTGGCACATCTAACTGAACCTTGGGAAAACAGCACCCAGATTCAGAAGCATAACTCTAACCACACAGACTGCTGTTTGTACATGGAAGCATGCGATCAATACTGAATGGATAAATTAATAAAATCTCAGACTGATTCTAGGTTTCAGAGTTTGGTTCACCATAAAATGCCATTAACATAAACATAAATGTACATACTTACTCGGAGCCTTTTGAAAGTACAAAACATATGGAAAAACTTGAATTACCTATAATCTTTATGTAAAGTACTACTGAGGAGACTGAAAAAGTTGGCTTAAAGCTCAGAAAACTAAGATCATGGCATCTGGTCCCATCACTTCATGGGAAATAGATGGGGAAACAGTGGAAACAGTGTCAGACTATCTTGAGGGGCTCTAAAATCACTGCAGATGGTGATTGCAGCCATGAAATTAAAAGACGCTTACTCCTTGGAAGGAAAGTTATGCCCAACCTAGTAAGCATATTGAAAAGCAGAGACATTACTTTGCCAACAAAAGTCCGTCTAGTCAAGGCTATGGTTTTTCCAGTGGTCATGTATGGATGTGAGAGTTGGACTGTGAAGAAAGCTGAGTGCCGAAGAATTGATGCTTTTGAACTGTGGTGTTGGAGAAGACTCTTGAGAGTCCTTTGGACTGCAAGGAGATCCAACCAGTCCATTCTGAAGGAGATCAGTCCTGGCTGTTCTTTGGAAGGAATGATGCTAAAGCTGAAACTCCAGTACTTTGGCCACCTCATGTGAAGAGTTGACTCATTGGAAAAGACTCTGATGCTGGAAGGGATTGGGGGCAGGAGGAGAAGGGGACAGCAGAAGATGAGATGGCTGGATGGCATCACAGACTCAATGGACATGAGTCTGAGTGAACTCCAGGAGTTGGTGATGGACAGGGAGGCCTGGCATGCTGCGATTCATGGGTCTCAGAGAGTCGGACATGACTGAGCATCTGAACTGAACTGAACTGAACTGATGCTATCGTAACAGTCCTCCAAATCTCAGTGGTTTAATACAACAAAGTTTAATTTTTGCTCGTGCTACATGTCTAATACATATCAACAGTGTCTTCTGTCTCTCTCTTTGGAGTCATTTAGTGAACCATCCTAATCAGAGCTCCATCTTGTTACTTGGGTAGGCCTTCCAATTTTGTACTGGTTTCTGAAACTTGTGGACTTCCCTGGTGGCTCAGACAGTAGTGTCTGTCTACAATGTGAGAGACCTGGGTTCGATCCCTGGGTCAAGAAGTTCCCTGGAGAAGGAAATGGCAACCCACTCCAGTACTCTTACCTAGAAAATCCCACGGATGGAGGAGCCTGGTATCCATGGGGTCACAAAGAATCGAACACGACTGACTTCACTTTCGTTCCTGAAACTTATGCTTGATAGTATCTCATATGTCAGTATACATTTTAGTGGCTAAAGCAAGTCACGTACCCCAGAGATGAAACAGAGCAGTGAAGTGCAATTCTACTGTGAGTCTCGGAAGGAGGATAATTGGAACAGCGCTAATAACTAACATCTTATTTTAAAAACAACTCTAATTTTATTGATGAAAGATGATATCTCAATTTGATTTCCTTGACCAATATAGATGAGTTTTCATAGTTTATCAGCCATTTGTTTCATATACTCTTCCCTTTTACTTAAGTTTATTATAAACACATGCTGTTGGTTTACTTTTTCATTTTCAGATATTTTGAGTACTGTCATTTTTGTGAGGATAGGAGGTCATAATGGTGATTTTATAGGGAGTGCAGACTTTTAGAAAAAGCCTTTTCTTTTGAAAACTTGAGCAGGTAAAAGAAAAATATTCCTCTTGAATTGATTCCCCTCACCCCTTGTTAATATATGTTTTGATACTCTTTTTTTTTTAATTTCAAGAGTTGTCAAAATATTAAATAATTATAGATAATAGAAAGTTTAGCAGAATTAATATCCTTGACAGTCTACAGGTTTCTAAAGAACAACTTGAACTTAAAATTTGAACAGTCAAATTAGGTTTCTCCTCTTGAAAAAATTAAGTTCCCTACTCAGATTTAGTCATATTGACCACATCGTTTTCCTTTTTTTTTCAATTCAGGTGTCTGCCTAAGCTGGAACTTATGCCATAAATATTTTTCTGTGGATTTTTCTGAAAACCCAAGGTAAGATATTTTATGAATACACTTGTCTTTTAAAATGTATTTATAATGAGAAATAATTGTTTCTGAAAAATTTAAGGCTTTAAAAATTTAGTGTCTTTTCCTCTGAGTTTTAATAGGAAGCAAATACTATTTATTATAAAGCTATATATATAGCATGATTACTTTTAATTTGTAGGACATTTGATTGGAATGAATGGAGCTGGTTCTAGTGATTAAAATAGTTTTGAGTGAATTTTTACTTTGTTTTTCATACTCAAAGATGGAGTTCACACAGCTGTTCTCTGACACACACTTGAGAAAGATATTGGCATTATAATCTTATATTTTTAAAGGCAAACCTTTAATTAGTTAAGTCCTGGATTATAATATCTGGTAACTATTTTAATAGTTCTGTTATTAAGAGTTCTCTACCACTCTGTTCTCTTGGAGCTGATTATTTTCTTTAGTTCCCACTGTTTGGGGGGCTTATAAAATAAGGATATATTCTTTAGTATGTTAGTGTTTGATTTCTGTGGCTGGTGTTCTACTCCAACGATAGTATCATAGCCCTTTTCCTTTTCTTATGTATCTTGGCTCAAATCTTCTTCATCTTTAGATTTTTTAAAATATACAATTATAAGTCCGTCACCTGGTCTTTCCACCTTGAATCCAGCTCCGCCCTAAGCCATTCTTGTCACACTTATAAGGGTGCTTTTTCTAAAAGATAAATGTCATCATGTTAGTCCATGACTCAGAGTCTTTCAGTACCTTTACATTGTTTGAAGGATATTTTACAAACTCCTTTACAAAGCAGTATATTCTGCTTTTATCCATTTTTCATTTCACTGGTTCTCTGAGAATGTTGGGAACTAACATTAAAAAAAAACAGCTTTACTGAGAAATAATTTACATATCATAAAATTCACTTGTTTATTTAAATTTGGTGTTTAATTAAATTTACAGAGTTATGCAACTATCATCTCAGTCTAATTTTAGAATATGTTCATTACTCCAAAGAGAAATCAGTACTCATTAGCAGTCACTTCTCATTCCTCCCTCTACTCAGTCCCAGGCGACTACTAATCTACTTTCTCTTTGTAGAGCTGCCTATTCTGGACATTTCATATAAATGAAATTGTACAATGTGTAGTCTTTTGTGACTTACTTCTTTCATCTAGCATAAAGTTTTCAAGGTTCAGCCATGGTTCATTCATCACGAACCAGTACTTCTTTCCTTTTTATGGGTGAATAATATTCTATTATATGTGTCAGGGATTTAGCTGACTTAAGAGAGAGAGACAGAGGGAGAGATGGGGTTGAGGGTAGGGGTAGTACTGAGCTTCCAAGTGTCAAGAGTAGCTGGTTAAAAACAACGTTCCAAAATGAAAGTGATGGTCTAGCCTTTATTCACTTACTGAGATAGTATAAGCAAGAGGCTACACCTGAGAAAGTACAGGTCCTCTCACTCAGGGAATCAGTATGGGGGTGGGGGAGCGGTGGGGGGAGTCCTCTCACAGCTGAGGGAGCGCTAAACAAAAAGTTCCTGCAGTTTTATGGACCCAGGGCTATTTGGAGGCTGAGATGGAAGGGCTAGAGTATTGAGTCAAGAGTAGAGAAAAAGTATCTCTAATGTTTCCTTCCTAATGTGAAGATCGCAGAAGAAGCACCTGAGGAAAGGCCTCAGCTGCAAGCCACAGATTAAAGAAACTTCTGGAAGAATGTACCTGGGCTAGGGATGCAGCTGTGCTAAAGAGCATGGTCAACCTGGGGGCCTGCATCCTTGACTACAACTTTCTTCAGAGACTGCAGTGTGTTGGCTGTGCACCAGATCTGGTGAGGGAAGGGCAGGTTTCCCATGTGAGGTCTGCTGGGGCCTTTGTAGTAATTTTTGGCTGGGTTGGAAAAGTCACAGGTGGATTTCTTGGTCAGGAGCTGTACTCTGCTATATGTGTATAGCATATTTTGCTTATCTGTTCATCAGTTGGTGAACATTTAGATTGTTCCTACATTTTGGTTATGAATATTTTGCTGTGAACAGTTGTGTATAAGTTTTTGTGTGTACATGTTTTCATTTCTCTCAGTTATATACCTAAGAGTGGAATTGTTGGGTCATTTGGTAAATCCATGTCTAGTATTTTGAGAAACTGCCAAATAGTTTTTCAAGGAGACTGCATCATTTTACATTCCCACCAGCAGTGTATGATTTGTTTTGCCATATCATCACCAACATTTGTTATTGTCCTCTTTTTTTTTTTTAATTACAGCTATTCTAATGGTTGTAAACCACTCATTGTGGTTTTGATTTGTACTTCACTAATGGCTAATGATGTTGAGTATCTTTCCATGTGCTTAACGGCCATTTGTATATCTTTTTTTGAGAAAGGCCTATGCAAATCCTTTGCCCATTTAAAAATTAGGTTATTCTTTGATTGTAAGAGTTCTTTATATATCCTGGATAAAGTCACTTATGAAATATATGATTTGCAAATATTTTCTCCCCTTCTGTGAGTTGTCATTTCACTTTCTCAGTATTGTTCTTTGAAGCACAAAGATTTTATTTTTATCTGTTTCTTTTATCGCTTATGATTTTGGTGTTTTATCTAAGAAATCCATGGTAATGGAGATTAATTTGTATTTTCTTTCAAATATGAGTTTTAATGTTTTAGATCTTAAATTTAGATCTGTGTTTTATTTTGAGTTAATTTTTATATGTGATGTGAAGTACAGGCTCAACTTCATTCTTTTGCGTTCAGATACCCAGTTGTCCTAGGCCACTGAATTAGCTTGGTGCCCTTAATGAATATCATGCTCATGTTCAGTCATGTCTGACTCTTTGAGACCCCATGGACTGTAGGCCACCTTATTCCTCTGTCCATGGAATTCTTCCAGGCAAGCACACTGGAGCAGGTTGCCATTTCCTACTCCAGGGGATCTTCCAGACCCAGGGATCTTCTGGACCCAGGAGTCAAACCTGCTTCTCTTGTGTCTCCTTCATTAGCAAGCATATTCTTTACCACTAGTGTCACCTGGGAAGCTATTCCTGGACTTTCAAATCAATTCCATTGATTTATACATCTTCTCTTGTGCTAGTACCACATTGTCTGATTACTGTAGATTTTGTAGTATTGAATTCACAATATTCCTATTTTGAATTCTCCTATTTTGTTCTTATTCAAGATTATTTTGGCTCTTCCCCTCCTGTGAAGCATGAAGAGGTTGCTTGCCAGAACATAAAGTATTTTGAGAGCATCTTTTTCCCTTCTCTCCAAGTAAATTGAAAAACAGGTACATGGTCAGAAATTCAGATAGTACCAAAGGATTTACAGGGAAAAATAAGTCTTCCTTTCACCTTAGATCCTCTGTCCCTCTCTTCAGAAGAAAGTACCATTAGTAGTTGATTAGCTTTCAAATTGTTTTTGCAAATATATATATATATAATTTAAAATATCTTATGGAATTCTTTTTAATCTGTGAAAATGTACTGTTCTACTTCTTGATTTTTCAACTGATTTCCATATCTTGGAAATCTTTCTGCATACTTAGATCTACTTCATTTGTGTTCACAGCTACAGGATATTTTGTGTATGAGTATAGTGTCAATGATGTAACCAACATTTAGATAAGTTCCGGTCTTTACTTCCCTAAAAGCCATGTTGAAAGAATAAATTCTGCCTTTTAAAATAAAAAAATCATTGTTGTTGTTCAGTCACTCAGTTGTGTCTGACCCGTTGCAATCCCATGAACTGCAGTATGCCAGGCTTCCCTGTTCTTCACTATCTCCCGGAGTTTGCTCAAACTCATGTCCATTGAGTTCGTGATGCCGTCCAGCCATCTCATCCTCTGCTGCCTCCTTCTCCTTTTGCCTTTAACCTTTCCCATCATCAGGGTCTTTTCCAGTGAGTCAGCTCTTCGCATCAGGTAGCCAAAGTATTGGAGTTGCGTCTTCAGCATCAGTCCTTCAGTGAATATTCAGGGTTGATTTCCTTTAGGACTGACTGGTCTGATCTTGCAATCCAAGAGACTCTCAAGAGTCTTCTCCAACAGCACAATTGAAAAGCATCAGTTCTTTAGAGCTCAGCCTTCTTTATGGTCCAACTCTCACATCTGTACATGACTATTGGAAAAATCATAGCTTTGACTCAAAGAACCTTTATCAACCGAGTGATATCTCTGCTTTTTAATATGCTAAAAAATCACTATAGTACCTAATTCTGTGCCTTAATTTTGGATTTATACTCTACACACACACATTGAACAAAGTGATAATATATACATAAAGACATCTTTAATGTTTGAACCTGATAACCTTAGTTATCACACTATTTATTTCTGGGACTGAGTGATAAAAAATTCAGTCTTCAGGTGTTTGCTAATTTGAACACTGATGAACGAAACATTATACATGACTCTTAGAATAGTTCATGTGCAAGAGATTCTCCTGCACTATGTAATTATGAATGGGGTTGCTGGGTTATATGGTACTAAATGTTAAAGGGATAATCCAAAATTTATTTCCAAAGTGATTGCCCCATTTTATCCTTCTACAATTAGTGTGTAACATCTTGTTGTTTTCCAATCTCTACAATACATGGTGTTTTTTGACTTTAAAATTTTGCTAGCTGAATGATCTAAAATAAAATTAATTGTGATCTTTTAAAAAACTCTAAAAAGTTAGGTATAATTTTCAGTGTTACAGTAAAACATATAGATCTAAAATATATAGTTCAGTGAGTTTTGACAAATGCATATACCTACATAATCCATACCCCTATGAAAATTTAGAATATTTTTTCTTACTGCTTCATTTCCTCAGGCTTCTTCCTTGATATTCTTTTCCCTCACCACAGTGAACCACTATTCTGATTTCTGTCACTTTTTTTTTAAAAGAATCATCTGTTTTCACCATCACAAAGTTCTTTCCTCCCATTCTCTCTTTCTAGTGTCTTTTAAAAAATTTGTAACTCAATATACATAACATAAAATTTATCATCTTAACCATTTTTAAGTATATAGTTCAGTGGTTTGAAATGCTTTCGTGTTGTACTGCAATCGCCACCATCTATCCCCATAACTTTTTTTTTAATTAAAAAAAATTAATTACTTTATTTGGCTACCTCAGGTCTTAGTTGTAGACTCTGTAATTGTAGTTTACAGGCTTAGTAGTTTCAGTACCCTTGGGCTTAGTTGTTCCGTGGAATGCGGGATCCTGGTTCCCCAACCAGGGATTGAACCTATGTCCCCTGCATTGCAAGGCGAATTCCCAACTGCTTGGACCACTGGGGGAGTCCCCCCCATAACTCTTTCCATTTTGTGAAGCTAACTCTGTAGACAATAAACAACAAATCCCCATTTTCCTTTCCCTCCAGTCCCAGGCAACCAAGATGGGACTTCTTGGTCCAACCAAAAGGGCACTTCAATAATGCTTTCTGTCTTTATGACTGACTACTCATATAAGTACTTCATATAAGTGGAATCATACAGTAATTTGTCTTTCTGTGACTGGCTTATTTCACTTAGCATAATGTCCTTGAGGTTTATCCATGTTGCGGTATATTTTTACTTCCTTTATAAAGCTGAATAATACTCTGTTATATGTATATATTGTATTTTGCTTATCCATTCATCTGTTAATAAATACTTGGGTTGCTTCCATGTTTTCACTATTATGAAAAATGCTCCTGTGAACTTTGGCGTACCAGTATCTCTTTCTGATCCTGCTTTCAGTTCTTCTGGGTTTATATTCAGAAGTGGAATTGCTGGATCATATGGTAATTCTATATTTTTTTCATTTTTGAGGAATCACCATATTGTTTTCCACAGCAGAAATAACATTTGAGATTCCCCTGAACAATGCACAATGGTTCCAGTTTCTCCACATTTTGCCTAAAATTGTTTGCTGTTTTTTTTCATAGTAGCTATTCTGTTGGGTGTGAGATGGTATCTTGTGGTTTGGATTTGCATTTCTCTAATGACTGGATCATCAAAAAAGCAAGAGAGTTCCAGAAAAACATCATTTCTGCATTATTGACTATGCCAAAGCCTTTGACTGTGTGGATCACAATAAACTGTGGGAAATTCTGAAAGAGATGGGAATACCAGAGCACCTGACCTGCCTTTTGAGAAACCTATATGCAGGTCAGGAAGCAACAGTTAGAACTAGACATGGAACAACAAACTGGTTCCAAATAGGAAAAGGAGTACGTCAAGGCTGTATACAATCACTCTGCTTATTTAACTTATATGCAGAGTACATCATGAGAAACGCTGGGCTGGAAGAAGCACAAGCTAGAATCAAGATTGCTGGGAGAAATATCAATAATCTCAGATATGCAGATGACACCACCCTCATGGCAGAAAGCAAAGAGGAACTAAAAAGCCTCTTGATGGAAGTGAAAGAGGAGAGTGAAAAAGTTGGCTTAAATCTCAACATTCAGAATACGAAGATCATGGCATCTGGTCCCATCACTTCATGGCAAATAGATGGGGAAACAATGGAAACAATGTCAGACTTTATATTTTTGGGCTCCAAGATCACTGCAGATGGTGACGCAGCCATGAAATTAAAAGACGCCTACTCCTTGGAAGGAAAGTTATGCCCAACCTAGATAGCATATTGAAAAGCAGAGACATTACTTTGCCAACAAAGGTCCGTCTAGTCAAGGCTATGGTTTTTCCAGTGGTCATGTATGGATGTGAGAGTTGGACTGTGCACAAAGCTGAGCACCAAAGAATTGATGCTTTTGAACTGTTGTGTTGGAGAAGACTCCTGAGAGTCCCTTGGACAGCAAGGAGATCCAACCAGTCCATTCTGAAGGAGATCAGGCCTGGGATTTCTTTGGAAGGAATGATGCTAAAGCTGAAACTTCAGTACTTTGGCCACCTCATGTGAAGAGTTGACTCATTGGAAAAGACTCTGATGCTGAGAGGGATTAGGGGCAGGAGGAAAAGGGAACGACAGAGGATGAAATGGCTGGATGGCATCACCGACTCAATGGACGTGAATCTGAGTGAACTCCAGGAGTTGGTGATGGACAGGGAGGCTTGGCGTGCTGCAACTCATGGGGTTGCAAAGAGTTGGGCACTACTGAGCAACTGAACTGAACTGAGCGACTGAACTGAACTGAATGATTATTGATACTGAGCATCTTTTCCTGTGCTTATTGACCGTTTATAAAGGTTCTTGGGGAAATGTCGATTTAAGTCCTTTGCCCATTTTTGGGTTATTTGTTTTTTTGTTGTTGAGTTTTAGGAACTCTCTATATATTTTGAATATTATTCTCTCATCATATATGTGATTTGCAAATATTTTCTTCCATTCTGTGGCTTATCTTTTTATTCCATGAATAATGTCTTTGTATGTACAAAATTTAAAACTTTTCATGAGTCCAGTTTGTCTGTTTTATCTTTTATTACCTGTGCCTTTGGTGTCATATTCAAGAAATCATTGCCAAATCCAATGTTGTGAAGCTTTTGCTCTATGTTTTCGCCTAAGAGAAACGTCTTACTTTTAGGCATATCTTTCAGGTCTTACAATTTGATGTTTGATCCATTTTAGGTTAACTTTTTTATTTAATATTGCTTTAGGGTTTACCTTCATTGTTTTGCATATGAATTACCACTTTCCCCAGTACCGTTTGTTAAAGAGACTTTTTCCTCACTGAATTGCTTTGATGACTTTCTTGTCATCAAAAATCAGTTGACTATACATGTATATGTCTGTTCCATTGATACATTTTTTTTCTTTTTGTTGATAACATGCTAGTTTGACTGGAGTAGATTTTAAAGTTTTGAAGTCAAGTAGAGTATGTTCTCTAATTTTCTTTTTCTTAAAAATTTGTTTTGGCTCTTCTAGGCTCTTTATTTTTCCTTGAAATATTAAAATCCACTGAAATTTAGGTTTTAAGATCAGCTTTTCATTTTCTGAAAAAAACATTTATAGATTTTACTTCACACTCTTTATTCCACAGATCAAATTGAAGTGAGTAGACATGTTAACATTTTAAAATTAAATCTTTAATTTCTTAAGAGCTATGTATTTTTTTTTAGTTTTCAGTGCATAAGTCTTTTATTTTTTGTTATTGTAGTGACATTTTTTAATGTTTTGTTTCAAGTTATTCATCACTAGCATATAAAAATAGAATTTAATTTTGTATATTGGCCTTTGTAAAGTAGCTTTTTTTCTTAAGATTTTCCAGGCTTTACTATGTAATTGTGATAGGTATATAATCGAAGACAGTTTTACTTCTTCCCCTCATTCTGTCAGTTTTCCCTTGCCTTATTTTACACACTGGAACCTCCCGTACAACTTTTAATACTTTAATTAAAAGTTAATACTCTCATCACTTGAGATGAGAGTAGACATCCTTGGCTTTAAGGAGAAAATTGTCAGTCATTCATAATGACATTAACCTTGGATTGAATAGCCCTTTCTGTTCCTCATTTGCTGAAAGGTTTTTTCTTTTTTTTAAATCATAGTGGTTGATGTTGAATTTTAATTGAGGTCACAAAGGATTTTTAAAAGGAGGTATAATTGTGACTCTCATACAGATATAAAATGAACACTTGTCAAGTATTTTATTTAAGTCACTAATGAGGAAACTGGTAAGATGTTTAAATCAGTTCAAAGGGAGATTCGAAGAACTGCTTATTTATATGTAGTAAAGGAATGCTGAAATAAAATTTTCAAATAGGTGCAAAAATTGGTCTATCTCCTGGGCAATTATCAATTGTAATCCACTAGACATAACTAATTTGCTCTGTTGTACACAAGAATAGTTCACATTATCATCAATTTTCTACATTTTATCAAATTGAAAAATTTCTCAAAGGCGATGAAAGATGGAGGTAATGAATGTGTGAGTTCAAGAGAACACTCACTAGGTTTGTTTTTTTTAAATTGTTTGTTTGGTCTGGGTCCATTTCAAAGCTTTTCACTGTTTTTCATGACACAGGGCCTTGCTTTTAAAATCTATAATCCTTTGTGATGAACAGTTTTTTGTACATGTCTTGGTTATATGTTTGTGTTCTGCCATGAAATGCCTCTTTATTGTCTCCTGCTCATTTTTTTTGGCGATGTTCCAAATGCGTTTGTATGTGTATGTTAGTGCTATATGTGTTGTTGATAATAGTACATTATAAGTTGTGTGTATTGTGAATACTTTATGCTAGTTTATAAGTTGTATTTTTACTTTCTTGAAGGTATTTTTTGATGAACAGTGGTTCTTAATATAGTGAAATCTTTCCTTACTGATGTCAAACAATAGTCGTCTTTTCCACTGAGTTTTGTAAATGTTGCCTTTGATGTTTAAATTCTTGCCATTGATTTTTCATATGGTATGATGTTAGGATCAAATATCCCCCTCAAAAAATGTATGTTATGTACTGAATATATCATTCCCCCTGCTCCAAATCTGTATGCTGAAGCCCTGACCCCCAGTGTGTATATGTGGAGATGGGACCTTTGGAAGATGGTAAAGTTAGATGATGTCCTGTAGGTGGGTGGGGCCTTGCTCCAGTGAGGTTAGTGCCTTTATAAGACTTGCTGCTATCTGCAAGCCATAAAGAGAGACCTCATCAGAGCCTGACCCTGCTGGCACCCTAGTTACAGACCTCCAGCCTCCAGAATTGTTAGAAAGTATTTCTGTTGAAGTCATCATGTCTACGTTATTTTGTGGGAGAGCATTGGGTTTACATCCTGATGATATCAGGGCAGGAGTTAGAGAGCCCCAGGCACTCTGGGGTTGGTGTCAGTCACTCCTAATACCATACAGTATAACTTCGGGTCACTTCTTTACATTTTTCTCTTGAGGAAGAGATTTGTGTAGGAGGAGGGGGTGATGTGAAGAAACATCCAGGGCAGATTAGTGTGTATCCAGCTATTTTTCTCAGCTTCTATTTTTCTGAGACCAGAGACCAGTGGTTGTCCCACAGATGGGACCAGGTTGTGTGCACAAAGGTGTTGGGACCCAAGAAAAGCAAAAATTGAACTTCAGTAGGTGTTCTGTTTTGTTATCCCATGGTTTTGGTGGGCTGCCTCTTGCCTCAGGCCAAAACCATCATTCCACACATAATAATTCAAAATGGGTCCTTCTCATCCCAGGGGTTTTTCATAGGTTTCTCCATTTTTTCCTGTGTAACTTCCCTAAGGGCTGATCTCCTGAAAGAGATTTTGAGTCAGCAATTTTGCTGACTCAGCATCTCAGCAGAACTTGGAGCCAGTATAAACTTTTCTTGGTCTTCTTAGGCTTCCTTTGCATAATTACAGGTAACTTTAATCTGACCAAGTAGGTTAGTAGGTTCAGGATTCCTCAGTTCAGTTCAGTTGCTCAGTCATGTCTGACTTTGTGACCCCATGGACTGCAGCACACCAGGCCTCCCTGTCAATCACCAACTCCCGGAGCTTGCTCAAACTCATGTCCATCGAGTCGGTGATGCCATCCAACCACCTCATCTTCTGTTGTCCCCTTCTCCTGCCTTCAATCAGGGTTCCTCAGTTGTCTGCAAACCTTCTTGCCATATCTGAAGCCCTCTAAAGAGGCTGTGTTGACGTATAGGCTGATTGTAACAGAATCTTTTTGACCATCCAGTCGTGTTTCACTGAATTTTTGCCCAGCCAGAGCTGGCTTTTTGGATCTGCAGAGCCAAAATGTCCTTTAGGTGGTGTAAGTTGCTCAGTTCTAAGAAGGTCTCTTACTTAACTATCCTTCTGCTAAGTAATATTGCTTTAAATTCTAACTCTGGATAGTCATTCTTACCCCAAATGGCCCATGAATTTTAAAGTATTTAATTGTATCTCTCATGTAATTTGTATTCTGCTTATAATGAGTATATTAATATTAAAATGTTTTAAGTTACTTACATCAAAGGGATTTGTTGCTCCAGGAGAATACGCTATATTTATCCTGTTGTTTTTCTTGCTGCCTGCTCTACTTCTCTGCACACTCCAGATGATTAGTTTACTACATCATGGTATCTTCCATTACAAATTCCTGTGTTGTACTTATTTTCCTTCTTTCTCTGTGCTTCCAGGGGTGAGGCAGGACCTGTTTCTTATTTGTTTCTGTATGCTTTGCCCTGGCATACATCCTGCCAGATTTGCCATGAAGTAGGTGCTCTATAATTATTGAATTCAATTAACACATAGCGAAGTACTTAGAATTCATAACAGGAGTTGCTTTGTATGGGGAGAAGTATGTACTCATAATTGTGGTGGGTCCTTATTTTGCATCATTGAAATAAATGGTATGTGAGGCATTTTGTAGGGGAGAACAGGACCAAAAGATACTTACTTGTAAGCTATGTCCAAAGGTTTTGATAGGGGTCTTTGAAGAATCTTAGGCAGGAGATTAACCTGACTAATATTTTATTTTAAGGAGATGATTTTGAGGATAGTATGGAAGATATATTGAGATACTGTTTGAAAGGTAGTCCAGACAGGATGTAACTGAAGAGGGGTGGAGTTTAGGGAAGTTTAGCAGGTAGAATCTGTAGAACTTGAAAACCGATATTATCAGCTGTTGCTTGAGGGAGGAGGAAGGCAGGGTGAAGAAGAGGAAGAAATCAGGGACAACTCCTGTATTGGGCAGTTTACTAGGTAGTAGTACTCCTTATTCCCAGTGCATGTCCAGGTATAGGAAGAACTTGGGTAGGGATGGATAAGATGCTGAAATAGTTTAGTTTGAGGTTTTGCTGTGATATTCAGGTAGAGATGTATAGATCTGTCTAGTTCTTAGAGAGAGGTAGGGGCTTGAGAAAGAGAGAGATTTGGGGGTTAATAAATTTTCAGAAGTAGTTGAAGACATTGAGGACAAAACCCTTGGACCTGTCTAGTTTTAGTGGACAAGTACAGAAAAAGGCACTGGGAAGGAGATCAAGGAGAAACCAGGTGTTAACAAAGGATTTTTCAGTAACATCCTTGGCTTCCTCTCTTCCTGGAGACCATATTTTCCTCCCAGCAACCTCTGTTTGATCTTTGTCTTCAGACCTTTTCTTATTTTGAACATTCACTGCTGGGCGAGACTGTAGATGAAAATAATTTTACTTTGGAATCCAGCAGTTTGCTGGGGCCTTTATATTTCCTTAAATTCTGCCTGAAAACAGAATACTTTCTTTAGCTCATCTTTCTAACTGTACCTTCTACTGTGTGTACATATAAAAGAAACCAGTTGACACTTTGAACTTTCTGCTTGGAAATTACCTTAGCTAGAAGAACAGTTCCTTACCAACATTTTCTGCTTTTTAACTTAGCACAGGCAACAGTTTTGCTAAATTTTCTGCTGCTTTGTAACAAGGGTCTCTCTTCCTTCCTCTCTTCTTTCCTCTGGCTTCTGAGAGCACTTTATTCACTCTCCTTTGAGGCTTCTCCAGCAGCCTCCTCAGCCTCCTCAAGGCTCATCAAGCTTTAGCTAATGAGATTCTTAGGGCCCTGCCAGGTTGTGTCTATCACCAAATCTCAAAGCCAGTATCACATGCTTTATGTTTTTGTATGTCAGCAGCCTAGTTGCAGGTACCGAATTCTGTTCTGGTAACTATCACTGTTTAACCAAGCATCCGAAATGTAACCCAGAACCTGCATTACTTTTCCTTCCCTAGCCTTAGAGGCCTCTCAATGTCATATCCACCACACTCCGTTGGTTGCAAAAAAGTTAAGTGCCACCTTGGATTTAAGGAGAAGGGAATTAGGCTCTACATCTTCATTTTATTTAAAAAAAAAAAAAAATTTTTTTTTTTCTTTTTTTTGGCTGCACCACACAGCATGAGGAATCTTAGTTCCCCAACCAGGGATTGAATCTGTGCCCTGTGCAGTGGAAGCTAGGAGTCTTAATCATTGCACAGCCAGGGAAGTCCCAGGCTCTACTTCTTTATAGGGAAGTGGCATGTTTACATCGTAGAAAAGCATGTGAAATGGGAGATATTTTTGTAGTATATTTGGGAAATACAGTTTGCCACAGATGGTTAGAATATGTAGGATTACAAAGGAAAGCAATTATATGAACATATTATTACCAAGAGCTTCCCTGGTGGCTTAATGGTAATGAACCCATCTGCCAATGCAGGAGATGTGGGTTTGACCTCTGGATTGGGAAGATCCTTGGAGAAGCAGATGGGTAATCACTCCAGTATTCTTGGCCTGGGAAATCCCATGGACAGACAACTTGGCAGGCTACAGGCCACGGGGTCACAAAAGAGTCCAACACAGCTTAGCAACTAAAGAACAATAGCAACCATTACCAAATGAATTGTGTAGAGTAATATGTGCTTGGTTAACATACTACACAAGATATAGTGGAAGTGAAGTGAAGTGAAGTCGCTCAGTCGTGTCCAACTCTTTGCGACCCCATGAACTGTAGCCCACAGTGTGGACAGCTTCTCCATCCATGGGATTTTATAGTGGAAGGCTCATAGTAATTTAGTAAATTTGTAAATACAGTATATGTTAGTAATTTTAGAGGTTGTAGAAAATAAAGAAGTGATATATTTTGCCCCCCAAGTTCTTGAGTCTTCTGAATTCTATGCACAGACCCTACAGCCCTAGGTTAAGAACCCTGAGATTAATATAATGGTGTCAGCAGAAGATGTTGCTGTGGACCAGGGAGTGAATTTGCTTGAGGGCAAAGACTAAAGGGAGGACACATAGCGTAAGTTCCATATAGTAGTTTTATTTACCTTTTAAGCTAAAGGTTTTATTGTTTTTTAGGAATACAAAAAAATGTGTTTTTTAATGAGGGAAAGACACTAAGAAAGTGAAGAGAGAAAATTGAATACTACAAAATTTAAAAGATTTCTGAGAAGGCAAGAAAGGGTGTGGTCTAGGGGTTACATGAAAGCATTAGTCTTGGACAGAAGGAGAGGCAAAAGGAAAGGAGTTATGGATGTTTGTAGGTGTTGTTCTTTATCAGGTCATCTGACACTGAGAAAAATATGGGTAAAATAAATTCAACCCCGGAGCAAGAGAGGCCAAAGCACACCTCAGAAAGACGGTTACAGCAGAGATCCTGGAAAATATGAAAAATGTTAGAGAGGAAGAAAAAGTAAAATAGAAAAAGTGAAATAGAGACAGAAAAAAAGTAACTTATAATGCAAGTGATGGCTTCAGAAGACAAACTTTGCCTCGTTTACAGTCTTCTTTAGTGTTTTCCATAGGCCAATTCTCTTTACCACGGATATGGATACAGAGAAAGGTAGAATGAGAATAAAATGCAGTTATATATTTTGATATCTGCTTGTTTAGAGTTAACTTTAAGTGTCTTGTTTAGTATATATAATTAATATTTGGAATGCCTTTGACACAAAATGACATGAAAGCTGAGAAGCTTCTTTTTCATAGTTATTTGGGGCTGATTTTTAAAAATTTGTTTATTTTAAAATTATGCACATTTATTTTTAATTGAAGGATAATTGCTTTGCAATGTTGTATTGCCTTCTGCCAAATATCAGCATGAATCAGCTATAAGTATACATGTATCCCCTCACTCCTGAACTTCCCTCTCACCCCTGTCCTACCCATTTAGGTTGTCACAGAGCACTAGGTTGAGCTCCCTGCTAGCTTTCTGTTTTATATATGGGAATATATGTGTTTCAGTGCTACTCTCAATTCATCCCATCCTCTCCTTCCCCTGCTGTGCCTGCAAGTCCATTTTCTATGTCTGCATCTCTATTCCTGCCCTGAAAATGGTTCATCAGTACCAATTTTCTAGATTCCATATATATGTGTTAATATACAAAATTTGGTTTATCTCTTTCTGATTTATTTCACTCTGTGGAGCAGGTTTTAGGTTTATCCACCTCATTAGAACTGACTCAAATTAATTCCGTTTAATGGCCAAGTAATATTCCACTTAATCTGTTCATCTGTCAATGGACATCTAGGTTGCTTCCATGTCCTAGATATTGTAAATAGTGCTGCAGTGAACACTGGGGTACCTGTGTCTTTTTCAGTTCTGGTTTTCTTAGGGTATATGCCCAGTATATTCTGGAATTGCTGGGTCATGAGATAGTTTTATTCTTATTTATTTTAAGAAATCTCCATACTGTTCTCCACAGTGGCTGTATCAATTTACATTCCCACCAGCAGTACAAGAGGGTTCCCTTTTCACCACATCCTTTTCAGCATGTATTGTTTGTAGATTTTTTGATGATGGCCATTCTGAACAGTGTGAGTTTTGATTTGCATTTCTCTAATAATGAGTGATGTTAAGCATCTTTTCATGTGTCTGTTGGGCATCTGTATGTCTTTGGAGAAATGTCTGTTTAGGTCTTCTGCTCACTTTTTGATTGGGTCATTTGTTTTTCTGATATTGAGCTGCATGAGCTCCTTGTATATTTTAGAGATTAATCCTTTGTCAGTTGCTTCATTTGCAATTATTTCCTCCTATTCTAAGGGTTGTCTTTTCATCTTGTTTATAGTTTCCTTTGCTGTGGAAAAGCTTTTAAGTTTAATTAGGTCCCATTTGTTTGTTTTTGTTTTTATTTCCATTACTCTAGGAGGTGGGTCAAAGAGGATCTTGCTGCAATTTATGTCAAACAGTGTTCTGCCTATGTTTTCCTCTAAGAGCTTTATAGTTCCTGACCTTATATTTAGGACTTTAATCCATTTTGAATTTATTTTTGTGTATGGTGATAGGAAATGTTCTGATTTCATTCTTTTACACGTAGCTGTCCAGTGGGGTTGGTATTGAAAAGAAGTATGTGTGTTTGCTGCTTCCATGCTTACACCTGGATGGAAAGTGGCCTCAAAAGGTTTATGGTTTTGTTTGTCATTAGCCAACAGATGCTTGCTACAGTGTATTGCTCAGAGTTCTTTATTTAATGTGAGGGCAGTGCATCTCTGTTCAGTAAGAAAAGCTGTGCAACACAGTAGCTCATTTGTGGATAAAAAATATCTGCCTTTAGCCACACATTGATCCTTCACTAAATGATTTTTCTTTTTTTTCACTAGCTTCTTATCCAATATGTGGTTGACTTATCTATCTTCACATTGCTTTGACTTTTCTAGTAAGTTGATCCTGACTTTAGTATGTCTATCTTAAGGGGGACATATTTTTTTTCTGTCAAAGAATTATTTCAGATCTTCTCTAAAACATTAAAAAATTTAAAATTTCAGGTCAGGAGTATATATCATTAAAAAAACTTAGGTTTCTAGGCACAAATATCCATTGATACACAAGTATGGTATGAAATTGCAAATTTGCCATATTACATATATACAATATTGTTAAATATTGTATATATTATATACTTTACCATATAAAATATTTCTTAAATGTTTGTTTCTGTTTAATATTATAAATATATATATATACATAAATATATATCAATATACATACATATGTATTTACCAAAATTGTGATAAAGTCTAAGCTTTCTCTACAGCCCCCATCTTCCCATAGCAATTGCCCTTTGGCTACCTTTCAGACTTAGGGTGGGCTTCTCAGGTGGCTCTAGTGATGAAGAACCCAGGGTAAGAGACATAAGAGACACTGATTCAATCCCTGGTTTGGGAAGATCCCCTGGAGGAGGGCACAGCAACCCTCTCCAGTATTCTTACCTGGAGATTCCCATGGACAGAGGAGCCTGGCGGGCTGCAGTCTAAAGGGTCACAAAGAATCAGACACGATTGAAGCAACTTAGCGCTTAGTTTAGGGTTGCACATACTTACATGAGGACCTGTCCTGGAAATGGATTCTGCCATTTGGGCTAGGAGTTCTGGGATTCCAGGTCAGTTGAAAGTAGTCTGTTAGGGTGAGACTCAGTGAGGTGACATTTCCTTTTGGCCCTTTTCTCTGCTCATTACATGGAGAGAGATGTGTGTGGCCACACGAGGGCCAAATCCTGTTTCCTTGTTCTAAAGGCAGTAGTGGTTTTGAAAGTGGTTTTGAGCAGAAACCTGTTTGGAGCCCAGTAGTGAGTTTAATGATCTTTTAATAAATCTACTAGACTTGATTGCCTCCAAGTTTATTCCTTCCTTTTGTTGTATGGCCAGAGGATTTCTTTAAAACCAAAATCATTATTACATCCCTGCTTGAAACTTTTTAGTGCTTCACACTTTTATTGAGATAAAGGCTGAACTCCTAACATGGCTTCAACATTGTTGAAGATCCTTTGTGCCCTGTTCTGGCCGTTGCTTCCTTTTACTGTTAGTGAGCTCTGTTGTTGCCCTGACAAACAAGTCCTCTTTTCTACTTATGCAGCTTTGCATATGCTATAGGTCTGTCCTACTCCCCTTTCCTCATGAACAATCTCTAGTGTATTTACCAAACTCCTGTGCTACCCTTCAGTTGAGTCTGGCTCTTCGCGACCCTAAGGACTGTAGCCCACCAGGCTCCTCTGTCCATGGGATTCTCCAGGCGAGAATACTGGAGTGGGTTGCCATGCTCTCCTCCAGGGGATCTTCCCAACCCAAGGATCAAACCCACATCTCTTATGTCTCCTGCATTGGCAGGCGGGTTCTTTACCACTAGTACCACCTGGGAAGTCCCTACTCATCCTGTAAGTCTCTGTTAAAATATAGTCTGACAAGCCTTTCTTCACTTCCTGAGGAAGAATTCAGTCCTTCCCCTTCTATATTTCTGTTGTGATTTGTACACATTACTTTTATAGTACTTGTTGCCTTATGTAATAATTGCTTTTCTGTAAGCCATGCCCTCTGCTTCTAAAGGCAGGAGCTAATTTGATTCAGCATGCTATTTCCTGTGCTAATAGTGTGTAGTACACAATAAGTGCTTAATAAATGTGTGCTGAATGAAGACTGTAATTAGTAGAACACATTGTGAGTTGCTCTAGAGGACTATGTTTGCAGTAAACTGCATAATGAAAGTGATTGAGAAATGGACTATTTCAATAATTGATCATACTGCATAACAGTCAATTTCAAATGATTGATTTTAGATAATTTTAAGGCAGAGCAAAATGGACTGTACAGAATTTATCTGTATTAATCCATAAGATGCTTCAGCATGATCTTTCTGAATCGTGTGATCACTATTCCTAGCTAAGAAAGCTATGGGAATCAGTATTATCTGTACTGTTGCTTTTTCACAAGCTGGGGCTTTGTTTTTTCAATTGAATCTCTAACACATTTACTTAATGGTTTGTCTACCTAAAAAGTATACTATAAAATTAGCACTAGGTAAAAGGGATTCAAAATTGTGTTATTATCAAATGTAGTTTTTAAAATGCTCAGAAGACAGACAAGCAACATACCTTAGGGTGTAAGCGCAATCTCAGTTTATCAGAAGGCTTACTCTTCTACGTTCAGACCTTTTGGATGTGCCTTTTGGATGACAGTCCTTGATGGGTCCAAGTGAAATGTTATGAACTGAGCTAAGCTGTTAATGTGATGGTAGTCTCTGGCCATAACTATTTCAAGTGCTTGATCCCCACCCAAATTATGTTCTTCTCTTATTCATGGGAAAATAGTGTGAGTGATTGCTGCTCATTTGTATATTAATTTAATGATTCTCTTCTCTCCCTCACCCAAAAGGCAGTATTGCCAGTTATTAGTTGCAAAACTCAGAAATTACTTTGATGCACATGGTCCTTTATTTTCACATCCTTGAAAGTGGCTTTGAGCAGAAATCTGTTTGGAGCTCAGCTACCATGTTCTTATTTGTACAAGCGATCTGAAAACCGTCATAAAGACTGAGCTCTGACCTCCTCCATTGCTGTGCCACATCCTCTTTTAAACCTAGAAATCTTCCTTCAAAGCTTGATTTTTTAAAAGCAAGAATTTGGAATATCAAGCAAATTTATATATTTTTAACAACGTTCAGAAACGTGTAAATGTGACTTACTTAGATGCTGTATTTTCAATTGGCTCATCTCCATTGAGCCCTTTTAATCAGTTTCCCAGCCTGTCTGTCCCTTCAGCTGCATAATAATGCAATGTTTGTAACATGATTATTTTGCAGATGTGAATCATCTTTAAGTACAAGAGTTGATTGACCTAAGGGTTAACTACAAAATCTTACATAAAATAAAGAACAATTTATAGGATTGCTTAAGTAATTTTTAAGAATGTGAGTATTGGAATCATTAATGATAGAAACAACATACTGCTTGATTATGATAAAATATTCAGCAACACACTAACCCAGCTGTCCTGTTTAAATAATCTATGAATAAACAGAATAAAAATAATTCTTGGTATTGTGCACTAGACCAATATCTACTGAGGTTTTAGTTTGGGAAATATGTCAAAAAACTTGTCTTTGATTTGAGTATTTTAATGTTAAGAGGCTGATTCTGTTAAGTAGAAAATGGAAACATTTATGTCTTTGTAGTATGACTTTAAACATAATTATTAACTGAATATGACAGTGTGATTGCATGCTGAGACATAGTTTTTTCTGTTAGTCAAGTTATGAGTAAGAAAGACTCAGTCTCTGTTTTAAGAGAAGCGGTATTCAGTGTCCCCGGTTTTACACATGTTTCCATCATCACTAACTCACTGGCTGACTTTGGTGCTTTGGATTTTCTCATGAGGCAGATTAACTACCTCATAGTGAAGATCAATTAGATCTGGTTTGTGAAAGTGCTCTATAAAACATATGCCACCTTTAGTAGTTAAGTAAGATTTTAGCCCCTTTTCTGCCTGCTTTTTAACTTCAGGCTGGTCATTCAAACTCCCTGAGCTTCTGTTTCTTTATAGGTAAAATACAAGAGTTTGGCCAGTATATTCTGGAGGAGTACTATTTACATTATATTCATCACTTACAACCTATAATTTATAATAATCTTTCTCTCTCTCTCTCTTATTTTACATGTGCTTGCCCGTATTCATTTAATGCATATTGGGATTACCCTGTAAGACTGGATTCCTTTAATCTTCACCTGTTACATTTCATTTAATTTTCCTCTCAATCTTGTGAAAGTAGCTGATATTCTGATTTTACTGATAAGGAAAACTGAGGTTCAGTTTAGTGTTAGAGGTGGGATTCCAGTCTCTGATGCCAGTGTTCTTTTTTTTTTTTTACTAGCATGTAGCTTAGTGAAGACGCTTTGCCACATACACCATCTAGAGCAAGCTTTTGATCTCCATTATTTTTCTATTCTTGTTTCTTAAAATGAATAGAGCCTTACCAAAATGCTTTTATAGAGAGATGTGCCTATTCAATAGCAGTAAGCATAATTTGGCAATTTTTACATTATAGCACCATTACAAAAAGTCTTGTTGGCATTATACAACAGTGCAGTGTTATCTGGGAATCCTGCAGTGCTGGAAAATATAGTTTGTCTTTCAAATAAAATGAGTTCTATTTTAATACATGTATTTTATTTTTAAGACATAGCATTGTTTAATATTATGATGCTTGTAACTTATATCTGTGCTTTCTGTAGGAGGGAAACAGTCGATTTAATTACTTATGAAATGTTTTTGTTTTTAAAATCCTAATTTGTGATTAGGATTAGATCTGATTTGTGAAAGTACTCTATAAAACATATGCCACCTTCAGTAGTTAAGTAAACTTTGACTGTGTGGATCACAATAAACTGTGGGAAATTCTGAAAGAGATGGGAATACCAGACCACCTGACCTGCCTCTTGAGAAACCTATATGCAGGTCAGGAAACAACGGTTAGAACTGGACATGGACCAACAGGCTGGTTCCAAATAGGAAAAGGAGTATGTCAAGGCTGTATATTGTCATCCTGCTTATTTAACTTATATGCAGAGTACATCATAAGAAGCGCTGGGCTGGAAGAAGCACAAGCTGAAATCAAGATTGCCGGGAGAAATATCAATAACCTCAGATATGCAGATGACACCACCCTTATGGCAGAAAGTGAAGAGGAACTAAAAAGCCTCTTTGATGAAACTGAAAGAGGAGAGTGAACAAGTTGGCTTAAAGCTCAACATTCAGAAAACAAAGATCATGGCATCTGGTCCCATCAGTTCATGGGAAATAGATGGTGAAACAGTGGAAACAGTGTCAGACTTTATTTTTGGGGCCTCCAAAATCACTGCAGATGGTGACGCAGCCATGAAATTAAAAGACGCTTACTCCTTGGAAGGAAAGTTATAACCAACCTAGATAGCATATTGAAAAGCAGAGACATTACTTTGTCAACAAAGGTCCGTCTAGTCAAGGCTATGGTTTTTCCAGTGGTCATGTATGAATGTGAGAGTTGGACTATGAAGAAAGCTGAGTGCCGAAGAATTGATGCTTTTGAACTGTGGTGTTGGAGAAGACTCATGAGAGTCCCATGGACTGCAAGGAGATCCAACCGGTTCATTCTAAAGGAGATCAGCCCCTTTGGAAGGAATGATGCTAAAGCTGAAACTCCAGTACTTTGGCTACCTCATGCGAAGACTTGACTCATTGGAAAAGACTCTGAAGCTGGGAGGGATTGTGGGCAGGAGGAGAAGGGGACGACAGAGGATGAGATGGCTGGATGGCATCAATGACTCGATGGACGTGAGTCTGAGTGAACTCCGAGAGTTGGTGATGGACAGGGAGGCCTGGCATGCTGCGATTCATGGGGTTGCAAAGAGTCAGACACGACTGAGCGACTGAACTGAACTGAACTGAACTGAACTGAATTGAATTTGTGATTCTAGAAAGAGCATTACCCGTGGCAATTTTCTCTAAAATTTCTATTTTAGGTGGGTTATGTTTTATCATATCCATTGTTTATATTTAAATTTCAAAAAGTTCTCTGAACTATCTGAAATAAGTAGATCTGGCAGGGATTAGGAAAAGCATGTCCAGAAACATTCATTTCTGTCTAGAGTTCATATGAGTTCTGTGTTTTAACATGCCAGCACTAGATATTGATCTTACTTGGAGCCTTATTGCTCTTGCTGCTGCTGCTGCTGCTAAGTCGCTTCAGTGGTGTCCGACTCTGTGCAGCCCCATAGACAGCAGCTCACTAGGCTCCCCCATCCCTGGGATTCTCCAGGCAAGAACACTGGAGTGGGTTGCCATGTCCTTCTCCAATGCGTGAAAGTGAAAAGTGAAAGTGAAGTTGGTGACTGAAACACAGATTCAGCTAGGACTCTGATGTTGATCCTTTCTGATAGAGAAACCTTTGCCCTTGGGACGTTCCTTAACTCATGTTTGTCTTCTTTTTGTATTGAAAGTTTCTGGGTGGTCATTACTAGTCCAAAAGAGAATTCCTATGAATAGCTCATTGGTCACAGTTTTATTTTTATCTTCCCAACTGATGACTTTGAAATGACTGTGGCATTTTGAGGAGACCTTGTCTGCTGCCATTCTTAATCCTATTTATGAAACTCTAGTCACATCAGCCTTCTTTTCTGTTCTATAAAGTCAGTCTAGCTTCAGGGACTTCTGCGGTTATCCCACTGTGGGGAATGGTTTTCCTCCAGACTTGCGTGGCTTTATCTTTCTTGTCATTTAAGTCTCAGCTTAAATGTTCCTTCCTCAAAGAGGTTTTCCTTAACAACTCACTGAAAATTAGTGTTTCTTTAACACTATTGGGCTTCCCTGGTGGCTCAGAGGTTAAAGCATCTGCCTGCAATGCGGGAAGCCCAGGTTCGTTCCCTGGGTCGGGAAGATCCCCTGGAGAAGGAAATGGCAACCCACTCCAGTATTCTTGCCTGGAGAATCCCATGGAGGGAGGAGCCTGGTGGCTACAGTCCATGGGGTCGCTAAGAGTCGGACACGACTGAGCGACTTCACAATTCACAACACTATTAAATGGCTTTATTTTCTTCTTAGTACCTAATGACTAGTTGATATTTATTTCTTGTGTATTTCCTCTGATGGGGACATAGATATTCTGTTTTATTTAATGCTGTATCCCCAGCACCTAGAACAGTGTCTGCTGTAGTAGTTATTCCAATGAATATTTTTTGAATGACCAAATGAATGCTTTTTCTATTGGCTATTTATAAAATCTTTTAAAAAACATTTTCCTCTTTTTTTCTTACCTTTCTTACCTTTTCTTACCTTTCTTTTTTTCTTACCCTTTTGGTAATCAGGAAGGTGCTAATTATTTTGCCATTAGTGATTTTTTGCAATTAATATTTCTGTACATTTTATGTTTTTCTCTTCCTTTGCTGTTCTGTTCCCTAGTTAAATTCTTTCAGAAAGGAGAAAGCCTTCTAATTTTCAGACTCTGAGATATGACTATTTCGATTTATCTACTGCTTGTCAGGTGGGTGTCTGAGCTGGTGCAGCCTAGTCACAAAAGCAATTAACAGGTAGGAAAATTGGCTCCTAACAGCTGCTTCAGTCCTGCTTGAGTTGGCCTCTCCCCCAAGGGACTGTCACTGTCAACTTAGCAAAATGAAATTGCCTTCCCATAAACATTTTTTTCCCTCCCAGGATTTTAGAACAGAAATAAATTCTTGCTTTATAAAATGAGTTAAAATGTGTCAACAGAATAGAACAGAGTAATGACCTGCTGGTGCAATTTGGATTCTGAGGCATGGCAGCAACGTTTATTTTCAGAAGAGTTGACATTGAAACTGTAGCACTTTTAGTTCTATTGAAATGGCTTTATTATGCCAAAAAGGTAGATTTAGTAACTTATTTATTGATGTTGGTGAAGAAAGAGACAATTTTATAAAATATAATTTTTAACCCTCAACGCTTTGGTTTGTGGCATAGTTTTTGAGTCATTGCTCCTTCATTTAACTCTGTGGAAAGGAGCAGGTTTTATAAAGACTACAACTTGATTTCCTTTCCAGTTCACTCTGCTACTCTTAATTCATTCAGTATGGATTCTATTTGATCATTATAGACTTTAACCATTGTTATGTGCTGTAACCAATGGATCCATTTAAAAATGGATTTAAATGGGTTTTATATTATCAATATGCCAGTTCTGGGCTTTATATTGACATAAGCCTCAATGTTGGCAAATGTGACATTTGTTTCTTTTGTTTCTTTTTGATGACTCTTATTTGATATGATTTCCAATCTGAGCTAGTTGTGAAGTGTACTCCCCTTGAAAGTTGTCCTCTAATAATACTCCCTTTCTTTCCTTCCTGTTATACCACTGGCCTCTTATGAAGCTAAAAGTATGTGTCATTAAACTCTGCTTTCATATTTTATTAAAAAATAAGAGAAGATTCTCCTACAGTGAGGGTGTTATGTTAGTTTTTAAGTGAATAAGATGTGCTTTTGTTATGTTGATATGCCAGTTCATGGTGTACCTTTTGGTGACTTTAGGATGGGGCCTGCTCACCAGAAACATCAACCATATAATTAGAGGGTTGGGACTTTGGGCCAATCTAACACCAAGATGGGCACTGTAAAGGACAGAAATGGCATGGACCTAACAGAAGAAGATGTTAAGAGGTGGCAAGAATACACAGAAGAACTGTACAAAAATGATCTTCATGACTCAGATAACCACCATGGTGTGATCACTCAACTAGAGCCAGACATCCTGGAATACAAAGTCAAATGGGCCTTAGGAAGCATCACTACAAACAAAGTTAGTGGAGGTGATGGAATTCCACTTGAACTATTTCAAATCCTAAAAGATGATGTTGTGAAAGTGCTGCACTCAATATGCCAGCAAATTTGGAAAAGTCAGCAGTGACCACAGGACTGGAAACGGTCAGTTTTCATTCCAATCCCAAAGAAAGAATGTCAAAGAATGTTCAAACTACCACAAAATTGCACTCATCTCACACACTAGCAAAGTAATGCTCAAAATTCTCCAAGCCAGGTTTCAACAGTATGTGAACTGAGAACTTCCAGATGTTCAAGCTAGATTTAGAAAAGGCAGAAGAACCAGAGATCAAATTGCCAACATCCATTGGATCATAGAAAAAGCAAGAGAGTTCCAGAAAAACATCTATTTCTGCTTTATTGACTACGCAAAAGCCTTTGACTGTGTGGATCACAACAAACTTTGGAAAAGTCTTCAAGAGATGTTCCCACCTTACCTGCCACCAGACCACCTTACCTGACTCCTGAGAAATCTGGATGCAGGTCAAGAAGCAACAGTTAGAACTGGACATGGAACAATGGACTGGTTCCAAATTGAGAAAAGAGTATGTTAAGACTGTATGTTGTCATCGTGCTTATTTAACTTATATGTGGAGTACATCATGAGAAACGTTGGGCTGGATGAAGCACAAGCTGGAATCAAGATTGCTGGGATAAATATCAATAACCTCTGATATGCAAATGATACCATTCTTATGGCAGAAAGCAAAGAGGAACTAAAGAACCTCTTGATGAAAGTTAAAGAGGAGAGTGAAAAAGCTGGCTTAAAACTCAACATTCAAAAAACGAAGATCATGGCATCCAGTTCTATCACTTCATGGCAAATAGATGGGGAAACAGTGGAAACAGTGACAGACTTTATTTTGGGGGGACTCCAGAATCACTGCAGATGATAACTGCAGCCATTAAATTAAAAAATATTTGCTCCTTGGAAGAAAAGCTATGACCAACCTAGACAGAATATTAAAAAGCAGAGACATTACTTTGCTGACAAAGGTCCATCTAGTTAAAAGCTATGGTTTTTCCAGTAGTCATGTAAGGATGTGAGAGTTGGACCATAAAGAAAGCTGAGTGCTGAAGAATTGATGCTTTTAAACTGTGATGTTGGAGAAGACTCTTGAGAGTCCCTTGGACTCGAAGGAGATCAATCCAGTCAATCCTAAAGGAAATCAGTCCTGAATATTCATAGGAAGGACTGATGCTGAAACTGAAACTCCAGTACTTTGGCCACCTGATATGAAGAATTGACTCAGTGGAAAAGACCCTAATGCTGGGAAAGATTGAAGGCAGGAGGAGAAGGGAATGACAGAGGATGAGATGGTTGGATGGCATCACCGACTCAATGGACATGCGTTTGAGCAAGCTCCGGGAGTTGGTGAAAGACAGGGAAGCCTAAGTGTGCTGCAGTCCATGGGGTTGCAAAGAGTGAGCCACAACTGAGCGACTGAAGTGACGCCAAAGCTCAGTGGAGAATGTTGATTGGTGAAGACAGTGATGTCTTGGGCGGATGATGCACCCTGACTCATAGGGAGAGAGCTTGGAAGCCCTTCATTCAGGGCCATCTCAGAGCTTTCCCTGTGTGTATTATTTATAATAAAACTATAACAATAAGTATAATGCTTTCCTGAGTTATGTCAATTGTCTTGGCAAGTTATCAAACTGAGGCAGTCATAGGAATCTCTGAGTATGTGGCAAGTTGATTAGAAATGCAGATAGTCTGGAGATCCCTGAAGAGTGGCTGGCATCTAAAGTAAGTGCAGTCATATTTGGGATAATGCCCTTTGGTTTGTGGATACCAGACTAACTCTGAGTGGTTAGTGCTGAAATAGAATTACAGTACACTAATTTAAGGTTGAAACAGAATAGTGAGTGGTACATTTGTTACAGTTAATGAACCAATGTTGATAGATTATTATAAACTAAAGCCCAAAGTGTGCATTAGGATTCACTCTTTATGTTGTACACCTTCATGGGTTTTGACAAATTCATAATGTCATTGGTCTACCATTATCGTAGACCCATGGCAAATAAAATATTGCCTGCCAAATAAGCTGTTAACATTTTAGCCGATAAATATACAGATTATAGAATCATGGTAATTGAGACTCCTGTGAATCCCTCCTAGTCTCATCCCTTTCCCTGTCTCAGAAGTAATCAGTTTTATGAATTTGGTGTTTTTCAAATCTAAGCATGTTTTTATAGTTTACCAAGTATTTTATGGGATTTTTACAAGTTTTTAAATTTCACATTAACAACACTATGTATATTACACTTATTTCATCAACTTGTTTATTTCAAAACTCAGCATTGTGTTTGCAATTTATGGGATTTTATTTTTATATAGGAAAGAATATTTCTTTAATTAAAGATTCATTTAATGTTAAATAATTTGTTAACAGTTATAATTTTATATTGGTTTCCTGTATTAGTATAAATAGACAGTACTGACCTGTGCATTACATTTTTCAACCCTCAAGAGGTTTACTGACTTGACTCTAAAAAGCTCTTTGGGGGGGTGTATGTGTGAGGCTCTTGGAATTCAAACACAAATGACATTAGATCATTGATATCATGTTCCACAGCTACCCTGTTAAAGATACTCAACAGAAGCCAGAAAGACTTAATTTAAAGTGAACTGCTAATTGGAGATCCTACCTTTTATAGATTTCTTTCTGGGGACTCTTTTTTTTGTTTGTTTTTTAATGAAGAATGTAAGATCTTAGTTCCCTGACCTCAGATAAAATCAGCACACCCTGCAGTGAAAGTCCCTTTGGGGACTATGTTTAAGTTGTGTGTTTCCTTTACTATGGGCTTCCCTGGTCTCTGTGGAAAAGAATCCACCTGCCATTGCAGGAAGTGGGGGTTTGATCGCTGGGCCAGAAAGATACCCTGGAGAAGGAATGGCATCCCACTTCAGTTTTCTTGCTTGGGAAATCCCATGGACGGAGAAGCCTGGTGAGATATAGTCCATGATGCAGCAAAAGAGTTGGACATGACTTAGCAACCAAACAACACAACTATAATCATCAGTTCTAAAAGAGAACACTGTTTCTAGGATAAATCAGAAGGTCCCTACAATTCAAGGTAGAGGTAAAGCTATAGCTTCCTCCCCCAGCTTGAGGAAAGTTACTTTATTTTGTTTGGTGAATGTACAGTTGAACCTAATTATTTATGCTGATGTGTGCAGCAAGTTTCATCTAGTCAAAGCAGAAGCTGTCAGATCTTCATAGAATTTTCTGTGGCCTAAATTAAATCTGCATTACACAGGACTGCAGTCTTTAGAGAAGGCTATTCCCGTTGTCTGCTGTGTTAATTGTGCATGCTAACCTGTCACTGTTGATTTGGTTATTGTTGCTCATTTCGCATCCTTTGGTGTATAGTTTGAGTTCAGTAGCAGAAAAAAGCTTGAACTTGTACTATTTTGTACATTTGAAAAATAATGATATCCCTCTTCCTCAAGATCATTTATTATAGGTTCCAGAAAGCTATATAATTGCACTTCCAGTCCAGATTGTTTTTTTATTGACATCCTGAAGAATCTATTATATTATAAAGCATCATTGGCAGATTCAGTTGTAATTTAATAAGAATAGACCAATATGCTAAGGGAAGTGATTTTTCAAAAGTTCTTGCTCAACTCCATTGCATGAAATGCTAAAATAGTTTCCTCCTCTTTGTTCATTTCAAAGATGAAGTGTGCTTCAGATTTTTTCTCCCTACCCCTTCTATTTAAGACTGTGTTTATATGGGTGCTATACCAATAAAGGCAATGGCACCCCACTCCAGTACTCTTGCCTGGAAAATCCCATGGATGGAGGGGCCTGGTAGGCTGCAGTCCATGGGGTCGCGAAGAGTCGGGCACGACTGAGCGACTTCACTTTCACTTTTCCCTTTTGGCAACCCACTCCAGTGTTCTTGCCTGGAGAATCCCAGAGACGAGGGAGCCTGGTGGGCTGCCATCTCTGGGGTTGCACAGAGTCGGGGTTGCACACGACTGAAGTGACTTAGCAGCATACCAACAAAGAGGTACTGAGAAGTGACTTTTTCCTACTGTATTTTCTAAAGTTTATGTGATACCATGATTTTAGATGTTATTTCATTCACAGGATTTGGTCTATGGTATATATTTCGTAACATGCTTTCCATGACAAATGTGTAAATTAAAAATTGAGTTTGTGGAGATTCCCTGTGCTGGATTTATAGTGTTTGGAATGTTATCTTCAGGGTCTTCTATGGTCAGTATTGTACTCAGATTAATCTTGGGATGTTATAGACCTAGTAATTTCAGACAAATCATCAAATTCTCAGTTTGGTCATATAGTTACTTTAGATTATTGACTATAAAATCCTAATGATTATACTTTCTTGATTTTTAAAAAAATCAATATTTACTGAATTTTTTTCTAAAATATGTGAAATATTCTTGGCTCCTTTTAAAATAAATGATGTTAATTTTGTATAATCATACTTAGAACAGTTTTTGTTTACATGGAACTCTTATGATTATACTGGCTCAGTTGAGTTTATTTGGATTTCCTTTACTCCCCTGTCTCTTTCCCAATGTTTAGGAGAAGAAGAATGCTTCTCATGCTGGCATCCCAAGGGCTAGACCTGTATCTTGATTGGTTATTTTGTTGTCTTTATCCCACTTATTTCCCTATCTCTACTCATTTAGCTTCCTTTCATAAGTACCCACTCTAAGGTAGTTAGCATACATCTTTAGATATTTCTATATCTTTAGAAAATACATAGTGTTTTCTGTATATAAATTTATAATTTTTATAAATGACATTGGGCTATACATCTCATTTTATTGTTTTTTTCTTTTTTCTTCTTTTTTCAAAGTTTAAACTTTTTATATTGTTTTTTTAAAAAATTCAGCCTTTCATTTAAATGATCTATCCTTGTGTTGCATGTAATTCTGATTCCTTACTTCTGATTGTTGTACTCTATCATGTACATACTCTTATCTATGCATACTATGTATCCATCTTACACTCATCTATTGATGTTTATAGTTTATAAAATGTGTTAAAAGCATTCATGATATATTTACTTTTTGATCCAACAATTTTATTTAAAATACTTTATCCTAAAAAACTACTAAAGCTGTGCAAGAAGGTATATATTCAAGGATATTTGGTATATATGAGGATATAAAAGTATGTACAAAGATATTTATGATATTATAAATTCAGAATAACAAAATTTAGAAACAACCTAAATATTCAAAGTAGAAAATTGAATATACTGTGGTCTATATCTATAATGGGATGTTATGTGAAAATTAGGAATGCTTTACCAGATAATAATAGTAAATGATAAAGGCTGAGTATAAATTTTAGGTATAGTCTGATCCCAGTTGCTCATGCAGTTATTCAGCCCTTCACTTCCAAATAGTGACAGTCCAGACATTGTTTTAGAATTTAGAGGTAGAGTGCCGTGTGTGTGTGTTTAGAGGTAGAGTGCCTTGTGTGTGTGTGTGTGTGTGTGTGTGTGTGGGTGGGTGTGGGTGTGGCGGGGGCGGGGAGGGCAGGGGTGTGTGTGTCACAAAACAGATTCTTTCTTTGCCGTCATAAAATTTGCAGTTTAGTCAGGAGAGGCAGAACCATAAACAAAAAATTTGTCAGTTGGCGATAGTGCTTTGGAGAAAAATACAACAGGGTAAAGGTAAATAGAAAATACCAAGGAAAAAGAGAAGGAATTTTGCTACCTTATATAAGGTGAGTCAGGGAAGTCTCTGAAAAGTGACATTAAAAAAAATTTTATTTGTTTTACTTTTGGCTGTGCTCAGTCTTCATTGCTGCTCGGGCTTTTCATTACTTGCAGCGAGCAGGGCCCACTCTCTGGTTTCGTTGCTCAGGCTTCTCATTGTGGTGGCTTCTCTTGTGGAGCCCAGGGACTCTAGAATGCGTGGGCTTCAGTAGTTGTGGTGCTCAGGCTTAGTTCTCTGAGGTATGTGAGATCTTCCTGGACCTAGGATTGAACCCACGTTTCGTGCACTGGCCGGCGAGTCTTTACCACTGAGCCACCAGGGAAGCCCCTCTGAAAAGTGACATTTGAATAGAGACCTGAAGAAAGCTAAGGAGAGAGAAAGCAAGGTTTTATCTGGGGCGGGGGGTCGGGAGGGAAATATTCTTGATGAAGGGAACTGCAGGTCCAAAGACTGCAGGCAGAGAGATGTATGTGTTCCAGCAAGAGCTTAGAGGTCAGTGGCTGAGTCAGATAAAGTGAAAATGAAAGTCACTCAGTTGTGTCCAACTCTTTGCAACCCCATGGACTATATAGTCATGGAATTCTCCACCCAGAATACTGGAGTGGATAGTCGTTCCCTTCCTCAGGGGATCTTCCCTACCCAGGGATCGAACCCAGGTCTCCCGCATTGCAAGTGGATTCTTTACCAGCTGAGTCACAAGGGAAGCCCTGAGTCAGATAGACCAAGGGATAAAGTGTGTAGGAAACAAGGTAAGAGAAGTAGAGATTGGGGGTGAAAATGGAGGGCCATTAAAGTTATCTTATAGGTCATTATAAGCACTTTGGCCTTTATGATTCTAAGACGAGAAGTCATTGTAGGATTTTGAGCAGAGAAATGAAATTTGATTGACTTTTAAAATCATTTTGGCTGTTTTGTGTAGAATAGACTAGAGAGGAACAGTACTGGGAAAATGGAGCTAAGAGGCTATTGTAATAACCCGGACAACAGATGATAGTAGTTTGGACCAATGATGAGAAGAGGTTTGATTCTGGATTTGTAATGTACACCCACAAACACCTTTTTGAAAAAATAACTGTGTATGTGTTGATATATTAATATATATTTAATTATCTCTGATGGAGTTACTGATGACTTTTTCTTTATACACATCTGTGCTTTTCAAATTTTCTGTAACTATTTTATTTATTTATTTTTAATTTTATTTATATATTTTTTTATTGCGCTGGGTCTTAGTTGCTGCGCAGACTTTTCTTCAGTTGCGGAGAGTGGGAGCTACGCTCTCGTCGTGGCCTCCAGTCTTCTCATTGCGGTGGCTTCTCTTGCTGTGTAACAAGGGCTCTAGGCAAGTGGGCTTCAGTAGCTGCTCCTGGGCTCTAGAGCATTGGCTTAGTTGCTCCACAGCATGTGGGATCTTCCCAGATCGGGGATCAAACATGTGTCTCCTGCATTGGCAGGCGAATTCTTCGAGAATCTGCCTGCCAATGCAGAAGACAGAAGAGACTTGGGTTCAATCCCTGGGTCAGGGAGATCCCCTGGGGGAGGAAATGGCAACCCACTCCAGTATTCTTGCCTGGAGAATCCCATGGGCAGAGGAGCCTGGTGGGCCTACAGGGTTGCAAAAAGTCGAACACAACTGAGCACACACACACACACACCAGGGAAGCCCCACTATTGCTTTTAAAATCAGAGAAAAAAAGTTTAAAGCAACTTTTGTTTTTTCCCTGATTACACACATTTAAAAGTATTGCACACATTTAAAAATTTGAGTTGTATTTTTTCCCTCTTACTGTTTGTCATTCCCTTCTGTCTGGTGATTCAGACAGTGAGCAGGCCCAGCCCTTAAATTAGAACCAGGATGTTAGTTAACTGACTAGTGAAATTGATTGAGGAAGGAAATTACAACTTTTTTCAAGCCTGGGCAGACTGTAGTCAGCATTTCCCCTGTCATCCTTGTTTTCCTTGGTGAAGTAAACTCTTAGAAGATGGCGTTATTGGATTTTTTATAACTTTGGTGTGGCTGGGGTACATTTTTGCTTATATGTTCTGCTGTTTTTACATCATCACTGATGCAGAATAACCCAGTGACAGAAAACTGCAGTGTTAATCAACAGGATGGTCACATCTAGGTCATCCTAGCTAATGAGTGTGAGTTGTGTTGCTGATTTCCTAAAAATTATTTGTGCAAATCGTTAGAATGTACTGTGAGTTTTCTCCTCTGACTTATCTTTCTGATTGCTTGATTATATCAAAGATGAGAACACTTGAAAACCAATTTACTCTAAACTAGGTAAGAGTTGTACTGATCTAGAACATGCTGATTGGCAGAGAGAAAAAAAAAGACTGGAATTCAGTCTTGGTTATAACTGAGTGTTTTTTTTTTTAATTGAAGTATAGTTGATTTACAGTGTTGTGTTAATTTCTGCTATTTAGCAAAGTGATTCTGTTTATATATATATATATTCTTTTTATATCCTTTTCCATTATGGTTCCATTATGATTCCATATGGTTTATCACAGGATATTGAATATAGTTCTCTGTGCTGTAGAGTAGGTCCTTGTTGTTTATCTATTCTATATGTAATAGCTTACATCTGCTAGCCTTAACCTCCTACTCTATCCCTCACTCACTCACCTTCCCCTTGGCAACCCCTGGTCTGTTCTCTATGTCCATGAATCTGTTTCTGTTTTGTAGATGGATTCATTCATGTCATATTTTAGATTCCATGTATAAATAATATCATATGGTATGTGTCTTTCCCTCTCTGACTTCTCTTAGTATGATAGTCTCTAGTTGCATGGCTGAGTTCTTAAATGATAAATCAATAAAACTCTTATTACCTGGAAGCATAACTTGAGTTTCGTATTGCAGGAAAATAGTAGCCCTTGCTTTGTTGCTTTTTGATCCCTTGCTCTGATTGGCAATGTTTAGCCCTCTAACATTACCTGGAAAATGGAGATTTTGGCTTTTTGATCCGAGGAGCAAGTATCTTTCCAGATGATGCAAGGAGCACAGTGGCCATGATAAAAGTTTCTTTTGCTTTGTATTTTGGTTTGAAATCACTGCTGCTAAGTCGCTTCAGTCATGTCCACCTCTGTGCGACCCCATGAACTGCAGCCTACCAGGCTCCTCCGCCCATGGGATTTTCCAGGCAAGAGTACTGGAGTGGGGTGCCATTGCCTTCTCCTGTAACTGCATAGTGATACGCCAATTCAACTTACTGCTATGGGGGAAAAACACCATTTTAATGAGACATGAAGACAAAGCACAAACCCGACTAGTAAATTGCAAATATGTAATGGCACTTGTTTTAAAAATAGCAAAATTACTTCATGGCCTGTTGGCTATACTTTAATAAAAAATAAGTATGTTTTTTTTCTTCTTTATAGAAAGAGAAATATCTTACATTTTAGATATGAAGAAATTTAATCTATGAACTATTGTTTTTGTAGTCTGAAAAACTGTCTATACCTCCTAGATCTTCGTATACCTATTAACCAACATGATGGTAAATATTTTGCTATGTCCAACTTTTTTTTTTGTCTAATGGGCATGTTGGTTTTTTGGTTAAGTTTTCCAGTGACCTAAAATTGGTATTCTTCTTGTTCCCTAAATGTTTAAGTGAGAATAATTCCTTTGCTTCAAAAACACCTATCTTCCCTAGTTTATGCTTTCTGAATTTCTTAATTACTTTTCTATGAATTTTGTGTGGTACTGTGGAAAGAAAATAGTCTGCCATCATTCAGACCCCCATGAATCCCAGCTCTGCCACTGAATAGCTCTCAGAGCCTTAGTTTCCTCATCAGTAAAACTATAATACAGATTTGTTGTCATATGTTGCTAGCTTTGTGCCTAGTGTGGTAATAGGTAGCCAGTAAATATTATTTGTTCTGTTTTCTTTATGTTTTTAATTTGGCTCCTGTATTGACTAAAACCTTTGGTGGTTTTGTTACAATGTTAGAAAGCTTTTGTACAGAATACTATACAAAAGAATGTCAGTTACTAAATTTGGTCTGCATGATGTTAGATCTTTAACCCAGGTGTTGCTTTTTTTCATTCTTTTTAAAGATGTTTAATGTGCAGTTGTGTAGTATATTTAAAACATGTAATTGTGCCAGATACCCTGCAAGTTCTCTGTGCTAGAAACTTTTTTTTAAACATTGTCTCTAATCCCCACAACTGTTTAAGGTTTATACACTATTTTTTTCACTGAAGAGAAAGCTTAGGATCATACTTGGAAAAGTTTTTAAAATGTGTTTGCAATAATGGGCCTATCGTTATGGATTAAAATCCATATGGTTTATTGTAAACTGATCTTCTGTTATTGGAAAGTGAAACTTCGATTATTAAACTAGAGTCATTTCCACTGGACTGCAGGGTAGTGGTTGTCAAGAAGCTGTTAGTTGTGGTATTAAAATGTCCTTGAAGTCATTGTGAACTGTTGGAGGGCTCTCTCCTTTTCCCATAAAGAAAAGGAAAGAAAGAGAAGTCACTCAGTTATGTCCAACTCTTTGCGACCCCATGGACTGTAGCCTACCAGGCTTCTCTGTCCATGGGATTTTCCAGGCAAGAGTACTGGAGTGGGTTGCCATTTCCTTCTTTTCTCATAACCTGTTTATCAATTAATTCTTTTTTTTTAGATTTTATTGAAATATAGTTGATTTACAAAGTTTAAATTTCTCCTCTACAATAGAGTAACTCAACAATATATGTATATTCACATATGTTCTTTTTTGTATTCTTTTCCAGTATGACTTATCATCGATACTGAATATACAGTAGGACTTTGTTGTTTATCCATCCTATATATAACAGTTTGCATCTGCTAATCAACTCCTAGTCCTTTCCTTCCCCACCTCGCTCCTCCCTGGCAACCACGAATCTGTCCTCTATATTTGAGAGTCTGTTTTTGTTGGTAGGTATGTTCATTTGTGTTGTATTTTAAATTCCACATGTAAGTCTTTTTTTTTTTTTACTTACTTTTCTTAGTATGATAATCTCTAGTTGCATCTATGCTGCTGCAAATGGGATTATTTCATTACTTTTAATGGCTGAGTAATATTCCATTGTATATATGTACCACATCTTCTTTATCCATTTCTCTATCAGTGGACATTTAGGTTTTTTCCATATCTTGGCTCCTGTAAATAGTGCTACTGTGGACATAGAGGTGCATGTATCTTTTCAAATTAGAATTTTCTCTGGATATGTCCAGGAGTGGAATTGTTGGATCATATGGCAACTCTGCTTTCAGGTTTTTACGGAATCTCTACATACTGGTTTCCAGAGTGGCTACACCAGTTTACATTCCCACCAGAAGTGTTAGAGGGTTCTCTTTTCTCCACATCTTCTCTAGCATTTATTATTGGTAGACTTTTTAATGATGGCCATTCTGACTGGTGTGAGGTGGTACCCCATTATTGTTTTGATTTGCATTTCTCTAATAATTAGTGACAGTGAGCATCTTTCCATGTGCCTGTTGGCCATCTGTATGTCCTCTTTGGAGAAATGTCTACTTGGGGCTTCTGCCTGTTTTTCAACTGGGTTGTTTATTTGTTTTGGAGGGGTTGTTATTGAATTATAGGAGCTGTTTGTATATTTTGGAAATTTAGCCCCTGTCTGCTACATCCTTTGCAGATATTTTCTCCTAGTCTGTAGGAGAAAACCATTTTGTTTATGGTTTCCTTTGCTGTGTGAAAGCTTCCAAGTTTGATTAGGTCCCATTTGTTTATTTTTGCTTTTATTCCTATTGCCTTGGCAGACCTAAGAAAACACTGATTTTACCTATGTTTTCATATAGGAGTTACATATGGTCTTTTTTTTACTTTATTTTACTTTACAATACTGTATTGGTTTTGCCATACATTGACATGCATCCGCCACGGGTGTACATGAGTTCCCAATCATGAAACCCCCTCCCACCTCCCACCCCATATCATCTTTCTGGATCATCCCCGTGCACCAGCCCCAAGCATCCTGTATCCTGTATCGAACATAGACTGGCAATTCGTTTCTTACATGATAGTATACATGTTTCAAGGCCATTCTCCCAAATGATCCCACCCTCTCCCTCTCCCTCAGAGTCCAAAAGTCCGTTCTACACATCTGTGTCTCTTTTGTACATATGGTCTTATATTTATGTCTTTAAGCATTTTGACTCTGTTTTTGTGTATGGTGTGAAGATGTGTCTTAGCGTCATTGGTTACATGTGCCTGTTCAACTTTCCCAGTTACACTTGCTAAAGAGATTGTCTTTGTCTTTGCCCCACTGTATATGCTTCTTTTGTTGATGATTAATTGTTCATGTGAAGTGAAGTTGCTAAGTCGTGTCCAACTCTTTGCGACTCCATGGACACCAGGCTCCTCCGTCCATGGGATTTTCTAGGCAAGAGTACTGGAGTGGGTTGCCATTTCCTTCTCCAGGGAACTTCCCGACCCAGGGATCAAACCCAGGTCTCCCACATTGTAGACAGATGCTTTCCATCTGAGCCACCAGGGAATAGGTGTGTCAATTAATTCTTAAATCTTCAGAGTATAAATATCTTCCTTAATTATCATCATTTTAACCTTTGACTTTTGTAGTGACATTATGTTTTTCCCACTTAAAACATATTCTTTTTAATGATTCTGATTATATCAAAAAGAATATCTAGTGTATTTTATTGATATAGTGGTTTAGTTTTTCAGGATTAACATAAAACAATTCAATCATAATTGATATTTAATTTTTTCTTGTTAAATAGGAATATTTAAGTATGGCCTTAGTGTATTTTGTAGTTATTGACATAATGTTTCACTTATTTTAAAATTGGTCAGTTGTTGAACATATTTATATGTTATAAAAGGGAACTTGTTTAATAATTATCTGCCTCTTATTTACAAAGACTGTGAGTGTAAAAGAAATACAGACATGTTTTGAATACATTAGAGCCAAGTTTGAGTTTTTATCTTATTGGCATAGGAATTTATAATGATTCATTGGGTTGTTTCTGTATTTAACTGACTGGTTTCAATTTAGATGTACCCTTTTCCCAATATTGATTTGCTTAATTTAGAATAGTAATCTTATGAATGCAGGGAATAGTTTAACATCCAAATATTTGATTTTATAGTTATTAAAAAATGATTAAGCTATTCACCATTGTGTTGATAATCATTTGGGAATACTTTTTAGTAGAAAATCTTTGGTTCTTATTTCTAAAATTTGGTTGCTTATTTTTGGCCTTAATGACATTATTAATTTCTGTGGAAAACAGTGAGCCCTATAAGAAGTATTTGGATTTTTGTTGCATATTTTGAAAGTTTACATTAAATGTAGTTGAATATCATTATTATTGTGAAAAACATTCTTGGATGTAGTTTGTTATTAAATACATTTACTTGAGGTAAATAATCGTAGCACCCATTGGGATCATTTTGCTTACTAAACAATTTCTGAGAATTTTCAAAATACAGTGTACATAAAGTAGTTTATCTTCTGTCTGCCTCTATCAAGAACTCATTTGTCACTGATAATTTTTTAAGTATATCCCAAATGACAAGCTGCTTCCTAAACAGAATAATATCAAGAATATACACTGTGAATGATTCTATATTTTGGGGTAAATGAGATCAGTTCCAGAACCATCTTACTGTCTTAGGGAGTTGTCTTTCTACCATTACTAGGCAATTGGATTGGGAGCCAAGAATGATTTTTTTCCTTCTAGAGTGCCACCAGAAAATTTCTATGATGAGGGAAATTCCCTGTTAGACAATGCTGTCATCAGATGGAAAGTACAAATTGAAATAAAGAGAGAAGGAGTCTCAAAACAAAGCTTTCTAGCCCTGTGTTTCATTTATACCAGGAGGAAATGTAGATTAATTTTCATTCTAATGAAGTGGGTATAACTTTGTTTTGAAATGGTTCTGGCATTTATATTTTTATTGGAAATACTTTGTGTCCTTCCTTTTATTTCTCTTAATTTAAAAGTTCTGTGTTTACTTATCTGTTTGAAAGATTGTTAAGACCAAAAGTAAGACCCAGAATACTATAGTTTTTTGTCACAAGAGAATAGTTGAAAGTGTTTGTTATCAATATTTTAGAGTCCCTTTATCAAAGTTAATAGGCCACTAATGATGAAGTTCATTATATCAGTCTCTAAAATCCAAAGATGAATCTGGGTGGGAGTAGGGCGGGGAAACAGGAGAAGGATGCTTAGATAGACAACTGAAATGGCTTAGCAAATGGGGAGATTTATCTCTTATAGTCAGTGGAGAATATTTTGAGATCATATTTCTCTTAAAATTTAGAACATTTAATAGACAAATTTCTAACTGTATAGTATTAGATTTCTAAACTGTAGAAGTTAGGTACAGTCTATAGTCATAGTTTATTTTTGAAAAATTACAGTTATCTCCAGTTCTCTGTCCTATTTATACTATTATCTTCTATTTGTACCTATTTTTAAATCTTAATCCATTCTTCATAATGACTTCAGCTTCAAATAACTTAACATTTATGTTGATCATATTCATATCAAAGAATCTTGGTCACTAAAGGGAGAGAGGTTTTAAAAGAGCAGTGAGAAAGATGCAGGTGGATTTCCAGATCCTGATTAGAAAAATCATCTTTAACTTATAAGCCAAGAAAATTTCATCGGTATATTGTTGAAGGAAAATAGATCTAAAGACCTCACGAACATCTTTTTAAAATCACTTCCAAAATAGAAAGGTGGGATTTCCGCTTGAGAACTTTAATTAGCCCAGAGAATGTAGAGTTTATAAGGAGTTTAACTGCTTCTGGCTCTTCTGTGGCCCGGTCACTGCTCATTTATCCTCTCAATATAAAACCACATGACTCAAAACCACAATGAGGTACCACTTCACACCAGTCAGAATGTCTGCGATCCAAAAATCTGCAAGCAATAAATGCTGGAGAGGGTGTGGAGAAAAGGGAACCCTCCTACACTGTTGGTGGGAATGCAAACTAGTACAGCCACTTTGGAGAACAGTGTGGAGATTCCTTAAAAAATTGCAAATAGAGCTACCTTATGAGCCAGCAATCCCACTGCTGGGCATGCACACCGAGGAAACCAGAATTGAAAGAGACACGTGTACCCCAATGTTCATCGCAGCACTGTTTATAATAGCCAGGACATGGAAACAACCTAGATGTCCATCAGCAGATGAATGGATAAGAAAGCTGTGGTACATATACACAATGGAGTATTACTCAGCCGTTAAGAAGAATCCATTTGAATCAGTTCTGATGAGATGGATGAAACTGGAGCCGATTATACAGAGTGAAGTAAGTCAGAAAGAAAAACACCAATACAGTATACTAACACATATATATGGAATTTAGAAAGATGGCAGTGATGACCCTGTATGCAAGACAGCAAAAAAGACACAGATGTGTATAATGGACTTTTGGACTCAGAGGGAGAGGGAGAGGGTGGGATGATTTGAGAGAATGGAATTGTAACATGTATACTATCATGTAAGAATCGAATCGCCAATCTATGTCCGACGCAGGATACAGCATGCTTGGGGCTGGTGCACGGTGATGACCCAGAGAGATGTTATGGGGAGGGAGGTGGGAGGGGGGTTCATGTTTGGGAACGCATATACACCCATGGTGGATTCATGTCAATGTATGGCAAAACCATACAGTATTGTAAAGTAAAATAAAGTAAAAATAAAAGACAGAAAAATAAATAAATAAAACCACATGACAACTCAGCTCCACCTGTTTGCTGTGGTCGCACTAAGGCAGGGGTTTTCCGAATGTATTCTAGCTGGGGTATTTTTTCCTCTTTTTTTTTTCATATTCAGATTTTACTCTACATTGAACTTAGGAACTGAATTCAATTTAATATATCACTGCTCTGTACCAAATTGCCTTGTAAACTCTAATGGGACAAATATTTTGAGATTCTTCTACATGGATTATGGGTACAATATTAGGAATTATTTTTAGACAGTATGGAAAATACACTGTGGATCAGTTTAATAATGCCTGTACTCAGCAAACATTTATTGAGCTCGTATTCCATAGCCAGGAACTAGGAGTATAGGCATAAATAAGATGTGATTCCTGCCCTCAAGGAGGTCATTGTCTGCCTCTGAAGTCTTGAATTTTGACACAAAGAAATAAGAGACTCAACTAGCTAGTCTCCTGGATGTAAAAAATAATGAACTGCAGCGGCAAAACACAAGTTGTTGGATGCTGCTGTTCTGTTTTATTTAGTCTAGAAAAACCTGGAAAATAAAATTCTAGTAAACAATGGAGAGTTTTGCCATGATTATTAAATGTTTGGTAAACATTTCCCCAAGGCCTGCTATGTGCAAGCATCATGCTCAACACTAGGGATAGAAAATGTATGAGATAAAGTGTTTTATTCTAAATGAGGACAATGGAAGAGAAAATTACGTATACAGATAATTACAATATGGTAGGAGTAGGCAGTTTATTACCAAATTTTTTATTTATTAAATAAAACTGATTTATTAAATCAGTTTATTACCAAAAGATTTCTCTTGGTTGCGAGGACAGTAGGGAATAAGGAGAGACTAAGATCAAGAAGTCAGAAGTCACTGCTGACTGAAGGAGGAAACCATTTTTACCTTGGAGAATCTTTCTAAAGCTTTTCTTGATTCTATATATGTGTCAGCAATGTCAGTGACAATTACCAAGAGAAAAATCAAAATATATCATAAAACATGACAATATGTTTGTTACAAAGATGCATTTTGGTTATCATAATAAAACCTCATATTTTGGCCTTGCTTTGGAGTTGACCCTTTAAAGATGCTTTCTGTTGGGAGCAACTTCCTATTTTGCAAATTAAAAAAAAGAAGAAAGAAAGAATAAAGCACTACCTCTAGTGATACTGCTAAAAATGACAATCAGTTTGCTTGGCTCTAATTGGGTGCATCTGTAAATTTGGTGTTAGCAGGCCCAGAATGTTAGGACAGATTGTCTCATGGAGTAGAACAGCTATTTGAGAGGATGTAATGATGGACCATATTAGAAAACAGAGGTCTACAGGACGTACACATCTGATATTTTTATTTTATTTCTCAGCTAGCTGAAGTGTTTGGTTTTACCTTTTCTTATTCTTTAAGACATCTTAAGAAACAATGAAATTCTTCAAAGAACCTTTTATCTCTGTGCTGTAGATCTGTTTATTAGCTGAAGTCTGTTCATTGGAAGGACTGTTGGTGAGGCTGAAACTCCAGTACTTTGGCCACCTCATGCGAAGAGTTGACTCACTGGAAAAGACCCTGATGCTGGGAGGGATTGGGGGCAGGAGGAGAAGGGGACGACAGAGGATGAAATGGCTGGATGGCATCACCAACTCGACGCACATGAGTTTGGGTGAATTTCGGGAGTTGGTGATGGACAGGGAGGCCTGGCATGCTGCGATTCATGGGGTCGCAGAGTCGGACACGACTGAGCGACTGAACTGAACTGAACTGATTAGCTGAAGTGTACTTTTTCTTTAGTATCATGAGCTGCTCCTAAATTCTAGGTATTCATCAAAGTTTTCCTATCTGGCAGTGACAGCCAGTTTTGATTCCCTTTGCTTTCTTTAATTTAAAATCTTTCAAAGTTAGTTATTAATATTAACTCTTCAATTGTCAGAGATAATAGTTTTAGTTACTAAGTATAAACTTAATTTTCCTATTTGAGATTTTCTTTTTTATACTCCTTTTGAAATTGAAGTGTTTTTAGAACGCTCAAAAGATTTAAAGTCTTGAGCTTTATACTCAAGTGGTACTTGGGTATACTTTTTTTGTTTTGTTAACTGAGTTTGGGGCAAACTATTGCTCACTTTGTGTGTGCTAAAATTTCACCTGTTATAGGCCAAGAATAATTTCTCACCTTTTCTGTAAGAAGAGTTTGAAAGGTAAGACTAATTTATTTGCAGTGATAAAGTACCATTACTATTAGGTCATTAGATCAGAGTGCCTATTAAATTTCATAGTATTATCATAGTGATTATGATTACTGTTGCAGCTGGAGACAGTCTTCTCTAAAACATATTAGGCTGTTAGTCTTCTCAGTCTAGCACAAGGTTTGGCAAAGCTTTATTTTGAATTAAAATTTATAGTTTTGCCATTATTGAAGATTTTATAGAATATGGACTGCATTGTTAGGAGGTATCAACTTTGACTAACTGGCAGTGACTACCCAGAGTATCAGTTAACAGTTAGGAGGCTTCCAGGGGACATTTGGTGGAGAAGGCAGTGGCAACCCACTCCAGTACTCTTCCCTGGAAAATCCCATGGACGGAGGAGCCTGGTAGGCTGCAGTCCATGGGGTCGCACAGAGTCGGACATGACTGAAGTGACTTAGCAGCAGCAGCAGCAGGGGACATTTGGGAAAAAGTGGTCAGTTTAGTTCCATCACTCAGTCATGTCCAACTGTTTGCAACCCCATGGACTGCAGCATGCCAGGCTTCCCTGTCCATCACCAACTCCTAGAGTTTACTCAAACTCATGTCCATTGAGTCGGTGATGCATTCCAATCGTCTCATCCTGTCATCCCCTTCTCCTGCCTTCAGTCTTTCCCAGCATCAAGGTCTTTTCCAGTGGGTCAGTTCTTCACATCAGGTGGCCAAAGTATTGGAGCTTCAGCTTCAACATCAGTCCTTCCAGTGAATATTCAGGACTGATTTCCTTTAGGATTGACAGATTTGATCTCCTTGCAGTCCATGGGACTCTCAAGAGTCTTGTTCAACACCACAGTTAAAAAGCATCAATTCTTCGGCACTCAGCTTTCTTTATGGACCAACTCTCACATCCATACGTGACTACTAGAAAAATCATAGCTTTGATTAGATGGACCTTTGTCGGCAAAGTAATGTATCTGCTTTTTAATATTCTGTCTAGATTGGTCATAGCTTTTCTTCCAAGGAGCAAACATCTTTTAATTTCATGGTTACAGTCATCATCTGCAGTGATTTTGGAGCCCAAGAAAAAAGTCTGTTACTGTTTCCATTGTTTCCCCATCTATTTGCCATGAAGTGATGGAACTGGATCCCATGATCCTAGTTTTTTGAATGTTGAGTTTTAAGCTTTTTCACTCTCCTCTTTCACTTTGATCAAAAGGCTCTTTAATTTTTCTTCACTTTCTGCCGTAAGCGTGGTATCATCTGCATATTTGAGTTTATTGATATCTCTCCCTGCAATCTTGATTCCACCTTGTGCTTCATCCAGCCCAGCATTTCACATGATGTACTCTGCATATAAGTTAAATAAGCAGGGTTAACAATTAGGAGGCTTCCAGGGGACATTTGGAAAGGAGTGGTACGATCTCATAATGTCTGATATGATCACACATTGGGAAGAGAGGGAGTGGGATTTGTGTTACCTATCCCATATGTTAGTCAAACCTATAAATGGTGGCTTAGAGTAGATATTTGTGTGTGTATTTGTCACTCAGTCATGTCCAGCTGTTTATGACCTCATGGACTATAACCCCCAGGCTTCTCTGTCTGTGGAATTCTCCAGATGAGAGAATACTAGAGTGGGTTGCCATTCCCTTCTCCAGAGAATCTTCCCAACGCAGGACTCAAACCCTAGTCTTTTGCCCTGCAGCAGATTCTTTACCATCTGAGCCACTAGAGAAACCCCACTTAAAAAGTAATATGAGTTATTCTTACCGTATCCCTTACCATATCTTACCATATCCCTTAGGAAATCATCCTCTCTTTGTTGAAATAACTCCAATGAGGAACTCCCTGCCTGCTTGAGATCCCATTCTGTTGTTGTACAGCTCTGCAATGTCATATTTCTTCCAATCCAGTTATTGCTCTGTGTATTGAATATTCCTAAAAACGTGATACAAAGGGTTTCAGGCAAGGGCAAATTATGAGGGGTTTGGTTTTTTTTTGGTATCATTTATCAACCTTTTTTTTGGCCTATTTTAAAAACTTTTCATTTCAAATTGGTAAGTATTCACAAGTTGTCAAAGTAGTACAGAGTTCTTGTGTATTCTTCACCTAATTTTCCCCGATGGTTGCTGCTGCTGCTGCTGCTAAGTCGCTTCAGTCGTGTCCGACTCTGTGCGACCCCATAGATGGCAGCCCACCAGGCTCCCCCGTCCCTGGGATTCTCCAGGCAAGAACAGTGGAGTGGGTTGCCATTTCCTTCTCCAGTGTATGAAAGTGAAAAGTGAAAGTGAAGTCGCTTAGTCGTGTTTGACTCAGCAAACCCATGGTCTGCAACCTATCAGGCTCCTCTGTCCATGAGATTTTCCAGGCAAGAGTACTGGAGTGGGTTGCCATTGTCTTCTCCGTTCCCCAATGGTAACTTCCTACAAAACTATAGGACTATAGCAAAACCAGGAAATTGATATCCATACAATCCATAAACCTTATTCAGATTTCATCAGTTTTACACGCATTTCTTTATGTGTGTATCTGGTTCTGTGCAATTTTATCTTGTGTAGCTTTGTCTAACTACCACTGTACCCCCAATATAGAACTGTTCCATAAGCCCAAAGAGCTCCCTCATACTACCACTTTATAGCCACACCCAGTCCTCTCCACCATCCCTAGTTCTGGCCCAGCGCTAATCTGCTGTCCCCCTCTGAAATTTTGTCATTTCAAGAATTTTATGTAAATGACATATATAACCTTTGAGATTGACTTTTTTCACCCAGCCTAATTCCCCTGAGGTTATATCCAAGTTGTCGTATGCCTCACTAGTTAACCCAGTTTTTAAAATTACTATTGATGTCTTCTTAGGGCCACAATAAATATTTGTCTGTATCTATGACGTTTGAAATATTATAAAAGTGATTAATTTAAACTTGTAGAGCTGTTAAGGCTTCCCAAGTGGCGCTAGTGGTAAAAAAAAAAAAAAAAAAAAAAAAAAAAACCCATCTGCTAATACAGGAGACATAAAATCATGTGGGTTCGATTCCTGGGGTGGGAAGATCCCCTGGAGGAGGACATGGCAACCTACTCCAGTGTTCTTGCCATGGAAATCTCATGAACAAAGGAGCCTAACGGGCTACCGTCCATAGGGTTACAAAGAGCCAACACAACTGAAGCAACTTAACACACACACACACACATACACATGCACATGCACATGTAGGGATAGCTGTTAAATTCAAATTCAGTTGTTGCACAGTTGTTGTTGTTGTTCAGTTGCTAAGTCATGTCTGATTCTTTGTGACCCCATGGACTGCGTCATGCCAGGCTCCCCTGTCCTGCACTGTCTCCCAAAGTTTGCTCAAATTCATGTCCATTGAGTTGGTGATACTATCTAACTGTCTTGTCCTCTGCTGCCTCCTCCTCCTTTTGCCTTCAGTCTTTCTCAACATCAGGATCTTTTCGAATGAGTCTGCTCTGTGCATCAGGTGCCAAATATTACAGCTTCAGCTTCAGCATCAGTCCTTCCAATGAATATTCAGGGTTGATTTCCTTTAGTATTGACTGGTTTGATCTTGAAGTCCAAGGGACTCTAAAGAGTCTTTTCCAGCACCACCATTAGAAAGCATCAATTCTTTGGAGCTCAGTCTTCTTTATGGTCCAGCTCTTACATGCATACACGACAACTGGAAAAACCATAGCTCTGACTTAGACCTTTGTTGGCAAAGTGATGTCTCTGCTTTTTAATAGGCCATCTAGGTTTGTCATAGCTTTCTTTCCAAGGAGCAAGAGCCTTTTAATTTCATGGCTGTAGTCACTGTATGCAGTGATATTCTAGCCCAAGAAAATAAAATCTGTTACATCATACACGTGAAATTTCAGCTTTCACTATTTATTGTTAAACTGTTAGGGCTAGTAAGGAGTGCATGACTGTCAGGAGACACCATTCCTCTGACAGTGTTTAACCAGCCACATGTTCATATTTAACCTTTTATTGCCACTTCTTCTGTGGCTAGGGGCTCTCTACCTGAGTGGGTGATTATGTGGATGAAATGAGACATAGAACTCAAAAAATATAAAGTTGTCCATTCCATAGCAAACAAAAATAAATATGTAAGGTACAAATGTTAATAGTGGTTGTATTTGATATACAGAGATTGACAAGAGGTATATATTCTTAAAAAAGAACTTGTCTTTATTTTCCAACTTCTCCATAATGAATGCATTTATCTTTGTTTTTCTACTTACAAAAATATGCATGCTTATTAAAAATTGAAACATGACAGTTATATACGTTAGAATTATCTTTGTTTTTCTACTTACAAAAATATGCATGCTTATTAAAAATTGAAACATGACAGTTATATATGTTAGAATTTGAAAGTATACTTATATTTCTCACCCAAAGTTGTCTGTTTATTTTTTTATGTGCATCAAGTAAGCTTTAGTTATTACTATTAAAAATAAAAATTTCCTGTGTACATTGTTGTGCATCTTTCTTTTTTACTAGGGTATCTTGAACATTTTTCCTTATCTGTTCACATGATTTTAATAGTTACTTTGCTGTGTACATGTTCTGTTCTTCCATTTATTTAGTCACTCTGCATTGAATGCCTGCTGTGCCCAAGGCACCATGCTGGGGAAATTGTGATGAATAATACATGAAACTTACATTTTAGAGGGAAGACAGACATTAATAATGATTAATTTTCTCAATTGATTGTTTGATTAGGAATGTAATATGCACTAGGAAAAAGGAGTATAGAAAGCCAAGTCCATGCCTGTCAGAGGGACTTAACCAGGTTTGGGAACCAAGGAGGACCTCTCAGATAATATAACTTTTGAGCTAAGATCTAAGGATGGCTATGTATGATAAGGACATGACTGATGAAGGAGTATGAGTAGACATTAATGTATTTATCATTTAATTAAAATAAAAAGAAAAGCCATAAAACTATTGGATGTGTGAATGCGCATGTTCATAGAGGAAAACAAACCTGGTAAAATATATTTCAAAGTGTTACTACTGTGGTGGTATTACAGGTACCATTTTTTTTAACAGAAAATTTTTAAGAGAAGCATTAGCTTTACTGAAAAATTGAGAAAATGGCGTAGAGTTCCCATGTACCCTACCCTCCACCACCAAACACACAGACACACACATACACACACACACACACACAAACACAGTTTCCCCTATTAACATCTTAAAATAGTACAGGACATTCGTTCCAATTAATAAACCAGTATTGATACATTATTATTCACTACCCAGTGTTTAGCAAGGTTTCCTTAATTTTTACCTAATATACTTTTTCTGTTCCAGGAGCCCATCCAGGTTGCCACATTATGTTTAGTGTTCACTTCTCTTTAGACTGTCGGCTAAGTTTCTCAGACTTCATTTTGATGTTCTTGACGGTTCTGAGGTATACTGGTATTTTGTAGAATATCCCTCAGTTGGAATTTATCTGAGGTTTTTCTCATGATCTTACTGCAGTATAGGTTTTTGGGAGGAGACCACAGAGATAAAGTGCCATTCTCGTCACATTGTATCAAAAGTGCATAGTATGAATGTGATTCAACCCTGTTGATGTTACCCTTATCACCTGGCTGAAGCAGTGTTTGTCAGGTTTCTCCACAGTAATGTTATTTTGCCCCTCTCCTTTCCATATACTGCTTTTTACAAGGAAGTCTCTGTGCACAGCCTACATTTAGAGTCAGTTATGCTTTACTTCCTTGAGGGAAGAGTATCTACATAAATTACTTGGAATTCTTCTGCACAGAAGATTTATCTTTTCTCCTCCATTTGTTTATATATTCAATCGTGAGTATGAACTCATGGAGATGTATTTTATGCTTTGGGTTTTAATCTAATATTACTTTATTTTATTGCCCAAATTGTTTAAGTTTTGAACCATTAAATTGGCTTTCAATTGCCTCTTGTGTGCCCCTTGGACATAGCCTCATTAACATGGTTTTGTTTATTTTCTAAGCACTTCCTTATTTTATGACACTGCAAGATGTTCCAGGCATTCTTGTGTATTTTCTGTCACACACTTAGAATCAGCCATCTTTCCAAGGAGGCGTGCTTCCTTTTATTGGAGACTGGTGTTAGAAACCAGGTTTGGGGTGCTATCTTACTTTTCTCTTAATGTTTTTTTTTTCCCGACTCTGGTTTTCTCTTTATCTCTTTTTTTTTTTTTGCCCTTAAAACCTTGGATAAAATAAGTATGAATTCTACCATGGCAAATTTAGATTGGCTCATTAAATATGTTTCCAACTACCTTCTCCCCCCTTCCTTCTCCTTTAGACATCTTTCAGCCAGGGTTGGCCATGTGACACAGCGCGGGACAGGGAGATGTCAGTACAAACATCCTGGGAAGGACTTTCTTTGCAAAACTGAAGCTCAGAACCTGAAGGGAGATATTTTTGGGCCCTTCAGCCTTCTTCCTGTCAGGGAAATGGAACCGATGCCTGGGTGTTGAGCATGAACAGGAAAACAAATGCTAGGGAATGCAATATAAGGAGAAGGAACCTTGTTCTATGATATCATGGCTTACTTAGGGTTGAACTATCCCTGGTCTGCCCAGCTGCAGACTACTTGTTACCTGAAAGAAAATAAACTCCTATGTGTTTACCGTATCGTCATTTGGTTTGCCTGTAATTGCTACAGCTAAGCACACAGTCTTAGCCGATTCACATATCTATTTGGTTGACAAAATTATTATTTATTCAAGACATATTTGTTGAGGACCTACCACATGTAAGCCCCCTTATATGGGGTGAAAAGAGAGGAGTTCTGTTGACATTATCCCGGTTCCCACTGAACCCAAATTTAATAATGGTATGTAGAATAGGATAATTATACCAGTAACTATGATGAAAGATGGAATATAGTAATATTTGTTATTTACTTGGTCACAGTTACTCATTGTCACTTTAATTTATCTTAATTCTGTTCCTTGTATCTGCAAGTGGTTTCACAGTTTACCTAGTTCCAAGACAGAAACAAGGATAGTCCTAATCTCTTCCTTTTCTCTAACTCTCCATACCCATTTGGTAACCACAGACTGTTTTCTTAACTTTTAAATATTTTTTGTCCCATTAAAAAAATTCCTTTGCTCCTCTATTAGTTCTGAACCTCATGAATTTCTGTCACACAGGTCACTATGACATGTCATACATAGTTGCCTTGTCCCCAGTTTACTTTGCAGTAGGGTGGACATGGCCCAGTGGGTGAGCTTTGTCTAGTTAGAGGCAGGAAAGCTGCTATGGGGGTACCACTGAGAGGGAGAGGGAGGCCAAGAAGCACCAGCATTTGTCCTCCTGATGTCAGAGAGTAGAGGAAATGGCCGTGTAGGCGGTAATGAAGCTCCCTGCACTTCTGGCCTGCCAGTTCCTTCCAAGCTGTCCCCGAGAGTTGGCTGCATGCCCATTTGAACAGGTGGGCCAGCTAGGGCTGCCCCACTAGAATCCAGGATTTGACACACACACACACCCATGGCCCCTTCACCCTAGTACAAAGAACATTCAGTGCCCCATTCTGGGACCAGAGATGCTGGACCCCTGGTTCACTCACCAGCCCTGAGGAGAAGGCTGAGATCCAGCTCTTAACACATTCTACTGGGAGGGTCACCCGGATCCTGGCTGACCCAGCTCTTGGCTGTTAGAGCAGGACCTCTAGCCACCCCACTAAGGGTCTCATGCTAATGGTCACACAAAGGGATGCAGCCTGCCCTGCCCCTGTTACAACTTGGGAGGGCACTGCAGGGACCTGGACTGCAGCCAAGCTGAGGTTTGCACTGTCCACTAGCATATGTCAGCCAGGATCCGGGTGATCCTCCCAGTAGAATGTGTTAAGAGCTGGATCTCAGCCTTCTCCTCAGGGCTGGTGAGTGAACCAGGGGTCCAGGACAGGCTGAGGGCTCTGTGGGCACCAAAGCTGCCCACTGGCTGGGCCCAGGCCTTGGAGCATCAATAAACCTCTCCCCTACCCTCACCTGTGTGACTTAATGGAGGCGGTAGTCTCCATGGGTCACAGGCAGTTCCATGGAGGCCTCAGCAGCTGCCATATGGACACTGCCATTGAGGTAACAGCTTTAACCAGCTTCACTCTTTCCATTCAAGTTTCAAAAATTGGTATAACTTAGATCAGTTGTCTACCCCTAAGAGGTGGCCAGAAGTCAGACTTAAGTTGCAAGGACATTGCATGTCATTACTTCAGGTCCACCTCTGTGGTTGGGGATATTCACAAAGAAGGGTAATTGTTCTAAGTTGAGAATTAACCTGATTGGTGTTTGCTACCTTGCCCTTTCTTGTCAGAACAGAAAACAACATTTGTTTGGGTGGAGCTTAACAGGAACATTATGACCTGACCTCAAGAACAAAGGCTCTGACACCAGAAGTTTGCAACAACTAACCACACCCCTCCCTCACCTTGCCTATAAAATGGCTTTGTGGACCGCTTTCAGGAAGTTCCGGAGTTTTTTAAGGCAAGGGCCACCCATGGCTCTGCAGTAAACTCTTCTCTGCTCCAAACGCTGATGTTTTCGTATTGTTTGGCTTCACTGTGCATTGGACATATGGACTTGGGTTCAGTAACAATTTCTCCCCATATCACTGGCAAAGGAATCTTTCCAAAAGGCATATAAAATCTTGTTTCTGTCTTCAGTAAAATCATTTGTACAGTCTCTAGGTTAAATTTGATTTTTTTTCCGCCTTGAAAGCCCTTTGGGATCTGACTTTGCCTGGCTGTCCATTTTCATCTTATGGCAGTGACCCAAACACAAAGGACACACCACCCACTGACTTCATCCTACACGTGTGACTAGTTCTGTCTTTAGTTTTCTTTGTCTTTATCTCAGAACATTAGTTCAAGCGGGAACTCTCATTATCCTTAATGCAGACCCCGGTTCAATCCCTGGGTCGGGAAGATCTCCTGGAGAAAGAAATGGCAACCCACGCCAGTATTCTTGCCTGGAAAATCCCATGGACTGAGGAGCCTGGTAGGCTATAGTCAGTTGTGGGGTTGCAAAGAGTCAGACATGACTGAGTGACTTCACTTTCACTTTCTTTCTTTAATGCCTTTAGTTCTTTAAGACTCAGAGCTGATGTTTTAGAAGACCTCTAATTCTCTCCCATCCCTCTCAAAAATGCCTGTACTCAACCTCTGTCATCACATTACTGGCTGTTATTCTTGAAATACCTGTTGAATTCATCTACTTTCCATCACCATTACCACCGCTTTGTTTGTTCTAGACTACCATCATCATAACCTATTTCAGTGTTCTCTCAGATCAACTTTGGTAATTTGTAAAATAACATTCTTTGCCCAGTATCCAGTGATTTTTTCAGACTCCATATCTGATCATTATAACCATGTGCTTAAAACTCCTTCCCTGATTTCATAATGATCTAGGCTATGAAGTAAACCCTAATATCTCCTATAATGTACTGTATAGACTGGTTTCTGCAAACCTACTTCTCTAGCCTCACTTGCTTTCATTCTTTAAATATACTTTGCTCCCTTTCATCTTAGGGTCACACATGTCAGTCTCTTATCTGAAACATTTGTCACTGAGATCTCAGCCTTCCAGTCTCAATACTTTCTCAGGATATCTCCACCCAGCTCTATGTCAGATTCCTTTGTTATGTATTTCACTTACTCTGCCTTTTGAACAAACTTGTAGAATTGAGCAAGGTGGAGAGCATATAGTTGCATTTAATTTTCAACAGTGATTATAGTTCCTTTCTTTATTCTGCATCCACCCTTCTAGAAACGTCATTCCTTCTGTACAAACTACTCATTTCCCTTGTGTTGTGTCTGGACTTCATGATCAATTCCTTGTTGGAACTCAAGGTTCTTTTGCAGTTCTTTTACAGCCTAACCCATTTTTCTCTCCAATTTTTTACTTTTGGTTTATTCTGTTTTTCATGTTTTGGTAAGAAACTCATAAAGAAAGTTAGCAGTTGTTTGCTTGGTTCAGAGTAATATAAGCTCTACTTAAATGGGTGCTGTGAACAAGCTAGAGACATTACAAGGAATGACTCAGCCTGCATTCTGTTTCTCACTACTGGGACCCCCAGTACCATTAGAACTTTGTGTGATTTCGTGAACTGCTGTCAGACATTCAGATTTGATCATGATTTAAGCATATATTTCAAAATCACGGACTCAAGAGTTGAAAGAGGCTTTAAGCGTCGTTTAGTTTTAGACCAACCACTTCTCTATTCAATGTCATTTGGGTTCTAAGTGTTCTTTCCTACCCATATACAAGAGATTGTCTTATATACAGTGAACTGAAACCTGCCTCAGTGACCATCTACCAGCTTTACTTCTTAGCAGTGTTCGTGGTGTGACAACTCATGTATCTGAAGACAGCCATCATGTCCTCTGTAAGTAGTTTTTCTCCAGGAAGAATAGCTCCAGTTCCTCCTGTATCATGGCTTTAAAATTCTTTTATCATCTTATTTGAATTTATACAATTTTTATTTTTGAGTATTTTAGACTATTTACTACTCTATCCACTTCCCATCTGAAGAAGGAACTGGCTACCCACTCCATTATTCTTGCTTGGAGAATCACATGGACAGAGGAGCCTAGCGGGCTACAGTCCACGGGGTTGCAAAGAACCAGACACAACTGAGTGACTAACTTTCCACTTCCCATTAGTGTAAATAATAAAGGTGATTGCAAATAAAAACACGTTGATAGATATTTATAGCAAATGCAAAATATACACAAATGCAAATGAGTTGAGAGAACCTATGAAATACAGTTTGGTGTTCAGCTTACAGATCAGAAAAAACTCTTTTTCCAAACTTCTTTTGGTGGATTAAATGGGGAGTGGAGACAGAGAACATTTGGGTGATAGAAACTGGTATAGGTGATGATTTGTCTGATGTATGATCACTTCTTTAGCTGTATTATACCATTACATTTGCATATCATCATCATTTTCAATCTGTGATCAGTTGCTTAGTTTCATAAATACAATGTATCCAACATTTTGCCACACCAGGCATGTAGACTGTTGTTTTTCTAGGACTGGAAAGGTGTGTGTATGAGGGAGTTGTTTGTTTATTTGTTTCCCTTGCTGAAAAACTCCCTTTCTATCATGAATTGTAACTTGTGCCTTAACATGTCATTCCTCTTGTCTGTGCAGAGATACGGATTTACCAGTTGCTGCCTGAATTAGGCGCATCAAAAGTAGGGTGGCAGCTGAACTTCCTGTGAACTGTACAGCCCTGAGGATAATTTGTCAGGGATTTCTCTTTAACTTTTCCTTTATCTTACTCTAGGATAAACGTGCCCCCCCCCCCCAGATGAGAGAATACACATTCACCTTGGTAATGACACAAACTTGCACCTTTCTGGTCTTTTGTCACTCAAGTGCTAAAATATTAATATCCAGTGAAAATTATAAAATGACTTTATACCTAATTATTTTATTTCTAGCAAAAGAAAGAAACATTCTCCTCCTCTTACGTGATGTTTGTGTTCTTGCTTGTACCCCTAATCTCAGACATTTCAAACCGAATTGATATCTTTCTTAAGTATAGTTTTTCTTGGATGATTTTTTGGTTTTGAGTTTTAAACAGTAAAACTTTTATATGATATCATCTTATTGACTGGACTTTAAGCAGAAGTTGCAGTGTTAATAGCATCTCCTCCAGTAATTCAGCTTCTTTTTTTCCTTCTCTCTCATTCTAATATTTGTTGAGTTGTATATGATCAGAAAAGGTCCTTGTGTAACATAAACAGGCATTTAATTAAGGGGTAATGTCTATGGTACCTGGGTATGTGAAGTGAAACAGAGATGCTTAATCAGCCACAAAAGCTATTTACTGCTTCGTAAACTTCAGTGTCATAAATATTATTACTGTTTTAGGACCTCATAAAAGCAGTGAAATATCAAAACTGATTTTCTTCTCTGCTATTAAAATAGTAAAGTATTCCTCTAATAGAACTTTGTAATGAAGCTAATATTTGAAATGTTAGCTAATACTTGAAATTTTTAAGAAGGGATTTAAATACAAATGAGGGGTATGTTGAAAATGAAGCATGAAGAAAAAGGTTTTATCTCCAAAGCCTGAAATTATGTTGAGGAATAAGTCACATCATATTGCCATGTATTTGTTGAACACCTACTGTGGGGCTTGGGCTAATGGATAGTTTGTATATGTTATCTTTAATCTTTACACCAATCTTGTAAACTAGGTTGGTTCCAATTTTAGAATGAGGACATGGAAGTGCAAAGACATTGTCACACAGGTGTGTCTGATTATACCTGTACTCTCCATTACTTCAAACTGTTTTTTAGATTAAAGCTTATATTGAAATAGTTACTTTTAAACTTTAATTCTGCTAAATACCCAGTAGTATACCCAAGAAGTTAAAAGCTGTGCAGTGTTAATTCTCAAACTTTTAACTTTTTATTGTTCTATATTCAACATTTATTAAGCAGCTACTATTTTCCTAATGCTTGCTAAGTATTATCAGAGCTGTAACCAAGTAAGAAGACTCAGTCTTCCCCCCTCAGAGTTTAGAAATGGATAGATAGTTCACCCTTATATGCACAAAATTTCAAAGTGGAATCAAAGCGAGCAAAGTTCTTTTCTTCGGTGTTTTGTGACTGTTTGCTGGACCCCTCCAAAGTATCCATCTTGAGGAAGGAGCTCCTAGTTTTGTTAAAATGCCTTGATAGATGGGAAACTGTGTGCACTGAGAACCTGGAGAGGTAATTAGTAGAAGACCTCCTCAAGCAGCAAAGTTTTGTTTGTTTGTTTGTTTGTCTACTTATACTCCCACCAGCAGAGTAGGAGTAAGTCTATTTCCCCACATGGGTTACAGGGAACTTTTTTTTCTTTCGCTTTTTAAAACTTTATTTCAACATAACTATACTTACAGAAATATACTCATGGGTTAATAGAATGCAATTTGACTTAACCAACATAATTGGGATCCAAAACCTGGTACTTGGTTTGCTTCAAAGGAAAAAAGGATTTAGTCATAATTCAGATTTAACAAATTATCTCATTCTTGGTTTGAGTAGATTTGGAATCTACATGTAATATTAACTAGATCAGATAGCTTTTATATTTTTACATGTGTTCAGCGGACTTTTGAGCTACAGACTGTGGACCCAGCATCCTGACTGTGTTAAGAACAGGACAAATCCTGACATTATGTACAGAGTTCTGCCTCCTACCTTCCCCTCCCCCAGCTCCTGCTCTGTGGCAATGAATTTTTTTTTAAACTAGAAGATAATCGCTTTACAGTGTTGTATTAGTTTCTGCTATGCAACAGTATGAATCAGCTATAAGTATACATATATCCCCTCCCTCTTGAACCTCCCTCCCACCCCTTCCATCCCACTCCTCTAGATTGTCACAGAGCACTGTGCTAAGCTCCCTGTGTTGTACAGCAGCTTCCCACTGTCTGGCTTCCTTGGTAGCTCAGCTGGTAAAGAATCCCCTGCAATGCAGGAGATCCCGGTTCTTTTCCTGGGTCAGGAAGATCCTATGGAGATGGGATGGGCTAGGCTACCCGCTTCAATATACCTGGGCTTCCCTGGTGGTTCATACAGTAAAGAATCGAGACTGGGTTTGGTCCCTGGGTTGGGAAGGTCACCTGGAGAAAAGTGTTCTTGCCTGGAGAATTCCATGGATGGCAGGCTATAGCCCATGGGGTCGGAAAGAGTCTGACTTTTGCTTTCACTTTCCCACTAGCTATCTATTTTACACATGGTAGTGTATATATGTTAGTTGCTACTCTCTCAATTCATGCCACCTTCTCCTCCCCCCACTGTGTCTACAAGTCCGTTTCTGTGTCTGCATCTCTATTCCAAGCAAGAGAGGTTTTACAGAAAGATTGTTGTTCTTGCGCCAAGACAGAGGAAACCTGGTTAGTACCGAATCTAAAGGAAAGCTTTTGTTAAGATTCTTACATTTTATTAATCCAAATGTTTATGTCTATCAATTGCTTATACTACTCTTACTTTGTGGTTTACTGTGGTTCTGTAGATCATTTATTCCAGTAACGTTTTCAAAAGGACCTCACGTTCTTTGTAAAAATATCAGCAATAGAAGTTAAAAAGTTTAGATTATTGATGTTTAAGAAAATTTACCAGTCATTGTGTCCAGTCCCCTCATATTGCACACGAAGAAGCCAAGGCCCAAATAAGCTGTGATGTGCTTAATGTCAGGTACTGTAAGCATCAGACCTGGGACTTGGCTTGGCTTATAGTCATGGTTTCCATCCTTAAGGTCTTGTTGAAAAATGCATGAAGGTTAGTAGTGGTTTAATACTTTAAAATAGTTTATATATATTTTTTTATTGTTTTTCTTCATTGGCTTAGGGAGAGAAGTAATTGAAGAAACATGAAGTAATGGAACTATTCATGATGGAATATGGACAATAATTTATTTAGGTAAAGCATGTGGAACCTTTACTTCAGAAAGTTCATCTTTCTAAAGTGGTGTCATTTAAATTCTGAAGATGGTTATGTACATGCCGTCTTTATAGTATATAATATAGTGTGACAGTGGTGCATTGACTAAAAAGCCTTATTGTGCAAGGTAATAGTGGCAATAGAACTTGTAAACTCAGATTTATTCACACATTCTTCCTTTAACTGGCCTTTTAACTGAAGTGAAATTGATGGGAAAAGCATGAAGTTATAGAGTTTGGAATTGGGTTGCTTTTGGTTGACTGTGATTATCATAATGTATTTCACCCTTGAAACTGAGCCTTGGATGACAGAGGAAGTCAGCTAAGACATAAGAAAATGCCAGAGAGACAAAATAACCTTCAGCTAGTCTATAAAAAAGAGTGATTAAGCAGTTCAAAATGTAAATGCCAGCTTCTATCACACAGCCATTTCCTGGGATTTTAAATGATCATAACTGTTCTTTTTCTGAATCCGGGTGCACTTCAGTTCTGAATGGCATAAGAAAGTATTCTGGGTCTACTGTCAGCTTTCTTCTAGTTGCCTTACCCAGGAGATAGAGTGTTCAGATAGAGCCAACTAATTTCTGAAAAACAATGCAAATGATGTAAGAGCAAAAGGATAAAAGATGTCCTCAGAATTTCCATAGTTAAATCCAAGGGAGGATTTAGACTTTTGAAGTATTTAAGAGGTCTTATTGATGCCATCACTTATGCCTTTAATCTCTGCCTGACTAGTTATTCCTTCTTCATTTTTCTTAAAAATACTCCAAAGCAGTTTAGGACCAGAAAAAGAAAATGACTGAGCAACAATGCTCATGTTAACTGCAGTTACAATTACAGCAAAGCAGATGGTGTCCTGCATTTCACTCATCTATTATACTGGTGTATATATGTTTGCTGGTGAGAATAACCTTCAGTGTATGTAAAAATTTCTAAGTCCCTTTCATGTTCTAAAATTCTTACGAAGAACCTCATCTGTTACACAGTTCTGAGTCCTTCCATTTTCCATTTTATACTGCCCTATCAGTCATATTAATTTCCAGAAAACCTACATTAATTATCAATTTCTTTATCTTTTAGTGGCCCCTCACTTATATGTAATTGGGTACAAATCTGATTCTAACCACCTTTCCTACCCTCTTTACAAATCTTCCCCTCCAGCCAGTTTTGTTTATTTAACATCCTTCAATTCTGCTATGTGTACTCTAAATAGTTTCATCCCCCAAATAAAATTTTGTAAAGTGATTTAATTTCTCTGGAGTTTAATATCATCATCCTTATGAAAAAAATGACAGACTTAATAAACTTATACTTGTTTATTGATTTCTAGTTTGCATACAGTTTTTCCATATATTGTAATTTCTTCTTTACAGTAACCCTTTAGACTAATGAGCACAGGAATTATACACATGTGCCAATAAGAAACCCCCAAGTCCAAGTAGATTAAGTGATTTATATGACCATTCTCAACTTTTTAATCTCAGAAAATACCATTTATAATAGACTCCCCTGAAATGAGATACTCATATGTAATTAAGAAAATACAGACAGAAAACTATACACTATTGATTTTTTTTAAAAAGCAAGTTGAAGAAGGTCTAAGAGAAATATTCTGTGTTCATGGATCGGAAGGTTCAATATTGTTAAATAACAACTTTTTTTTACAGTTGATCTATAAATATGTGACCCCAGTCAAAACCCTACCAAGCTATCTTATAAATATCAACATACTAATTCTAAAGTTTTAATGGAAAACAAAAGACCTAGTATAGCCAACACAGAACTGAAAATGAACAAAGTTGGAGTAGTCACACTAGCTGATTTCAGGACTTAATGTAAGGCTACAGTAATCAAGACAATGGTATGGGCTAAAGGGTAGACATATAGAATAATACAACAGAAAGGAAATAAAAAATAAATCCACACAAGTATAGTCAACTGATTTTTGCCGTGAAAGCAAGACAATTCAGTGGAGAAAGGATAGTCTCATCAATAAATGGTGCTGGAACAATTGGATATCCATATGAAAAAGAAGTGAACTCAGACACAGACCTTACAATTCATACAATAATTAACTCAGAATAGATCATAGACCTAAATGCAAAATGAAAAACTATAACAGTTATTAAAGAAAATATACGAGAAAATCTGTGTGACCTTGGGTTTGGCAGTGTGTTTTAAAACACATTAGTAATACAATTCATGCAAGAAGAAAGTAGATAAAGGGGCATATTTAAAATAGAAAACTGTTCAATGAAAGACATGAATGAAGAGAATGAAAAGATAAGCCAGTGATGGGGAGAAAGTATTTGCAAAACACATCCGATAAAGAATTTGTATCCAAAATATAAAAAGAAATCTTAAAACTCAACAGTAAGAAAATAATCAACTTTATTTAAAAATGAGCAAACATTTTGAAGAGATATTTCATCAAAGAAGATATACAGGTGGCAAATAAGCATATAATAAGATGTCCCACATCATGTCATTAGGGAACTGCAAGTTGCAACAATACTGAGATTTCATTATATATCATATCATATCATTACATATTATTACATTATATATCTGTTAGAAGTGAAGTGAAGTGAAGTGAAGTCACTCAGTCATGTCCGACTCTTTGCGACCCCATGGACTGTAGCCTACCAGGCTCCTCCCTCCATGGGATTCTCCAGGCAAGAGTACTGGAGTGGGTTGCCATTTCCTTCTCCAGGGGATCTTCCCAACCCAGGGATCGAACCTGGGTCTCCTGCATTCCAGGCAGACGCTTTAACCTCTGAGCCACCAGTTAGAATGGTTAAAATCCAAAACACTGGCAAAACCAGATTATGGCAAGGATGTGGAGCATTAAGAACTTCATTCATTGCTAGTGGGAATGCAAAATGATATAGCTACTTTGGAAAACAGTTTGACAGTTTCTTACAAAACTAAGAGTGTCTTACCGTCCAAATTAGCAAGCACGCTCCCAGATATTTACCCAACTAATTTGAAAACTTATATCCACCAAACCTGCACACAAACATTTACAGCAGCTTTATTCATAATCTCCCCAAATGGGAAGCAACCAAGATGTCCTTCAGGAGGTGAATGGATAAACACCCATACAATGGAATGTTATTCAGTGATAGAAAGAATAAAGATATAAGGCCATGAAAAGGCATAGATAAATCTTAAATGCATATTGCTCAGTTATAAAAGCTGAAAATGCCACTTATACCATGTGAGTTCAGTTATATAGCATTCTGGGAAAAAGTTAAAAACAAAAAAGAGTGAGTGAAAACATCAGTAGTTGCAGAAGCCTGGGGGAGCAGGCAGTTGTGGAAAAATGAAGCACAGGGGCTTTTTTAGGGCACCACAACTATTTTGTATGATAGTCTAAGGGTGAATATAAGATATTAAGCATTTGCCAAAATCTATAGAACTTTACAACAGAAAGAGTGGACCTTAACATATACAAAAATTTTAAAACTCACTTAAAACCTCAAGGATTCCATGATTAAATACAAAATGTGACAAAATTGCAAATAAATGAAACAATATTACTGAAGGGAGTGGAAGAAAAAAGTGCTACCCTATGTAACCTTGGAAATAAGTGGAACCTTTAGGACTAAAACACAAAAAGAACTATATACATAAGCACTGTACTTTAGTTGATAAAGTTCTGTTACACAGAAGGTGGGATATGGAGTAAGAATTCTGAAACTGATATATATGAGTTGGACGTCAGGTTTCTCACTGTCATAGTGTACAGGTAAGCAAGGAGAAGAGGCTAGAACCATCTGTGTGGTAATGGATTAGAGCTGGAGACAATACAAGTTCATGTTTAACTTAACATAGATACAGATGGTTACATATAGAAATGGTTATACAGGCATACCTTGTTTTATTGCAGTTCACAGATATTGCATTTTTTACGAATTGAAGGTTTGTGGCAACCTTGCATAAAGCAAGTCTGTAGGTACCACTTTTCCAACAGTGTTTGCTCATTTTGGGTCTCTGTGTTATTAATACTTTATGGTAACTCTTGATGTATTTCAAACCTTACACCAGAAAAAAGATGATGATTCTCTGAGGGCCTAGATGATGGTTAGCATTTTTTAGCAGTAAAAGTATTTTTTAAAATTAAGGTATGTACATAATTTTTTAGATATGATACTTTTGTGCACTTAATAGACTACAGGGTAGTGTAAGCATAACTTTTAAGTGCATGGAAAATGAAAAAAAAATTTGTGACTTTATTGCAGTATTTGCTTTCCTGTAGTGATCTGGAACTGAACCTACAATGTCTCTGAGGTATGCCTGTAGGTATTTGTATATGTCTCCACATATAGATAGGTGTAGATCTGTATCTGATTGCTCTGTCAGCTGACAGGGCCTAGAAGCAATGAAACCCCAGTAGCAGTGACCACACCTAGTGCGCAGATTTTGGTTTCTAATACCATTCTCCATTACGAGGAATCAGGACTTTTTGGAGACGTGGCTGATTCTCCCATTGGGGTAGGAAATATACAGGATGAGTCTAGAGCATGTTGCAGTGGCAAAAAAAAAAACGCCCCAAAACAAAAACATAATAGCAGGTGTATACCAAAGGGACAAAAGAGCCAGCTGAAAGATCTTCCAATGACCAAAGCTGTAACCGTTTGAGCAACAAAAGAAAGTAGTATTAGGTTAACACCCCAAGTGGAAAGTAAATATCAATGCTTCCATAGTAATATAAGCACATGGTTAATGTTGATCTTGAAGAAAACTAGACAATCCCCCATAGAAGAAATGATTTGTTTAGCCTTCCCACCCTCAGTGAAGTGGGATGTAACTCCCCACTGCTTAAGTTGAGCTGCTCATAGTTACCTCTCCAAAGAGCACAGCATGGAAAGGGTGACATTATAGTGCCAAAACCTGACAAAATGTAACTCCAGGTGATCATGGTTAACATCAACAATGATAAATCATGTTGATAGTATGTACCCCTGATAGGGTATCATACAAGTGACACTTTGGTTTCTCTCTCTCAAATACTTTATCTCAGTCTAACCGTGAGAAATCAAGTCACACAGAATATCTGACAAGTTATTCTCAAAACTGTAGAGTTCATTGTAGGAGGTTGAATGGTGGTGCTCCTCAAAAGATGTGTCTGTGTCCTAAGCTCCATAACCCGTGAATGTGATTTTATTTGGTGAAAGAGTCTTTGCAGATGTATTTAAGTAAGGAATTTGAGCTGAGATCATCCCTGATTTTCTGGGTGGATTATAAATCAAATGACATGTCCTAATAAGACACAGAGGAAAAGACACACATAGACCAGAGAATAAAGAGGCAGAGATTTTAAGTGAGTCATCCACAAACTGAGGGATGGCTTTAAGCCACAAGCAGGTAGAAGAGGCATGGAATGATTTTTCCTGAAGGCCTTCAGAGAGTTTGGCCCTGCTGAGACCTTGATTTCAGGATTTGTTTAGTTGCTCAGTTGTATCCGACTCTTTTACAAGCCCATGGACTCTACCTCACCAGGCATTTCTGTCCATGGGATTCTCCAGGGAAGAATACTGGAGTGGGTTGCCATTTAGGGCTTATGGCCTGTAAAACTATGAGAGAACAAATTTCTCTTTTTTTAAGATATTAAGTGAAGTTGAAGTGAAGTCGCTCAGTCGTGTTCGACTCTTTGCGAGCCCATGGACTGTGGCCTACCAGGCTCCTCTGTCCATGGGATTTTCCAGGCAATAGTACTGGAGTGGATTGCCATTTCCTTCTCCAGGGGATCTTCCCAACCCAGGATCGAACCCAGGTCTCCCGCATTGTAAACAGACGCTTTACCGTCTGAGCCACCAGGGAAGTCCATTTTAAGATGTTAAGTTTGTGTTAATTTGTTATAACAGTCGCAGGAAACTAATACAGTCATCAAAGACAAGAAAAGTTTGAGAAGTTGTCACAACCAAGAATAGCCTAAGGAGACATAACTACTTAAATGTAATATGATGTCTTGGATGGGATCCTGGAACAGAAAAGGGATAGCAGGAAAACTGAGAATATCCAAATAAAGTACAGACTTTAGTTAACAATATTCATGTTGGTTTGCTAATTTTGACAAGTGTCCCTTAGTAATATAGGGTATTAATAAGGGAAACTGCGTGGAAGACACATGAGAACTCCACTGTCTTCACAACTTCTCTATACATCTAAAGCTGCCCTCAAATAAACAATGTATTTAGAAAGAAAGAAAAAGGAAGAGGCAACTTTCCAGGGAATACAATGAACCCAGAATGTTCTACTCCCAGAAAAAGTGTTTCTTTACTGTTGTAATTATGTGCTGGGGGAAGTTTGCCTATTAACCGGACTCCTCTATTTCTCAAACAGAGCATGTAGTCAGCCTTGCTATTCAAGGCAGATGAGGCTACTGGGGAAACAGACCTATCCAGCTACAGAGGGAATCAGTGCAAGTCACCCATTCTAAAGAAAGTAGTCCTTTGGCTTTCTTATTGCTGTCCTTCTTTCCTTCCTGAATAATTCAGCCTGGGAGTTGTGAGACAGGACCTGGGAAGGTAGGTGTTTGTGCTGGGGCTTCTTGAAGAAATGGCTGATTCTAGGGCTACTGTAGAGAAAGAACATACCAAGATATGCTGGACACATCATCCTGTGCCAGAAAGTAAGGAATTGCTCATAGAGTGAGGGGTTGTAACTAAAGGATACAGAGGTCACCTTCAAGTGGCACTTGCTGGCTGATCTTGGAACACAATGAACACCAAAATAATAATCCTTATCAAATTATAGCCTATTGAATAAAATAGAAATTTGTAGTGATGGAATAAATTAATGGAGAGAAGAAATGGAAATACTGAAATACTGTGACTTTTTATTCCCCCCAAATTGCTGAAAATGTTCGTTCTCTCTTATGTTGCTAATTCAATATGTAATCACAAGTAAACCAACGATACATCATTGTTCCATATTTGTCTAGTTTAAAATTAGCTAGAAAATTTCTAGATAGCTAGAATCTCTGACAGCAGTACAGTTGTTAAACTATTTTAAAATGGCTGAGTTGTCCTAAAAAGTTTAAATTGAAAACCTAAAACAGTAAAAATAACTGCCTCCTTGGAGACCATGTGTTTAATAGTACCTTAAAATTGTAAACTGTAGTGCTTATGTTCTTTGGATGATTGAAGTACCTGGAATATAGTAGGTTCGATAACTAGTTGCTGTGAAATGAATGTTGACTAATCTAAAAAGATTGGAAAAGACTGGCATTAATTTCTCATTGAGAAAAAAGAAATGTCTTTCCCATATTATTCAGTTCTTATTTTCTACTCAGTAGAGAATTTGGGATGTGATACAAATGAAAGGTACTCATGTTAATCTTGAATTGAAATCACACAGAGGGAAAAAACCTAATCGTTAAATAGCAAGATCAATTTCATTTTCTTTGCCACAATTTTAAAAAAATGTAGCATGCACCATAGCTGCAGTTCTCACTGCCCATTTTAAAAGAGACTTTTAAAATCTATTACCATTTAAAAACCTCTGTTACTAAGTCTATGATGCGGCCAGCAGCTGGTGGCAAACTAGAGAGTGATTGACATGGTATATTACCTAGTTTACTTTCTTAGGTCATAGGAGAAATCCTTTCCAGCTCATAGTTTTTTTTTGTTTTTTTTTTACATTGTTATATCCCTGTGGCTGCCAGGAAAATAGAAAATTCTATTTATAGCAGAATTCCTTCTTTGCAACTGGTTTTCTTTTTCCTCAAGCCATCCTCCCCGGCCCAACTCAAAGTCAATATTATGAAAAGATTGGTATATCTGAGCTTGTAAGATCTGAAATCTCTCTGCAGTCAGTCCATCCAGGTAAACAAATACCTTGGTTATAGGAAATGACAGTAATGTCATGTAATAATTTCCTGTAGGAGCTGAAATACAGGAAAATTTTTTCCTATAGGAGCTGAAATATAGGAAAATGTGAAGCAGTATCACTGAGACTTTTGAGGTAAAAATGTAATACATTTCTTCTTTTTTTCCATCCAATCCTCAGATTTCATGTGCCTACAGATTTTAAAGAGTTGCTAGACATTGCACTAAGCGAATCCCCTGTGAGAAATATTTTCACCTGCTTGACCGGGACTATTGACAGAGTGATTGATTTCCTCCAAAGAGAATGTGCTGTTACGTTAGCTGAAGTGACAAATGCTTTGGGGACATAGCATTCACAGATGTTAGTAACACATTCCTTTGCTATGTGGCTAACGGAAGTTTATAAGAGCATACATTTTTTATTGCAGCTTAGAGTGAGTTTGAAATTAGAATTTTTACTTCACTTACCATTTGAAGCAGTGGAAAATGTTGATTTTAAGTGCTTCTGTTAAATATGTGTTTTTTTCCTATGAATGGCAGAAGTACTTCTCCATAACATCCATCAAGTCAGCTACTCCAAGGAGCATTCACATTCTGTGTGTATCCTGAGAATTTTAAGAGATACAAGTCATACTAAACTCTTCCAAATTCAATTTGATATCCTAACTGGGAATGACAGTGGAACATAGTCTAGACCTTTCAAATCTGTTTTTTACAGCTGATTACTTCTGATTAAGTCCAATTTTGTCCATTTTAGACTAGGCCAGAATTTTGATCTTTGGTGTCAAAATATGACAATGGTTGGTCTCCTGGTGCGTTCTCTCTACAGCTGTACCTGAGTGAGCAGTACCTGGTACTTTAGGTCAGAGTTCAAAGTGTGTGTGTGTATGTAGGTCCATTCCTCCCTCTCTTCCTCTCTTTCCCTCGCTGCGTTCCTTCCTTTCTTCCTTCCTTCCTTCCTTCTTTTTATGTTGTCTTCTTCCGATGACATTTATATTTTCCTTGTTTCCCAATGGGTCATTTACACTTCCCTCTCCCCGACCCTCACCCTCCTTTTAATTTTTTCCATTTTTTTATTGTGCTAAAATACATTTAGCATAAAATGTACCATCTTAACCATCTTAGGTATACAAACAGTATTAAGTACATTCATAATATTGATGAACCATCACCATCACCCATCTCTGTAACTCTTTCCATTTTGTAAAGCTGAAACTCTTTACCCCGTAAATAATAACTCCCCATTCACCTTCCCTCACCCAGCCTCTGGCAACCATCTTTCCATTGCTTTCCAGTTCTGTATAACTGGAATCATACAGTATTTGTCTTTTTGTGACTGTCTTATTTTACTTAGAGGAATGTCTTCAAGATTTACCCATGTTGTAACAGAATACCCTTCCTTTTAAAGGATGAATGATACTCCATTGTATGTATATACCTCATTTTATTTATGCATTCACCTGTCAGTGGATGCTTAGGTTGCCTTCTCATTTTTTCTTTTATTAGTAGTTTTGCTATGAGTGAGTATACAAATATCTTCTCAAGACCTTGCTTTCAATTTTTTGGGGTATGTACCCAGAAGAGGAATTGCTGGATAATATTCTAATTTTTGTGGAACCATACTCTTTTCCACAGCAGCTCATATCCTTTTAAGTTCCCACCAATAGTGCCAAGGGTTCCATTTACTCCACATCCTCACCAACACTTGTTACTTCCTGTTTATTTCTTCATTAGCAATCATCCTAATGAATGTGAGGTGGTGTCTCACTGTAGTTTTGCTTGATTTTCATTTCCTAAATAAAGAGTAGTGTTTAATTTCTCTTGTGTGTATTGGCCATTTATATACCTTTGGAAAAATGTATTCAAGTTCTTAGCCCATTTTTGAACCGAGTTGTTTGGTTTTGTTGTTGCTGAGTTTTGAGAGTTCTCTGTATATTCTGGAGATTAATCCTTTATCAAGTACATGATATGCACATATGCAGATACTTTTTCCCACTCAGAGGGTTGTCTTTTAACTCTGTGGGTAGTGTTTTAATGCACAAAATTTAAAAATTTTCACAAAGTCCAATTTGTTTATTTTTCCCTTGGTTGTCTGTGCCTTTGTTGTTATATCTAGAAATCACTGCAAGAGCCAATGCTGTCAAACCTCTGCCCTATCTTCTACAAGTTTTATAGTTTCAGGCTTTACATTTAGATCTTTGGTCCATTTAGAGTTAATTTTTGTATACGGTTTTAGGTAACGGTTGAACGTCATTCTTTTGCGTGATGGATATCCAGTTTTACCAGCATCATTTGTTGAAAAGACTGTCGCTTCCCCATTGAATAGTCTTGGCACCCTTGTCAAAAATTGTTTGACCATATATACAAAGGTTTATATTTATTGTGTTCCATTGGTCTTTTTGTCTTTTTTAATGCTAGTGCCATACTAGCATTGTCATAAATTTTAAAACCACGATGTATAAGTTCTCTTGCTTTGTTCTTCTTTATTCACGATTGTTTTGGCTCTTCAGAGTCCCTTGAGAACTCACATGAATTTTAGGATGACTTTTTCTATTTCTGCAAAAATATTATTTGAGATATTGATAGAGATTGCACTGAATCTATAGATTGCTTTGAGTAGAATGGACATCTTAACACAACTAACTTTTCCAACCCATTAAGATGGGATGTGTTTCCATTTATTGAGTTATTGCTTATTTTCATCCAGTGATTTTTTTTTTTTGTAGTTTTCAGCGTACAGGTGTTTCATATCTTTGGTTAATTCCTATTTTATTCCTTTTGATATTACTGTGAATGGAATTGGTTTTGTTTTTTTCTTTTCAGATTGTCCATTGTTAGTTTATAGAAATGCAATTGATTTTTTTGTGTGTGTGTGTTAACTTTTATTTCTTTCTCTTGCCTAAGTTACTCTAAGTAGAACTTCCAGTACTGTGTTGAATAGAAGTGGCAAAAGCTGACATCTTTCATTTATTCCTAATCTTAGAGAAAGAACTTTCAGTATTTCACCATTTAGTATGTTGTTCCCTGTGAGGTTTTTTTGTATATTGCTTTTGTTATGTTGAGATTAATTTCCTTCTGTTTTTAGTTTGTTGAGTGTTTTTATCAAGAAAGAATGCTGAATTTTTGTCATCTCCTTTTTCTACATTGATTAAGATCATATTTTTCCCCCCTTCATTCTATTAATGAGCCTCCCACCCCATGGCTCAGCAGGTAAAGAATCCACATCAATCACTTGTCATGTTGAATGGTCCTTGTGTTCTAGGAATAAATCTAACTTGGTCAAGATGTATCATCTGATTAATATGAATTCAGTTTGCTATTTTGTGGAGGATTTTTGTTTCAGTGTTCTTTTAAGAGAGATTGGTTTGTCATTTTCTTTTTTGTAGTGTCTTTGTCTGGCTTTGGTATTATGGTACTGCTGACTTCATAGATGAAGTTAGGAAGTATTCCCTCTAATTTGATTTTTAGGAAAAGTTTGAAAAGGACTAGTATTAGTTCTTATTTAAATGTTTGGTTGATTTCACCACTGAAGCCATCAGGCATAAGGCTTTTCTTTGTGGAGAAATTTTAAATTACTGATTCAATTTCTTTACTGTAGGTCTACTCATATTTTCTATTTCTTTGTGATTCAGTCTTGGTAGGTTTTATGTTTCTAGGAATTTGTCCATTTCAGGTATGTTATCTAATTTGTTCACAGTACTTTTTTATAATCCCTTTTATTTCTATAGAATTGGTACTAATGTCCCTACTTCCACCTCCCACCCCATGGCTCAGCAGATGAAGAATCCACCTTCAATGCAGGAGACACAGGAGATGCCAGTTCAATTCCTGGGTCAGGAAGATCCCCTGGAGAAGGAAATGGCAACTCACTCCAGTATTCCTGCCTGGAAAATCCCATGGACAGAGGAGCCTTGTAGGCTCCAGTCCATGTGGTCCCAAAGAGTTGGACACGACTGATGACTAACTACAGTGTCCCCACTTCCATTTCTGATTTTAGTAATTTGAGTCTTCTCTCTTTTTTCTTTGTTCATCTAGCTAAATGTTTGTCAGTTTTGTTGATCTTTTTAAAAAACTAGCTTTGGGGTTCATTGATTTTTCTTTTTTTCTCTACTTCATGTATCTCTGCTCTAACCTTTATTATTTCCTTCCTTCTGCTAGATTTAGTTTTAGTTCTTTTTTTTTTAGTTATAAAGTTAAGTTGTTAATTTGAGATCTTTTCTGTTTTTAAATGTAAGCATTTATAGCTATAAAAATTCCCTGCATTCCATGAGTTTGGATATGTTATGCTTTCATTTTCATTCATCTCTAAGGATATTCTAATTTTCCATGTGATTTTTTTTCTTTGATCCATTGGTGGTTGAAGTGTGTGTTAATTTCCACAAATTTGTGGATTTTCCAGTTTTACTTTTGTTGTTGGTTTTTAACTTCATTTGTGGCCTAAAGTATGGTCTCTTCTGGAACATGTCCAATATACCCTTGAGAAGAATATGTATGTATATTCTGTTATTGTTGGTTAGAGCATTTGGTATTTGTGAGATGCAGTTGGTTTATTGTGTTAAATCTTCTATTTCCTTTCTTACCTTTTTCTGGTTGCTTCTGTCCATTATTATGAGTGGGATATTGAAATTTCCAACTATTATTATGTAATTGTCTATTTCACCTTTCGATTTTGTTATTTTTTTCTTCATATATTTTGATAGTCCATCAATAGGTGTTTAGTATTCATAATTGTATCTTTCCACTGTATTGAACCTTTTATTAAATATAATATGCTCTTCTTTAAGAGAAAATAGTATTTTAAAAAGCAATGAATCTTTAAGTTAATATACTTCCTCCTCCATCTGTAAAGTTAGATATTTTAAAAAGTTCCTAATTCTAAATGTATCACTTATAACTCTTATTTGTATAAACATTGACAAATAATTTATTGTTTATATCAAGTACTTCAAAATTCTTATTGGAGAAGTATTCACTGTTGAAGTTTTAGCTGGCAAAGGTATTTTTGCAGATAAAACAGGAAGAGAAACATTGTGTTTCTCCCTGTTTAAAAATAAGAATCAAAGTTGTTGAAACTGGGTGAATGTAGCTGTTAAACATAAGCACATTCTCACTGTTCTAACATTTTGGTTTCTTATTAAAATAGATGTTCCTCCTGTAGACATAACTAACTGTACAGTAAGAAATCTGACCCACTGTTGGAATTTTTCAGTTCTGTTAATGGCCTAATGATGCTTTATGCAGTGCTGTTCTGGAATTCAGTGGCCTACAATCTTGATGCAGGTTTTTTTTTTTTTGTACTAAGATGAGTCAGTTTTCAGTATTAAATAATTCCATGGTAACCTACACAGAGAATAGTTTCTGCTTAAATGAATCAGGAAATGGTAAGCCTTTAATAATAATAAGCTTAAGGTATTTGAATGTTTGAAAAGTGAGAGTTAATTAAACAGACTTGTCAGAAGATTGTATTTTTCTTCAAAGCAGCTGTTGTCTCCAAATCCAATAAAAGTGAAGATGCAATAGTTCTTACTATAATATTCCAAGGAGACTTTATTGACTTAGAACTGTCGTTTTTCTCTTCTTCAGTACTGACCACTGTTTTTTTGTTATGTTTATGCAATTCTTATTATAATGTAATGTTCTTTTATATGAGGAAATATACAGCTTAATAAAAACCTGGAAAACAAGCCATTGAGGTTATAATTTATTAGACAGTTCTCAGCACCAGTGTTGCCTGTGTGTATGAGCTATAAGGTCACCTTAAGGGGTATTCTTTATAAGCTCAATCAGGGTTATTAAAGCCAGAGGAAAATTAATATTCAATGCTTCTACTGTTTTATGTCTCACTTGACTTAGAAGTGCTTTAGGACCTTGGCCTACTTTAGTACTATTCATTTGTTGGTAGTAATTATTAATTGATGCATTGGGATATGATGTCATCTGTTCTTGTTAACTAGTTTATTTTGTTTTTCATATCCTGCTTTGTGTGTATTATAGAATTGCATTGAGACACCAATTTTATTTTTATAAAGCCTTCTTTCTTTAACAGGTATAAATGTAAAGTACAGTTATTAGTTTACTTCCCTATAGTCATGAAAGAAGCAGGGCCAAGTCCAGAATCTCATCTACCCTTGGACTAATGCCCAATATCCATACTAGATATTGATAGTGTTTAATTTTTAATCAATACTATTGGTGTGCTGGATGGTGTATCGCGCTGCATATATTACATAAGAATTGTAAGTTTCCTCCCAAGACTTAACAGAACCACTTTTATAATGCATATGTTTATAGTGTTTTATATATTTTAGTATACATTCATATTATTTATATTTACTTTGTCCTCAGAACAGCCTTGGGAAATAAACATTATTATTTAGGTAAGCTGAGGTTCATCATGATTGAATGTTTTGCTTGTACAGAAATTCAGTTCTCTTCTTGTCTCCTTGTTAATCCTCTGTTTGGTTCTCTATAGAGAAAGCAATAATTATAAAATATTTCATGATTATAGATGTCAAGCTGCTGTAATACTAATAATCCCTTTTTGCTATAGCACTGGTTATTTTTAGAACACTTTTATTATATTACTTAACAAAAAAAGAAAATTAGGAAAGCAGAGTTTGTGTTACGATACTTGCCACTGTTTTCTTAATTAGACTCATTCGTTCATTAGATACAAAGAACCTATCTCTGTGCCAGGTACTGGATTGGTTGCTAAAGTACAAAAATAGTCTCTGCCCTCAAGGAGACCAGGGTATTAAGACACTGTTGGATGGCCCACCAGCCATGGAGAACGTGATATTCTCACATGGCAAATGTGATGCTGAGGCCACTGAAAAAAGCCTTTGTTTTTCCTATTAAAGAGGTAAAGGTGTGACTGACACTGTCCTTTTTCTTGCCTTGAATGCAGAAGTAATACCTACGTGTACAGCAAACAACTTTGAAGCAACAAATCAACACAATTAATGGAGCAAAAGAAAGAGCCTTGGTCTTTTTTTAAAATTTTTATTTTATATTGGGGTATAATTAGTTTATAATCCACAATATATATTTTTAAAACCATTATACAACTTAATAGAAAAGCAAACAAACAACTCAATCAGAAAATGGAGAGAAGATCTGATTAGACATTTTTCCAAAGAAGATATTTGAATGTCTAAGTACAGGAAAAGGTGCTCAACATCACTAATCATCAGGGAAATGCAAACCAAAACCGTAGTAAAACATCACCCACACCTGTTAGCCATTACCAAAAACCAAGAAATAGCAAGTGTTGGCAAGAACATGGAGAAAAGGCATCCATTATGCACTGCTGGAGGAAATTTCAATTAGGTAGTTATTATGGAAAACAGTATGGCGATTCCTCAAAAAATTAAAACTAAAACTATCATATAACCTAGCAGTTCCACTTCTTGGTGTTTATCCAAAGGAAACAAAATCACTATTTTGAAAGTATGTCTGCATCCCAGCGTTCAATGCAGCATCACTTACAACAGCCAAGACTGTTGTAATGGAGACGAGAAATGAGATTTTTCTTTAAAGTGGCATGTATACAATTAAATATTATTCAATAACGGAAAGAAGGCAATCCTGTCATTTGTAACAATATGAATGGATCTTCAGGGCATTATACTAAGTGAAGTCAGACAAAGACAAATACCAGTACTGTATGATCTCACTTACATATGAAATCTGAAAAAAAAAAGTCAAAAACAAAAACATGAAACCAAAGCCATAGGTACAGAGAGGAGATTGATGGTAGCCAGAAGCAGTGGGTAAAATGTGTAAAGGAAGTCAAAAGCTACAAATTTCCAATTATAAAATAAATAACTCATGGGGATGTAATATACAGAAAGGTGATTATAGTTAATATTACTCAATTTGAAAGATGCTAAGAGATTTTTTTTAAACCGGTTATCTTTTCAGTTCAGTTCAGCCGCTCAGTCGTGTCTGACTCTTTGTGACCCCATGAATCTCAGCACACCAGGCCTCCCTGTCCATCACCAACTCCCGGAGTTCACTCAGACTCATGTCCATCAAGTCAGTGATGCCATCCAGCCATCTCATCCTCTGTCGTCCCCTTCTCCTCCTGCCCCCAATCCCTCTCAGCATCAGAGTCTTTTCCAATGAGTCAACTCTGCGCATGAGGTGGCCAAAGTACTAGAGTTTCAGCTTTAGCATCATCCTTCCAAAGAAATCCCAGGGCTGATCTCCTTCAGAATGGACTGGTTGGATCTCCTTGCAGTCCAAGGGACTCTCGGGAGTCTTCTCCAACACCACAGTTCAAAAGCATCAATTCTTCGGTGCTCAGCTTTCTTTTCTTTTCTTTTCTTTTTTTCAGCTTTCTTCACAGTCCACCTCTCACATCCATACATGACCACTGGAAAAACCATAGCCTTGACTAGACGGACCTTTGTTGGCAAAGTAATGTCTCTGCTTTTGAATATGCCATCTAGGTTGGTCATAACTTTTCTTCCAAGGAATAAGCGTCTTTTAATTTCATGGCTGCAATCACCATCTGCAGTGATTTTGGAGCCCCCCAAAATAAAGTCTGACACTGTTTCCACTGTTTCCCCATCTATTTCCCATGAAGTGATGGGACCAGATGCCATGATCTTCGTTTTCTGAATGTTGAGCCTTAAGCCAACTTTTTCACTCTCCTCTTTCACTTTCATCAAGAGGCTTTTTAGTTCCTCTTCACTTTCTGCCATAAGGCTGGTGTCATCTGCATATCTGAGGCTATTGATATTTCTCCCAGCAATCTTGATTCCAGCTTGTGCTTCTTCCAGCCCAGCATTTCTCATAATGTACTCTGCATAGAAGTTAAATAAGCAGGGTGACAATATATAGCCTTGATATACTCCTTTTCCTGTTTGGAACCAGTCTGTTGTTCCATGTCCAGTTCTAACTGTTGCTTCCTGACCTGCATATAGGTTTCTCAAGAGGCAGGTCAGGTGGTCGATTGGGTGTTAATTCTCTATTAGTCTATGAAAGGATTCGGGGTGCTCAGCTCGTATCATGGTCAGGAATGCAGAGTGTGCCTTCTTCGGTGGTACTCTCTTGGCTGCTCTTGTTTAAGATCCTTGTAAGAACAGCCACAGTTGAAAAGCACATAAGCTGCCAGCACCATAGAAAGGCCAGTGACACTCCCATTCTTCATGTTGAAATACTTGTTGTAATACCGGTAATAACCTCTTTGCAATATTCGAGCAATGCCTTTAGGGATAAAATCTCACATTAGTATCCAGCTTGACAGCTCCCTTAATTTGATATCTAGGAGTTTCTTCTCCTTTAGTAGTACAGCTGATGCCATCTTGGAATCCTGGCTGTCTGTTCCAGTAGGAACTCTTCCCTGTTGAGCAAGGTTTAAGGCACACACAACAAAAAGCCTTTCCACGTTCTTCATAGGCTTTCTCACCACTATGAATTCTCTGATGCAGAAAAAGAGATGCATTTTTTCCAGATACAAATGTTTTTCTGTCACTGATTATTTTATAACTTGAATCCAAATCTGTATTCCAGCTTGTTTCTTCCCCCACAACCATCCAGGGGTCTTTTCCTTGCTCCAATAACACAATTATGTCTGGTTTAGAAATGAAATGCCCCAGTGAGGCCAAGTTACTATAGTTCTCCATCATCCCATCTTGGTACGGTTTCTTCTGAAGAGGGTCAAATTCCCACTCATGAGGAAAGAACTGTGTAACCAACATCCCTAAATGTTACTGGCCCACAGGCCATGGCTTTAGATCTACAAGAGCTGGTCAGTCCTCAGAATTCCTTTACCAGAAAAAAAAAATAGAGTCCAGGAAACCCAGACTATCCCTCACAGACTCAGGCTGCTTCTGACACAGTTGTTTCCATGGCAGCCTACTCGTTTCTTGCTTAGATGGATGCTACTCACAAGCCACTGGCATCAAGGAGCAGGAAAAAACCCAAAGTGAAAGTCACCTGTTCCAGTGTAGGAAGTGCCAACTCAGAGCCTTGGTCTTTGATGAACATCTTGAGCCTCTGTACCAACCCTTGACTACCTATCTCTAGACTTCTTACGTGGGGGGGAAAAATCAATGCCCTGTTTGTTTAAGTCACACATAAGTCAGGTTTTCAATTGTTGTTCAGTCCCTAAGTCATGTCCAACTCTTTGCAATCCCATGGATGGTGGCATGCCAGGCTCCTCCTTCCTTCACTATCTCCTGCAGTTTGCTCAGGTTCATGCCCATTGAGTTGGTGATGCCATCTAACCGTCTCATCCTCTGCTGCCCCTTCTCCTTTTGCCGTCCATCTTTCCCAGCATCAGGGTCTTTTCCATTGAGTCAGCTCTTCACATCAGGTGGCCAAAAGATTGGAGCTTCAGCTTCAGAATCATCCTTCTGATGAATATTCAGCATTGATTTCCTTTAGCATTGACTGGTTTGATCTCTTTGCAGAGCAAGGGACTCTCAAGAATCTTCTCTAGCCCCACAGTTCGAAAGCATCAATTCTTTGGCACTCAGCCTTCTTTATGGTCCAACTCGCACATCTTTACATGACTACTGGAAAAACCATAACTTTGAACATATGGACCTTTGTCAGCAGTGATGTCTCTGGTTTTTAATATGCTATCTAGGTTTGTCATAGCTTTCCGTCCAAGGAGCAAGTGGCTTTTCATTTTTTTCTAACTTTCCTTTAATGGATGTTTAACACGTACACTACAGTACACAGTGATACAATGAAATTCCCATCACCACCCAGCTGTAATAGTTGTCAGTATTTGACTAACCTTGTAAATTCTCACACTCTCTCTGTTAATAATTAGAACTTAAGGAATTCTGTAACAAAAGTATGTGAAAATACTGTGGAAGCACAGACAAGACTGACTAACTTGGCCTGAGGTGGAGGGAGAGGCTTATCAGGAGAGATTTCACATAGGAAGTAACATCAGCAGAAAACTTAAGGGCAAGTAGAAAATGGAAGAAAGAGATTGCTAGTAAAATTTAAAGCATTTATAAAGGGCCTTTATGATACAGTCAAATAATGGGAAATAAATTGGTGTGGCTAGAATATAGAGTTTATTAGAGAAGAGTGTCAGTACATGAGTTTAAAAACATGATTTGATGCCAAGTCATAAAACAACGTACATACCATACCAAGAATTCTCAGGGTCATCTTACAGGTACCAGGAAATGAAGAGTGTAATTAAGTTTGGAAGAATAACACTGACGGTAATATCACCTGTGATTCTGGGGTAGAACATAGAGGAGACAGTAAACTTTACCAATGGTCCAAATGATAGAAAGGGCTTCCCTGGTGACTCAGATGGTAAAGAATCCATCTGCAATGAGGAAGACCTGGGTTCGATCCCTAGGTTGGGAAGAATCCCTGGAGGAAGGTATGGGAACCCACTCCAGTATTCTGCCTTGGAGAATCCCACGGACAGAGGAGCCTGGCAGGCTACAGTCCATGGGGTCACACAGAGTCGGACACAACTGAGCAACTAAACACAACAAATGATAGAAAGGCATTTAGTGATAATTGTAGTGGATTTGGGCAGGGGAGATAACTTTACAAGGTATTTCAGAGGAAGAATTAACATGATTTTTTCCCTGGATAGGATGTGGAAAAGAGAGTCAAAGCCATCATGACTTGAGGAGATAAGATGGTGCCATTATTGGAGACGTAATATAGCAGAAGACAGGATTAAGCAAAGTGCAGAAGATGAGCTTGGTCTTTGAAGTCTGAAGTGCTGATGGAACGTTCAGGTGGAGGTATCCAGGGGGCCCAAAGGCAATATAGGCCTGAACCTTAGGACAGTTTCAAACCAGAGAGTCCCATAACTTGTCTTTTCTGCCACATACCGCATTTGTCATATATGTGTATGTTTACATACACATATATGTGGATATATATCCACATTTGATCCTCATTATTAATGGACTCCATATTTGCAAATCCATCTACTTGCTAAGATTTATTTAAACTCCCAAATCAATATTTGTGCTGCCTTCACAACCATTTGCAGACATAGGCAGAGTGACAAAAAAATTGAAATGCCTGAGGTTTACATTCTCAGCTGAGGTTGACATCTTGCCCTCTTGTTTCAACTCTCATATTATAAAGAAGTGTCTTTTTTGCCATCTCCTTTGTGCCATGTTTTTCACATTTTTAATGCTTTCTTGGTGGGTGATTTCACTGATTAACTTGGCCTCTGGGTTCTGTGCAGAAGTACTGTGTAGTGTGCCTGAGCACAAGAAAGTTGTGATGTTTACTGATGGTGAAAATACCTGTGTTAGATAAGCTTTGTTCATTCATGAGCTATACTCTTGGTCATGAGCTATACTCTTGGCCATGAGCTCGATTTTAATGAATCAACAGTATATATTAAATAAGGTATCTCTAAACAAGTACACATTAAAAGAAATTACATATTGATAGGTTGATAAAATGTTGTAAGCAGAGGCTTGTAGAAACTTAACCCTGTTTTCCATTTCCTAGAAGGGATGAAAGTATAGCATTCACCAGTTCAGTGTTGGCAAAAACTTTATAGAACATAACTACCGCACATTGCAAGAATCCACTGTGTGTGTGTGTGTGTGTGTGTAAATCTGCTACTCTTTTATGAATAATCCTTGCATGTGTACAGTTATTAGTCCCAATTTGTGCTTGAGATTATGATCCCAAGAAATATATCTCTCTCTTTTCCTGTTAAAAAAATTAATCCGTTTCAGAGAAAAACAGTTTGCTTTTGCAGATGGATGATTCCATATTCCCTCAGCCAGTAGGTGTTTCATAAGATGGAATAGTGCAGAAACGTAGGTGACACTGACAGAGTCTAAACAATCATCTGCAGCACGCTTGGGCATGACATGTTTGTCAGCATCATATTGGTAGGCTGCCAGTTTCTTTTATAGTGATGCTTTCTCTTCAGCAAACCAGCAACATTTCCAGTCCCTATTCTCTTAGAGAAGTTTGTTTTTACAGTGGTAGTCATGTGTGCGGGGATTTCTTAATCCAAGACTAGTGTTTGTGCATTCATATCTGTCAATTTGCTGAAATACCACAGCCCAAAAGAATTTTTTAACCTTTCATTCATGAATGTTAGTTCATATCAGTAGGGGTGTTTTAAAATGACAGGTATGATGTGAGAGTGAGAATCATCTATATCTTCTGATATAACATCAGCATTATGTTGCAAATTCACATTCACCTTTGTGTCTCTCTTTTTAAATTGTCTGCAAAGCTGAAAGCAGGGAATTCGCATTTACAGTCAAGGACAAGAAAACATACAACTCCATGCAAATGAATGTTAAGCTCCCAAATACTTCTGTGCTTGTTTACATAAATCTGTTTCCTAATCACCTTTTCTCTTGGTATAGAAGATGTGCCAGGGGTTGTTATTACCTAATACAGATATACTGTCGAGTATATAAAGTAACCAATCAGATGTCCACTCCGAGATGCTTCAGTTTAGGGTGGCTGGTTTACTTGTTCTATTTATTCTTCTAATGCGATCCTCTTCTGACTGTTGCGTGGTTATCGTATTAGGGTGAGTCTTACCTGTTTTCACTGCAAGCAGTAGATTTTGTGTCTTGAAGTACAGTTCAGAAATAACAGCATTTCTTTCCCTTCTTATTCTTGGTGATAACCTTAGTTTTTATTCTTCATGAGTCTACCTCATGCATCTGTTCTTCTTCTGTATTATAACTAGTGTATTCAAGTTTCAGGGTTGATATTCTTGAATTCTGCATTCAGAAAGCAGGGTATTTACAGTTGAATTGTGTAATTCTGTGAATTGACTCTGTGAATTGTTGTTGAGTTTTCTATATTTTCATTTTCCACTGCTGATTTGGAGCAACCAAGTGTTCCAATATTAATGATTATTTAAGGAGATTGACTAGCCCTTGAACTAACTGAAAGAAAGTCTCTGTTACCTTGTTCCAATTTCAGTGAACTATTGTGCTGTATAGAGATATGTTATAATTTCAGGGTTTTATGTAGAGTTCTTCAGTACATGGTAACCAAGTGGGAATGCCTTCTGAGACTTATAAAAATGCAAGAGATTAACTAAAAGATGAAAATATCTTTCTCGATATCTCCCTAATTGAAGTACAGGGTAGTATCTATAAATGGCAATTAAATCATATAGTTCCAGAGAAAACTGTTTAAAAATCTTTGGTGATTTATTGGTTGTGTCTCTAAATTATTTTATATTGATGGCTGCATTCATGAGTTTATATTAGCTGTTTATTATCCTCCAGTCTTTTCTTACATGTGTCTCCTTTAATGTGTCCATTTCCATCTCTGTTTTACTAACTCAAATACTTTAATTTCTTTTCTTCAACAATCTGTGAACAATCTCTCCTAGTATCCCCAGATCAAGACTTTTTTCTAAAGAAGTACTGAGTAGTTGCCCTTCTCACTGGCTTTGTATGTATAAATTGTTTGCTGTTTGTTATTAGTTTGCTTAGTTTCAGTTCAGTTTAACAAAAATCTCCCGAGTGCTTGTTGTGATGATGTGTGAGCTTAGTGGGGTAGGAAAATGTACTCTGGAGGCTTCCCAGAGAAGGTGATCCTGGACCTGAATCTGGAAGAACAAGTAAGAATTTCCTATTCGTGGAAGGAGCATAAGTTTATATTGGCTAAGAGAACAGCATGAAGTCTGACAAGTAGTTCAGTATGGCTGTAGTGTGGTGAAGTGGGAGATAGGAAAAGAAGATGAAGAGATAGGCTTGAGCCAAGTCATGGAGGGCTTTATGTGTCATACGTGGGCATTTGTTTTGTGGGTGAACTTGGACTTTATCCTTATCCTGTGAATAATAGCTTTTGAAGAGTTTGACAGGTGTGGCAGGATTTTCATTTTAGAGTGATCATTTTGATGGGAATATGGCAAATGACTTTGAGGTAGGGTAAGAGTGCATGCATAGAGGAGAGTAAACCAGATAGATTACTGATTCAGTCATATTGAGAGACAGTGCCCTGGATTTGGATACCATTAATAGGGGTGAAGTTGAGGACATAGACATGAAAAGTGTTTAGAGTAGAAATGAATCAGACATTTAAAGTAATTGGTGAAATGTGAGATTACTGTCAGACTTTGATTTGAGTGTCTAAGTGGCTGTGGTGCTGTTAATAACCATAGCAGGGAATTTAAAGAAGGAATAGATGTTAGGAAAAGTTTTTGATGTATTGTACCTATAGTACTTTCAAGTGGAAGCATATAGAAAGCAGAATGTAGGCATCTGATGCTCAGATGAAAGGTTAGGATTAGAGATATTCATGTGGGGATCCTTTCTGTCCTGGTTGGAGCACAGAGAATGTGGGTAGATGTGAAGTAGGCAAAAAGCTGAGCCCTAAAGGGAAAGGAATGGAGAAGAAACTGGCAACCCACTTCAGTATTTTTGCCTGGAAAATCCCATGGACAGAGGAGCCTGGCGGGCTACAATCCAAAGGGTTGCAAAGAGTCAGAAAGACTGAGCAGCTAAATAAGAAAGGGAAAAGGGAAAGAGGAACCCAAGGCAGAATCTGAGCAGGAAAAAGCCCAGTGTCTTTGCTTGAAAAGAGAACACAGGAGGACAGCTTTATCCTTTTGTATCCTTGGGAAAACCTTGAATAATATAGATGCTTTGTAAATGTTTGCTAGTTATTTTATTTAGCTGGAAAGCACCTCATTTACTTTGAGATTTTATTTTATCTTTTACCCAATTCCATGACCTGACAAGAAATATTTTAAAATTCATATCGTTTCATGAGCACCTACAGTATACCTTGCTTCTGCTGCTGTGCTCAGTCATATCCAGCTCTTTACGACCCCATGGACTGTAGCCCAACTATAATGCCAGGCTCCTCTGTCCGTGGGATTTTTCAGGCAAGAATAGTGAAGTAGGTTGTCATTTCCTCCTCCAGGAGATATACCTAGGCACTGTGTTAAATATTTAATACATGTTATCGGATTTTATCCTTCAAATAATCCTACAAGGGTAGGTTTTATTATTTTTCCAATTGGTTTTGAAGAACTTGAGAATAAGAAAGATTTAGTGCCTTTGTCAAGTTTTTCACGTGTCATGTAACTCCAGATTTCATTTTCTTAACCATCAATGATCTATTATGTGTTTAGGCCAAAACATAATTTGAAAGTCTCCTGTTCTGGTTCCATTGTGATAATTATTCTGACCCAAAGGCACTGATTTATACTAAATTCTGCCTTGTCAGTCTTATGTAGATTAGTACGGTAGTTGGACATGTCTTTGTTCCTGAGTGCAATACGGCTTTACCTAATTCTTTTTATCTTTCTGGGGCACTATTTCTTTATTAGTATTAGCAGTTTGCATTAGATGACTGCTAAATTGCTTAATGTTGTAAAATCCTTTAAGTCCATTATTTTGAAAAATTCAAAAACAGATGTTGCTTAACATCTACTAACAGATTTTAGAGATCTACAGGATAATTACTGGGTTTCATGACTCAACTAAAATTATATGTAAAATATGATGCATGTGTGTGCCTTTTTCTGGGCATGCAAGTCATAGCTTTCATCAGATTCTCATAGTTGTGTATAATACCTCACCACTCACCCTTCACTCAAAAGATTAAGACATATAGCTCTAGAAACATCTGTGCATACTGCTTTGTGCAGTCCTATCCTGACTAGTTAAGCCCTCTTTAACAAAGTATTGTTACTCATTGAAAGTAATGTTTGAGGTAAGGTTACTTTTTTAAGGGCTTCCCAAGTGGCTCAGACAGTAAGGAATCTGCCCACAGTGTGAGAGACTTGGGGGTTTTCTTAAGGCTATTTAAACATATACTATTTTCTAAAGTAAAACACCCCTTGGATATTTTATCTATTAAAAAAAGTCCATTAAATAGAATGAGTGTTGTGGTAAGTACTGCCTTATAGTAAATTTTAAAATGCTCAGTTTTAAAGTATGAGTCAAATGACCTTCACTAACACACATTTCCCATGTTGCATCATCCTGTAGGAAAAGAATACTTGAGGCCCATTCCTAGGAAAGAAAAGGAAGCAATGACATAATACCTAGAGTTGGTGCCAGTTAAACTGGGTTTGTACTTTTTCTTTTCTTAATGTAACACGTTTACTCTAATCTTGGGTCTCTCTCTCTTTCTTTTCAGTCTCTTGCTTTATTCTAGAAGCAGATCTTATAACTGTAAACTCTGCCTTAGTGTGGAAGAGACAGAGATTAATAAGACATGCCCCTTTCTAGGGATTTGTCGTATCTGTGAATATGAACAACAGAATGATAAAAAGCTAGGTAAAAGTCACATTTCCAGATAAGAAGCTTGAGAGGTCTGGTAAATTGCTCAAGGTAAAAAGCTAGTAGGTAGTCAGACCAGAATTCAAATTCAGATTTGTTGACTCCAAACCCCATATGCCTTCCATTTTGTCACACTGCTCCTCACTTTCACTTTTCACTTTCATCCATTGGAGAAGGAAATGGCAACCCACTCCAGTATTCTTGGCTAGAGAATCCCAGGGATGTGGAGCCTGGTTGGCTGCCATCTATGGGGTCGCACAGAGTCGGACACGACTGAAGCAACTTAGCAGCAGCAGCAGCAGCACAACTTCTTGTAACTGAAGTGGAGGGACCAGGACCCCATATATTTAATTTAATAAACATTTCTGATAAAGTAAAAGGACAGGAAACATTCTCTATTCCCCTAAAGTTTAGGAAATTAGAGAAGGAAAATAATATTTGTACAGCACTTAGTATGTGCCAGGTATTGATATAGGGCTTAACATGAGCTAGATCATTTCAGTTCAGTTCAGTTCAGTTGCTCACTCATGTCCAACTCTTTGCGGCCCCATGAATTGCAGCACACCAGGCCTCCCTGTCCATCACCAGCTCCCGGAGTCCACCCAAACTCATATCCATCGAGTCAGTGATGTCATTCAGCCATCTCATCCTCTGTCATCCCCTTCTCCTCCTGCCCCTAATCCCTCCCAGCATCAGAGTCTTTTCAAATGAGTCAACTCTTCGCATAAGATGGCCAAAGTATTGGAGATTCAGCTTCAGCATCAGTCCTTCCAAAGAACACCCAGAACTGATCTCCTTTAGAATGGACTGGTTGGATCTCCCTGCAGTCCAAGGGACTCTCAAGAGTCTTCTCCAACACCACACTTCAAAAGCATCAATTCTTCGGCACTCAGCTTTCTTCACAGTCCAACTCCCACATCCATACATGAGCACTGGAAAAACCATAGCCTTGACTAGACAGACTTTTGTTGGCAAAGTAATGTCTCTGCTTTTTAATATGCTATCTAGGTTGGGCATAACTTCCCTTTCAAGGAGTAAGTGTCTTTTAATTTCATGGATGCAATCACTATCTGCAGTGATTTTGGAGCCCAAAAATATAAAGTCTGACACTGTTTCCACTGTTTCCCCATCTATTTCCCGTGAAGTGATGGAACCAAATGCCATGATCTTCGTTTTCTGAATGTTGAGCTGTAAGCCAACTTTTTCACTCTCCTCTTTCACTTTCATCAGAGGCTTTTTAGTTCCTCTTCACTTTCTGCCATAAGGGTGGTGTCATCTGCATATCTCCTGGCAATCTTGATTCCAGCTTGTGCTTCTTCCAACCCAACGTTTCTCATGAGGTACTCTGCATAGAAGTTAAATAAGCAGGGTGACAATATACAGCCTTGATGTACTCCTTTTCCTATTTGGAACCAGTCTGTTGTTCCATGTCCAGTTCTAACTGTTGCTTCCTGACCTGCATACAGGTTTCTCAAGAGGCAGGTTAGGTGGTCTGGTATGCCCATCTCTTTCAGAATTTTCCAGTTTATTGTGATGCACACAGTCAAAGGCTTTGGCATAGTCAATAAAGCAGAAATAGATGTTTTTCTGGAACTCTCTTGATCCAGCAGATGTTGGCAATTTGATCTCTGGTTCCTCTGCCTTTTCTAAAACCAGCTTGAACATCAGGAAGTTCACAGTTCACGTATTGCTGAAGCCTGGCTTGGAGAATTTTGAGCATTACTTTACTAGCATGTGAGATGAGTGCAATTGTGTGGTAGTTTGAGCATTCTTTGGCATTGCCTTTCTTTGGGATTGGAATGAAATCTGACCTTTTCCAGTCCTGTGGCCACTGCTGAGTTTTCCAAATTTGCTGGCATATTGAGTGCAGCACTTTCACACCATCATCTTCCAGGATTTGAAATAGCTCGACTGGAATTCCATCACCTCCACTAGCTTTGTTCATAGTGATGCTTCCTAAGGCCCACTTGACTTCACATTCCAGGATGTCTGGCTCCAGGTGAGTGATCACACCATCGTGATTATCTTGATCTTGAAGGACTTTTTTGTACAGTTCTTCTGTGTATTCTTGCCACCTCTTCTTAATATCTTCGGCTTCTGTTAGGTCCATACCATTTCTGTCTTTTATTGAGCCCATCTTTGCATAAAATGTTCCCTTGGTGTCTCTAATTTTCTTGAAGAGATCTCTAGTCTTTCCCATTCTGTTGTTTTCCTCTATTTCTTTGCACTGATCACTGAAGAAGGCTTTCTTATTCCTCCTTGCAATTCTTTGGAACTCTGCATTCAGATGCTTTTATCTTTCCTTTTCTCCTTTGCTTTTCACTTCTCTTCTTTTCACAGCTATTTGTAAGGCCTCCCCAGAGAGCCATTTTGCTTTTTTGCATTTCTTTTTCTTGGGGATGGTCTTGCTGTCTGTCTCCTGTATAATGTCAGGAACCTCCGTCCATAGCTCATCAGGCACTCTTATCTATCAGATCTAGGCCCTTAAATCTATTTCTCCCTTCCACTGTATAATCATAAGGAATTTGATTTAGGTCATACCTGAATGGTCTAGTGGTTTTCCCTACTTTCTTCAATTTAAGTTTGAATTTGGCAATTAGGAGTTTATGATCTGAGCCACAGTCAGCTCAGATCAAAAACAAGCTCCTGATCTTGTTTTTGCTGACTGTATAGAGCTTCTCCATCTTTGGCTGCAGAGAATATAATCAATCTGATTTCGGTGCTGACCATCTGGTGATGTCTATGTGTAGAGTCTTCTCTTGTGTTGTTGGAAGAGGGTGTTTGCTATGACCAGTGTGTTTTCTTGGCAAAAACTATATTAGGCTTTGCTCTGCTTCATTCCGTATTCCAAGGCCAAATTTGCCTGTTACCCCAGGTGTTTCTTGACTTCTTACTTTTGCATTCCAGTCCCCTATAATGAAAAGGACATCTTTTTTGGGTGTTAGTTCTAAAAGGTTTTGTAGGCCTTCATAGAACCATTCAACTTCAGCTTCTTCAGCGTTATTGGTTGGGGCATAGCCTTGGATTACTGTGCTAATGAATGGTTTGCCTTGCTGACGAACAGATCATTATGTTGTTTTTGAGATTGCATCCAAGTACTGCATTTTGGACTCTTCTGTTGACCATGATGGCTACTCCATTTCTTCTAAGAGATTCCTGCCCACAGTAGTAGATATAATGGTCATCTGAGTTAAATTCACCCATTCCAGTCCATTTTAGTTTGCTGTCAATGTTCACTCTTTCCATCTCCTGTTTGACTACTTCCAATTTGCCTTGATTCATGGACCTAACATTCCAGGTTCCTAGGCAATATTGCTCTTACAGCATCGGACCTTGCTTCTATCACCAGTCACATCCACTCCTGGGTATTGTTTTTGCTTTGGTTCCATCCCTTCATTCTTTCTGGAGTTATTTCTCTACTGATCTCCAGTAGCATATTGGGCACCTACCAATCTGGGCAGTTCCCTTTCAGTATCGTATCATTTTGCCTTTTCATACTGTTCATGGGGTTCTCAAGGCAAGAATACTGAAGTGGTTTGCCATTCCCTTCTCCAGTGGACCACATTCTGTCAGACCTCTCCACCATGACCCACCCATCTTGGGTGGCCCCACATGGCATGGCTTAGTTTCACTGAGTTAGACAAGGCTGTGGTCTGTGTGATTAGATTGACTAGTTTTCTGTGATTATGGTTTGTGTGCCTGCCCTCTGATGCCTCTGGCAACACCTACCATCTTACTTGGGTTTCTCTTACCTTGGATGTGGGTTATCTCCTCACAACTGCCCCTCCTGACCTCTGACGTGGGGTAGCTCCTCCCAGCCGCTGCCTCTGGCCTCGGATGTGGGGTAGCTCGTCTCCTCTCCTCTTGGCCTGCTCCTCTTGGCCACCACCCCTGGCCTCAGACGTGGGGTAGCTCCTCTCCTCTCCTCTTGGCCTGCTCCTCTTGGCCACCACCCCTGACCTTGGACGTGGGGTAGCTCCTCTCGGCCACGCTTCTGTGAGGTCCGTCGCAGCCGGCGCGCTTCTGCCGCGTGGTCCGTTGCACGGACCTGAATTGCCCTGAATCACGTAGCTAGTAAGAAACAAAAGCAGATTTGAAACTCTTTATTGTGAAAGGTTAGATAGGATTTACATCATACCTATTGACTTAAAATTGAATGTCACACAAATCAAGTGAATAGCTGGACAGTTTGATCTAAGCTCCTTTTGTGATTTGTGTCATTTCTCAGTTCATTTCTGTTCACTCACTCAGTCATGTCCGATTCTTTGCACCCCATGGACTGCAGCACACCAGGCTTCCCTGTCCATCACCAGTTTCTGGAGCTTGCTCAAACTTATGTCCATCGAGTCGGTGATGCCATCCAACCATCTCATCCTCTCTCATCCCCTTCTCCTGCCTTTAATCTTGCCCAGGATCAGGGTCTTTTCTAATGAGTCAGCCCTTTTCATCAGGTGGCCAAAGTATTGGAGCTTCAGCTTCAGCATCAGTCCTTCCAATGAATATTCATGACTGATTTCCTTTAGGATGGACTGGTTGTATCTCCTTGGAAGTCCAAGGACTCTCAAGAGTCTTCTCCAACACCACTATTTAAAAGCATCAGTTCTTCAATGCTCAACTTTCTTTATTGTCTAGCTCTCACATCCATACATGACTACTGCCAAAACTATAGCTTTGACTATACAGACCTTTGTCAGCAAAGTAATGTCTCTGCTTTTTAACATGTTGTCTAGGTTGGTCATAGCTTTTCTTCCAAGGAGCAAGTGTCTTTTAATTTCATGGCTACACTCACCATCTGCAGTGATTTTGGAGCCCAAGAAAATAAAGTCTCTCACTGTTTCCATTGTTTCCCCATCTCTTTGCCGTGAAATGATGGGAACAGATGCCATGATCTTCGTTCCCATAAGAGTGGTGTCATCTGCATATCTGAGGTTATTGATATTTCTCCTGGCAAAAAAAAATGTGTCATTTGTAAACATTCTTAATTGGACTGTTAACATTTAAGTCATCTTCACCAAAGTAATATTTACATTTTCTTAATAAGCTTTCCATTCCAGTTTGTAAAGGTAATTGTCTAAACTGTAGTGAAGACAGTTCAAATTCACAAAACAGTAAATGGCATCACATGATAGAAGGGATTTTGAGGTAAGAGTCTCTGATCTGTGTCCTTCCTGCTCCCAAATTTCCTACTGACTTGTGTTATCTACCAGTCTCTTAGTCTACTTTTGGACTAGTTTTGTGAGATGAGAGGGTTGAGTTAATTGTTCCCTAAGTTTCTTACAACTATGAAATTATCGCAAGAGTAAATAGATTTTTTAATGTGCTTCATATGTAAATATCAATGCACTTTTAGAGATGAGACATCTCTAGAGATCATCGAACTGAATCCTCCCATATGATAGATACAGAAACTGAGACCCTTATGTTTGTATGACACTTTAAACATCCAAAACTCTTTCACCTACCTTAATCTCATACAAGCTTCACCACAATCTTGTATCTTTATTGTACAAAAGAGCAATTGAATTGGTCTAGGGTCACATAGCTGAGCCTAAACTAAATGATTGACTAAACCTAGAGTTTTCTTTTTTTTCTTGCTGTAGTGGGATTAATTATTTCTTTGTAATGAAGTCTTACTGCAGGAAAAAGTGAGAATTTAGTGGTTTATGAAATAAATCCAAGCAGGAAAAACAAGCGTTTCCTAGTATAAATGTAGTAGTGACAAGCAGTATAAATAGCAGGAACAAAGGGAGAAGGGAATGGCAAAAACTCAGATCTGCATAGATTTAATCTTTGTTTTCTTTCTTTCCTGGATGAGGAGTGGGTGTAATGGACTTTTAATACTTTTGTGTTTAACAGTAGTGTACTACTTGAATTGCTTTCTCCACAATGAAGTAATTCATAGAGAAACTGTACTTTATAATCAAATACTTAATTCTCCTAAAAGAAAAGGGCAGAACGAGAGGGTAATAGGTAGGAAGGCTAGGGGTCTCCGAATGGAGGAAATAGGCTGCAGGTGTCAGACATTTTTTTATCTCTCTCTTAAGCAGCAGGAGGAAATAAACTGCAGGTGTCAGACTTTTGGCTTCCTTGGTAGGTCAGTTGGTAAAGAATCCTCCTGCAATGTGGGAGACCCAGATTCAATTCCTGGGTTGGGAGGATCCCTTGGAGAAGGGATAGGCTATCCACTCCGGTACTCTGGCCTGGAGAATTCCATGGACTGTAGTCCATGGCGTCGCAAAGAGTCAGACACGACTGAGTGACTTTAAATGTAAAAAATAAGCTATAAATTACCTAAGGAAAACTTAAGACAGTTAAGTCAAAAGGATATAAGGCAAATGAGCAAATAAATATGTGTGGGAAGCTAAATTTTACTGAAAATTATTTCATTATTTCACTGCCTTTAGTGATGTGAGCTCAGTTTTCTTTCCTATTTCCACTTAGTAGTTTTGGGAGCATTAACTGTCCCCATGCCAGTGATCTTGCTGTACAGATCAGTAGATTCCTTTACTTTGGTAGCTTTCTGTAAACAATATATATATATATATATATATTTTACATAATATATATTTTTTAATTGGAAAAAAATTATATTAAAACTAGTTTATGGATGTTAGTCATTATTCTTTTACAGTTCTGTTTCCCCAATTGTCCTTCCTTTAAAAGGAGGTAATTTTCTAGATTACATGGTGTGATGGTGCTTACTCTGTGGATATGAAAATTTGGTCATTAATAAAATCTCTTTTTTTATTCTATGTTGAAGTTTTTAATAAACTGTATTTTCTAGAACTAATAAATGGAAGGAGAATCTTCCATATGTTTTATCAAATGAAGAAAACAATAAAGGATGTAATAGATGTACAACAAAATTTAAAGCAACATTAAATAAGATTTTACTTAAATTAGAAAAGAAAATGTTCTTCTTGAAAGCTTTTTTCCTTAGGAGTCTTTAATTTTAAAGATTCTCTTGTCCTGCGAGCTGACGTTTCTCCCACATGCCCTTTCCTACAGAGCTCTACCTTTTAGCTAACTCCCATTCTAATACCATCAGATCCATGGTATTCAAGGAAATGGCATTTGAGGAAAACTTAAATTCTCAGTTTTGTATCTGACCTCAAAACATGTGCAAGGGTATTTTTCAACCATTGCTTTTAAGGTTCTTTAAAGGAAAAAAAATGAAAAGACCACTTCAGAGCAGGTGATATTTAGTTTTGGTTTTGAGATATCTCTAGAACTAGTCTCCTAGAAACTTAAATCATCTGACATAAACAGTTTTTTATTGAATTGTACCTATTATAATATGACTCTGTCTTGCTTACCCAGACTACAGTAAGTTTTAAGGACTACAATTAACTTCTCATTGGCCAGCTATGATTTAGTGGTCATAATAAAGTTATGTTTAGCTGAGGGCTTAGAATTTTTTTTAAGTGATTGGACTTTTTTTTTTTTCTGTGATTTGTCAGTTTCCTTTATTTGGCACTAGGGTTAAAGAGCCAGGCTTCCAGTCTGGTGCCTCATTCATTTTAAAACATTCTCTCAGTACAGGAATGGTTGAGAAGACATGGGTTTACTCCATTAAGCTTTTTAATTTCTTAAACTACTTCTATAAGAAAATTGGGCTCCCCAGTGGCTTGGTGGTAAAGAATCTGTCTGTAGTGGGGGAGCTACAGGAGGCATGGATTGGATCCCTTGGTTAGAAAGATCCCCCGAAGGGGGCATGGCAACCTTCTCTAGTATTCTTGCCTAGAGAATCCCATGGACAGAGGAGCCTGGCGGGCTGCAGTCCATGGGGTCGCGAAAAATCAGACACGACTGAAGTGACTTAACACACCCATAAGGACATTATTGAAACACTTTTTTTTCAGCCTTGTTTAGAAATTTGGTAACAGTAAAAAACTGTTGTGCAACGATATTGATTCAATATTAATATAGATTTGCTTTCTTCTATGGAGTTTAGTTTCTGTATCAGGGTACTTTCTAAGAATGAGATAAGTTCTTATAGATGTATCGAAATTTGAGGAACTCTCAACTCCTTTTCAATGTCATCTTTAGTAAATCTGAGGATGGCAGTGAGGGAAATAGAGATATTGATTTGTGTGTGTGTGTGTGTGTATTTACATGTGTGATCTCAACACTGAGGAAATTCAATAAAGTAAAATTTGCATCTTCCTTAAAGGTTAACATAGCAGTGGAATTATAAGGAAATATTAATTAGCTTTCCTTTTCCAAATGTACTGCTGTTTAACAATTATATGTACCTCAGGACTTATTTTATATTTTAGTATATATCTTAAAAGAAGTAAATGAACTGATTCATATGTTTTTAAAAGAAATATAGGTGATAAAGGAGAGTTACAGAATCTGCTGGGCTATATTTGTATTATCAGTTCATCTGTAGTTGCCTGGTTATTTGGATTTATTAGAGAAAAATAGTATCAGTCAAGCAAGTATAGTTAATTGAATACTTGTTGGCATATATGTGTGCCAGTTTTATTTTTCTTATTTCTCAAAATTAGAAAATTGGATGATTTTTCTAAGTATTCAAGAATTATTTGTTGGCTATAACTATTGTTGAAATAAATAATCATTTGTTCTCTAGTCTTATTTCTTTTATAAAACTCCATCTCAAACAAAAAAGAAAGAATTAAACCAAAGGCCATTTGAGATTGCAACCAAGGTTTTCTATGAACACTAAATTTGGAATTAAAATTATGTGAGTCCTCTTGCTGGCTTTGCTCATTCTTGTATGGGAACAAAGCATTTCAATACAAGACTTACTAGTTTGCAGGTCTTCTACAGGAGATAAGAAGGAGTAAAAGATTTTGGGAACTCTGAATTTTCCATACAGGGTAAACAAAAAAAAGCACATTATTGTATTGAGTAAAACCATTTAAAATGGCTTGCTTTCTCTTCTCCAGTAATGCCAATACCATATGTCTTATAAAATTAAAAATAGCAGGTGTCATTTTGCTAGCATGAATGCTGGTTCACAGACTTTAAAAGCAACCTATAGAGAAGGACTGATGTGATAAAGGGAGCACAAATCTTATATAGTCCATATAGTCTGAGGCCTGGTTATTACTAATAGGGGAGAGTCCTATCTAAAGGTCATCTAGTCAAAGCTACTAACTAAGATTAGGCATTGTGCTCAGTCACTCAGTCGTATCCGACTCTTTGTGACCATGAGCAGCAGCCCACCAGGCTCCTCTATCCATGGGATTCTCCAGGCAAGAATACTGGAGTGGATTGCCATTTCCTTCTCTGAAGTTAGACATTAACAGCCCATAAAAAGATCACAGAAATAACACCAGTAGTAGAGAATATTGAAACATAGCCCACACTGTCTGAAGTAGGATTACAGAATCCGCTTGAGTGCATGAATGTATTCTGTGCTCCTTATTAACTCCGAGATAAAACAAATTTAACAGAAGCATGAAATAGGAATAGGTTTTAGAATAGAAGTAAGCTTTGGAGATCATTTAATTATTTCATTTTTCAAAGAGAAACCAAGGGTTAGAAGGTAAATTACTCAGCACCAGCTAGGTAGTGGCAGTAGTAGGAGCTGAATACAGCTGACCTTGAATAATGGGGTTGATCCAGGTATCATGTATAGTCTTCCCTCTGCATTTCCAGTTCCTCCACAAATAGAGATTCAACCAACTATGGTGTAGTACTAAAAAATATTGAGTACTGAATTTAGTATTGAAAGATATCTGCATGTAAGCGGACCCATACCATTTAAACCCACATTGTTGAAGATTCAGCTGTACTCTTTTTCTGATCTATCAGTTATTGGAGATGGGACTCGAAAAGCTGTGATGGGAGATGATGGTTTTTATTATCATTGTTTTAAATTTTTACATGCAGTAAAATTGACTCTTTAAAAATTAGTTCTGTGAGCTTTAACACATATACAGATTCATGTAAACTACTACTACAAACTGGTTACAGGTAGACCCATCATCCCAGAAAATCCTTCAGACTGTTCCATTTTGTTCAAAGACTCCACCTACATTTAAACCCCTGACGACTGCCGATCCATATGTACTTCATTACTTTAGTTTTGCCTCTTCCAGAATGTTGCATAAATGGAACTGTTCACAGTGAACTCTTTTGTGTGTGGCTTCTTTCCCTCAGCTTAATATTTTTGAGATTCATCCATGTTTTGTATATAAGTGATTTATTCTTTTTTAGTTGCTAAGTAGTGTTCTATTGTACAATTACATAACCATTTGTTTAGTCATTCATCTATTAATGAACATTTGAGTTGTTTCCAGGTTTTAGTTACACATATTATAGAAAGCCTGATGCTGCTGCTGTTGTTTAGTTACTAAGTCGTGTCCAACTCTTTGCGACCCCATGGGCTGTAGCCTGTCAGGCTCCTCTGTCCATGAAATTTTCCAGGCAAGAGTACTGGAGTTGGTGGCCATTTCCTTCTTCAGGGGGTCTTCCCAACCCAGAAATAGAACCCACATCTCCTGCTTGACAGGAGGATTCTTTACCACTGTGCCATCTGGGAAGCCTAGAAACCTTGATAATGAACTCTTAAAGTATTTACAATGTTGGTTCACTTTATACTCTGAAATAATTACAAACTCACAGGAAGTTGTAAAGATAGTACCATGTAGAGATACCCTCTTTACCATTCACCCAGTTTCTATTAGTTACATCTAATATAACTGTAGAATAATAATATCAAAATCAAGAAACTGATATTGGTATAAAATGAGTAATAGTTCTTTGGCATTTTATCACATATGTAGATTCATATAACCAAGACTGCAATCTCACCAGAAAAACTTCCCTCCTTCTGCCCCTGTATAGTCACACACACACACACATACACACACACATCCTCCTCTCAACTACCCTTCACTCCTTGCAACCACTAATCTGTTATCCGTCTCTATGGTTTTGTCATTTCAAGAATGTCATATACATGGAAGTAACCTACATGTCTGTCAACAGATGAACATACAAAGAAACTGTGGTACATATATACAATGAAATATTACTCAGCCACAAAAAGGAACACACCTGAGTCTGTTCTTTTAAGGTGGATGAACCTAGAGATTGTTATGCAGAGTGAATTAAGTAAAAAAGAGAAAAATTATATATATTAACACATATATATATGTAATCTAGAAAAATGTTACTGATGAACCTATTTGCAAGGCAAGAATAGAGACACTGTCATAGAAAACAGACTTGTAGACACAGAGGAGGAAGGAGAGAGTGGGATGAATTGGGAAGTTGCTGTATAAGATAGGGAGCTGAACCTGGTACTCTGTGCTAACCTAGAGAGGTGGGATGGGAAGGATGGGAGAGAGGTTCAAGAGGGAGGGGATATATGTATACCTGTGGCTAATTCACAGTGTTGTATGGCAGAACCAACCCAACATTGTAAAGCAATTATCCTCCAATTAAAAATAAATTTTAAAAATAGTAAAAAATGTCATATTGATGGAATTATATAATATATAACCTTTGAGACTGGCTATTTTCATTTAGCATAATGCCCTTGAGATACACCCAAATTATACTGTGTTCATTCCCTTTTATTGCTGATTTAGTATTTCATAGTATTGATGTACCACAATTTGTTTAACCATCCATTGTAGGACATTTTAGTTGCTTCCAGTTTGAGTCTGTTGCATCAATTAAGGTAGTTATTGATATGTTAGGACCTAAATCTGACATTTAATTTTTTGTATTCCGTTTGTTTCTTCTTTTCTTTTTCCTGTTTTTCTGTGCATTACTTGAATACTTTTTAGAATTCCATGTTGACCCACTGTGGTGTTTTTAACCGTATTTCTTTGTATAACTTTTTCCTCATTGCTCTAGATATTACACTGTATAATTAGAATGCACCACAGTCTCCTGTATCATGCTACCTCTACCACTGCTACATTTTAGTACTGCAAGCAAAGTGTAGCATCCTTACCTGCCTTCGGTCCCTTTATTCTCCCTCATTTAATTGACTTAATATTTTCATATATACGTTATATTATTTATACGTAAATATTATATGCATGTGCACATAATTTTGTATCTACTTGTTTTAAATATTTTCCTTAATACATTGTGAACCATATCAGACAGTATTATAATCTTCGCCTAAACAATCAGACATAATTTGGAAGACAAGAGAAGAACTATTATTCATAGTATAACTAGTACCCATAGTTTTTTATTCTTTTGGCCATCTTCCTGATGTTCCAAGATGTCATCTTTTTTCATTTTCTTTCAGTTTAGAGAACTTTCTTTATCCATTCTTTTAGGGCAAGTCAGCTAGCAATAAATTCTCTTAGCTTTCCTTTACCTACGAATATCTTGATTTTCTCTTCATTCCTCAATGATATTTTTCTGGAGGAAAAATTCTGGGCTGACTTCTTTTTCTTTCAGCTCTTGAAAAAGATTGTGCCAGTTCCTTTTGGACTCTATGGCTTCTTATGAGAAACCCACTGATAGTCAAATTGGATTTTCCCTGTAGGTAAAGGATCTTTTCTCTCTTGCTGCTTTTAAGATTTTTTTTCTTGTGTTTAGTTTTCAGAAGTTTGACTATGGTATGTCTTGTTGTGGATTTCTCTGAGTTTACTCTGAAGTTTGTTCAGCTTCTTGAATCTATAGGTTTATGTCTTTTGCCTATTTGGGGAAAATTTTTCAATCATATTTTTTCAAATATTTTTTCAGCCTTGCTCTTTTTCGCCTCACTTCCAAGACTGTGATGACTTGAATATTTGAACTTTTGGTATAATTTCATGGTTCCCTGAGGCTCTGTTCATTTGCATTCATTCTATGTCCTTTATGTTATTTAGGATGTGTAACTTCTATTGTTTTATCTTTTTTTAATTTATTTTAATTGGAGGCTATGTACTTTACAATTGTTTTATCTTTTAGTTACTGCGTTTTTTTCTTCTACCCTCTCCATTCTTTTGTTCAGCTCATCTATTGAATTTTTAATTTCAATTATTATAATTTCAGTTCTGTAATTTTATTCTTTGTATCTTCTATTTTTTATAATAATTTTATTCTTTGTATTTCTTTGCTAAGACCTTCTGTTTCTTAGACTTTGTATTTTTCTTTTCTTTCCAGTATGTTAGTCTCATTGAGTGGTTTTCAGTTAAAACCTGGACATTTATCTCATGAGACTTTACATTTTATTTCAGTTGAGCAGGCCTCTTTTGATAGTACTCTGACCAGATATTGCCAGCTAGAAATTTAAGTGCAGGGTACCACTTACCCTCCACTGACATTTGGGAGAAGACTGCTGTTATGTTTTAGTGGGAGTGGAAGTTCCAGCTCCCCACTAAGTCTCTAATGATACTAACTCTGCTGGGTAGATATCCAAGAGGACAATTGTTGGGTTTTATGCTAAGTTTTGTTCTGCTTTGAAAGAAGATGTCAAGCTTTTTTAAAGTGATGGTAAAATTTTACATACCTGCGAGTAATGTCTGAACATTTCAGATATTTTAATTTTATCCTATAGAACTTTCTAAAATAATGAAAACATTTTATATCAGCACTGTCCAGTACTGTAACCACTAGCCACATGTGGTTGTTGAGCAGGTTAAATATGGCTAGTACATTTCAGGAAGTTAATTTTTTTACAATTTTATTCAGTTTATCAATTGAAATTTAAATGACTACACGTGGCTATTGTATTAGAGGGTGCATGAAAGCAGCTCTACGTCTTCACCAGTATTTAGGTATCACAGCTCTATATCCTTACCAGTATATCAGAATTCCTAAATTTAGCCATTTAATGAGTGTGAACTGGTATCTTGTGGTTTTTATCATTTAATGTAATTACTGGCCACTTAGTTTTTCTAATGATGTTTTTAAAACAGAAGTTTTTAATTTTGATAGAGTATGGTTTATGAGATAAAGTATGGTTTACTATTTCCATATTTCTTTTTTTATATGGTTCATGCATTTGAATTTTTGCCCATCCTAAAGTAGTAAAAATAATTCTCCCTGTTTTCTTCTTGAAGCTTTGTAGTTTTACATTCTACTCTTAGGTTTATGATGTATTTTCATTTAGTCTTTTTACATATACAAAATCTTGTCACATAGAAGAAAAATTCATTTTTATTCCATATGAATATCCAGTTGATTCAGCAACATTTGTTGGAATTTTTTCTTCCTGCATTGAGTTACCATGGAGAGGGTGGGATGATTTTGGAGAATGGCATTCTATCATGTATACTATCATGTAAGAATTGAATCGCCAGTCTATGTCTGACGCAGGATACAGCATGCTTGGGGCTGGTGCATGGGGATGACCCACAGAGATGTTATGGGGAGGGAGGTGGGAGGGGGGTTCATGTTTGGGAACACATGTAAGAATTAAAGATTTTAAAATTTAAAAAAAAATCAGAAAAAAAAAAATAAATAAAAATTAATTGACCAAGTATTTTATAGTCTATTTTTGGATTTTCTGTTCAGTTCCAGTTTTCTATATGTTATCATTAGGCTTTTACCAAACTATGTGGATTGCTGCAATGTACCAAACTATATACCAAACTATGTGGATGTTAACTCCAGAAATCAGATATTGTCAGTGTTCATACTTTGTTCTTCATTTTTGGTTTTCATTTCTTATTTAATTCCACTGTGATAAGAGAGGAGAAGGCAATGGCACCCCACTCCAGTACTCTTGCCTGGAAAATCCCATGGGCGGAGGAGCCTGGTGGGCTGCAGTCCATGGGGTCGCAAAGAGTCAGACACGACTGAGCAACTTCATTTTCATTTTTCACTTTCACGCATTGGAGAAAGAAATGGCAACCCACTCCCGTGTTCTTGCCTGGAGAATCCCAGGGACAGGGGAGCCTGGTGGGCTGCCGTCTATGGGGTTGCACAGAGTTGGACACGACTGAAGTGACTTAGCAGCAGCAGCAGCAGCAGTGATAAGAGAATGTACTATGTATAGTTTGTTTTTTTTATTTTAATTTGTTAAGACTTACTCCTGGCTCAGCAGGTGGGCTCTCCTGGTAAACGTTTCATGGGCAGTATAAAAGTTTTCATTTTGTTGCTGTTGATTGGAATGTTCTATGAACATCAGTTCAGTTGAGAGTGCTGCTCAAGTGTTTGCTGGACTTTCAGTGTACCTGTTCTTTCAGGTACTGAGGGAGGAGTATTGATGTCTCCAACTGTTCTGGGTACTTGTTTGTTTCTCCCCTTAGGTCTATAAGTTTTTGTTCTGGTATTATGTACATACACATTTAGAATTATGCCGTCTTCCAAGTGAAGTGATCCCTTGATCATTATGAAATATCTCTCATTATCTCTGATGCTGTTTTTATTTTGTCTTCCATCTTCTCTGATATAAATGGCTATTTCTTAAGATTTTTGGTTTGCATGGTATATTTTCTATCCTATTATTTTTAAACTATTTCCTTATTTTAGTGTGAGACTCTCAGTGTATATTTGGTCTTGCTTTTTTCATGTCTTTTTATTGGAGAATTTAGATAATTTACATTTAATGTATTTATTAATGTGGTCGGGTTTAAATCTACCATCTTGCCATTTGTTTTCTAATAACCATTTTTTTAATTAATTATACTTTGGGAATCCATTTAATTTTCTCTATTGTTTTATTCCTTTATTTGTTTATTTTGTTCTTCTCTTTATTTACTTATTTTAATAGTTGCTCTAGGATTTATAATATGCCTGTTATTCCATTCTATTATCAAATAATTTTATACCACTTTTTAAAAATAATGTAATACATTTAAGATAGTTATCTTTCTTTGTCTCACAGTCATCTTTTACTCTCTGAACTTCATTTTGGATAGATTATATTACTCTTCAAGTTCACTGATTTCTTTTTTTTCTGCCGTGAGTGCTTATTTTATCCAATGAAATTTTCATATATATATTATATATATATAAAACCAGTCCATCCTAAAGGAGATTAGTCCTGGGTGTTCATTGGAAGGACTGATGCTAAAGCTAAAACTCCAATACTTTGGCCACCTCATGCGAAGGGTTGACTCATTAGAAAAGACCCTGATGCTAGGAGGGATTGAGGGCAGGAGGAGAAGGGGACGACAGAGGATGAGATGACTGGATGGCATCACCAACTCAATGAACATGAGTTTAAGTGAACTCGGGGAGTTGGAGATGGACAGGGAGGCCTGGCGTGCTCTGATTCATGGGGTTGGAAAGAGTAGGACATGACTGAGCAACTGAACTGAACTGAACTGATATATATATATGTAATCTCTAGAAGTTCTCTTCGGGTATTTTAAAAAATATTTTAAAAATACTTCACTTTTCTCTTCAGTATGTTCCTATTTTCGTTTATATGGTGCATACTGATAATGCCCCTTAAAAATGTCTTTACCTGTTAATTCTATCATGTCTGTCATTTCCGGTCCGTTGTGTTGACAGGTATTTTTCTGGTTATGGGCCACATTCTCATACTTCTTTGTGCATCCAGTAATTTCTAATTGAATGTCATATATTTATGAATTTTACATGTTGAGTTTTTTATTTTTGTGGTATTCCTTTAAAGTGTATTAGATTTTTTCCTAGTAGGCATTTGAAATTGCTTATTCATTTGATCTTTCTAAGCTTCCAAGCTTCTTTCAGGGGGGTCTAGAGTAACTTTTATTCTAGGACCATTTTCCCCCCTGTTTCTGTATGTGGGCCTTCTGGGGTCATTTTTTAAAATTTAAATTTATTTATTTTAATTGGAGGCATTTTTAATAGCCAGGAATATTCAGTGAGGTTCATCCCCTCTTGCTGGAGGGGAACATGTTGAAATTTTGGCCCTGTGTCAGCTCTGAGAATTTTTTGTTTTAGAACTCTCTGGTAGCTTTTTTTCCTTAGAAGTTCTTCTTGGCTGGTCTCAAGAAATTTTACCCTTCTCATGTACAGGTTTTTATACAACTAAATATTCAAGGGAACCCTCATTTAAATTAATGGAACTCTTTTCCTGCTCTTTGGAACTCTACTCCATAAATTCTAGCTTCCTTGACCTCCTGGTACTGTTTTCTCTGTCTCCTTAAGTCAATAAGATTGCCAGGCTCTATTTTGGTTCTTTCTGCTATACTGGAGTTGCTTCCTGGCTGAGAGCCTTGCATGATGGTAGGGCTTGCCTTCTTTACTTCCCTTTTCTCAGGGACCATAAGTCCTACACTGCCTGTGTCTGAAAATAGTCCCCTCCCGTACTTTATACGGTGTTCTCGTTGTTTTCAGTGGGAGGATTATTCTGGACTGTTTACCTACTCAAGGCCTCAAAAGCAGAAGTTGAATCATTCTAGAATTAGTTTTAATGCTAAAACAGTTTATAAAATTCTGAAACTCTCAAGCAATTATTATTTTTTATATAACAACATTTTATTCACTTCTCAGTATTATTATAAATGATATTGTATCAACTGTTGAAACTATTAATTATTTTTCAATTCAGAGATTCCACTGCACACTTTAAATCATTAGCTGACCCAAAGAAAATGATTTATCATGCCTAATAAATTTCATAAATCAGGAAAGTGGATTTTTGGGTATACAAAAATTCTCTCAATATTATGGCATAGTCATTTTAAATATAAGGTTACTACTTAATATTTCACTAGAAACATGAAAGACTATTATACTGGGAGATAAGGACCAAAATGAACCATTTGATCTAGTATTTTAAAATGTAAATCCTATCATTGTAGAGCATAATCGTGTATTTTATATCAGGAAGTGGCAGATGTTGTCTGGGAAGGGCCAGATAGCGTATGTTTTAGACTTTGTGGGCCATGCAGTCCTTGTTGCCACAGTTCAGCTCGCCCTTTGCAGTACGAAAGCAGCCACAGATGATGCATTTTTAAACATGCTGGTTGTGTTCTGATAAAACTTCATCTATAGAAAATGAAATTTGAATTTCATGTAATTTTTACACCTCAAAATATTTTTATTCTTTTGATCTTTTTTCCCAGCTATTTTAACATGTAAAAACTACATTCTTGCCTTGCAGGTCATGCATAAATGGGTGGCTGGTCAGACTTGGCCCCTGACTCATAGCTTGACAGTCGCTGTGCTATACGATTAAAAAGCTCCCAGGTAAGCTGCAGAATACCTGTTGGACTGTTATGGTTTAATTCTTAGTAATACTTTTACTTAAACATTCTCTACTGTTAAAGGGCAAAGTAAATAAGATGTCACACTCCTGAGCCTGTAGGGCTTTGATAGATTTTTTAATGGCAAAGGTTATACCAGTGGTATAACCTTAGTTAATGGAGAATTTGGGCTAATGCCTAGGTTACCGTACTGTCAAACTGGCACCTTTTCTCTTTTAAATTATGCAAGATTAAATTCATTCGTTCTTATTTTGTTTCAATATGCCTACCTTACTAACGTTTCAAAATTAGCATATATGTAACCTGAATTTAGTTATTTAGTGATGAAGTTGCCCTGTGCTGATAAACAAAAGGTCCCCCAGCATTATGTCATTTTTTACTTAATGGTATCCCCACCAACAGTCAGTTCAGTTCAGTCGCTCAGTTGTGTCCGACACTTTGAGACCCCGTGTACTGCAGCACACCAGGCTTCTCTATCCATCACCAACTCCTGGAGTTTACTCAGACTCATGTCCATTGAGTCGGTGATGCCATCCAACAATTTCATCCTCTGTCGTCCCCTTCTCCTCCTGCCTTCAGTCTTTCCTAGCATCAGGGTCTTTTCAAATGAGTCACCTCTTTGCATCAGGTGGCCAGAGTATTGGACTTTCAGCTTCAAAATCAGCACTTCCAATGAATATTCAGGACTGATTTCCTTTAGGATGGACTGGTTGGATCTCCTTGCAGTCCAAGGGACTCTCTTGAGTCTTCTCCAATTCCACAGTTCAAAAGCATCAATTCTTCGGTGCTCAGCTTTCTTTATAGTCCAACTCTCACATCCATACATGACTGCTGGAAAAACCATAGCCTTGACTAGACGGACCTTTGTTGGCAAAGTAATGTCTCTGCTTTTGAATATGCTATCTAGGTTGGTCATAACTTTTCTTCCAAGGAGTAAGCATCTTTTTATTTCATGGCTGCAATCACCATCTGCAGTGATTTTGGAGCCCAAAAAAGTAAAGTCTGCCACTGTTTCCACTGTTTCTCCATCTCTTTGCCATGAAGTGATAGAACCAGATGCCATAATCTTTGTTTTCTGAATGTTGAGCTTTAAGCCAACTTTTTCACTCTCCTCTTTCACTTTCATCAAAAAACTCTTTAGTTCTTCTTCACTTTCTGCCATAAGGGTGGTGTCATCTGCATATCTGCGGTTATTGATATTTTTCCCAGCAATCTTGATTCCAGCTTGTGCTTCTTCCAGTTCAGCGTTTCTCATGATATACTCAGCATAGAAGTGAAATAAGCAGGGTGACAATATACAGCCTTGACGTACTCCTTTTCCTATTTGGAACCAGTCTGTTGTTCCATGTCCAGTTCTAACTGTTGCTTCCTGACCTGCATACAGATTTCTCAGGAGGCCTGCATACAGATTTCTCTGGTGACCTGGTATTCCCATCTCTTTCAGAATTTTCCACAGTTTATTGTGATCCACACAGTCAAAGGCTTTGGCATAGTCAATAAAGCAGAAATAGATGTTTTTCTGGAACTCTCTTGCTTTTTCCATGATCCAGCAGATGTTTGCAATTCAATCTCTGGTTCCTCTGCCTTTTCTAAAACCAGCTTGAATATCTGGAAGTTCACAGTTCACATATTGTTGAAGCCTGGCTTGGAGAATTTGGAGCATAACTTTGCTAGCGTGTGTGATGAGTGCAATTGTGTGGTAGTTTGAGCATTCTTTGGCATTGCCTTTCTTTGGGATTGGGATGAAATCTGACCTTTTCCAGTCCTGTGGCCACTGCTGAGTTTTCCAAATTTGCTGGCATATTGAGTGAAGCACTTTCACAGCATCATCTTTCAGGATTTGAAATAGCTCAACTGGAATTCCATCACCTCCACTAGCTTTGTTTGTAGTGATGCTTCCTAAGGCCCACTTACCTTCACATTCCAGAATGTCTGGCTTTAGGTGAGTGATCACACCATTGTGGTTATCTGGGTTGTGAAGATCTGTTTTTTACAGTTCTTCTGTGTATTCTTGCCACCTCTTCTTAATATCTTCGGCTTCTGTTAGGTCCATACCATTTCTGTCTTTTATTGAGCCCATCTTTGCATGAAATGGTCTCTTGGTGTCTCTGATTTTCTTGAAGAGATCTCTATTCTTTCCCATTCTGTTGTTTTCCTCTATTTCTTTGCACTGATCGCTGAAGAAGGCTTTCTTATTTCTCCTTGCTATTCTTTGGAACTCTGCATTCAAATGGGTATATCTTTCCTTTTCTCCTTTGCTTTTCACTTCTCTTCTTTTCACAGCTATTTGTAAGGTCTTCTTAGACAGCCAGTTTGCTTTTTTGCATTTCTTTTTCTTGGAGATGGTCTTGCTCTCTGTCTCCTGTACAATGTCACGAACCTCCGTCCATAGTTCATCAGGCACTCTGTCTCTCAGATCTAGTCGCTTAAATCTATTTCTCCCTTCCACTGTATAATCGTTAGGGATTTGATTTAGGTCATACCTGAATGGTCTAGTCATTTTCCCTACTCAAGATCTAGGGATTTTTCTTCTTACTTCATAGTTTTGAGAATATACTTTTCCCTTCATTACCTTTGCTTCTTTATTCTCTTCCACGTATCCCTGTTAGCCAGTTAGCACACAAAATACATTTTAAAGCATAATCTCTTTTTTCCACCTAATGTAGCTTAGCGTGCTGGTCCAGTCCCCTCTTAGACTACTCAGAGTTTTTCTAATAGGTACAGCAGTATTGATACGTGCAGTGGATGATTTTGTTCGGTTTTATATACAATTATCCCTTGAATGATTGAAAGCAAAAGTGACAGTCACTCAGTTGTGTCTGACTCTTTGCGACCCTATGGACTGTACCTTGCCAGGCTTCTCTGTCCATGGCTGATTCTCCAGGCAAGGATACTGGAGTGGGTATCCGTTTCCTTCTCCAGGGGATCTTTGCGACCCAGGGATCAAACATGGGTCTCCTGCATTGCACACAGATTCTTTACTGTCTGAACCACAAGGGAATCCTGTGAATGATTAAGAGTATTTTCCTTCGTTAAGGTTTATAATTGAAGTTGTTCTTTAGCAGTGTGCAAAATCCAGTGCTGTCAAAGTTCTAGAAGAGAATTTAAGTATATGCTGCTGTTGCCTCAGTGAGTGGGTAGTAACATAGCTCCATATACCTTCAGGGAATACTTTTCATGTCTACATGTCTTCATGAAGCTTTCCCAACACTCTGGTACATCATCCAGGGGAGGGGAAAGCAGGGAATTCATTTCATTTTTCATGCAGAGAGAGAATAATCTTTTCACTCAATTATAAAATAAGAATTGGTTCTGAAAGAAGCTTTGAAGTAATAGAAAATTGTCATCCAAAGAGAATTCATGTAGTAAGTTAAAAAAAAATAGGTTAAGAATTTTTAGTAATTGTTATCTTATTGTTGTTGTTACATAGGAGTCAATAGTTTTAAAATATGGCCAATTTTCACATGTATTTTGAGGGATATGGTACCTAAGAGATTTTTCTCAAAAATTCCTATTTCATTATTTTGATAATTTAGAAACTTTTTCCCACGAGCATTATAAGTTTATTCCTGTCTTACCACATGTATGTCTTCCTATGTCTGGAAAATTCACCTCCTAAATTTCTCCATGTCTGGCTCATTTCAACCTGAGCATCATCTCTCCTGAGGGCCTTCCTTTATACTCTGTCTCAAACAGCACCTCCACCTTCCCAGCCTGTAACACCCAGTTTTATTTTCTTCGATGTATTTATCACCATCTAAAATTAGTTTGTTCATTTACTGACTTGTCTCTTTCTGTATTAAAATGTTAGCTCTCTGAGAGGAGAAAGCTTGCCTTCCCTATTGTCTGTCTATCTCTACTTCTTAGAACATTTCCTTTCATATAGTAGGCCTTAAGTGTAATTTATGTGGTTGGAAGGATGAATAAATGAAAGTATGCCTAAGGTGTGATTTGTAGGAATATCTGATAGGCTAATGTGTATAGGGAATCACCAAGAAGAAATACGAGTAACTTTACCCAAATTTATTTCACTATATAGAACTACTTTTTCTTTAAACATTTAGCTGTATCAGACGTCCACAGAAGACATTTTGGAAATGTGACTGATGTACTGATATATTCGGAGAAGGCAGTGGCATCCCACTCCAGTACTCTTGCCTGAAAATCCCATGGACGGAGGAGCCTGGTAGGCTGCAGTCCATGGGGTCGCTAAGAGTCAGACACGACTGAGCGACTTCACTTTCACTTTTCACTTTCATGCTTTAGAGAAGGACATGGCAACCCACTCCAGTGTCTTCTTGCCTGGAGAATCCCAGGGACAGGGGAGCCTGGTGGGCTGCCATCTATGGTGTCGCACAGAGTCGGACACGACTGAAGCGACTTAGCAGCAGCAACAGTACTGATACATTAATTTTTTTCTTTTATATTATAATAATACCAAATTTATATGCAAATTATAAGAATGATACAGATAATTTTTCCTGAATGAGAGTGAGTTGCTGACATTATACACCATCACCACTGAATACTCTAGAGTGCATTTCCTACAAAGACATTCTGCCACATAATCAGGATAAAATAATCACAATCAGGAATTCAATTGGTTGTTTGGTTACTACCATCTAACCTACAACCTACAATTGGTCAATTGGTTACTACCATCTAACATACAACCAGTTGTTCTGGAATTCAGTGGTGAACATCCCTAGAAAGGGGAGAGTAGGCACCCTCAAAATTTGCATGTCTTTCCTTTCAAATCTTTGGCTGATTACTAAGGTTCACATGTGGAGGAGACTCCATAGGGCCTAGTGGAAGGTAATAGCAGACATGAGAAGTTTTTGAGGGGATATTTCAAATTTGAAGTTTGAGTTCTACCAAACACAGCAGAATAAAGCATTCAGAAAAAGACTATTTCAAGGAATGTATGGTAGATTATAAGAGGGTAATAGATCACTGCATTAGGAAAGAGTAAGGCGATGTAGGTTCTCATTTCAGTTTTGTCACTAACCAACACTTACCCATGGAAAATCACTTAACTTCTCTCTCACAAAGTACTTTTCTAGGTTATCACTATTTGTATGTCTGTAAGTTCAATTTCTTTTCATACTCAAATTTCAAAATAAAATAGGCATTGATTGCATTTTTCTTCTTTAGAAACTCATAATGGAAACAAGAATAACTGATTTTGCCACTGTTTTTGTGATGCTGGGCTTTGAACAAACTCTGGGAAACAGTGAAAGAGGAAGCTGGCATCTTGCAGTCCATGGGGTTGTAGAGAGTCAGACATGACTTTAGTGCTATATATATATTTCTTGGTAATATTTCTCCTACATGACACTCATCATTGTTATACACCACTTGAAGTGATAGATATAAACACTGTAAGAATACTGGATATTGTTTTCATCATGAATAACCTAGCTATGTCAGAGTTAGATATTCTTTGATGTTGCACTAAAGTGTCCTTTTTAAAATGTGCCTTTGTTGTCTTAAAATCTATTGAAAGGTTCACTTCTACAGTATGTAAGTGCAATCTGGAATCATTTAAAAGTTTTCTCATTATCTGTTTCTTTCTTAACTCTTCTAGTTATTTTCCTTGTATTTAGTGTTATAGAAAAAGCAAATGAGGAGTTCGGCCTGTTTAAACATACATGTAATAGGTGCTCTAGAGTCAGAAATAGATAGGAATTTATTATTTTAATCTTAAGTGATATTTTGTATGCCAAATTATAAATATATTTTATATTTAAACCTAAAGTAAAACTGCAAAATGGCTAGAGAAATTTTTGTAATTGGAGATAAATACACTCATATTTGACAGAGGCTGTATCAAAGTTGGATATTGTCACTTAGAATTGAATTTTTATGAAGGTGAAGTAGAATTTTATGTTTCATATTCTTTTATTTGCAGCCAAAAATAGAAATATATGAAGATAATCAAATGAGTCTTGGAAAGGTTCAAATGCGTCAGTACTAGTTTGATTCATATAAGTTGCTTGATTCTTGGGTGTGTCATGGATAGTTCTTGAGTGTGTAAGATTCTATCCATGTCACTTCCTAAGTAAAGAGGTTACTTCCTAAACAAATATGTCCAATTTTAACTATTGAGTAAGGGTAAAATTAAGAATATCCTAAATGAAAGAAAATGTCCAATATATTTAAAACTAGTTTGCCTCTCCAGTTTAGCTCTATTTTGTGCTGTTCTCTTGCAGTAAACACCACTATCTTCAGAAAATAAGGAATGAGAGGCAAGGAAGAAAGGACATTCATTCATCTTGGAAGGACCCAAAGCACTTTGAAATTTAAAGGAATGTAATTATAGCTGCTAAAACCACCTTTGTCACCGAAATGGATGAAGTACTTCAAATTTAAATGGTAACCAGAATTCTCATATCATGTTTCCACCAAGAACTTTAGATCACTTGAAAGGATTTTTTTTTAACTTTAAATATTTACCTTAACAAATACCAAAGTGCAGATAGCTGATAATTTTATAACTTATTTAGGATAGTTAGGATTTTATTTTCTCTTTAAATGCTTGACCCTGATATTAGCCAAAAGAATTGTTGTTTCTTCCCCCAGGTTATCAACTTCTTAACATAGAAACAGATAAGCTTATTTGAGTAAGAATATGGCATAGTATTAGTATACTTACAGGTCTATCCTTTGCCAAATATTTTTTCCTTTCATAAAAGCAACTCAGACAACATAAATGGTAATATTCTATCACATGTGAAATTGTTTTATAATCTTATTTTCTGAACTTTATTTCATATTGTTTTTTTAGTTTCCTTATGTGACATCTGGTCTGTTGATCTTTTTCCTTTCATATCTGACATCTTATTTTAATTTAATCTTTATTTTATCCTCTCCCCCTCCTCCTTCTCAGGAATTTAGGGTTATAAAAGACACCAGGTTTTAAGTATTCTGTCATTAAAAAAAAAAAAAGACACAAGGATCCAAAATGGAAAAGGAGAGAGAAGTTTGAAAAAATTATAGAATTATTTCTTATTGTGAAATCACAGTGATTGTTACATTGTAAGTAGAGTGGAAAGCAATTATAGAAAGACTTAAAATTCTTTGTCAGTCTTCTCAAATCTCCTTGATCTTAGACCAAAATTGTTTCAACACATGTTTTGTAAAAACTCAAATGTTTGCAACTTTAATGGCATCCTAGTGAACAATTAGAACTTTTGTTCATTGGAAAAGTCTATTAATTTGGTTTTGAGGGATAACCGTTTGCGTACTTGAGTCATTGTGTCTTGGTAGTGAATGAACGCAGTTGAGCAAAACTAGGTCCTTACTGTGAAATCAGAACATGTGAAAAATCAAATACAGTCCTAATCAATGACTAATCCAAATGATTCTAAGGAGTATAGGACCTATTATTTCAGGAAAATGATTTATATTGGTAAGTGTAACCCAGGATAAGTAGTATGTAAGGAATGTTCCCTGTGCTAACATTAACCTGGATAGGAAATACCTTAACACTGATTTTTTTAAATTCTCCAATTATTAGTTAAACTTCTTCTTATGGCATAGTTAGGAATTTCCATATGCTTGTCACTATCTCCCAGCGTTTAGCATTTTTAAAATATTGAGCAAATTCTTTCTAGTCCTCAACTATTAAAAAATTATACAAAGTTGAAGAAAGTAATTTTTGAAACGCAGCAAAACTTAAAGTGCTGAATATTCAGTTATACAAGCGAATAGTGCATAGAAAGTCACTGGGGAATTCCCTGGAGGTCCAGTGCTTAGGACTCAGCACTTTCACTGCCCTGGGCCTGGGTTCTATCCCTGGTCAAGGACCCAAGATCCCGCAAGCCACGTGGTACAGCTAAAAGAAAAAAGAAAGTCAGCAAACTTCCATGTCTTCTCCACTAATGATCTAAGTTTTCTTTATCCATTTGATTGTATCTGATTCTATAACCTCATATAGCCACAGCTTCATTAATGAACCCAAAACAAACAATATTGTCAAAGTTTTTATTGTGATACATTTACCACTCCTTACCAAATTTTATTTCCATTTAAATTCATCTCTCAGTGATTTGGAGGGCTTCCCTTGTGGGTCAGATGGTCATGAATGTGCCTATAATCCAGGAGACCCGAGCTCAATCCCTGGGTGGAGAAGATTCCCTGGAGAATGAAATGGCAACCCATTCCAGTATTCATGCCTGGAGAATTCCATGGACAGAGGAGCCTGCTGGGGTACAGTCCATGGGGTCGCAGAGTCAGACATGACTGAGCGACTAACCCTCCCTTTCACAGTGATTTTTGGTAACCATGGATAGGATCATTGAAATCCACAGGGAGTGGCTTTTTCTAATCAATAATTTCACTTTTTTCACTACTAAATTTGTTTTTAAGGGTCATAATATTCAGTTCAGTTCAGTCGCTCAGTCGTGTCCAACTCTTTGCGACCCCATGAATCGCAGCACGCCAGGCCTACCTGTCCATCTCAACTCCCGGAGTTCACTCAGACTCACGTCCATCGAGTCAGTGATGCCATCCAGCCATCTCATCCTCGGTCGTCCCCTTCTCCTCCTGCCCCCGGTCCCTTCCAGCATCAGAGTCTTTTCCAATGAGTCAACTCTTCACATGAGGTGGCCAAAGTACTGGAGTTTCAGCTTCAGCATCATTCCTTCCAAAGAAATCCCAGGGCTGATCTCCTTCAGAATGGACTGGTTGGATCTCCTTGCAGTCCAAGGGACTCTCAAGAGTCTTCTCCAACACCACAGTTCAAAAGCATCAATTCTTTGGCACTCAGCCTTCTTCACAGTCCAACTCTCACATCCATACATGACCACAGGAAAAACCATAGCCTTGACTAGACGGACCTTAGTCGGCAAAGTAATGTCTCTGCTTTTGAATATGCTATCTAGGTTGGTCATAACTTTTCTTCCAAGGAGTAAGCGTCTTTTAATTTCATGGCTGCAATCACTATCTGCAGTGATTTTGGAGCCCAAAAATATAAAGTCTGACCCTGTTTCCACTGTTTCCCCATATATTTCCCATGAAGTGACAGGACCAGATGCCATGATCTTCGTTTTCTGAATGTTGAGCTTTCAGCCAACTTTTTCACTCTCCTCTTTCACTTTCATCAAGAGGCTTTGAGTTCCTCTTCACTTTCTGCCATAAGGGTGGTGTCATCTGCATATCTGCGGTTATTGATATTTCTCCCAGCAATCTTGATTCCAGCTTGTGTTTCTTCCAGTCCAGCGTTTCTCATGATGTACTCTGCATAGAAGTTAAATAAGCAGGGTGACAATATACAGCCTTGACGTACTCCTTTTCCTATTTGGAACCAGTCTGTTGTTCCATGTCCAGTTCTAACTGTTGCTTCCTGACCTGCATACAGATTTCTCAAGAGGCAGGTCAGGTGGTCTGGTATTCCCATTTCTCTTAGAATTTTCCACAGTTTATTGTGATGCACACAGTCAAAGGCTTTGGCATAGTCAAATTTTGAGCATTACTTTACTAGTGTGTGAGATGAGTGCAATTGTGCGGTAGTTTGGGCATTCTTTAGCGTTGCCTTTCTTTGGGACTGGAATGAAAACTGACCTTTTAGAACTTGACCTCTCTACAAAATAAAAATATTGCCTTCATTCTCCCATCAAGTCCAGTTCAGAAGTCATGTAATTCACATGCAGGAGACTACCTGAATTACATATTACTTATTTTTTCTGGTCCCATCTAAGCTGAGTGCCTCCAGAATCCTAAATCTATTGTGGCTTTTGTTGAGGGAATGGAATCAGGCTTCTGACTGTGCAACTGACAGAACTTCTAAATTAGAAATTCACATTTCTAACTGTACAAACTATCATGGCCACCCTGAGTAGGCTAAAATTTAAAAGATAATGTTCTAGCTATGTTAAAGTTGAATTGAACACCCAGTTTTATCTAAGTTCATTAGCTTAAAATTATGATTCTTGGGGATAGAGTATATTCTTGCAGATGGTAAGACCACTGCAAATAATGTATCTATAAAGAATATTAAACTCATAAAACTTAATAGGGTTCTTTTAGGATATGGAGGGAAGCCTAGGTATAATTTGCCCAGACAAATAAGAATTTATCACAATAGTAATTAATGTGTACTGAGTGATTACCATACGTGAAGCATTGGGATTTGTGTTTAATATGCATTATCTGAGGCTTCACCACTCTATTTGACATAAGTCATATTATTAAATATCTCCATCCCACATATGAGGAAACCCATTCTCAGAGAAGTTATTTAAATTGCCCTGCATCAAGTTGCTAGTTCAATGTAGAGTCAGCTCCATAACCTGAACTCTTAACCAGGAGTTTATTCTAGTTTATAAACATTTAATACTTCAAAACTTCAACTTGTTAAAATTTTTATTTACCCAGTGGCAGATAAGGAGAGGTCTTATTAGCAGCATTCTCATTTCAGTTTTGTGAAATTATGTTCCCCTAAGATACTGTTTTTCATTTACAACATCAATTTTATTCTATCTGTGATTTCTCATTATTCTGATTATGTTCTTAAAGTAGTAGTTATTATTTAATAGAAAAGATACTTGAAGATGATATCATTAGACCCACATTTATCTGAGATAGAGACAGAGGACAGAGAAGGGAAACATAGGTGAGGAAAAAATGTAAAACTGGCCTGTTTATTCAGCTGTCCTCCCTTAAAGTCTTATGTGCCTTTCTCTTTATCCTAAGAACATTCTTCATTGTTTTTCAGTCTCAGTAGCTGATACTGTTACTAAAAACAAAAATAGTAGTGAATTTGGAGACAAGCTCATCTTGAATTTTTGTTTTATATTGGAGCATAGTTTATTAACAGTATAGTTTCAGGTGTACAGCAAAGTGATTCAGTTACACATATACATGTATCTGTTCTTTTTCAGGTTATTTTCCCGTTTACGTTATTATAAAATATTGATCAGAGTTTCCTGTGCTGTAGTACCTCCTTGTTGGTTATCTATTTCAATATAGTAGTGGCATACATTTTCTGTTAAATTCATATATAGTCTTTTTCAAATAGGTAGTTCTTATTCTAATTGTATAAAACGTCCCTGATAGCTCAGTTGGTAAAGAATCCATCTGCAATGCAGGAGATCCCAGGTCAATTGCTGGGATGGGAAGATACGCTGGAGAAGGGATAGGATACCCACTCCAGTATTCTAGGGCTTCCCTTGTGGCCCAGCTGGTAAAGAATCTGCCCGCAATGCAGGAGACCTGGGTTCAGTCCCTGGGTTGGGAAGATCCCCTGGAGAAGGGAAAGGTGAAATAGTTTTTTCATGTCTTTTGCCCATTTTTGAATTGATTGTTTTAACTGTTGAGTTCTGAGAGTCCTTAAGTATCCTTACCCACTCCAGTATTCTGGGCTGGAGAATTCCTGGACTGTGTACGCCATGGGGTTGTAAAGAGTCAGACAGGGCTGAGCACTTTCACTAAGTACATTAACCTATTATCAAGGTTTAAGATGATAAAACTTATCAAGACTCAACATATTAAAGATATCCGTTCAGTTCAGTTCAGTCGCTCAATCATGTCCGACTCTTTGCGACCCCATGAATCACAGCACACCAGGCCTCCCTGTTCATCACCAACTCCCGGAGTTTACCCAAACTCAAGTCCATCGAGTCGGTGATGCCATCCAGCCATCTCATCCTCTGTCGTCCCCTTCTCCTTCTGTCCCCAATCCTTCCCAGCATCAGAGTCTTTTCCAGTAAGTCAACTCTTCGCATGAGGTGGCCGAAGTATTGGAGTTTCAGCTTCAGCATCATTCCTTCCAATGAGCACCCAGGACTGATCTCCTTTAGAATGAACTGGTTGGACCCCCTTTGCAGTCCAAGGGACTCTCAAGAGTCTTCTCCAACACCACAGTTCAAAAGCATCAATTCTTCGGCGCTCAGCCTTCTTCACAGTCCAACTCTCACATCCATACATGACCACTGGAAAAACCATAGCCTTGACTAGACAGACCTTTGTTGACAAAGTAATGTCTCTGCTTTTGAATATGCTATCTAGGTTGGTCATAACTTTCCTTCCAAGGAGTAAGTGTCTTTTAATTTCATGGCTGCAATCACCATCTGCAGTGATTTTGGAGCCCTAAAAAATAAAGTCTGACACAGTTTCCACTGTTTCCCCATCTATTTCCCATGAAGTGATGGGACTAGATGCCATGATCCTCGTTTTCTGAATGTTGAGCTTTAAGCCAACTTTTTCACTCTCCTCTTTCACTTTCAAGAGGCTTTTTAGTTCCTCTTCACTTTCTGCCAGAAGGGTGGTGTCATCTGCATATCTGAGGTTATTGATATTTTTCCCAGCAGTCTTGATTCCAGCTTGTGCTTCTTTCAGCCCAGCGTTTCTCATGATGTACTCTGCATAGAAGTTAAATAAGCAGGGTGACAGTATATAGCCTTGACATACTGCTTTTCCTATTTGGAACCAGTCTGTTGTTCCATGTCCAGTTCTAACTATTGCTTCCTGACCTGCATACAGATTTCTCAAGATGCAGGTCAGGTGGTCTGGTATTCCCATCTCTTTCAGAATTTTCCACAGTTTATTGTGATGCACACAGTCAAAGGCTTTGGCATAGTCAATAAAGCAGAAATCAGTTGTCCCTAAATTGATGTATAGGCTTAAGTCAACTCCTAAAATCCTGGCAAAATTTTTAAAATTTATGTGGAAAGGCAAAGAAATTTGAACCGCTAAAATGACTTTGAAAAATAAGGAAATGGAAGGAACCACTCTACCCGATTGCAAAACTTACATGGCCACAATACTCAAGACTGGTATTAGCGTTAGGATAGACACATAAATCAGTAACAGAGTAGATAACCCAGAATAGCCCCACACAAGTATCGCTGGCTGATTTTTTTTTTTTTTAAATGAAAGTGTAAAGGCAATTCAATGGAGAATGGACTGTCTTTTTATCAAATAGTGCAGGAGCAGCATGGCGCTAGTGGTAAAGAATCCTCCTGTCTTATACAGGAGACGCAAGAGAGGCGGGTTCATCCCTGGGTCAGAAAGATCTCCTTTAGTAGGAAATGGCACCTCACTCCAGTATTCTTGCCTAGAAAATTCCATAGGCAGAGGAGCCTTGTGGGCTAGAGTCCAGGGGGCTGCAAAGAGCTGGACATGACTGAGGAACTGAGGACAATTGAATATTCATAGAAAAGAAAATAAAGCCTAATTCTCACCTAAATTCTCAGCCTAAATTCTCACCTTATACAAAAATTAACTTAAAATGAATCATAGATTTAAATGTAAAACTAGAAAACTTTTTAGAAGTTTTATGTAGGAGAAAATCTTTTTTTGTTTTCTTGTTTTTAATTGGGGGGAAATTGCTTTACAGTGTTGTGTTGCTTTCTGCCATACAACACAAATCAGCTATAATTATGCATATATCTCCTCCCTCTTGAGTTTATCCCTCTCCTCCTCCATCCCATCCCTCTAGGTCATCACAGAGCACCAGGATGGGCTCCCTGTGAGAAAATCTTCAGGATCTGGAGGTTAGTTGAAGAATAGTTAGGACAGCAAAGCATAACCATAAAAGAAAGAAAAATGGATAAGTCAGACTTGATCAAAATTTAAAACTCTTACTCTGTAGAAGACCTCATTAAAAGGATGAGAAGACAAAAGAGTCATATGTAGAATACTTAAGGACCCTCAAAACTCAACAGTTAAAACAATCAATTCAAAAATGGGCAAAAGACATGAAGAACTACTTCACCAAAGAGGATATACTCTTAATAGTAGTGGCAGAGAAGTGCATTGAGAAGATATTCAATATCACTTGCTATTAGGGAAATGAAAATTTATGCCATGGTTAGTTATCACTGTATACCTGTTAGAATAGCCAAAATAAAAAATAACAATGCTTAATACTGATGAGGATACAAAGAAACTAGATCTTTCACGTATTACTGGTAGGAATATGAAACAGAACAGGCACTGGAAAATAACTTGATAGTTTCTTTTAAAACTAAATGTACACTTACCAGCAATCCTACTGTTGGGCATTACACCCAGTAAAACGAGAACTTAGGTTCACACAAAAACATGTGCCTTATTGTTCATACCAGCTTTATTTGTAATAGCCATGGATTATACCAACCAACATGTCCTACAATAGGTAAATGGCTAAACAAACTGTGGTACATCCATACTATGGAGTACAATAATAGCAATAAAAAGGAATGATCTACTGATATATATCACAGCTTGGATGGATCTCAAGGACATAAGGCCACATGATGTGTGTGATTCCATTTATGTGACATTCTCAAAATGACACAATTATGATGATGGAGAACAGACATTTGTTGCCAGGGATTTGGGAAGATTGGGTGTGACTATAAAGAGATAGCACCAAGGGATATCTTTGCAGTGATGGAATAGTTTGTATCTTGATTGTGATAGCTAGAGTAATCCACATGTGTCATGAAATGACATTGAATATACATCCATTATACCCATGTCAGTTTCCTGGTCTTGATATTGTATTATATTGATATAAGATGTGACTATTGGGGCAAACTTTCAAGGGTGAATGGGGCTTCTCTGTACTATCTTTGCAACTTCCGGTAACTCTTCTGTTTCAAAATAAAAAGGTAAAAAAATAACCCTATTTTAATTAATATGTATGGTCCAGAAAATTCAGTCCTGTAAAATGCAACGTTATGCTGCTGCTGCTGCTGTTAAGTCACTTCATTCGTGTCCGACTCTGTGCGACCCCATAGACGTTATGCTACTTGCGGATTAATGAAATGACTAGGTTGAGCTACACTAGAACGTAGTTAGAAGCTCTGGGGGTGTGGCTTTGAGCTCCAAATCTACCTCCACCCCCAACCTCCCCATCCCATCTGGTAGCAGTTGTCTGCTTTGGTTTTAATATTGCCAAGGGCATTTCTAGGTCTTATGGCTGGCTGGTGGACTCCCAGGACAATCCCATTGATTCAAAGAATCTCCCAGTTAACAACTGTTTCATGAGCCACACCCAGGGAGACTGATCCAAGAAAGTACTAGGAGTGCTGAGATCTACCCTCCTGCTTCCTTAGGTTCCTGGGAGGGATTGCTGGCTATTTTTTACCAAGTTCTCTCTCCCCTCCATTGTATCATACTATCCCTCTTCTACCAGAGGAACTATAAACATCCTTATTTGAGAACAAGGTGTTGAATCGACTGTTACAGCTAAGTGCATATTATCCAAACATGTATATGATAAAATGTTCCCGTTTTTGTAACAGTTTTCAGTCCAAGGTTTAGTGTATCTTATGTTTCTGAGATTTTGCTTATGAAGAGTGTTTTATGTCCTTTGTAAAAAGCTATTGAGCCAAGCTTCCAATAATATGAGGAAAAATAAAAGAAGAACCAGAAAAGTTATGTTATCCTTGCTTTCTAAACTAAAGGGCATAAAATTCGAAATGATCCTACAGATTCTTTTGGAAAGAATATTAAGCAATCATCTGGGTTATACCCCTACCATATAGTGGGACGATCAACATATCTGACTGATGGAGTAATTTCATGCCATTTTACATACTGACTTCATTCATAATCATTTCATCACATATTTACTTGGGGAAAACAATATTTGCAATAGATAAAAAATTTGAATTTACTTTGCGCTAACATTAAGTTTAAGTGATTTGTGTATATTCTCTCTCTCTTGGAGAAGGAAATGACAACCCACTCCAGTATTCTTGCCTGGAGAATCCCATGGTCGGAGGAGCCTGGTGGGCTACAGTCCATGGGGTCGCTGTGAGGGTACATGGGATACAAAGAAGAGTAGATGCAGGTGACGGCATCTGTCTCTCTAACAGAGCAGACAAACATGTAAGTAGCAGTGTTCAAGAGATTAATGGGAATATGAGGACAGAGCTGTGACAGTGCTTTTTCTGTTTGGGAAGGGTGAGGAAAGACTTCCCAAAGCACAAATGAATCCTACTGCTGAATGTTACTGGTTAATAGGATTTTACTGCCAGGGAACAAGCTAGAGGAAAAGAGTATTTCTGTTCTAGGCAAAAGGAATAACATGTGCAGAGATTTACTTCCTTTAGAAGAAAAAAAGACATAGACTTTTAAAGTTGAAGAGGTTATCCAAGGTATTTTATTTTGACATACTTACTTTATATAAAATTAAATGGAAGCTCTTGAAGCTAAATCTATTTATCCAGTATTTCTCAGAAATTACAGTATCACTTGAAATATTCTTTGAAATACAAATGAACTATGTAGTTCAGAACACATTTTGGTCATTATATTACTCTATTCCACAAAAGAAGGTTCTTCCTTGTGTTTTCTTTGTTTAGAAATCTGCTTTACTTTCAAGCTAAAATGTAATTAGGTATTATTTCTATTTCTCTTAAAACTTTTTATTATTAAAAATTCTAACAATTCAGAAAAAATCAGAATAATATTAAAAACATCTTTATCTTACCACCAAGAATTAATTGAATGCTAACATTTCCACCCCCCCCCCTTTTTTTTTTTTGAAGAAATAAAACAATTTAGGAACAATTGAAATCCTCTTTGTATCTTTTTCCAATCTTATACTTGTCATCCTTTTCTGGAGAGAATGCTGTGAGGTTGGTGAATATATATTCTTATGTTTGTACCCATAAACAACATGAAATGTAAATAATGATATAATAGATGTACTTTTTCCATCTTTCATGATGTGTGGTATTCATTTAAATGCATTTTTTCATATGAACTCAAAATAAAACATAGCCCAGGTGAGTGGACAACATACTATAGTTAATAGTAGAGATTTCTCAAGCCTCTCCTGCCTTCTAAGATGGTCTCCACTCTGTCTATGGAGTGTGTTTCTTTAGATAAACCTTCTTTCACTTAAAAAAAAAATAGTGGGGATTTGCTGTTGTGTTATGATTTTGTCCTCCTGTGTTCTCTTCTTGATACCTAAAATACCACTGTCTTCTAGTTAATTCTGCATTGTGTTTTGGAAGAATGTAATTCTTTCATTCCGTAGGTTTTCAAATGTATTTTCAAAGACTTTTGTTGGGAAAACAGTTATTTCTGTGGGCTTATATCTCTCACATTAGCTCTTTTAATTCTTCTCTACTGAGATCACTGTAGCAGAAGTACTCTGTAGTAGAGTCAGATGACCAAGAAATGACTATACCATGTGGTAGGAAGTCTCCCTTCACACGTGTATTGCTGGCAAGACAACAAAACTAGGTAGTAAGAAGTCAGTCATGATGTGTGGGGAGAGTTAGCCTCTGAAAATGCCATGACAAGACAATCCAGAAAGAGGATGTTTATCTGAACTTCTAAAAGAGCTTAGAAGACCTTTTACCAAGGACCTGGCCATGGCATAAGGGATGATAGAGGAAGAGATAGAAATCTTATTGTGGGAGAAAGGATTGCTATGGGTGTTGAGAACACATTTTTTACCCTTTGATTCTTTGTACCAAGTGTAATTAGCAGTAAATGTTTTAAGTTCATGACACTCAGCTAGAATACCACTAAACATATGTGGCAATTGAAGAGCATGATAAATACAAAGCATCTCCTTGTTTCTGTTCCTCACCTTCTTATAAGGGTGAGAAACTAGAAATCTGCACAAATGCTTGTACTAGGCAAACCAGTTAGTCCTAACCTCACTGGTGTTTTAATTCTGAATTAACGGTCCCCAAAGAAGGGAACAGCAAACTTCTTCAGTATTCTTGCCTTGAGAACCCCATGAACAGTATGAAAAGGCAAAATGATAGGATACTGAAAGAGGAACTCCCCAGGTCAGTAGGTGCCCAATATGCTACTGGAGATCAGTGGAGAAATAACTCCAGAAAGAATAAAGGGATGGAGCCAAATTTAAAACAATACCCAGCTGTGGATGTGACTGGTGAGAGAAGCAAGGTCTGATGCTGTAAAGAGCTATATTGCATAGGAACCTGGAATGTCAGGTCCATGAATCAAGGCAAATTGGAAGTGGTCAAACAAGAGATGGCAAGAGTGAACGTCGACATTCTAGGAATCAGCGAACTAAAATGGACTAGAATGGGTGAATTTAACTCAGATGACCATTATATCTACTACTGCGGGCAGGAATCCCTCAGAAGAAATGGAGTAGCCATCATGATCAATAGAAGAGTCCAAAATGCAGTACTTGGATGCAATCTCAAAAACGACAGAATGATCTCTGTTCGTCTCCAAGGCAAACCATTCAATAACACAGTAAGCCAAGTCTATGCCCCAACCAGTAACGCTGAAGAAGCTGAAGTTGAACAGTTCTATGAAGACCTACAAGACCTTTTAGAACTAACATCCAAAAAAGATGTCCTTTTCATTATAGGGGACTGGAATGCAAAAGTAGGAAGTCCAGGAACACCTGGAGCAACAGGCAAATTTGGCCTTGGAATGCGGAATGAACCAGGGCAAAGACTAATAGAGTTTTGCCAGGAAAATGCACTGGTCATAGCAAACACCCTCTTCCAACAACACAAGAGGAGACTCTACACATGGACATCACCAGATGGTCAACACCGAAATCAGATTGATTATATTCTTTGCAGCCAAAGATGGAGAAGCTCTATACAGTCAACAAAAACAAGACCAGGAGCTGACTGTGGCTCAAATCATGAACTCCTTATTACCAAATTCAGACTGAAATTGAAGAAAGTAGGCAAAACCGCTAGACCATTCAGGTATGACCTAAATCAAATCCCTTATGATTATATAGTGGAAGTGAGAAATAGATTTAAGGGCCTAGATCTGATAGATAGAGTGCCCGATGAACTATGGAATGAGGTTCGTGACATTGTACAGGAGACAGGGATCAAGACCATCCCCATGGAAAAGAAATGCTAAAAAGCAAAATGACTGTTTGGGGAGGCCTTACAAATAGCTGTGAAAAGAAGAGAGGCGAAAAGCAAAAAAGAAAAGGAAAGATATAAGCATCTGAATGCAGAGTTCCAAAGAATAGCAAGAAGAGATAAGAAAGCCTTCTTCAGCAATCAATGCAAAGAAATAGAGGAAAAGAACAGAATGGGAAAGATGAGAGATCTCTTCAAGAAAATTAGAGATACCAAGGGAAGATTTCATGGAAAGATGGGCTTGATAAAGGACAGAAATGGTATGGACCTAACAGAAGCAGAAGATATTAAGAAGAGATTGCAAGAATACACAGAAGAACTGTACAAAAAAAATCTTCATGACCCGGATAATCACGATGGTGTGATCACTCATCTAGAGCCAGACATCCTGGAATGTGAAGTCAAGTGGGCCTTAGAAAGCATCAGTACGAACAAAGCTAGTAGAGGTGATGGAGTTCCAGTTGAGCTATTTCAAATCCTGAAAGATGATGCTGTGAAAGTGCTGCACTCAATATGCCAGCAAATTTGGAAAACTCAGCAGTGGCCACAGGACTGGAAAAGGTCAGTTTTCATTCCAATCCCAAAGAAAGGCAATGCCAAAGAAAAACTACCACACAATTGCACTCATCTCACATGCTAGTAAAGTAATGCTCAACATTCTCCAAGCCAGGCTTCAGCAATATGTGAACTGTGAACTTCCTGATGTTGAAGCTGGTTTTAGAAAAGGCAGAGGAACCAGAGATCAAATTGCCAACATCTGCTGGATCATGGAAAAAGCAAGAGTTCCAGAAAAATATCTGAGAGTTCCAGAAAAACGTCTATTTCTGCTTTATTGACTATGCCAAAGGCTTTGACTGTGTAGATCACAATAAGCTGTGGAAAATTCTGAAAGAGATGGGAATACCAGACCACCTGACCTGCATCTTGAGAAATCTGTATGCAGGTCAGGAAGCAACAGTTAGAACTGGACATGGAACAACAGACTGGTTCCAAATAGGAAACGGAGTACATCAAGGCTGTATATTGTCACCCTCCTTATTTAACTTCTATGCAGAGTACATCATGAGAAACGCTGGACTGGAAGAAACACAAGCTGGAATCAAGATTGCTGGGAGAAATATCAATAACCGCAGATATGCAGATGACACCACCCTTATGGCAGAAAGTGAAGAGGAACTCAAAGCCTCTTGATGAAAGTGAAAGAGGAGAGTGAAAAAGTTGGCTTAAAGCTCAACATTCAGAAAACCAAGATCATGGCATCTGGTCCCATCACTTCATGGCAAATAGATGGGGAAACAGTGGAAACAGTGTCAGACTTTATATTTTGGGGCTCCAAAATCACTGCAGATAGTGACTGCAGCCATGAAATTAAAAGGCACTTAATCCTTGGAAGAAAAGTTATGACCAACCTAGATAGCATATTCAAAAGCAGAGATATTACTTTGCCGACTAAGGTCCGTCTAGTCAAGGCCATGGTTTTTCCAGTAGTCATGTATGTATGTGAGAGTTGGACTTGAAGAAGGCTGAGTGCCGAAGAATTGATGCTTTTGAAGTGTGGTGTTGGAGAAGACTCTTGAGAGTCCCTTGGACTGCAAGGAGATCCAACCAGTCCATTCTGAAGGAGATCAGCCCTGGGATTTCTTTGGAAGGAATGATGCTAAAGCTAAAACTCCAATACTTTGGCCACCTCATGCGAAGAGTTGACTCACTGGAAAAGACTCTGATGCTGGGAGGAATTGGGGGCAGGAGGAAGAGGGGAAGACAGAGGATGAGATGGCTGGATATCACTGACTCGATGGACGTGAGTCTGAGTGAACTCTGGGAGTTGGTGATGGACAGGGAGGCCTGGCATGCTGTGATTCATGGGGTCGCAAAGAGTCGGACACGACTGAGCGACTGAACTGAACTGAAGCAGTAGCAACAGAATAATGGCAGGGGAGGTGGGGATTAGTTTTTATCATTCCAGCTCGTACATTTTGAAGATTAACAATTCTGGCACATGGTCACAGGAGAGCTTATCTAAAAATACCAAATTGTATAAATGAAAGGAAACACTCATTCCCTAAGAAACTCATTCTTCTTGGAGTCAGGCCCAGCTTTTGTTTCCTTCTGTTGGTTTAACATATATAGGAAGGAAAACATGAAACATTCTGGTACTTTAGAACTCTCTGATGTTAAATAATGCACCATTGTATAACTAGTGCTAGAATACAGGTGAGTTTCACATGGGGAATGTTTAAAAGGAAACAAGATGCAGATTTGTGTGTGTGTGTGTGTGTGTGTGTGTGTGTACATATGTGTGTGTGTATGTGTGTGTATGATCAATTGATTTTTTACAAGGTTAAGAAGCAGTCTAATGAAGAAAGATTAATCTTTCCAACAAATGATACTGGAACAGTACAAACAAAGCCAAAAAACACCCAAAAGCCCTTGCCTCATAACTAAACATAGGCCTTGAAGATAAGTGAAAGAGAGGAGATGGTAAGAGACTCACTGTATAGAAATGAAGTAATAAAACTCCCATGAGAATAGAAATATCTAAATGGTAGAAGGAATAACTGGAAGACAAATCTTTTGAGTGAGAAGCATTATGTATTGTAGGAAATGTGTATATGTTATAGCTAAATATTCATTTAACCCACTGGCTTATTAAGCATGCTACTATTCACAGAGCAATCTAACTGTGTTAGATTGGAGGGGTATTATAAAGACCCTTTGCGGGACTCGTATGTAAACAATTACAGAACATGATAAGTGCTATCATGGTGCCAGGGAAGCTCAGAGGAAGGGACTGGCTAATTTGTACACTCATCCTGAATGGGCTTCCTTTGCCAACCCACTGAGCACTGAGTACACGGAAGAATGTTAGTTGATCCACTGTCCTTTTGAGCACTTTGGGAAATTGTTCATTTGATAGCTAAAATCCAATAAGGGATCTCTTCCATCCAGTGCAATTTGAATCATGATAATTACCTCAGGCTGAAAGAATAGACAAAGTGAAGGAACCTGATGTGGTTTCCCTTTATTCTTCCTTTGAATTGTCATTTGATCACTTTTAAGTGGGTAGTCTTTCTCTTGCCTCTAGTTCTGTACAATGTCTATCACACAAGGAAAGCAGCAAAGGAATTTTTTAAAGACTGCCAAAACTCTATAGAAATGAAAGAATGCCTTTTTTTTTTTTTTTTTACCTAAAGGAGTCTTTGTGATACTCTATGCACAGACAAAGGGAAGTTGGAGTTGCATGTGATCACTTTGGCCAACCTTTTGTGGATTTTCTAATGCACATTCTCTTGCTCTTTGAAGAATGCAACTTGTACTCACACTTTCCTGAACGCAAGTACTACTTTTATTCTCCCCTAGTCTCTGTCACATAACAAGAGCGTTGGTGGAAATTACTTTTCCATAAAAAGAACTGTGCCACCTACTCTTCAAATGCCACTGATTAAGAAAATCATTGATTGATTTTCCCTAGGGAATAAATTAGGCTTTCCCCTGAGAGCGGAAAAAATAAATAATGGGATATAAAGAATGAAGTTTGCTGTGTGTTATGGGGAAAATGTTTATGCAGTTGCCATGGAAATAACATGTAGGCATTTAAACCAGGAGCTTATGATATCTCTGTATTTGCCAAATATAAATCAGATATGAGTTGCATTCATTCTTTTTCTTGGCTCACATTTAGTCTGACATGTGTGGTTATGTAAAATATGCTCCTGCTTTAGCATATTTGCTTAATATTTGCAGGAAATGTATAATACAAGAGGCTGCCATGTTTTAAGATCGTATAATTAAGGCATAGAAATAAAACTAAGGGAAGCAATTCTCAGCAAATGATTCCTAAAAACAAATAGTAACAATCAGAGTGCTTGAGGCTGGATTTTCCTGTGACATTCATAATTAACAAAGCTAATTAATTTTTTCTTAATGAAACATTCACAACATTGGACCTGATTAGTGCTAGCTAATTGTTTGTGAGTAATGTCAGATGCCAAGAATGCACAATTTGAGACTTTATTCTTATTTTAATGTATGTGATTTCATTTCACAAGTGGCATAAAACACAACAGCCAGTGTTTCTGAATTATTACACTTTTCTGTCACACGACATCAGTTAGCCTTCAATTTCATGCTTTCTAAGGGAGGCATGATAGAAATCTAGAGAGGGCGTATATGAATTTTGAAGATACAGAAAATTTGATACAGTTTTCCAGTGCTTGAACTTTTTTTTTTTACTAATTCTGAAGATAATACAGACAATGCAAACTGTACCAGAAGCCACTGCCTCTTATGAGGCACACAAACCAGAACAATAGGAAAACCTAAAAATGATTAGAATATGCTTCATTCATGGAAAATGGGGGGTTACCCAATTAATTCTAATAACTCATCTTTTTATGTCAATTTTGCTACCCATTTCATAGCCCATAAGTTTATTATTTCCTCACTTAGATTTCCTCTAAGATATCATGTGCTTTGTAAGCAGATAGCCTAGAGGCCTAATGTCTTATTAAAACAGTAATTGCTTATATGGTCCAATAAATATAATAGTAATTTAATGAGGCCAAATATTTGCACAGATGGAGCAATAGGAAAGGGCTAATCAGGGAAAGTTTTTCAGAGGAAGTAAGTTTTGAGTCAAAATTCAAAGATCTTTCTGAGGGCATTTTAGCAGTATATATCTATTTTTAAAATATGTATATATATACCTATAAATTTTAAGGAGAGAAGATGTTTGCAAAGATTTAATTAGAAGTATATTACTCTCTCTCTTTGTATATATATATATATGACACATGTATTGACTGCATTGTGTACAGCATGCTGTGGGATCTTAGTTCCCCGACCAGCAGTTGAACCCATGCCCCCTACAGTGAAAACACAGAATCTTAACCTCTGGACCACCAGGGAAGTGTCCCCAAAAATATTTTCTAATTTCCTCTGAATATTCCTTTTGGCATAGATTGTTTGGACAGTTTCCAAGTATTTGGATATTTTTCTATCATCCTTCTGTTTTTAATTTCTCTTTTTTATGGACAGGGAACATTCTTGATTTCTATTCTTTTAAATTTCTTGAGATTTCTTTCATGACCTAGGATATGGTATATCTTGGTAAATGTTTCATATAAAATTGAACAGAATGTATATGCTGCCTTTGTTGGGTAAGTATCTATAAATGTCAGATTCAGTTGGTTGATGGCCTTGTTTAGGTCTTCTGTGTCATTGCTGTTTTTTCATTGTCGTTTACTGAGAGAGAAATGCTGAGATTACCAAATGTAATTGTAATTTATCTGTTTGTTTCTCCTTTCAGATCTGTCAGTTTTTGCTTCATGCATTTTGAATCTCTCTTGTTAGGTGCATACACATTTAAAATTGCTATGTCTTCTTGGCGAATTGACATTTTTTAGTATATAAGGTTACTCTTCGTTCCTGTTAATTTTCTTTACCCTGAAGTCTCCTTTGATAATATAACCACTCCAGCTTTATGTTTATTAGTGGCTTCATGTCTGTCTATCTTAAAAAAAAATAAAAGTTTAATCTACCTGTAAAATTATATTTGAAGTGTATATCTTGTAAATACCAAATAATTGAGTCATGATTTTCCAGCTCCATTCTGATAATCTCTTTAATGTGTATACTATTTGCATTTAATGTAATTGACATATTTTTATTTTATTTATTTGTTTTTGGCTGCACTGAGTCTCGGTTCCTGTGTATGGGCTTTCTCTAGTTGCAGTGAGTGGGGACTACTGTCTAGTTGCTGTGTGTGGGCTTCTGACTGTGACAGCTTCTCTTGTTGCAGAGCACAGCCTCTAGAGCACAGGCTCAGTAGTTGTGGTGTATGGGATTAGTTGCTCCACAGCATGTGGAATCTTCCCCAGTTAGGAATCAAACCTGTGTCCCCTGCATTGGCAGGTGGATTTTTATCCACTGTACCACCAGGAAAGTACTTCTTGTTGCTCTTGTTATTGTTCAGTCAGTCATGTCCAACTCTTTGTGATCCCATGGACTGAAACATGCCAAGCTTCCCTGTCCTTCACTATCTCCTGGAGTTTGCTCAAACTCATGTCCATTGAGTCTGTGATGCCATCCAACATCTTTCTTCTGTCGCCCCCTTTTCCTCCTGCCCTAATCTGTTCCAGCATCAGGGTCTTTTCCAATGAGTTGACTCTTTCCATCAGGTAGACAGAGTATTGGCATTTCAACTTCAGCATCAGTCTTTCCAATGAATATTCAAGGTTGATTTCCTTTAGGATTGACTGGTTTGATCTCCTTGCAGGCCAAGGGACTGTCAAGAGTCTTCTTCAACACCACACTTCAAAAGCATCAATTTGTGGTCCCTCAGCCTCCTTTATGGTCCAACTTTCACATCTGTACATGACTAGTGGAAAAACCATACCTTTGACTAGATGGACCTTTGTCAGCAAAGTGATGTCTCTGCTTTTTAATATGCTATCTAGGTTTGTCATAGTTTTTCTTCCAAGGAGCAAGCGTCTTTTAATTTCATGGTTGCAGTCACCATCTGCAGTGATTTTGGAGCCCCAAAAAATAAAGTCTGTCACTGTTTCCATTATTTCCCAGTCTATTTGCCTTGAAGTGATGGGACTGGATGCCATGATCTTCATTTCTTGAATGTTAAGTTTTAAGCCAACTTTTTAACTTACCTCTTTCACCTTCATCAAGAGGCTCCTTAGTTCCTCTTCACTTTCTGCCATAAGGGTGGTGTCATCTGCATATCTGAGGTTATTGATATTTCTCCTGGCAATCTTGATTCCAGCTTGTGCTTCATCCAGCCTGGCATTTTGCATGATGTACTTACTCTGTGTATAAGTTAAATAAGCAGGGTGGCAATATACAGTCTTGACGTACTCCTTTTCCAATTTTGAACCAGTCCATTTTTCCATGTCCAGTTCCGTTGCTTCTTGACCTGCATACAGATTTCTCGGGAGGCAGGTAAGGTATTCCTTAAGGTATTCTGAAAGATGATATTCCCATCTTGCAGAATTTTCCAGTTTATTGTGATCCACACAGTCAAAGGCTTTAGTGTAGTCAATGAAGCAGAATTAGATGTTTTTCTGGAATTCTCTTGCTTTTTCTATGATCCAATGGATGTTGGCAATTTGATCTCTGGTTCCTCTGCCTTTTCTAAATCCATCTTGTACATCTGGAAGTTCTTGTTTCACTACTGTTGAAGCCTAGCTAGGGAAGTCCTAATTGACATATTTGAATTTAGGTGTACTGTTTATCTTCTGTTTGTTATCTCTGTTTTTTTAATATTTTTTTCTCTTTCCTAACTAATTTGAACATTTTCTGTTATTCTGCTTAACTTACCTATTATGTGTTTTGCTCTTTGTCTTTGTAGACACTCTTTTAAGGATTACAAGGTACATACTAAACTTGTACAACCAGTATTTTGCTATTTCAAGTAAAATGTAGAAATCTTATCACCATAAAAATGACTTCATCTTTGCCCCCTTTAGGTTATGTTTCTTATATATTACACTACATGCAATGAAAACTCTATCAGACAATATAATTTTTTGCTTTCAGATGTCAAACATAAGGAATTCAAGAGGAAAGAATAGTCTGTTATGTTTATCTAGATTTTTACAGTTTCTCTTCCTCTTTCTTTATTCCTAATCATCCAAACTTCCTACTGATAGCTTCTCTCTGAACAACAGAAAAAGCAATTATTTTATAGCATGTCTGCTGGCAACCTTTTCTCTTGTTCTCATTCATCTAAAGCATCTATATCTGACCTTTACACGTGAAGGACATTTTTGTTGAATGTAGAATCCTTAGTTGATAGTTCAGTTCTTTCAAGGCTTTAAAAATAATGTGTTACTTCCTGTTACTATTCTCCGCTGTTTCTGGTGAGAAATCTTAAGTCATTCTTGTTGATTCCCTAAAAGCATTGTTTTTCTTTGGCTAGTTTCTACTTTTGTTTCTTAGTTTTCATCAAGTGTGATTATGATATCCTGGGTTTAGATATCTTTGTGCTTATCCTTTACTAAATTCCCTGGGCTTTTTAAATCTGTAGCTTTGATTCTTTTGCCGTATTTTTAGCACCATATTCTTTTTTTTTTTTTCACAATTCAAAAAATTTTTTTAAATGGAGAATTGTTTCACAATGTTGTTTTGGTTTCACAATGCCATACGACAATGTGAATCTGCCATAAGCATACATATGCCACCTCCCTCCTGAGCCTCCCTCGCACCTCCCACCCCATCCCACCCTCCAGGCTATCACAGAGCACGCTGAGCTCCCTGTAGCACCATGCTTTTTTCTTTCCTTCTGAGCCTCCAGTAACATTGATGATAGGCCTTTGGTTATTTTTGGTCTCTGAAGCTGTCTTCTTTTTCTTTTCTGTTACTCAAATTTATTTCTGTCATTCAGATTGTATAATTTTTATTAACTATCCTCAAATTCATTGAATTTTTCCTTTATCATCGGCTGTTGAGCCTTCCCAGTGGATTTTTCCATTTAAAATGCTGTATTTTTCAATTCCAAAATTTCCATTTAGTTTTTCTTCATATCTTCTATCTCTTTTCTGTGACTTTCTAACTTTCCATTTGATTCAAAAGTTTCTACCATTGTATGTATTTCACAAGTATTTTTTAATGGGTAATTAAATGTCTTTGTCAGATAACTTTACCATCTATGTCATCTTGACACTGGCATCTGTTGATTGTCTTTTCCCATGGGGTTCTTTATATGCCAGGTAATTTTGAATATCATGAACATTTTGAATAGTATGAGTCTCTGGACCGTCAGTTATTAATATGTTAAACCAATCTGCTGTTTTTATTCCTACAACATGCACTTGCCTACAGGTTCTGATACCTGATGCATGACATGATTTTTATTGTTTTCCCTCTTCTCCCTCCCTCCCTAGACACTTGGCTTTCAGTTTCTCTGGTCTGCTAATTCACTTCATTCTCTCACAAATATTTATTTAGTACTCACAGTGTGCTGAGCATGGTTCTAGGCACTGACTATTCATCCAGGAATAAAACAGACAAAAATGCCCATCTTCATGGAACATATATTCTAGAAGAGGGGAATAAACATCAACAATGAGCCTAATTATTAAGTTGCATTACACATTATTAGGTGTAAAGTAGATGTTAATGTTTTATGGACAAAAGTATAGTATGATAGATTGGAAGTAGTAGACAGGTCATGGAAATATTAAATATGTTAGTAAGGATAGGGCTCATTGACAAGGGAATATTTGAGCAAGAAAAATGTGTATGTCCAACCAAAAGTTCTTGTAAGAGTAATTATATAGGAAACTAAACAGAACAGTATTTATATGATTACTGGTTATTTATCCCTCAAGTTATTTGCTCTTGTATTTTCCCAAGTGAAATAAAAGATAATTTTTTGTAATGCAACTATAATCAATTTCTTCTTGTAATTTCTAAATCTTTTTTTGCTGTGTGTGTCCTCTTTAAGCAAGACCCAGAATAGTCTTAATAACTTGTAATAAGAGGCATCAGAATTTTTTTCTTATTCATATATTTATTTTTATTGAGGTAAAATTGATATAACATAAAATTAACCATTTTAAGGTCATAATTCAATAGCATTTAGTACATTCGCAAGGTTGTATAACCAGCACCTCTGTCAAGTTTCAAAACATTTTCATCAACCCCAAAAGAAATCCCTTATCCATTAAGCAGTCATTCTTTATTCCCTCTCTTCACCCAGCCCTTGTCAACTCCTACTCTGCTTTCTATCTGTATTGTTTTAACTATTCTTGATATTTCACATGAAAGTACTAATATATGTGATCTTATATATGTTACTTCTTTTACTTAGCATAATGTTTTTGAATTTCAACTACACTTGTAGCATGCATCAGTGCTTCATTCATTTTTATGGCTGAATAATATTCCATTGTACATTATGATCTGGGGCTTCCCAGGTGATGCTGGTGGTGAAGAACCCAACTGCCAGTGCAGGAGACATAAGAGACTCAGGTCTGATCCCTGAGTCAGGAAGATCCCCTGGAGAAGGAAATGGCAACCCACTCCTGTATTATTGCCTGGAGAATTCCCATGGACAGAGAAGCCTGGTACGCTACAGTCCATAAGGTTGCAAAGAATCAGACATGACTGAAGCGACTTAGCATGCACTTATTTTTGTTTTGTTTATTCATTCTGCATTTTGTTTATTCATTCGTCAGTGGACACTTGCGTTGCTTCTACATTGAACATAATGCCACTGTGAACATTCGTATTGAAACACAACATTCATATTTGTTTGAGTCCCTTTTCTCAGTTCTGAGTCGGACATGACTGAGCGACTGAACTGAACTGAACTGAATGGTAATTCTGTGTTTAAATTTTGAGGAACCATCACACTGTTTTTCATAGTAGCTGTACCATTTTACATTCCTGTCAGAAATTTACAAGATCCATATGCTCACCAATTCTAGGTTGTTGGGTTTTTTTTGTCTTTATGATTATGGCCATGCTAGTAGATTGAAGTGGTATCTCATGGTTTTGATTTGCATTTTACTTGTAACTAATGATGCTGAGTATCTTTTTGTTTACTTGTTGGCCATTTCTATATCATTTTTGGAGAAATGTATTCAAGTCCTGTGCTAATTTTTTAATTGAGTTGCTTTTCTTTCTGCTGCTGTGTTGTGAGAGTTCTTTATATATCCTAAATACAAATCTTTTATTAGATATGTGATTTGTAAATATTTTCTCCCATTCTGTAGTTTTTTTCATTTTCTTGATAGTGTCTTTTGATGCACAAAAGATTTAAAAAACTTTTCTTTTATTTCTTACATTTTTTGGTATCATATCTAAGTATCCATTATCAAAGTCAAAATAATGAAACTTTCCCCTGTGTTTTCTTCTAAAAGCTTTATAGTTTTAGTGCTTGCATTTAGGTTGTTGATCCATTTTAAATTAATTTCTGTATATGATGTGAGGTAGGGGGTCCAACTTCATTCTTTTACATGTTGATAGTAGTTTTACCAGCACTGTTTGTTAAAGAAACTATTATTTAGCCCACTGAATGATCTTGGCACACTTGTCAAAACTCAGGTGACTACCAATGTATGGGTTTATTTCTGAACTGCTAATTCTGTTCCATTTGTCTGTTCTTATGCCAGTACCACACTATGTTGATTACTCTAGCTTTGTAATAAGTTTTGAACTGGAGAAGTGTGAATCTTTCCATTTTTTTCCATCCGAGTGTCTTGGTTATTCAGGGTCTCTTGAGATTCCATATGAATTTTATGATTAACTTGTCAATTTCTAAATAAAGGAAACAGGTTTTGATGGGGATTGCATTGAATCACAAGATCAACTTTGGGAATAATGATATCTTAACAATATTAAGTTTCCCAGTCCATGAACATAGAATGCTTTTTTATTTATTTAGGTTTCCTTTAATTTCTTTAATTAATGTTTTGTAGTTTTTAGTGTACAATCTTGCACTTCCTTGGTTTTCTTCCTATTTTATTCTTTTTCATTCTATTGTAAATGGAATTGTTTTCTTGATATCATTTTCATGCTCATTTTTAGTGTTAGAAATACAAGTGACTTCTTTTTGTGTAGATCTTGTGTCTTGAAACTGCCAAATTCTTTTATTAGTTCTCATAGTTGTGTGTGTGTGTCTATTCTTTAGGATTTTCTACCTGTAAGATCTTCTTGTCTGTGAGTTACTTGTCATTTACTGTGTCTTTCACTCCCACTGTTAAGATATTAAAGTTCCCGGGACTTCCCTGGTTGTCCAGTGCCTAAGACTCCACACCCCCAATGCAGGGGAGCCCAGATTCAATCCTTGGTCATGGAACTAGATCCCACATGCCACAACCAAGAGTTTACATGATGCAACTAAAGATCCTGCATGGCACAACTAAGCAAAACTAAGATACTAGAGTTCCAGTTATTCTACATTCTCTCCAGTATTTGGTGTTATTACACTGGATCACTTTCGCCATTCTACTGAACTTGTGATGGTATTTTATTGAAATTTTAGTTTGCTTTTCACTGGTGACTAACGACATTGAACACTTTTCCATGTTTCTTGGCCATAGAATTTGTTTTTGAAAATCAGTGTCAGATAGTTTAAGATGTTATTGTCAAATTGACTATTAGTATTGATGTAGGTCTAATTTTACAGTAAAGATTTGAGAAATTAAGTCCTATTATGTAATATATATGAACATTAATAACTTCTGGACATTTAAACATTTTACAGAACAAGGAAAAATAATTTTCCTTTATTGTTGATATGGGAATAATCATAGCTATGATTGGGCATGGGTTAACAATTTTTAAAGAATTCAGTTAATATTACTTATTAAGTGGTACGTTATGCCAAGTGGCCTACTTGTGCTTCTGAATGATACAGAGATAGAAATATGCACATTTACTTGCGCATCACTGTAAATCTGCAAATGGACATCACTGTGTTTGGCTAATATGTCTGAAAATGGAGTTGTCTCCAGCTGCTTGCTGTAATTTGGGTTGGATTGTTTCACGCATTAGAGACACTCAGTTCAGTTCAGTTCAGTTCAGTTGCCCAGTCGGGTCCAACTCTTTGCAACCCCATGAATCACAGCATGCCAGGCCTCCTTGTCCATCACCAACTCCCGGAGTTCACTCAAACTCACATCCATCAAGTCAGTGATCCCATCCAGCCATCTCATCCTCTGTCATCCCCTTCTCCTCCTGCCCCCAATCTCTCCCAGCATCAGTCTTTGGCCAACTCTTCGCATGAGGTGGCCAAAGTACTGGAGTTTCAGCTTCAGCATCAGTCCTTCCAAAGAACACCCAGGGTTGATCTCCTTCAGAATGAACTGGTTGGATCTCCTTGCAGTCCAAGGGACTCTCAAGAGTCTTCTCCAACACCACACATCAAAAGCATCAATTCTTTAGCGCTCAGCTTTCTTCACAGTCCAACTCTCACATCCATACATGACCACTGGAAAAACCATAGCCTTGACTAGATGGACTTTTGTTGGCAAAGTAATATCTCTGCTTTTGGATATGCTGTCTAGGTTGGTCATAACTTTTCTTCCAAGGAGTAAGCGTTTTTTAAGTTGATGGCTGCAGTCACCATCTGCAGTGATTTTGGAGCCCCCCAAAATAAAGTCTGACACTGTTTCCACTGTTTTTCCATCTATTTCCCATGAAGTGATGGGACCAGATGCCATGATCTTTGTTTTCTGAATGTTGAGCTTTAAGCCAACTTTTTCACTCTCCTCTTTCACTTTCATCAGGAGGCTTTTTAGTTCCTCTTCACTTTCTGCCATAAGGGTGGTGTCATCTGCATATCTGAGGTTACTGCTATTTTTCCTGGCAATCTTGATTCCAGCTTGTGTTTCTTCCAGCCCAGCGTTTCTCATGATGTACTCTGCATATAAGTTAAGTAAGCAGGGTGACAATATACCGCCTTGACATACTCCTTTTCCTATTTGGAACCAGTCTGTTGTTTCATGTCCAGTTCTAAGTGTTGCCCTTCCTGACCTGCATATAGGTTTCTCAAGAGGCAGATCAGGTGGTCTGGTATTCCCATCTCTTTCAGAATTTTCCAGTTTATTGTGATCTACATAGTCAAAGGCTTTGGCATAGTCAATAAAGCAGAAGTAGATGTTTTTCTGGAACTCTCTTCCTTTTTCCATGATCCAGCAATTAGAGACAGTAATTTTGGTTAATTTGTGGGTGCCACAGCTTTCTAGTTTAATTTCAAAGTACTCGTCTGCTTCTCACAAAATACTTAAATGAGTACAGACAGAAACATATAACCAGTTTGCCACTATTATAAGCTGCTGTTTTTACTCTCAGAAATTGAAATGTACGAATGAAGAATGGCTCAGAAACCTTGTAATAGCTTAGAGAGTTATCCTTTGAAAAGATATGCATTGAAATAAGAACATTAAAAGAGCCCAGGGGTACAATAAAATGTGGTAGGAACACTCTGTAAATCCCACAGTCTTAGTTTGGAATATCTGGAAATGATCGTAAACTCCTATAACAATTTTGTGACTTTTGGTATTAAATTTGTCATTTGTAAGATTTTAGCATATGAAGCGATATCTATTTTACTTGCTCTCTTTTCTAATGCCATGGGGTTTTGTCTGCTTTCTTATAAACGTATTTAGAAGAGCATAAATACATTTATTAGTCACTTGCTATTTGTCTTGCATGTTGCTAGTTTCTCTTCTTATATTATCTCTAATCGTTACCATAATCATGTAAATTCAATTTATAGATGGGAAACTAAGGCTCAAAAATTTGTTTCTTGCCTAAAGTTACAGACCACAGTAAGTGATAATTCTAATCCTAAAGCCTGTAGTTTTCCCACCATACCAATGGTTCTTACCCCAACCCAGTTAAAATGGCATTTCTGTTGTTAGATTTTAATATGTTTAAACAGCTCCCCCAGATTAATAATGTTCATCAGGGGTTAGAAAACACTGGATAATGCCCTGTGTTTACTGTTAAGAGACCATACTTCAGTAGAAGAGAAAATACAGGGAAAAACATCTTCCTTTAAAAGTATGTACAATATTGTCCATTTATCTGTGCCACAACATATCTGTTAAAAACTTCCAGTGCATGGTGGTACACTGAGAACATGCTAAAGCCTCCCTTTGATACTGTTTATTCCTAATAGGTTTCCCTCCTTCCTCCTCCAAAAAATACACAGTACTGATCAAACACAACTGTGAAAGGAAAACAAAAAGCAAAATTGGCAAAAACTCATGAAAAAAACCTTGAAAAGGGAATGGGAATGCAGATGAGGAAACACACACAGAAGTGGAATACTGTAAAGATGTGTGATCATAAGGCTGTGTTATGTCTAGCTTGCTGGACGAGCATACATATGGATCTACCTCTCCCAAACTTTATTTCTCCTTGGTGTGTATGGTGCAAAATCAGACAATGTGGGTGCTTTAAAAGCCAAAGCAGGGGCTTCCCTGGTGGTCCAATGGTTAAGAATTCACCTTGCAGTGCAGGGGATGCTGCTCTGATAGCTGGTCCAGGAACTAAGATCCCACATGGCACGGAGCAGCTAAGCTAGCACACCACAACTACTGAAACCCACTGGCTCAGCAGCACGTGTACCACAACTGCAGAGTCTGTGCACTGCAGTGAAAGAACCAGCATGACACAGTGAAGAGCCTGTGTGCCACATCTAAGACCCAATACAGCCAAATAAAGAAATAAAACACTTTTTAAAAGCCAAAGGAATTCCTCAATGTTGCCAATATCCAGAAAGGATAGGTAACACCCCCCCCCCCCCAAATAGTAACTATCCATGTTCACTACCCAGTGAAAGATTTTGCCTTTCCTCTGAAAAAATGCTTCTGTAATCACATCAGTCACAGACTAACAAGATATCTCTAAATCCTAAATGAAGATGATCCCACAAGTCAATATCACAAAATATTTAAAGAAAACTAATACCATGGTGGAAGGTTCCAAACTATAAAATGGAAGAACTAATACCCAAGGAATCAGAACAAAATAGAACAAAACAGAACTTTAGAATAAATATATTCTCAGAGACATGTAAGATGATATTACATTTATTAGAAAAGAAAAAAAAATTTTTAGAATCTTCCCCCTTTTAAAATTAATTTGTTTTTTATTGAAGGATAATTGCTTTACAGAATTTTGCTGTTTTCTGTAAATTTTAAAGCTTTTTGAAGTTAAAAACAGTTTAATAAGAAAGACCATAAAATTGGGAAGAGAAAGGATAAATAGGGAGGCATAGAGTCATCCATTCATCTCCATAAATGCTTAGAGAGATATATGGAATAACATTCAATTAATGTTAGCACTTTTCCTTTCTGAGTAATGGGATATTGGTTGGTTTGTTGCTTACTATTTTGTACTTTTGTATTACTAAACTTTTTATGGATGTATGTTTCATTCCATAAAAATTAAGTCACTTCATAAATTAAATTAATGAATTAAATAATTGACTTAAAGATTAAGAAAGAAATGATAAAACAATTCAAAGAAGATAAAGGTTCAAATTAATAAGGGTGAAATCAGAAATCAGCATGTTTTGATTGATTAAAACATCGATAACAGATTAATATTCATAAGTCTAGAAAAGAAAAGATACTAATCAATATTAGAAATTAAAAAATAAGCACAATTGAAGATACAGAGATTTGTAAAGTGGTAAGAACTGTATAAATGTGTATTAATGAAATGTGAAAGCCAAGATTCAGTGGGTAGTTTTTCAGAAATATGACTTATTCAATCACATGAAATGGTAAAAACCTTAAGTTAACTAATAATTATGAGAAGGAATTGAAAAAAAAAATTAAAGATTTGTCCCTACAATGGCCAAAGTTTTACAGGTGAGTTCTAGGAAACTTTTACAGACTTCCTGTGTAAGCTTGCATGATGTATAAAAAGATAGGACACTGCCCAATTGGTTTCATGATGATCATGTGACACTAATACCCAAACGAAACAGGGAGGACACAGGAAAAAGAGAGAGAGCAAGAAGTCAGCGAGCAGGGGAGGTGGTGAGAGGGAGGAAAAACTACAGGTCTATCTTATTTCTAGAGATAGGACTAAAAAAAATAAATAAGATATCAAAATGCTGAATTGTTTACTTGGTATTTACACTAAGAACGCAAAATGGACCAGCACTGTAAAATCTATCTGTATAACTTAGTTAGTTATTAGAGGAGAAAACTATGTAGTCGTCTCAGTAGCACCCCTAAAAAGCATTCAGTAAAATGTAAAAGTGTGGTTTTGGCATAGGGAAAGACAACTATATCAATAACAGAGTAAAGATTCTGAGACAGACCCATATCTGTCTCAGGTATCTGTATATCTCCCAACTTAAATATACAATACATGTGATACTTTAAATCAGTATATAAAGAATGGATTATTCAGTAAATGATGTGCGTTTAGGAAAATATATGAAAATTTTCATACCATTCACAAAAATAAGAATTAAATGTAGTAAAATTTTAAATATAAGAAATACTTTGCAAATGTTAGAAGAAAGTGTTTGTGACCATGAGGTACAGAAGGCCTTAAAATCAGCTATCAAGATCAAAAACCATTAAAAAAAAAATAGATGGCTCACTTAGATATGGCAAAATAAAAACTTCTCTATGACAAAAGAACCTTTAAACAAATTAAGAAGCTAAATGCCAGACTTAAAACATTTCAAATGGATAAAACAGCACAGTAATATATTCATAATACAAAAAAGGGAGGAAGAAATAGAAAAATGGGCAAAGAATATGATCAGGGAATTAAAAGAAAAGAAAATACCTAATAAACATTGGGAAAGATGTTCAATCTAATAGAAATGCAAATTTTTAAAGATAATGAAATTGTTTTTATCTACTGGATTGGCAGAAGTTTTTTGTTTTTTTTTTTTAATTGGTGTGTCCAGTGGTGGCAGGTATGTGGAGGAAAGGATATTCTCTTAGTAATTGTGGGCTTGTAAAATTGTTGAGTCATTATCTAGAAGAATTTGGCAGTATTTTGCATACTGTTTATAATTCATTAAAAAAACTCTGAAATACATTCTTATTTAATCCTGAGGCTGGTACTTTGTCCTTATTTTACCTATCAAAAATGAACTCAAGAGAGGACACATGGTAGGGCTGGAACTCTTACCCAAGTTTCCTGATACCAGTGCAGTGTTCTGTGTATTCCATGATTGTTCCTAGGGTGAAGGCATAGCATGAGCCAAAGTTTAGAGGTAGGTCAGTCCAGTCATCGCTGGGGCATGCAGGCTTACATGATTAAAGGACAGTAAGGAAATGCACTGAGAGATGGGACTGAAAATGTAAGATGAGTTGAAATCATGAAAAGCTTTGAATATCTTAACAAGGGAGTTAGGTTTTGTTCCATGAAAACTGAGGATCTCACCAGAGGTTTTAGAGCATTGACTAATAACAGCGTAAAGAGTGACTTACTTCACTTAGTTTGGTAATTGCGAGGTCTACCCATGTTGCTGCAAATGACATTACTTCATTATTTTTATAACTGAGTAATATTCCATTGCATGCTATGCATGTTAAGTCGCTTCAGTTGTGTCCAACTCTGTGTGACCCCATGGACAGCAGCCCACCAGGCTCCTCTGTCCACAGGATTGTCCAGGCAAGAATACTGGAGTAGGTTGCCATTTCCTTCTCCAATATTCCATTATATATAAGTATATCTATCTTCTTTATCAATTCATCTGTCAGTGGGTATTTAGGTTGCTTCCATGTCTTGGCTGTTGTAAATAGTCCTGCAGTGAACATTGGGGTGCATGTATCTCTTTAAATTTGAGTTTTCTCTGGATATATACCTAGAAGTGGGATCCTAGATCATACAACTCTATTTTTAGCTTTTTAAGGAACCTCCATAGTGTTCTTCATAGTGACTGTACCAATTTACATTCTTACCAACAGTGTAGAAATGTTCCTTTTATTCCACATCTTTTCCAGTATTTATTGTCTGTGGACTTTTTAATGATGGCCTCTCTGACCGGTATGAGATGATGTTCATTGTAGTTTTGATTTACATTTCTCTAATAGTTAGCATTATTGAGCATCTTTTCATGTGCCTCTTGGCCATCTGTGCGTCTTCTTTAGAGAAAGGTCTAGTTAGATCTTATGCTTATTTTTTGATTGGGTTGTTTGTTTTATGATATTGAGCTGTATGAGCTTTTTGTATATTTTGGAAATTAATCCCGTGTCAGTTGCAGTCTTTGCAAGTATTTCTCCCATTGTATATAGTTTCCTTTGTTGTGCAAAGGTTTCAAGTTTAATTAGATCCCATTCATTTATTTGTATTTCTATTACTCTAGGAGGTAGATCCAAAAAGATATTGCTGTGATTTGTGTCAAAGAGTGTTCAGCCTATGTATTCTCTGAGAGTTTTATAGTATCTAGTCTTAACATTTAGGGCTTTAATTCATTCTGAATTTATTTTTGTATATGATGTTAGAGGATATTCTAATTTCATTCTTTTACATGTGGCTGTCTAGTTTTCCCAGCACCACTTATTAAAGAAACTGTCTTTTCTCCACTGTATATTCTTACCTCCTTTGTTGTAGATTAATTGACCACAGTGGTGTGGCTTTATTTCTGGTCTTTCTATCCTGTTTTATTGATTTACATCTCTGTTTTTTGGCCAGTGCTATATTGTCTTTGATTGCTATAGCTTTGTCATATAGTCAGAGTCTGAAGTCAGAGAATCTGATTCCTCCAGATCCATTTTTCTTTCTCAAGATTGCTTTGGCTAATCAGGGTCTTTTGTGATTCCATACAAATTTTTAAAATTACTAAAAGGATCAGGCACCATGATCAAGTGGGATTTATCTAAATGATGCAAAGACTTTTTCAGTATCCACAAATCAGTCAGTGTGATACACCACGTTAAGAAACTGAAGAATAAAAGCCATGAGGTGCAGAAAAAGCTTTTGATAAAGTTCAACATCCGTTTATGATAGAAACTCTCCAGAAAGTGGGCATAGAGGGAACCTACCTCAGTGTAAGGCCATAATAACAAACCTAGAGCTAACATCGTACTCTGTGGTGAAAAGCTGAAACTAGTTCCTCTAAGATCAGAAATAAGACAAGGAGATGCCCACTCTCACCACTTTTATTCAACATAGTATCATAAGTCCTAGCCGCAGCAATCAGAGAAGAAAAAGAAAAGGAATCCAAATTGGAAAAGAAAACTGTCACTGCTCACAGATGACCTGATATTATATATAGAAAAGCCTAAAGATGCCACCAGAAAACTATAGAGCTCATAAATTAATTTGGTAAAGTTGCAGGATACAAAACCAGTACACAGAAATCTTGCATTTCTATACACTAACAAGAAAAAATAGAGAAATTAAAGAAACAATCCCATTTACCATCACATTAAAGAGAATAAAATACCTAGGAATAAACCTACCTAAGGAGGCAAAAGACTTATATTCTGAAAACTATAAGACACCGATGAAAGAAATTGAAGACAACACAAACAGATGGAAAGATATACTGTGTTCTTGAATTAGAAGAATCAATGTTGATAAAATGACTGTACTACTCAAGGCAGTCTTCAGATTTGGTGCAATCTCTGTCAAGTTACCAACGGCATTTTTCACAGAACTAGAATAAAAAAAATTTAATTTGTATGAAAAGGGTACTCTTTTTGCGGAGTTTCGTTGTAGAAGGTAATACAGGAGTGCTGCAGTACCTAGTGAAGTGAAAGTGAAGTCGCTTAGTCGTGTCCGACTCTTTGCGACCCCATGGACTGCAGCCCACCAGGCTCCTCCGTCCATGGGATTCTCCAGGCAAGAGTGCTGGAGTGGGCTGCCATTTCCTTCTCCAGGGGATCTTCCTGACCCAGGGATTGAACCCAGGTCTCCCACATTGCAGGCAGATGCTTTAACCTCTGAGTCTCCTGGGAAGCCTTCAGGGAGACATAAATACAGGGAAGGTTGTTTTTTAAAATGAATGGGATTGGACTTCCCTAGTGGTCCAGGGGTTAAGAATCTCCCTTGCAGTGCAGAGGACACCAGCTCAGTTCCTGGTGCGGGATGCTCTCACACGCCACAGCTACTGAAGTCAGAGCACCCCAGAGTTCGTGCTCCACAACAAGAGAAGCCACCGCCATGAGGAGCCAGCGTGCACTGCAGCTAGAGAGTAGCCCCTGTTTGCTGCAACTAGAGAAAAGTTGACATGCAGCAACAAAGACCCAGTGCAGCCAAAACAAATAAAAATGTAAAAATAAAACAAGTGGGATTGAGGCACATCCACATGCCAGTGGGAATTATCTGGACTGAAGAAATTGATGATATTGAGGAAAGATATTGCAGTAACAATCCTTGAGAAGTCACAAGTGGGTGAGATTCTGACCACAAGTGGAAGGGTTGGCTTTAAAGAAGGACACAAATCCTTTTTCCATTATTAGGGCAGTGAAGGTAATGTATGTGAAGTCAGATTGGTAGAATTAATAGGAAGGTGAGATAAAATTCATCTATTTGGATCTATTTTCCCCCTCAAGTGACTTCTCTGGTGGCTCGGACAGTAAAGCGTCTGCCTATAATGCAGGAGACTCAGGTTCAGTCCTTGGGTTGGGAAGATCTGGAGAAAGAAATGGCAACCCACTCCAGTGTTCTTGCCTGGAAAATCCCATGGATGGAGGAACCTGGTAGGCTACTGTCCATGGGGTTGCAAAGAGTCAGACATGACTGAGCGACTTCGCTTTCACTTTCACTTTCATTCTCCCCTCAAGTATGAGGCAAGGTCATCAGTAGTAAGGGACTTGGGAAAGGGATGTCAGAGATTTAAGGAGACAAGAAAATTGTGAAATAGTTATCTCAAAGTGGCAAAGTAGGTATATAGAAAGAACTGATTTGGATTCTGTTTCTGACAGTGTTAAGTCCCCATTTGAGACTTGTAGTAATACATTAATACATTTTAAGTGAAAGCAGTCAACAAAATTGTATGACTTTTCTCTGGTAGTCAACTACTCAGGCTAAGAGGGTTGAAAGAGGAAAGAAAGGACTTTGAGAGTGTTGCAAAGTTGAAAGCATAATTCTTCATGGAATTTATTCTGAGTAAGAGAGAAGTGAGAATACTCGTTACAACAGAAGGGTAATGGTTTTGTATCTTGGTGAGATCCAAGAATTGTTGGAGTAAAGATCTACATTTTGAGCAAACATACCAGGTGAGATACAAGTCATGTGGATGTGGGCCACTCTTGAAGAAGCATTTACAATAGTTTTGAGTCATAATGGTTGTTAGAGAAAATACCTGTTTTTGTTCAAATTACATAGTATATCAATTTAAACACAGGCAGAGATGCTTGTAAGAAAGTGAATTTATACATATGTGGTGTAGGAAGACATTAACCATTGATACCTTAGAAGGGAGTAGATTAATGGTCACAGAAAATGAGTGTAACATTGTTTTATTATACATTTAGCTTTTAAAATATATTGTAAAATTGAACATCTGTTAAATTGTATCTGCATGTGTTTAAATTTTTCTTATAAATTAATTGTTCAGATAGTTAATTTCTATTTACTTCTGAAATTTTGAATCTACTTGTATATTTTAATTACAATATTTTATCCACATCTGAAAATAAAATTATGCTCTAAAATTTTGTTATTACAAGAAAATTCTGAATTTTAGTTTAATTTGGGCCGTTTTTCAAACTGAAGACGCTGTCTTTAATTCCCTTTGTTAGCCTAATTATGCACTTGCAAATTGTTCTCAGTAAAACTTGGCCTTTAGTTTTAGCTGCCTTCCTTTGCTTAGGAAGCCATTGCAGTTTTCCTTTATTAAACTGAATCGGCACCTGTCTTGGAAGACTTGATGAAAAGTACACTTAGTAGTCTAAACGACTGGAATTCTTGTTTATTGAAGTGCACATACTTTATTGCTGAGCTTTGGTGGAAGAAATGTCATGAAATTTGTGATGGGTATTAGAATATTTCAAAATACCAAATTTATATTACAAGAAAGGTTAAAATGATTTTCCCCAAATCTATTCTTTGTTAACTACAACTATTTTATACTGAATTTGTGGGCACTTTTTCCCCAAGTGCCTTATGTCATTATATATTTACTATAATTATTATATGCCTTTGAACAGGTACCTTATTAATATGTACACTGTTGAATGCTTTTTCTAACAGCTTCAGTCAACTGCCAAATGTTATTAATGGCCAGAACTAGGCTGGGCTATAAGAATACAAACAAAATACAAAATGAGGTCCCAGATGTTAGGACACCTTTTAGATGTTTATATTTTGCCCATAATTTTGCTTTTCACTTCTCAGTAGTACTACATGTTGTAAACCAAATTATACTTCTTGTTTTATAAATATATTTGCCACTTTGCTATTTCTGTGTTTTTGCTGTGCTGTTTCTTTTCTACCTTATTTCCAATTCTGTGTCATCTTTCCTCATTAACACTCGTCTCAAATGCTATCACCTACATGATAAGTACTTCCTTCATCCAATAAATACACTGTAGTGGCACTTATGTTTGCCCTGTTTTAAATATTAATATATTATATTTTATTCTGCCCCTTGCTTGAAATTAGCTCTTCGAGAGTAGTGTCTTATTTTACTGCTCTTTGTATACACCATGTCATACCTAGCATATAGTAGTCAGAAAATATTATATTATACATTGAATTAAAAAATCAGAAATAGCTATAGAAAAATAACATATGTGACAAAAGTGGTCAGGAGTCAAATACCTGTGATCATGAGAGAAGTGATCAATGCTGAGTTACTGAGAGGATCGCACATGAGTTGAACCTCATACCTGAGGACCCTAAAGTAAAATCAATCAGAGCAGGTGCTATGGGAATGATACATTCCATTTAAAATGACAGTTTCCATAAATTGAATTAATATTGGGAGATTTGATAGTCTTTGACTTTCCCTGATTGCAGTAGAGTTACAACTTCTTCCATGTTATGAATGATATAGCCTTTTTACATAGTGAATATACTGGAAACAAAACCATGTCTAGTCCAGAAAATCCTCTTAGAGTAAGGATGTCAGTATGGGTGATAACTAGCCATCCTGTGAAAGGCCATAAATCCCAATGAAGTGATCTGTCTAATATTCCTTTCAAATACATTTGGGACTCTGGAGATTGTTTCCATTCCCAGAGTCTTGGCAGCTGATCTCTGCTGAATACTGCAGACTCCCTCAGAAGGTTTTTGTAGGGGACTTGACTGGTTTTGAATGAGGAAGTAGGTTCTGGAGAGCTGCTGGAATGAAAATCACTGGAATAGTGTGATAAAAGGCTGAGCTTTCTATGTCCAGTACATCCTAAGTGATAGAGAAGCCACGTGGATAGTGCCCTCTGGCAGAGCCATGTCTCCTGGAGAAGAGTAAAGCTGGTTTTGACTGTCAAATGGGTCATCTAAAACCACAGCCATCTTATCCTTTAGTGCCCAGGACCCTCAGTACCTGTAGGGGCTCATGAAAATGTTTTAAAGTCTTTTGAAATCCAAAGGAACAAATGAACAAAATGTTTTAAGACCCTGTTGCTGGCAAAAATTGAAGGCAGAAGAAGGGGCGGCAGAGGATCAGATGGTTAGATAGCACCACCAACCCAATGAACATGAATTTGAGCAAACTCTGGGAGGTAGTGAAGGACAGGGAAGTCTGGTATGCTGCAGTCCATGGGGTTGCAAAGAGTCATGCATGACAGTGATTGAATACACATGCATTAATATATTTGTCTTCATACCAAAAGGGCAGTAAATACAATTTTTCACTTTTTTATGGAGGAAGGGCCATGAAGATAAAGTGTTCTGGGCCCATAAAATTCATAGTGCAGCATTGCCTGAGATGTACCCACTTCTCAAGTTTGGTGCTAGACTGCAAAAAAACAGCAGCTTTGGCCAGATACGTGATATTTTAATCTACTTCTTTCTCTCTGCATCTTAGTGCTTCATCTGTCTAATGAGGAATATGGATCAAGCATACTGTGAGGGTCTTGCAGGTCAAACTTTATTCACTGAAGTCCTGCACCAGAAGTTCTGGAAAAGTTAAAAGGCCAAAGCAGGTTATCTAACATGACCTTATTATGAACTCAGGTCCTGTGAGAACCTGTGGACACAGAACAGACCCGGTAACCACCCTATATTTTTTGAGTCCAGTTAGAAGTACAAGTTCAAAATGATAAAAGCATGATTAGAATGCAACTGGTAAAAAATTAGAGGTAGTAAAGTGTCTTGTGTAAGTACTCAGTAAAAATGAATGTATAAAATAATGATATATGTAAAATATTAGCCTATTTTCTTAAGAGAAATCTGCATTTAACAGAAAAAATATTAACCTGTGGGATTTTTTTCTTACTTATGCTCTACAGAACAATAGCAGAAAACATTTTGGAGATGGTTGTATCTAAACTATTTAAATCTATGGACTTCCCTGACAGTCCAGCACTCTGTTTCCAATGTAGAGGCTGTGGCTTTGATCCCTGATTAGGGACTAAGATCCCCATGTCATATTGAGGGGCCAAAAAAAGTACTTAAATCTCATTTCTACAAACTGTAAGCTTCTGAAGATTGTTGTTATTGTTCAGTTGCTAAGTCATGTTCAACTCTTTGCAACTCCGTGGACTGCAACACACCAGGCTCCCCTGTCTTTCACTATCTCCTAGAGTTTGCCCAAGTATCATGTCCATGGAGTCTGTGATGCCATCCAACCATCTCATTCGCTGTCACCCCCTTTCCTCCTGCCCTCAATGTTTCCTAGCATCAGGGTCCTTTTCAATGAGTTGGTTCTTCACATTCAGGAAGCCAAATGGAGCTTCAACTTCAGCATCAGTCCTTCCAATGAATATTCAGGGTTGGTTTCCTTTAGGATTGACTGACTTGATCTCCTTGCTGTCCAAGGGACTCTCAAGAATCTTCTCCAGCACCACAATTTGAAAGCATCAATACTTGAGCATTCAGCCTTCTTTACAGTACAGTTCTCACATCCATACATGACTACTAGAAAAACAATGGCTTTGACTGGATGGACCTCTCTGCTTTTTAATACACTGTCTAGGTTTGTCGTAGCTTTTCTTTCAAGGAGCAAGCGTCTTTTAATTTCTTGGCTGCAGTCACTGTCCACAGTGATTTTGGAGCCCAAGGGGGGAAAAAATCTGCCAGTTTCCACTTTTCTACCATCTATTTGCCATGAAATGATGGGACCAGATGCCATGATCTTTGTTTTTTGAATGTTGAGTTTTAAGGCAGCTTTTTCACTCTCCTCTTTCACCTTTATCAGGAGGCTTTTTAGTTTCTCTTTACTTTCTGAGATTAGAGTAGTATCATCTGCATATCTAAGGTTGTTGATATTTCGCCCAGCTTGTGATTCATCCAGGCTGGCATTTCACATGATGTACTTTGGCGCTAGTGGTAAAGGACTTAGATTTTACAGGAAATGTAAGAGACACAAGTTTGACCTCTGGGTCGGGAAGATCCCCTGGAGGAGAGCATGGCAACCCACTGTAGTATTCTTGCCTGGAGAACCCCATGGACAGGGGAGCCTGGCGGGCTATAGTCCATAGGGTGTCAAAGAGTCAGACACTACTGAAGTGACTTAGCAAACATGCACTCTGTGTATAAGTTAAATAAGCATTGTAACAATATACAGCTTTGACATACTCCTTTCCCAATTTGGAACCAGTCCATTTTTCCGTGTCCGATCCTAACTGTTGCTTCTTGACCTGCATACAACTTTCTCAGGAGACAGGTAAGGTGGTCTGGTACACCCATCTTTTTAAGAATTTCCACAGTTTGTTGTGATCCACACAGTCAAAGGCTTTAGTGTAGTCAATGAAGCAGAAGTAGATGTTTTTCTGGAATACCCTTGCTTTTTCCATGATCCAACAGTTTTTGGCAATTTGATCTCTGGTTCATCTGCCTTTTCTAAATCCAGCTTGTACATCTGGAATTTCTCGTTCATGTACTGCTGAAGCCTAGCTTGAAGGATTTTGAGCATTATCTTTCTACCGAGTGAAATGAGCACAGTTGTACAGTAATTTGAACATTCTTTGGCATTCCTTTCTTTGGGATTGGAATGAAAACCGACCTTTTCCAGTCCTGTGGCCATTGCTGAGTTCTCCAAATTTGCTGGTATATTGAGTGCAGCACTTTGACAAATCATCTTTTAGGACTTGAAATAGATCAGCTGGAATTCTATCACTTCCACTAGGTTTATTCATAGTAATGCTTCCTAAGGCCCTCTTGACTTCACACTCCCAGGATATCTGGGTCTAGGTGAGTGACCATACATACCATCACAGTTATCAGGGTTTTTAAGACCTTTTTTGTTTAGTTCTTCTGTGTATTCTTGCCACTTCTTTTTAATCTCTTCTGCTTCTGTTGGGTCCTTGCCATTTCTGTCCTTTATTGTGCCCATCTTTGCGTGAAATGTTCCCTTGGTATCTCCAGTTTTCTTGAAGAGATCTAGTCTTTCCCATTCTCTTGTTTTCTTGTATTTCTTTGCATTGTTCACTTAAGAAGCCTTTCTTAGCTCTTTTTGTTCTCTGGAATCTGCATTCAACTGGGTATATGTCTCCTTTCTCTTTTGCTTTTCACTTCTCTTCTTTTCTCAGTATTTGTAAGGCCTCCTCAGCCAACCACTTTGCCTTCTTACATTTCTTTGTTTTGGGGCTGGTTTTGGCCTTCTTTGTAGCCAAAGATGGAGACACTCTATACAGTCAGGAAAAACAAAACCTGGAGCTGACTGTGGCTCAGATCATGAGCTCCTTATTGAAAAATTCAGGCTTCATTTGAAGAAAGTAGGGAAAGCCATAGGCCATTCAGGTATGACCTAAATCTGAAGATTAAGCCCAGAATAAAACTGTTATTTTCTGTTTATTTTATAAGGTTTTATCATTTTCTGTCTAATCCAAAATGTGTGCTGTATTAAGATATTAGAACAATATTTCTCTAACTTCTACCTCTACTGTCTCTATGTTATTTATTTTTTGGATTTTGGTAGAAAATGGTCAATGCCTATTTGATGTTCCTCCTATAGTAAATGGGCCTCTGTATCAGTTATACTACTCCAACCTCCTTATTTGCTTACGGATAGCATACTGATAGAAAACAGGATGATTTAATGGATGCCTACAAAATGTATGATTAGAAAGGTTAATTTGCTGAAAAACAGCTATTACAGAATGACAAAGAATTTACTTTTAGATTGCCTTGGGTTTTTTTCCCAGTCTAGTCTTTTGATGTGCATCAGAAACACCTGTGCTACCTTTTTAAAAAAAAGTAAAAATATTTTGGTGCCATCTCAGACCTGCTGGTTTAGGAACTATGAGGATGTAACCCATGCATCTGTATTTTGAAAAAGATCCCAGACTCTTGTGGCAGGCACTGAAGGTTGCGAACTTCTGACGTATAGTCAAATAGAAAGAAGCGTAGACTTTAGACTTAGATCTGACTCCATAGTCCAGGTATGCCACAGTCTAGGTATATGAAGCAGGATGTAGGTCTATGACCGAATTACTTAATCTCTCAGAGTTTCAATTTCCTTATCTATAGGACTGGAATGGTAACACTTCAATAAGGTAGATGTGGGACTTAAAGGAGATAATAAAATTTCTTGACAGTAAGTGATAGCTGGTATTGTTATTCTAACTATTCTGAGTTATCCTCGGTTTTCCTCTTGACTTATGAAGAGTGAGATTTATCTCACAATAGTTCTTTTTCTGCATCCAAAAAATATTTATGCAGACCTTCCTCCAGCTATCTTTTAATTAGACAGATTTACTTTGGGTTTTGCACTTTCCTCCAAGCTTGCCTTTGGACTACTTAGAAAAATAATAGAGAAAATAGGTAGCATCTTGGCTTTTAGCTTCCTTACCATCCTCTGGAGTAGCTTATTATTTTGGATCTAGTTTCAAAGTTATTCACTGTCTTGTTTTAAAAATAGGAATATTGGTTTATCTTGAACTTGGGACATAACCTTGTTAGTTCCAAAATCTTCAGAACAATGGGTTTTTGTTAATGAAATAACATGTGGATGCCTAATTCTTTGTATTGGCAACTCTGTCATCATATGTTTATATGGTTAATCTCTGTAGATCTATAAATGATAATGTTTCAAATTTCTTTTGAAACATCTCAGGTAAATTTAACTGGTAATGTAATGGTGGAAAAACTCCAGAAGAAAAGAGAAGAGGAAAGAGAACGTCCTGTTCTGGATAATGGTCTTTCTACATGTATAATATCACCCATATATTTTATTTTCAGTCGCCACAAACTTGACAGAATTAAGGGAAAGTATTGATTTCTCTTTTTGTTTCATAGTTCAAGATTGATCAAATACTCAGAGCACAGGGCTAAGCTTGAATATTTAATTTACACAAACTTTGCCTAGGATTGAACAAGACTATGACTAGCTGCCTTCTCTCGTGAAATGTATATCACAGTGCCTTCTAGCAAGGGGCTCCCCCTTTATTTACTTTGTTGGCTTCATCATATATATAAAACTGAGTGTATTAAAAGTTATTTTGAATTTAAGAATTGCAAGTGCTGGGGCTACATACCATCATGCTTGGTGTAGCCTTCCTACTTGTTTTATTTCTAGGATTGCCATTAAGAGTAGTCTTCTGTTTACTATTTGATTTTGTGTGTGTGTGTGTGTGTGTGTGTGTGTGTGTGTGTACGTACGTATGTATGAATCTCTGCTGAGATTCCACCATTGTTTATTTCTGAACCACAATACCATTTAGGAATATCTAATACCACCCTATTGTTGGGGTTTGTTGGGGTTTTCCATGAAATGTTACAAAAAACCCAAATGAAGTTTGGGACCAACCCTATAGTGAGTATGGAGAAGGAAATGGCACCTCACTCCAGTATTCTTGCCTGGAGAATCCTGTGGACGGAGGAGCCTGGTGGGCCGCTGTCCATGGGGTTACACAGAGTCGGACACGACTGAAGTGACTTAGCATAGCATTGTCAGACAAGGAAATGCACAAGCTACAGCAGATGAGGATATGAATAGACAAAAACCATTTTAACCACCTGATACATTCAAAGATCAAACAATCATCATAGTGTAACACCAGTCAATGAAACATTAAGTTGTCTACTATGTGTAGGCTTTATGTGAACATACCAAAGAAATGGACTGTCTCTGAGAACAATGTAGTTGGGGAAAATATCCAGAGATCCATAAATGTAATTGCAGGGTAACTCCGCACACCAAGCTCTTAACAGGGGTCATGTAGTATAATATAATGCTTGAGAACATAAACTTTGAAACTAGATTGCCTGGGCTGAAATCCCAGCTCCTCTACTAACTGTGTGACCCTGGTCAAGGACTCAAAAGTGCTTCATCGGTAAAGAGGAAATAGTAATCGATCTGAAGTATGGAGAGTTTTGAGACCCAAGTTAAGAAATGTGGCTTTGATAACACTGAGAAACAGGAATTCATGGTAATTTTTTGAACAGACAGGTTACATGATGAAATTAATTGAAGAACATTATTTTAATGAGTGTATATAGATGGGGTGAGAAGGCCTGGAGGCAAAGACAGCAGCTGGGAGAATGCCAGAACATTGTAAACATGAAAGGTGCAACTGCAGAAGTGGAAATAGGTGGGAAAGGCCAGAAATCACTGTGGAGGAAAAAACAACCAGATTTCATGATGGATTTGATGTGTTTTTAAATACCCCTCTCCCTACAAATGGCATAATTCAGCAAAAACCTAGAAAATGCTGGTGTAGCAGCTCAGTGGAAATCTCCTGTAAGTGTTGGCGGAAATTATAAACTCTGGGGACTCCAGCTGGTAATGTGTGCATTCACTTACAGCTTCCTTTGCCCCTTTATACACTAGAGCACAACAGGAAATATTGGCTTATCCGTTTAGGACCTGTCTCTATAGGAGATGCTTACTGAACTGAACACATTTGTTTAGAACTAATTGACCTTTCTAAAGCAGTGTTTTTTTAAGAGCTTACTCAAATTAGACAGACTTTAACCATCTGATAAGTCAGAGACAAATCAGTCCTCGTTTAAACAAAGCCAACAATCCTGTTAAAGGAGAAAAGCAGCAAAGATGGAAGGTATCATCAGACAAAAGAATGCTGTATTAGTGAAACTGGCCAATCATGAAAATTTTATTATAATTTGAACATTGAATTTATTACTAATCTTTTCTTGTTTTTATGGTATTATCTGGGTGACACAGTCTTTTTTGTTACAGGATATAAGAATGTTAGATTTGTGAGATTATAAAGTAGAAGAATCTAGAATCAGAAATAACATAATGTCTTGGTATCCCGAAGGTAAGGTAAGGTAAGATGAAGTCGCTCAGTCATGTCTGACTCTTTGTGACCCCACGGACTGTCGCCTGCCAGGCTCTTCCATCCATGGGATTTTCCAGGCAAGAGTACTGGAGTAGGTTGCCATTTCCTTCTCCAGAGGATCTTCCTAACCCAGAGATTGAACCCAGGTCTCCCACATTGTAGGCAGGCGCTTTACCATCTGAGCCACCAGGTATCTTTGACTGGATTTATTTCTCTTCAATTAGAGAGATTCTTGAAGTTAAAGGAGAAAAAAACCAATATTCCATCTAATTTTTAAGCTTTTTGAGGATTTTGACTCAGATTTTTTAATTTTGATGCTTAATAAAGAATAACCCTGATAAAAAGTAAGAATGTCGGTTTAAGAGAATTCCCTTAAATTATACTCAAAGCCATGGATTTTTGACTCAGAGGCAGTCTTTCTTGTCCCATGTGAGTACTTTATAAACATAACAATTGTAAATTGAAAGTTTTTAAAAATCTCTCAAGTGAGGCTATTGTTTTCCCCTTTAACACATTGTGGTCTGGTCAGTTACTTCAAGCAGGTTGGTTTTAACTATGTGACAGATCTCCTGTTTTCAGTGAGGAGAAGGATCCATCAGTAATTTTATGTTTTTGTTTCTGTAACAGGACATTGATAATTTTATTTTATGACCAGTCAGTTCCTTAATGGGTTTAACTGTGTTCTCTCTGTAATCAGATGCATTTTACTCTTCCCACTAATCTTATTCGTTTGGGTTGTGGCTAGATGTGTAAAAAAAAGTCTATTTTTATGAGATCTTTTGTCTTGACAAATGAACTCATAAATCCTTTCAGTTAGCAATGGTATTAGAGACCACTACTGAAAGAGAAAATTGCATTTTGTAGGGTAATATGCAGGTCACTTGCCACTATAGTTAAATCAAGGAAAACCTTGAATTCAGGTGAGGACAGCTATTGCTTATAAATGTACTTCATTCCTGCAGGTCATATCGTGGCTCTTTGGCCCTTATCACTTTAAGGTAAAATCTTGACTAGGCATGTGCTATTGTTTAGACTTGGATGTTTGCTAAGATGAGTGGGTGAAAAGTGAGAGATGAAACTAAGCTCTTACCAGGTAGGAAACAAAGGGTGGAATAATGACTTTAAAATTTGCTGCAAAAGTGCTCTTAGCAAGTGAAGCAAAAGCTACTGTTCACAATTTACAAAATTACATTATAGAAATGCATTAAAATACTTATTTTTCCAGAAAGTATTGTTGGCCCTAGGCTAATTTCTACCTCTTTAGCTTTGAACGTAATTTAGTCATTGTTGGATTAATTATAATTAAGATAATTGCTTCTCAAGCTTTCATGAACATTCTAACCTTTTAAATCACTGATTTAGGAGGTCTGGAGTGGGCCCTGAGAGTCTGCATTTCTAACAAGCCAACATGCATGCATGCATGCCAAGTTGCTTCAGTCGTATCCAACTCTGTGCAGCCTTATGGACTAGAACCTGCCAGGCTTCTCTGTCTATGGGATTCTCCAGGCAAGACTACTGGAGTGGATTGCCAAGCCTTTCTCTAAGGAATCTTCCCAACCCAGGTATCGAACCTGAGTTTCTTACATCCCCTGTATTGGCAGGCAGGTTCTTTACCACTAGCGTTACCTGGGAAACCTCAACAAGCCAACAAGTGATACCAGTGCTGCAAGTTACTGGACCATATTTTGAGATATGGTTGTTTAGTCGCTAAGTCATGTCCAACTCTTTTGCAACCCCGGACTATAGCCTGCCAGGCTCCTCTGTCCATGGGATTTCCTAGGCAAGAATACTGGAGTGGGTTGCCATTTCCTTCTCTAGGGTATCTTCCCAACCCAGGGATCAAACCCATGTCTCCTGCATTGGCAGATGGATTCTTTACTGCTGAGCCACCAGGGAAGGAGGAGTCTAAACAATTATTTTTATTACCTTCCTGCTATCGTCTTCCTGTGTTTGCCTCCTCTTGGCCTATAAGATCTAGCTGTTTGGGGGACTTCTTTGGTGGTCCAGTGGTTAAGACTCCGTGCTGCCCCTACAGGGGGCATGGATTCAAGCCCTGGTCAGGGAACTAAGATCCAGGCATGCTATGCAGCGCTGCCAAAAGAAAAAAAAATGAAAGCATTAAAAAAAAAAAAAAGATAAGCTGTTTGCTGTTTATTTGACCACTTCAAACTATTTCAGAATGCTTAATGATCCTATGAGAAAAACAACTGCATCTGAAAGATATGTGCCTTTATTAATGGAAAGTCCATGCTTTGTCTCAGGCCATAGTGGTCTTTTGTTATTTCTTCTTGTAAAAAATTGAATCACTGAGAGGAGTCAACTAAGAAAGATTTTTCCATTTAATTATGGTTATATGAAGAGGGCATAGGTCTTGGAGTGGGGTCTGGACTGTGTGACCTTCGTCAGATTACTTAATTCATTAGTCTATAAAATGAAAATACTTACCTACATAAGGTCATTGTCATGGTTAGTGATAAGCAATAATGTAAATGAAGTATCTGGTATAGTACCTACAGTATGGTTAGCAGTTAATAATAAGCATCCCAGGCACTGAATGGGATGAGAAAAGCATTGAAAGCCATTTAATTTTCCCCTGGAGAAGGAAATGGTAAACTACTCTAGTATTCTTGCCTGAAGAATTCTATGGCCAGCGGAGCTGAGCAGGCTGCAGTTCATGGGGTCACAAAGAGCTGGACACGACTGAGCGACTAAACAATAATTTTCTTTACATCCAGGATTTCATTAGCAATGTAGCTAACATGGAGGGGGGAAAAAAAACCTGAACTGTTTTCTGTTAAGGAAAATTAAAGGTTAAAATTATGTTTTAAAAAATTTTTGTTTCTGTTCTGCTTTATGTTTTTTAAAAAATAACTCATTTGATTTCTTTGGGAGACTTGGAGTCAAACCACTTTTCTGAATGACCATTAGATCCCCGTGATTCAGAGAAGAAATAAAATTTTAGATTCTCAACCTATTTTGAATAAGAGAATTAATTCCATTCTCTCCTGACTTGTCTGAATTTTTGAGGCCAAGATATGCCCACATGGTGACATTCTCAAGGACTCTTCTGTGTCCTTTTCCTCAGTATAATAGCGAGGAGAATCATCAGGAACAACACAGCTGGCATCTTGAGGAAAATGACATAAAATTGGCATTGCACACTAAGCCTGGAAAAGCCAACAGTTGTTCAGTTACTAATCTTTTTAGGCAGAGCCTTTGATTTGGCCCAAAACTACTTCAGCTTACCATAGAAGTATTTTATTTGCTGCCAAATTTCCTCACTAACCTTAGTCTGAAACACAAGCATGTAGGCTATACTGGGGTGTGTTGGGTTTTTTTTCTTCCCCTTCATTTTGATTCCCGTTCCTCATTCACATTAGCTGGTTTCCTTATCCAGGGCATGAAATATTTGCCCAGTTAGGTGCTTCATAACACAGATTCTTTCTAACAGCACATGTTCCAGGATAACCCATTAGCTATGTTATATAATTGGGAACTCTAGGTTAGAGTATTCATCTGAAAGAAAATATTCTCTCAGTACCCCTGGGCTTAGATCTGTGCTATCATTTGTTTCACTTCAAAGCTAATTGAAATCAGCCAGCCTGTGTTTCAAAATATCTACACATATTACCAACCATCTGGCTGCTCACAAATGATGAAGACATTTAATATAAAACCTGGTTAATGCACTAGCCTCTCACCTCTGGAGAACAAATCTTGCCTAGGACACGACAATAGAGGGCGCTCATTTGGGTCCCCAAACTCATAACAATTTGATGTAATCCCTCCCAGGTGACTGACCATGTGATAAACATTCAGAATTATCTTTGTTGGAATCATTGAGAGCTGCAGTGACAGAGCAGAAGGTTTATGTAGAGCCATCAGAGCAAGAATATCTAGAGTACATTGCATGTGGGTAAAGGGCATATGAGACTTTTAAGTAACTTGATGTAATTCTTTTCTTTTATGAAAGTGATGTTGAGTGAAATACACCTGTAATCTTGTAGTAGAAAATTTGGAATATATACATTTTCATTTGACATTCTGTATTAGTCTTTCAATCTTTTTTGTTAGATTTATGTGCATTGTTTTTAGCAAAACTGGGATTATCCTGTATATAAGTAGTCTTTTTAAAACTAGTTATGTTTTATAGATACTTTTCAATGTCTTCAAGTAACCATCTCTATTTCATTAACTGTATAATATTCTGTCATATTGCCATGCTATATTAAGTTACTAACCTCCAATATTATGGGATATTTAAGTTGTCTCTCATTTCCCTATCAGAAATAATGCTGTACTGAACATCCTGTAGAAATTAATGTGCATGAAAATTAATAATTGAGCATAGCATTGCCTTCCTGTAGATAAATTCTTAGAAATTGCAAGATCCAAACACATGTAAGGATTTAATGTGCTTATTTGTTTTTATCTTTATTCTTTGTATATTTGCGGATGTTTTACGTATGCCTTATCACCCTTGAAAAGACCTCTACTTCCTGGGGGGGTTTGGGAGGCCCATGCCCTGGGCACGTATAATCTTAATTCTCCGATCAGGGATCAAACCCATGCCCCCTGCAAAGGAAGCATACAGTCTTAGCCACTTGGACCACCAGTGAAGTCCTTAGATGTGTATATTTTTTGCACTTTTCTTAGGTAGTGTGTAGAATACTCCACAGTCTAACCAACAGCTAAGTTGGTTTTGGTTTTTGTTTTTACATTTTAGAGCAATGCAATAGATGATTTATTGATTTCTTAATGTTTAATTTGAATTTCTGGGAATTTTAGTAACCTAGCCTATTGACAACACCATAATTATTTTTGCTGAGATGTCTCAAATAAATTTCTTATATATATATATAACACTTATCAACTCTAGTCACAAATTAATAAAAGGAAAGTATTCTTTATTCAAGGAACACATTCTAGGTAGTAATAAATAACAGGATTAAAAGACATTACATTTGTTCTGCTGCCTTGAAGCTTTGAGTAAAAACTGTCATCTTTAAATCAAACATCTCAGTTCAGTTCAGTTCAGTCGCTCAGTCATGTCCGACTCTTTGCGACCCCACGAATCGCAGCCGCCAGCCCTCCCTGTCCATCACCAGCTCCCAGAGTTCACCCAGACTCACGTCCATCAAGTCAGTGATGCCATCCACTCATCTCATCCTCTGTCGTCCCCTTCTCCTCCTGCCCCCAATCCCTCCCAGCATCAGAGTCTTTTCCAATGAGTCAACTCTTCGCATGAGGTGGCCAAAGTACTGGAGTTTCAGCTTTAGCATCATTCCTTCCAAAGAAATCCCAGGGCTGATCTCCTTCAGAATGGACTGGTTGGATCTCCTTGCAGTCCAAGGGACTCTCAAGAGTCTTCTCCAACACCACAGTTCAAAAGCATCAATTCTTTGGCGCTCAGCAGTCTTCACAGTCCCACTCTCATGTGCATACATGACCACAGGAGAAACCATAGCCTTGACTAGACGGACCTTAGTCGGCAAAGTAATGTCTCTGCTTTTGAATATGCTATCTAGGTTGGTTATAACTTTTCTTCCAAGGAGTAAGCGTCTTTTAATTTCATGGCTGCAATCACCATCTCAATGCAGAGTAAATTTTTGTTCATCAACTCTCCAAAACCAAGCAAATTTTACTAAGACATTTGTCATCTTTTACCAAATTTCTCATGAAGAATTTTCTTTTCTCTAAAGAGCACAACTTTTCCCCTTTTTCCTACTAAATTAACCATGGCTATTTTTTCTTCTTTTCCCTTTCACATTTTGTTTTAAAAAAGCCCAACTGTATTTTGCTTTTGTGACTCTTAAATTGCTAGCATTTATAAATGTGTTAACTCTTGTAGAAGAGGGAGGGGGTGTTGATGTCTGTATACTCTATACTCATATATATGAAGTATTTGCACATAAGTCAGAATTAAGTAATGATTATAATGACATTAAAGTACTGCTTACTAATAAATGAATTTTAATATATACCATTTGGAGAAGGAAATGGCAATCTACTCCAGTACTATTGCCTGGAAAATCCCATGGACAGAGGAGCTTGGTAGGCTACAGTCCATGGGGTCGCAAAGAGTTGGACACGACTGAGCAACCATTAGAGCAGAAAACTATATTAGACCCACTGAATTGAGACTCTTAATTAGTTAATGAGGGTAAAATGCCTTGAAGGTGGAGTATCTTCTAAGTGCTATGTATTGTTTTAGTTGGAGTTTTATTCTTTTTGGTAGCAATGGCTTCAAAGTCAATTTCATTTTTACAGTATATCAATCAAAAAGAGGTTTAAATTCTTTTCCAGTCTTCCACTCAGACTCTTTGGCTATAGAAGTATTGATGAAACTATAGTATGGACAGTCCCATAACTGGGCTTTCATTAATGGCAATTTTACATGCTACTGATATGTGGATATGGGAAATGTTTGATTTTTATCTCCTACTGTATAGTTATATCCTGATAGAATGATAATCTACTATATGGTATCTGAAATATACTACAGTCTGTAATTATCTGTTTTTACTCTGTGAACCAGACTCATACATCTAAGGAATAATTTTACATTGATTTGCTTTTATAATAGTCCTCACTATTAAATAAATAATGAAAGGGGCACCTACTGCCTAATAATAGGAAAATTTACTCTTTTATGGTAATCCATATTATTGCTGAATTTTAGGGTCATCAATAAGTCATTTGCTATTTCATTTCTATTCTTTGCTTCCCTCTGCCAGTAGCCAAGTTAAGACCTCATTACCTTCCACCTGCACTACTAGAACTGCTTCCTTACTACTCTCCCTACTTCCCATCATTGCAGTTAATTTTAAACAGTACAGATAGATTAATCTTGGACTAAAATATAGATATAAGTATATTATCCTTCTGCCTAAAATGTATATTTTATTGGGTATACTCCTAGCTATAGCTAGCATTCGACAACTTATATGATTTAATCCTAACTTAATAGTTCATCATTATTTCCCATCTCAGTGCATCTTTCCCATCTAGGCTTTCTTACCTACATACCTTTCCTTCAGTTCAGTTCAGTTCAGTCGCTCAGTCATGTCCAATTCTTTGCAACCCCATGAATCGCAGCATGCCAGGCCTCCCTGTCCATCACCAACCCCCAGAGTTCAGACTCACATCCATCAAGTCAGTGATGCCATCGAGCCATCTCATCCTCTGTCGTCCCCTTCTCCTCCCACCCCCAATCCCTCCCAGCATCAGAGTCTTTTCCAATGAGTCAACTCTTCGCATGAGGTGGCCATAGTACTGGAGTTTCAGCTTTAACATCATTCCCTCCAAAGAAATCCCAGGGCTGATCTTCAGAATGGACTGGTTGGATCTCCTTGCAGTCCAAGGGACTCTCAGGAGTTTTCTCCAACACCACAGTTCAAAAGCATCAATTCTTTGGCGCTCAGCCTTCTTCACAGACCAACTCTCACATCCATACATGACCACAGGAAAAACCATAGCCTTGACTAGATGGACTTTTGTTGGCAAAGTAATGCCTCTGCTTTTGAATATGCTATCTAGGTTGGTCGTAACTTTTCTTCCAAGGAGTAAGCGTCTTTTAATTTCATGGCTGCAGTCACCATCTGCAGTGATTTTAGAGCCCAAAAAAATAAAGTCTGACACTGTTTCCACTGTTTCCCCATCTATTTCCCATGAGGTGATGGGACCGCATGCCATGATCTTTGTTTTCTGAATGTTGAGCTTTAAGCCGACTTTTTCACTTTGCACTTTCACTTTCATCAAGAGGCTTTTTAGTTCCTCTTCACTTTCTGCCATAAGGGTGGTGTCATATGCATATCTGAGGTTATTGATATTTCTCCCAGCAATCTTGATTCCAGCTTGTGTTTCTTCCAGTCCAGTGTTTCTCATGATGTACTCTGCATAGAAGTTAAATAAGCAGGGTGACAATATACAGCCTTGACATACTCCTTTTCCTATTTGGAACCAGTCTGTTCCATGTCCAGTTCTAACTGTTGCTTCCTGACCTGCATATTAAATAGCTTAGAATGCCCTATACTTCTTTTTCCATACTACCCTCAGAAATAACCCATACTCACTTGGAGAAGAGAGACAAGGAGCTGTGCAACTAAGTCCCTTTCAGCTAGGGACTAAATGCAGTCTGTGCAGTGCAAAATGGATGGCAAAGATGCAGACAGAGAAAGACCTGAATCCTTTATGGTCTGGTATACCAGAAAAGAGAAAATGGGAAACTGGGAATGCACAAGAGAGAGTGGTTTGCAAGGGAAAGAGCCAGAAAGATCTCCAGATTTTTATCTGCTTACATCTCTGATTGACCTCTGAACCATACATGCCTAGAATAGACTCAGCCCAGCCCAACTAAGGACTTCCCCGGTGGCAGTAGTGGTAAAGAACCCACTTGCCAGTGCAGGAGCCCTAAGAGATGCAGGTTTGATCCCTGGATCAAGAAGATCCCCTGAAGGAGAGCATGGCAATCCACTGCAGTATTCTTGTCTATAGAATCCCCATGGATAGGGGAGCCTGGCAGGCTACAGTCCATAGGGTCACCAAGAGTCAGACATGACTTAAGCAACTTAGCACACAGCACATAGCCCAACTAAAATGAAAAGATCTCCTACAGTAGAAAAAATGTTTACAATTAGAGATTAACCCCCCACAGTTTTTTAAAAAATCACTAAAACAAAGAAATACTGGAGAAAAATAACGGACTTTATGTGTGTTAGTCGCTCAGTCGTGTCTTTGTGACCCCACGGACTGTAGCCCACCAGGCATTGTGTCCATGGAATTCTCTAGGCAAGAATACTGGAGTGGGTTGCCATTCCCTTCTCCAAAGGATCTTTCCAACCCCGGGATCAAACTGGGTCTCCTACATTGCAGGGGGATTCTTTACTGTCTGAGCCACCAGGGAAGCCCATGTATGTACATAACATACAAAGTACCAAGAAAATAAAATACTTTCTCAGGAGAAAAGATGATCTGTTGTTTCCAACATCCAGATGAACCAAGTGTTGGAATTAGTATACAAGGGTTTCAAGACAGCTATTATAACTATTATCAATGAAGTGAAACAAAATATGCTTTCAGTGCATGAGAATCTAAACAGATGTTGGCAGTAAAACAGAAACAAAAAAAAGACCAAATGGAAATTCTGGAAATGAAAAGCAGTTGAGTGGACATGACAGAGGAAAGAGTAAGGGATTTCAAATCGATCAATATTAGTTATCTGAGGGGGGAAAAAAAGAAAGCTTATAGGGGAAAAGAACAAAGCCTCAAAGGTCTGTTGGCTAGTGTTTAATATTTGCCTTCTCATCAGAAATCATTGAGGACAGAAAGAGTAGGATAGTATCTGGAAAAAAATGAACAGTCAACCTAGAATTCTATACCTAGCAAAAATATTATTCAAGAATGAAGGATGAACTTATTGTGGTGATCATTTTGCAATTATATACTTTATTCAAATATCAAATTACACTGTACACTTGAAACTAGTATTATGTAAATTATACATCAATTTAATGAGTGAAAAAAGAATACAATTTTTAGATGAAAGAAAACAGAAAATTTGCTACCAAGAGACCTGCTCCACAAGAAATGTTAAAGAAAGTTCTTTAAGCTAGAGATAATAATTCTAGATGGAAGCATGAACATTCAGTAAAGAATAAGAACTCAGACATTCTAAATATATGGGTAATATTTCATTTCTCCAAACTCCCAGAATTCTTTATCTATAAATCTTGGTATACTTCTCATTTTCTATGTTTCTGTATTTTGTCATTTTATCTGCATACTTCAACTCCCCTAAAAAATAGGCTAATTTTGAAGTCAGTGGAAGCAGGGATCATTTTTAACTTTATCTTAGGTCCCACAGTCTGACTTTTGCATATCTTATTATTTATTTTCCTTTTTCAAAAGCAATGGTAGACCATCATTCCATTTAATGAAGGATTCCAGTTGATTGGATTTCAGTCTTTTCTGATTGCAAACATATTGGTTTGGATATATGTTTGGCTTAGGGAATCGTGATCTCTCAAAATTTACTTTATCTGACAAAATAATTTCTTTTTTGTTTAGACTCATAGCTTATGTGTTTCTTTAAAAAGTTTCTCAGTTGATAGACAAAAAAGATGATTTTTGCTTACACTAACCTCTAGGAGATACTACATGGGTCCTACGTATGGGATATTGGGTATAAACAACACAAATAACTCAATGGGGTTTTGAAAAAGCTAGAAATGTTCTTGGATTAGATGTTTCTCGTAAGAAGCCAGATGCATAATATTAAGTCCAAATTCATTGAAGACCATTTCCCAGGACCTTGTGGATAATATTGCCCTAGTTTAGAGAAGGCAATGGCACCCCACTCCAGTACTCTTGCCTGGAAAATCCCATGGACGGAGGAGCCTGGTAGGCTGCAGTCCATGGGGTCGCTGAGGGTCAGACACGACTGAGCGACTTCACTTTCACCTTTCACTTTCATGCATTAGAGAAGGAAATGGCAACCCACTCCAGTGTTCTTGCCTGGAGAATCCCAGGAACAGGGGAGCCTGGTGGGCTGCTGTCTATGGGGTCGCACAGAGTCGGACACGACTGAAGTGACTTAGCAGTAGCAGTAGCAGACAATCTATATGCAAATATAGAGTTTAGAGAAGGGAGCAGATAATGAAAATACCCCTTGTTTGGCTTCTGCCAAAGAGTAGCAGACTTTCAGAGTTGGGAATAAATAAATTTTACCAGATTCTTCATGAGTCTTAGATATGCTTATATCCTATATTATTGAGTTCAAGTGAAATCAACATATTTTACATGATGAAATTATAATCGACATTTATATTTTTAAAATTTAGGAGCCTGATTTATCTTTTTGCCCAAACTTAGGGCTATGTCACTTCCCCATGTCAAGTAACTAAAGGCAAGGCCAATTTTTAATTTTCTCAAAAGGAGATTTGAATCCAAAGTACTTGGACAAGTAGTCATCTGAGGTCCACATTTCTATACCAAATATTCAGGAGATCATTGACTCTAAAGACATTATTAAAAGTAGGAGAAGTAATGAATAGGGAATCTTAGAGACTGAAAAGCCTGGGCTGAAGTTCCAGCTCAACCACCTAATAGCTCTAATGATGTAACCTTGGAGGGATGTTCCCTTGCCCCAAGCCTATTTCTTCAGTCGTAAGAATGGAAATAAGAATTCTTTGTTCACATGTTTATTTTGAAAATTCAGTGGTTATATGTTTTGGTTCCTGTTACTTCTTCACACCGAATACTTGTTACTTGCTTTCCCCTTATTCAATCATAAGAAAACATGAGAAAAAGGTGTTTGCTTCCACTTATAAAAAGTGTTTACACCCACTAGGATAAGGTACTCAATAATTATTAATGAATAAATGATTTATGAAGAATTATTTTTAATAATTATCAGTGTTTAACCTCAAAAACGACAGAATGATCTCTGTTCATTTCCAAGGCAAACCATTCAATATCACAGTTATCCAAGTCTATGCCCCAACCAGTAACGCTGAAGAAGCTGAAGTTGAACGGTTCTACGAAGACCTACAAGACCTTTTAGAACTAACACCCAAAAAAGATGTCCTTTTCATTATAGGGGACTGGAATGCAAAAGTAGGGAGTCAAGCAACACCTGGAGTAACAGGCAAAATTGGCCTTGGAGTACGGAATGAAGCAGGCCAAAGACTAATAGAGTTTTGCCAAGAAAATGCACTGGTCATAGCAAACACCCTCTTCCAACAACACAAGAGAAGACTCTACACATGGACATCACCAGATGGTCAACACCGAAATCAGATTGATTATATTCTTTGCAGCCAAAGATGGAGAAGCTCTATAAAGTCAACAAAAACAAGACCAGAAGCTGACTGGCTCCGATCATGAACTCCTTATTACCAAATTCAGACTGAAATTGAAGAAAGCAGGGGAAACTGCTAGACCATTCAGGTATGACCTAAATCAAATCCCTTATGATTATATAGTGGAAATGAGAAATAGATTTAAGGACCTAGATCTGATAGAGTGCCTGATGAACTATGGAATGAGGTTCGTGACATTGTACAGGAGACAGGGATCAAGACCATCCCCATGGAAAAGAAATGCAAAAAACCAAAATGGCTGTCTGGGGAGGCCTTACAAATAGCTGTGAAAAAAGCGAAAAGCCAAGGAGAAAAGGAAAGATATAAGCATCTGAATGCAGAGTTCCAAAGAATAGCAAGAAGAGATAAGAAAGCCTTCTTCAGTGATCAATGCAAAGAAATAGAGGAAAAGAACAGAATGGGAAAGACGAGAGATCTCTTCAAGAAAATTAGAGATACCAAGGGAACTTTACATGGAAAGATGGGCTCGATAAAGGACAGAAATGGTATGGACCTAACAGAAGCAGAAGATATTAAGAAGAGGTGGCAAGAATACACAGAACTGTACAGAAAAGATCTTTACTACCCGGATAATCACAATAGCGTGATCACTCATCTAGAGCCAGACATCCTGGAATGTGAAGTCAAGTGGGCCTTAGAAAGCATCAGTACGAACAAAGCTAGTGGAGGTGATGGAGTTCCAGTAGAGGTATTTCAACTCCTGAAAGATGATGCTGTGAAAGTGCTGCACTCAATATGCCAGCAAATTTGGAAAACTCAGCAGTGGCCACAGAACTGGAAAAGGTCAGTTTTCATTCCAATCCCTAAGAAAGGCAATGCCAAAGAATGCTCGAACTACCGCACAATTGCACTCATCTCACACGCTAGTAAAGTAATGCTCAACATTCTCCAAGCTAGGCTTCAGCAATATGTGAACCGTGAAATTCCTGATGTTCAAGCTGGTTTTAGAAAAGGCAGAGGAACTAGAGATTAAATTGCCAACATCCGCTGGATCATGGAAAAAGCAAGAGAGTTCAAGAAAAACATCTATCTCTGCTTTATTGACTATGCCAAAGCCTTTGACTGTGTGGAAAATTCTGAAAGAGATGGGAATACCAGACCACCTGACCTGCCTCTTGAGAAATCTGTATGCAGGTCAGGAAGCAACTGTTAGAACTGGACATGAAACAACAGACTGGTTCCAAATAGGAAAAGGAGTACGTCAAGGCTGTATATTGTCACCCTGCTTATTTAACTTATATGCAGAGTACATCATGAGAAATGTTGGACTGGAAGAAACACAAGCTGAAATCAAGATTGCCAGGAGAAATATCAATAACCTCAGATATGCAGATGACACCACCCTTATGGCAGAAAGTGAAGAAGAACTAAAAAGCCTCTTGATGAAAGTAAAAGTGGAGAGTGAAAAAGTCGGCTTAAAGCTCAACATTCAGAAAACAAAGATCATGGCATCCGGTCCCATCATTCCATGGGAAATAGATGGGAAAACAGTGGAAACAGTGTCAGATTTTATTGGGGGGGGGGCTCCAAATCAATGCAGATGGTGATTGCAGCCATGTAATTAAAAGACGCTTACTCCTTGGAAGGAAAGTTATGACCAACCTAGATAGTATATTCAAAAGCAGAGAGGTTACTTTGCGACTAAAGTCCATCTAGTCAAGGCTGTGGTTTTTCCAGTAGTCGTGTATGGATGTGAGAGTTGGACTTGAAGAAGGCTGAGTGCCGAAGAATTGATGCTTTTGAACTGTGGTGTTGGAGAAGACTTTTGAGAGTCCCTTGAACTGCAAGGAGATCCAACCAGTCCATTCTGAAGGAGATCAGGCCTGGGATTTCTTTGGAAGGAATGATGCTAAAGCTTAAACTCCAGTACTTTGGCCACCTCATGCGAAGAGTTGACTCATTGGAAAAGACTCTGATGCCGTGAGGGATTGGGGGCAGGAGAAGAAGGGGACGACAAAGGATGAGATGGCTGGAGGGCATCACGGACTCGATGGACGTGAGTCTGGGTGAACTCCAGGAGTTGGTGATGGACAGGCAGGCCTGGCGTGCTGCGATTCATGGGGTCGCAAAGAGTCGGACACGACTGAGCGACTGAACTGAAGTGAAGATAAATTATGATCAAATACGTTTATAGTAATTCCTAGTAAATAGTGATTACAGCAATGGCAAGTTATTACATTATTTTGCCTGACATGTGTATGCTGAGGTGAATGTTTTTGCTGTTACTAAATCAACATCATTTAGCCAAAGTTGCATTTAACTCCATGGCATCTTACTGGAGCCATAGTATCTGCACTGCCCAGAATTTCATCCATATTTAATGTTGTATGGTGCATTAAGCTGCAGTATTTCTTTATTTGTGTAATATTCTTAAAACTTTGCTGCAGGTTCATTTTTAAAATCTATTGTTTTGAAACATTTTATTAGATAAATTAAGCTTCCATGCCTTGAAAAGCAATGCAGTGTAGTACTGGGATCAGCAATTTAATGTATAAGGTTCAGGTCATAATAAGTTAAGCTTTGCCACCCACATAGTCTCTTTGCAACTGCTCAGCTCTGCCTTGGTATCAGAAAAACAGCTCAGACAATATATAAATGAAGGGTGTGCCTATGTTCCAATAAAATTTTATTTACAAAAAACAGGTGGCAGACCAGGTCTGACCCATGGGCCATAGTTTGTTAATCCCTACTGTAACAAAATAGTCTGCAGGTAGAAAACCCAGGAGGGAATCTGTCTATGATATGATCTGGCTGAGTGTTGATAACAAACGAAATCCATTTAACTTCCTTGTAAATTCCTGTTTCTTAGTAAAATTAAAAGGTGAGACTGTGGTTATCTGTCTTTCTATCTTTAACTTTCTTATCTTTTGTCATCAAAAGTTTTCTGGTATGTAAGGCACCTTTGCCTGAAGGATTTAAAAAAAAAACTAAAGATAAAAATCAGTGCTGAGTTATGACTTTATACTGGATGTATAAACTAGATTTAAAACAAATTACACACTTATTTTGGAGAAGGCAATGGCACCCCACTCCAGTACTCTTGCCTTGAAAATCCCATGGGCAGAGGAAGCTAGTATGCTGCAGTCCATGGGGTTGCGAAGAGTTGGACACGACTGAGTGACTTCACTTTCACTTTTCACTTTTCATGCATTGGAGAAGGAAATGGCAACCCACTCCAATGTTCTTGCCTGGAGAATCCCAGGGACGGGGGAACCTGGTGGGCTTCCATCTATGGGGTCGCACAGAGTCGGACACGACTGAAGTGACTTAGCAGTAGGATACACATATTTCTTCTTTACTTCCCTGGGGCTCAGATGGTAAAAGCATCTGCCTACAATGCAGGAGACACAGGTTCAATCCGTGGGTCCGGAAGATCCCCTGGAGAAGGAAATGGTAACCCACTCCAGTACTCTTGCCTGGAAAATCCCATGGATGGAGGAACCAACCTCCCAGTCTGTGAGAACAAACCAGTGATGTCTATACAATGATAGAAGCTTTCATGCTCATTGCTTGTGTATAGCACATGGAAACTATCAGTTGCATGTATTGAATAGATTTTTGTAAAAATAATTGCATTATACTGCCTTAGTGTAATATAAGAAGTAGTAAACAAATAGATAATTTAAAAAAAAAAAACACTGAATAACACCCAGCACTTATCCTATATGATATCTGTTGCATCTAATAGTTGCTGATTTTAATCCTCAGTTTCCAGGGGAAATTAAAGTTCAGAAACATAAAAAAACTTACCCAAGAACACATAGTTAGGTTAATTGTCAGAGCTGAGATTGATCCCAGTACATTAGTTTTCTATTACTGTTCTAAGAAACTGCAGTGGACTTACTGGTTTAAAACATTAGTTTATGGTGGCTCAGACGGTAAAGAATCTGCCTGCAGTACAGGAGACCCAGGTTCGATTCCTGGGTTGGGAAGATCCCCTGGAGAAGGAAATAGCAAGCCACTCCAGTATTCTTCCCTGGAGAATTCCATGGACTGAGGAGCCTGGCGGGCTGCAGTCCATGGGGTTGCAAACAGTCGGACATGACTGAGCAACTATGCAACAACAACAGTTTATTATCTTAACAGTTCTGGAGATCAGAGGTCTAAAATTAGTCTCAGTGCTTTAGAATCATGTTTTTGTCAGGGTTGCAGTCCTTTTGAAGGAGAGTTCTCTACCTTTTCCAGGTTTTTTTTTTTTAGCATAATTGCTTTACAGTGTTGTGTTAGTTACTGCTGTACAACAAAGTGAGTCCGTTATATGTATACATAGATCCCCTCCCTCTTGAGCCTCCCTCCCACTCCCCATCCCACCTACAGAGCACCGAGCTGAGCTCCCTGTGTTACACAGCAACTTCTCACTAGCTGTCTGTTTTACACATAGTGGCACTAGTGGTAAAGAACCTGCCTGCCAGTGTAGGAGACATAAGAGACATGGGTTCAGTCCCTGGGTTGGGAAGATCCCCTGGAGGAGGGCATTAGAACCCACTCCACGGTCCTTGCCTGGAGAATCCCATGGACAGAGGAGCCTGGTGGGCTGCGGTCCACAGGGTCACAGAGTGTGAGTATATATATGTCAGCCCTCTTCTCCCGGTTCACCCCGCCACTCCCCTTCCTGCTCTGTGTCCATACGTCTGTTCTCCACATCTGCATCTCTATTCCTGCCCTGCAAACAGGCTCATCTATACCAGCTTTCTAGATTTCATACATATGCTTTAATCTACAATATTTGTCTTTCTCTTTCTGATTTCACTCTGTATGACAGACTCTACATCCATCCATGTCACTACAGGTAAAGGCTGCCTGCGTTCCTTGCCTTACAGCCCATTTCCTTCTTCAAAGCCATCAGTGGATGGTCAAGTCTTTGTCTTACCATATCATTCAGTCTAACCCTTCTACCTCTCTCCTTCGCTTTTTTTTTTCCCATTGTTTTCTTGATAAACTTTGTATTTTTAATTAGAGAATAATTACTTTACAGTTTTGTGATGGTTTCTGCCATATATCAACATGAATCAGCCATAGGTACACAAATGTCCCCTCCCTCCCATCTCCCTCCCCATCCCACCCCTCTGGGTTGTCACAGAGCACTGACTTTGGGTTCTGTGTGTCATACAGCAAATTCTCATTGGCTATCTGTTTTACATTTGGTAATGTATATGTTTCAATGCTATTCTCTCGAATCATCCCACCCTCTCCTTCCCCCAAACTGTGTCCAAAAATCTGTCCTTTATGTCTGTCTCCTTTGCTGCCCTGCAAGTAGAGTCATTAGTACTATCTTTCTAGTACTAGATTCCACATATATGCATTAATATATGATATTTGTCTTTCTCTTTCTGACTTACTTTCCTCTGTATAATAGGCTCTGGGTTCATCCACCTCATTGGAACTGATTCAAATGCATTCCTTTTTATAGCTGAGTAATATTCAATTGTGTATATGTACCACAATCTCTTTATCCATTCATCTGTTGATGGCCGTCTAGGTTGCTTCCATGACCTATTGCCTCTGTCAGCATTAGGGTACATGTGTCTTTTTCAGTTATGGTTTCCTCAGGTTATATGTCCAGTAGAGGAATTGCTGGGTCATATGGTAGTTTTATTCCTAGTTTTTTAAGGAATCTCCATACTGTTCTCTATAGAAGTGAAGTAGCTCGGTTGTGTCCGACTCTTTGTGACCCCATGGACTGTAGCCTACCATGCTCCTCCGTCCATGGGATTTTCCAGGCAAGAGTACTGGAGTGGGTTACCATTTCCTTCTCCAGAAAGTGAAAGTGAAAGTGAAGTCGTGTCTGACTCTTTGCGACCCCATGGACTACAGCCTACCAGGTTTCTCTGTCCATGGGATTTTCCAGGCAAGGATACTGGAGTGGGTTGCTATTTCCTTCTCCAGAGGATCTTCCCAACCCAGGGATTGAACCTGGGTCTCCTGCCTTGTAGGCAGATGCTTTACCATCTGAGCCACCAGGGAAGACTATATCAATTTGTATTCCTACCAACAGTGCAGGAAGGGTTCCCTTTTTTCCATACCCTCTCCAGCATTTATTGTCTGTAGACCTTCACATCAGTAAAAATGGCTTTGTCCTTCACACTTTTAAGGACCCTTGTCATTACTTTAGGCGCACCCAGGAATCCTGAATAATCTCTTCTCAAGATCCTGATGTAATCACATCTGCATAGACCCTTTTGCTATATAAGGTAACATTTTCACAGGTTCTGGGGATTAGGCTGATGGTATCTTAGCAAGGCCATTATTCTGCCTAACACACCCAGTGAAGAAAAATTTTTTCAAATAATTCCACTTTGTCCTCTCAGTATCCCACAGAAAGGAGAATGAATTATTGTCATCTCTTTGGGCAGATAAAGGATCCTGAGGCAGAAGTAATATGTAACTTTGCTGCAGTTTTATAATTAGTTAGCCTGCAGGGTATGGGGGGAGGGAGTATCTTTTAAGTCCCAATACAGAAGGCTTTCTACTGGATCATACATCCATAACATTTTTATCAGTATTAGGCATTTGATGCTAATATAGGTAAATTGCTTCCATGTCTCTAGATAATCAAACTTGAATTCAACCCAAATTAGACTTGATTCAATGCCCTTGCCATCTGTTAGCTTGTTTGATAGTTTCTGGTAAAAAAACGGGGTTGAGGGGGAATGCATCTTTTCCTAAAGGATAAAGAAATATGCTAAGGATAAAATGGATTCAGACGTTTGGCTTTTATTGGGTACTTTGAAAAATCTCTTTGCTAGTGTTTAGACTCAGTGTTTAAGGGTTTATGGAAGTCTTGAACTTTCTATATCATCTAATATATATGTCACAAATAAATTTTTAAATATTAAAAAAGATAAAAGGGTTGTCATACAGTACAGTTTTTCTTTGAAAAAACTGACTTCAATTTAAGTAGTTGAATCTGTACTGTAAATTTACTTGCTAGTAAGTAGACACCTAATTCTTATTTTCAACAATAGTAGCAATAGAGAGGAGATAGTATTTTGAAAATGAGTAAAAATTAAATGGAACCCTTTATAGAAACTTTGTTTTTTAACTGCTATGTGAAGTGGCAATGGAGGAGGTAAAGAACATGCGTTATTTGATAATTGCTTATGAGTTGGTTTTTTAGGCTATTACTTCAGTTTTTCATCAGTTAATTCTCACAGATAGATGTTTCTGTTTTTTCAAAACCAAATATTTTCACATATTTCACATATTAGACTTCAACTGTTCCATAATCCATCATTTTTTATTGTTTTATTTGATTTTTGTTATTCTAAATAGCACTTTGATTTTTGAGCCATTTTCCTAGCTTTTCTCCTTGGGCAGGAAGGACGATGCTTTTCTTCTGTACTGTTACCTGGAACTCATGGATCTCCTAGTTAACGTAAACAGTTAAACTAATAAAGCAGGAAGGAAGGATGGACACAGTAGTTAACACTGACTGATAATCTTCACCTTGAGGAGAAGCTACTAGTCTGGCCAATGTAAGTCCCATAGAAACAATACTGAGAAAGGGGATATCATTTTCCCAGAGCTTCTGGTGGCTCTTGCTAAGAGAGTGGCCAAGTACAGAGTGGAATGGGATATGCGGGAATCAAAAACTAGTAAAGTGTTTCATTGGTTATCAAGGAATGTAGAAACCACGATTTAATAGAATCATATGGGACTTTGATGTGAGTCAGGACTGGGTTCATGTTTCAGCTTACTACTAAAGAGCTGTGCAGCATTGAGCAAGGAACTTACTAATCTCTTCAGTCCCTCACTTCATTTATTAAAATGGTCATTCCTGCCCCTCAAGATTATTGTATGAATTAGGGACATGACATATATAGTATTAGTAGTAGCCCAGTAAATAGGCATTAAAGGATAAAAATCAGTAGATTGCAGTTGGTGGGCTGAGTCATAGAAGAGTTTCCCTCCAGTTGGCTTTTTCTCACCGACTCTGGCTAGAAGGTCTCAGGGGATAGAACTGCGCTCAGAGCCTTGCCTCTCATTTCAGAGTAGCACTCCATTTGCAGCCCAGCCTGGTAAAAGGCAGGCCTGCACTGAGCCTGGGCTGAGGGGGAGCCCAGTGAGAGTCCTGAAAGGAAAACTGAAAGCGTAACTGGAAATGGAAAACGTAGTACTCCTTGTCAGAAACCCTCTGTCTTCCTTCTACATTCTCCTCTAGTACCCACCACACTGCCCTGGGTCTCTCTGTTATGGACCCCTGTTGTTGAAGAAAGGACTCCTTTCTGTCTAGCCAATCAATCAAACAACACCCTTTTGGAAAACAAAGTCTCATTTAAAAATTTTAAACTAAAAAAAAAAAAGTATGTGCCAACGTATATAAACTCAAATTATTTTACTGCTACACTAATTTAGTTGTGGAAAATTTCCATGTTTTTTTTTTTTTAATTTCCATGCTTATAGTTAACCTTTAATTAAGTCTCTTTTTTTTTTTTTTTTAAGCATTAAAGATATCTATGCCCTTGATTTTTTTTTTAATTAAAAGACCTTTTTAAGAGCAATTTTTGGTTTCCGGCAATATTGCACAGAAAGTAAGGAGAGTTCACAAATACCTGCTCTCCATACATGAACACATCCTACCCCACCAAGATCTCATACTAATGTGGTACGTTCATTACAACCAATGAACCAATATTGATACATCATTATCAGCCAAAGCCCAGTGTTTACATTAGGATTCATCCTTTGTATCGTGCATTCTATAGATTGTGATAATCTACCATTAAACAGAACAGTTTCACTGCCCTGAAATTCCCTTGTGCTCCACCTGTTCATACTTCTCTCCCCGAAAACCCCTGGCAACCACTAATCTTTTTACTGTCTCCATAGTTTTGCCTTTTCCAGAATATCATATACTGGTCGAAATCATATACCTGTATGAAATATTTTCAGATTGACTTTTTTCGCTTAATAATGTGCATTTAAGATTCTTACATTATCTTCAGGGCTTGCCAGCTCATTTTTATCATGGAATAATATTCCATTTTATCAATGTACCACAGTTTATCCATTCACCTATTGAAAAATATCTTGATTGCTTTCAAATGTTAACAATTATGAATAAAGCCATGATAAACATTTGTGTGCATGTTGTGTTGGATGTAAATTTTCAACTCTTTGGGGTAAACATCAAGAAGGATGATTGCTCAACATATGATTCGGAGCATCTTTTCACATACTCATTTGTTATCTGTATATCTTCTTTGGTGACTTACGTGTTTCTTCAGATCTTTTGCCCATTTTTTAGTTGAGTTGTCTGTTTTCTTACTGTTGTATTTCAAGAGTTCTTTGGATAGCAGTTCTTTTCAGATCTATCTTTTGCAAATGTTTTCTTCCATTATGTGGATCTTTTCATTCTCTTGACATTGTTTTTCACTGAACAAATATTTTTAATATAATGAATTCCAATTTATCAATTTTTCCTTTCATGGATCGTGCCTGTGGTGTAGTATCTTAAAAAGTCATTACTAAACCCAAGGTCATCTAAATTTTTCCTGTGTTATCTTTGTCCAGATCCCCTCTCTGCCTCCCTTTCTTTCTTCCTTCCTTCCTTTTCTTTCATATGGATTTCTGGTTGTTTCAGTATCATTTGTGGAAATGACTGTATTTTCTCCATTGAATTGCATTTGCTTCTTTGTCAAAGACTGATTTACTGTATTTTTATGGATCTATTTCTGGACTTTCTCTTGTGTTCCACGAATTCATTAGTTCATTTACCAGTAACACACTATCTTTGTTATTGTAGCTTTATGTTGTTGCTGTTGTTGTTCAGTTGCCAGGTTGTGTCTGACTCTTTGCTACCCCGTGGACTGCAGCACACCAGTCCTCTCTGTCCCTCACCATCTCCTGAAGTCTGCCCAAGTTCATGTCCATTGCATCAGTGATGCCATCCAGCCATCTCATCCTCTGATGCCCTCTTCTTCTGCCCTCAATCTTTCCCACCATCAGAAACTTTTCCAGTGAGTCAACTGTTCACATCGGATGATAAATTACTGGAGTTTCAGCTTCAGCATCAGTCCTTCTATTGAGTATTCAGGACTGATTTCCTTTAGGATTGACTGGTTTGACCTCCTTGCTGTCCAAGGGACTCTCAGGAGTCTTCTCCAGCACCATAGCTCGAAGGCATCAATTCTTTGATGCCTTTATAGTTAGTGTTAAAGATGGGTAGTGTCAATCCTCGGATTTTCTTCTTCAAACTTGTGTTGGCTTTTCTGAGTTGTGCTCTTGATTTTAATTCCATAGACTATGTTATGTAGGTCTGGAATAAAACTTCATCATAGTATTCTACCTTAGCTATATATCCAAGAGCAGTGTACATTATTTTCTTATATACTATTTTCCCCAGATTTTTATCATCCCCATATTTTGTATTACTCTAAAACCTGCTATTCAAAGAATGGTCTGTGTCTCCCAACCTACTAAATCAGAATCTGAATTTTATAAGACACACCAGTTCTTGGAAAGCACGTAAAGTTTAAGAAGCCCTATGATAAAAAAACAAGCTTTATCTAACTGTGAATATGACACAGTAGCTTTACATTTTACAAGTTGAAAGTCCCCTCATGATTCAAAAAGCACATTCAGGATGTAGAAGGTTTTTGTTTCTTCATTTATTTTGAGAGTCTGCTCATTTCAGATCTACTGCTCAGCCAATTAAAAGACAACAGATAAACTAACATTCTGAATATTGTCTTTTCATTATTTTGGGGTTTATCATTGGGAAAAGCTAATTCAGTCCATTTTTACACTGATGTATTGATAGAACTTCTCCAAGGAATTCCAGGCACCTTGGAGGTAGCTTGCCATACTGTTTGTTGTTAGTCACTAAGTCATGTCTGGCTCTTTGTGACTCTACAGACTGCAGCACACCAGGCTTTCCTGTCCTTCTCCATCTCCTGGAGCTTGCCCAAACTCATGTCCATTGAGTCTGTAATGCCATCAACCATCTCATCCTCTGTTGCTCTCTTCTCCTCCTACCTTCAGTCTTTACCAGCATCAGGTGGTAAAGAATTGAGTCGGCTCTTTGCATCAGGTGGCCAAAGTATTGAAGATTCAGCTTCAGCATCAGTCTTTCCAATGAAAATTCAGGGTTGATTTCCTTTAGGATTGACCGGTTTAATCTCCTTGCAGTCCAAAGGATTCTCAAGAGTCTTCCCTACACCACAATTCAAAATTATTAATTCTTTGGGTCTCAGCCTTCTTTGTGGTCCAACTCTCACATCTATACATGACTACTGGAAAAACCATGTGGATCTTTGTTGGTAAAGTGATGTCTCTGCTTTTTAATGTGCTATCTAGCTTTGTCATAACTTTTCTTCCAAGGAGCAAGTGTCTTTTAATTTCATAGCTGCAGTCGCTGTCCACAGTAATTTTGGAGCCCAAGAAAATAAAATCTGTCACTGTTTCCACTTTTTCCCCATCTATTTGCCATGAAGTGATGGGACCAGATGCCATGATCTTAGTTTTTTGAATGTTGAGTTTTAAGCCAGCTTTTTCACTCTCCTCTTTCACCTTCATCAAAAGGCTCTTTAGTTCCTCTTCACTTTCTACCATTAGAGTGGTATCATCTGCATATCTGAGGCTGTTACTATTTCTTCCAGCCATCTTGATTCCAGCTTGTGATTCATCCAGCCTAGCATTTCTCATGATGTACTCTGCATATAAGTTAAATAAGCAGGGTGACAATATACAGCCTTGACGTACTCGTTTACCAACTTGGAACCAGCCTGTTATTCGATGTCTGGTTCTAACTGTTGCTTCTTGACCTTCATACAGATTTCTCAGGAGGCCAGTAAGGTGGTCTGGTGTTCCCACCTCTTTAAGAATTTTCCACAGTTCATTGTGATCCACACAGTCAAAGGCTTTAGTGTAGGCAGAGAAGCAGATGTTTTTCTGTAATTCTCTTGCTTTTTCTGTGATCCAACGAATGTTGGCAATTTGATCTCTGATTGCCATGTAGCCAGAGGCACAAATGATACTTCAGAGTTTTATTTTAAAGACAGAAGCAGAAGTAGAATCCCCAACCCAGTATTAGATGTCAGACTTAGTCCCTGGTGGCTCAGTCAGTAAAGAATCTGCCTACAATGCAGAAGACAGCCTTTAGTTCAGGAGAGTCAATCCCTGGTCCGTGAAGATCCCCTGGAGAAGAAAATGGCAACCCACTCCAGTATTCTTGGAAATTCCCATAGACAGTGGAGCCAGGGGGCTACAGTCTGTGGGGTTGCAAGAGTCAGACAGAACTCAGCTACTAAACCACCACCACCACTGAAACTACACCAGCTCCCTTTATGTATCTGACTTATTTTGTCACACTCGGTATTTACTTCAGACATGATTTTGTTCCAAATCAAGTTAAGCTTTAATATTAATGAAGGCATAGGTATACAGTAAACAACAAAATTCTGTAAAGCAATTATCTTTCAATTAAAAATAAATAAAATCAAAAAAAGAAAATAGAAAATATTAATGCAGTCTTCTAGTTAGAGATAGGTAAAATGAAAGCAGGTGCTTAGTTTCACACTAAGCTATTCATACCTCTATGTTCAAGAAGCATTGTGTTTTCTGCCTTTTTGCTTGGATTTGATTTATGGGGTAATTGTGCTCTTCATAATTTAACAATAGATTTTTGGAGTTGTCCAAAAGTCATCTTAGTTTCTACCTAGGTTGGTATAAATCATTGCTTTCTCTCCATTTAGGCAGAATTCTGATTTTTCTCACATATTTCCTAAGTATTTGGACTAGAAATTGTGATTGGTTTTAATATCTTGTCTCCTTCAGTTTGTCTTGTCTCAGAACACAAGACTCTTAAATTCTCTTAAGAACTTACTGCTGAACACTCTACCAAAATATTTTTCTGTTTAAGGGGGGGAAAAGTAGAACCAAAATTTGAAAACTAATAGAAAATACAAAAATTATTAATTAAAATAATAGAAAAGATTTTAATTACTGAATCATTGCACAGAAACCTCTTGATAAAAATGTTCATGTTATTTTGGACTCTTAATTATGTCTAAATTAATTAAATTCTGCTTGAATAATTAATTATTTCTACTTCTCACTTTTAGGCAAGAGCCCAGGGAAAGGAATGAACCTTAAATGGTCTTTGCCATTAGGAAGGCTTTTGTAGTCTATTATTTATAAATTTTGTTGTTTCTATTTTTGCTTTACCCTCCCCATGAATTCTTTGGGGTAATATTCTGATTTTAAGCAATTATCTTGCCCTACACCATAAACAAATATAGATATCCTAAAATTCTGAGTTCTAGGCTTAGTTATAAGGTAAAGTATATTGTGTTTAATTTTAAAGGTATGCCCTAAGATCACATTGTCTACCATAATCTCAAAATTCCCCAAATATATTTCATATTTAGACTTCTCTTCATTTAGGTTTCCCTTCATGTTGATTTTTTAATGAGCATACCAAAATTCTCCCTGCTATTTGTTATTATTTGGGGAGGGAACTAACATTTGTCAGTGCTTGCTGTGAACCACATGACATACGTGCGTCCCAGTACCCCCTTTTCCTTCAAAGTCTAGGTTTTTTGTATGCTTTGCTGCTTCCTTGCCTGATAAGCCTCTCAGGTTTTAGTGCCATCAGCAAATCAGAAACTAGTCTCTGTCTCTCAATCTAGAAAGATTTTGGGTATTTGCAACCATTAGAATATATTTGAAATTATGGTGATCCAAGAGAATATATATGGGCTTCCCTGGTGGCTCAGAGGTTAAAGCGTCTGCCTGCAATGCGGGAGACCCGGGTTTGATTCCTGGATCGGGAAGATCCCCTGGAGAAGGAAATGGCAACCCGCTCCAGTATTCTTGCCTGGAGAATCTCACGAACGGAGGAGCCTGGTAGGCTACAGTCCACGGGGTCGCAGAGTCAGACACGACTGAGCGACTTCACTTCACTTCACTTCAAGATAATATAAAAGGAAAGAGTGATGAGTAAGAAGAATTAAGAAAACAAATAGCTTTTAGGAGTTGTTTCTCTAACAAAAATTTTACCAAATCATACTTTGAGAGCTCCCAATAGATTATATCTTTCTCTCCAATGCTAACAATATTTACCAAAAACCAAAACATGGAAATGTCATGTAGGATTTTCGTTTGCACTGTTTTATTCCCTGACCTAGCAATGCTATGTTTTTCACTACCACACAGACAAATTGGGGGAAAAGGTAGTTGGCTCAGGAGCTTCATTTGATCTATCTCTCACCTGTTTGTCCACTTAACAAATGACACTGATAAGCTTATAAAATTTTCTCTTTAGTAGAAAAATGGTAGACCTAATATTTAGCTGACTCTTGCCTACAGAGGTCAAATAGTTTATAGAGGAATAGCAGGGCTCATAGGCTGCTTAGCGTGAAATATCGAGTGATCTAGAGGGAACTGCAAGAATGATGGTATTGCTGCTGCAAATAATTGCAGGAGACGCTTGTGAGTATTGCACAGTAAATCTGCACCTTCCGTGTGTACTCATTTAAGGGGAAGCATCCTCCGGATGGAGCATCAGCAACACATGTCTAATAGGTGGATTCATTTTAATATGCTCATTCATTGAATAGGCCTGATGAATTAGTGCATGTCACCATCTGGTACTTAGTGAGGCTATTCATTTTTAAAATGTTGAAATTGCAGGGAATGGTGCACACCAATTAAAATCCTTTTAACTGGATTGTGTTAGTATAAAGTATATGTGTAGGAAGACTTCATTGGAATTCAGCATGCATCTAAGGGTATACACATCAGCCTGAAGTCAATTAGAACAAAGGAAGTCAAGAGAGGGGAAATTCAAGAAGAGCTATCTGTTCTTTTTCTGAATGTGTCTGCTCATTTATTGCTTTCTCTCTGTTTTTTGCTCTTCCAGGCATGCAGTTTTCTTGACTGTCCTCCAGCCTTTCTTTTCTTGTTTGTTTCTTTTTGGCTGCACTTGGTCCTCATTGCTGCACAGGCTTTTCTCTAGTTGCTGAGGGCTGGAGCCACTCTCTAGTTGCAGTGTACAGGCTTCTCACTGTGGTGGCTTCTCTTGTTGTGGAGCACAGGCTCTAGAGTGTGGGCTTCAGTAGCTGTGGCACACTGGCTCAGTGAGTAATTGTGGTTCCCAGGCTCTAGAGCGCAGGCTGAATAGCTGTGGCACACGGGCTTAGTTGCTCCAAGGCACTTAGTTGCTCAGAGATGGAGCCCATGTCTCCTGCATTCGCAGGTGGATTCTTTACCACTGAGCCACCAGGAAGCCCCCTCCCACCTTTTCTTTATTTTGGGTTCCCTTTCTCTCTCTCTCTCTCATCCTCCATTTTATCCCCATTTCCTCATCCTTTCCCCATCCCATTATTCTTCAATTATGCATTAAAACAAAAGCATTGGATGAATAAAACCTAAGCTCTCTATGCAGAGAACATCATGAGAAACGCTGGGCTGGAAGAAGCACAAGCTGGAATCAAGATTGCTGGGAGAAATATCAATAACCTCAGATATGCAGATGACACCACCCTTTGGCAGAAAGCAAAGAGGAACTAAAAAGCCTCTTGATGAAAGAGGAGAGTGAAAAAGTTGGCTTAAAGCTCAACATTCAGAAAACGAAGATCATGGCATCTGGTTCCATCACTTCATGGGAAATAGATGGGGAAACAGTGGAAACAGTGTCAGACTTTATTTTTCTGGGCTCCAAAATCACTGCAGATGGTGACTGCAGCCATGAAATTAAAAGATGCTTACTCCTTGGAAGGAAAGTTATGACCAACCTAGATAGCATATTGAAAAGCAGAGACATTACTTTGCCAACAAAGGTCCATCTAGTCAAGGCTATGGTTTTTCCAGTAGTTGTATATGGATGTGAGAGTTGGACTGTGAAGAAAGCTGAGTGCCAAAGAATTGATGCTTTTGAACTGTGGTGTTGAAGACTCTTGAGAGTCCCTTGGACTGCAAGGAGATCCAACCAGTCCATTCTGAAGGAGATCAACCCTGAGATTTCTTTGGAAGGAATGATGCTAAAGCTGAAACTCCAGTACTTTGGCCATCTCATGAGTTGACTCATCGGAAAAGACTCTGATGCTGGGAGGGGTTGGGGGCGGGAGGAGAAGGGGACGACAGAGGATGAGATGGCCAGATGGCATCACCGACTCAATGGACATGAGTTTGAGTGAACTCAGGGAGTTGGTGATGGACAGGGAGACCTGGCATGCTACGATTCATGGGGTCGCAAAGAGTCGGAAATGACTGAGTGACTGAACTGACTGAACTGAACTGAAGCTCTCTATGTCCTAGAGCTATAATGAGTTCTAGTTGGCCAAATTTTTCTGGATAACTGTGAGTCTGAGCTCTTTAAACATTAAAGGGCTTTTAGTTACAATTATCATTTGGTGCTTATGTGACCTACATTTGTACTGCAAGGAGATCAAACCAGTCAATCCTAAAGGAAATCAACCCTGAATATTCACTGGAAGGACTAATGCTGAATCTGAAGCTCCAATACTGTGCCCCACCTGATGTGAAGAACTAACTCATTGGAAAAGACCCCGATGCTGGGAAAGATTGAGGGCAGGAGAAGAAGGGGAAGACAGAGGATGAGATGGTTGGATGGCATCACCAACTCAATGGACATGAGTTTGAGCAAGCTCCAGGAGATGGTGAAGGACAGAGAAGCCTGGCATGCTGCAGTTCATGGGGTCGCTAAGAATCAGACATGACTGAGGAACTGAACAATGATGACAAAACTAAGATTTGGGGTGCTTTTCCTTTCTTCTATCTTTGTTTATTCCCCAAGTTTGCTATATAGGTATTTATTTTATAATTGAATAAATAAACTTGTAAATAATAAAACCATTTATATAAAAATCTTTCTAAAATATATTTTAAACTGCTGTTTTCCTCCCTTTTTAAATACAGGATACCAAACATAGTTTAACATTTTCTTGATATCTTGCTATAATTAGTATCAGTGTCAATCACAGTGCTATTCTGGAAAATATGGTGATGCTATTAAGGGATATAGGGGCTTGTTTGCCCCACACTGAAATGCTGTTTGAGGTCTTAATTTGGGGGGGGGGGGTATTCTTATTATTTTTTTGCTGTCAGCAATCACTTGTCACTTGCCACTTCTGTCTGAATTCTTCTGTCCCCTTATAAGTTATCTTGATCTCTGATAATAAAGCATCATTTATTCATCTGTTCAATAAATATAAAGTACCAAAACTATGTAAGAAATGTCTCCTGTCTTCAAGGAGCTAAGTGTAGTGAGTGAGAGAAAGAGAAAGTTGTATTCAAACAGTCATAAATACCACAGAATGGGAAATTTGAGGAGGAAACAGTTAATTCTTTAAGAGGATGATCCACAACTTCACAGGGGAGTTGGCATTTGACTGAAGCATCAAAAGTTTTGTAGAATTTTTGAGCAGTTGTTTTATGGTAGACATATAGAAGATGATTTTTTTAAAGGGTAAGACAGTATCTGATCACAGAAGAGCATTATACTCTAAAGAGTTCAAATGGATTGTATAGACATCTGAGAACCAGTCTTGATTTTATGAAGAAATCGGTAAAGTGGTAAAGATTTGTTTTTTTAGAGGAATTAGGAGACAACAGAATACCATCTCAGTATTTCAAAGAGGAATAAAATCCAGCACTTAACCTGGCATTGATTGTATATCATATGAGAAGAACGAGGAGAGGGGTCAAGCTGACCTAGTGTAAATGCCTATGGAAGTTGTGATCCCATTAATTGTTATAGTGCTCAGAAAAAGATGGAGCATATTTTGGAGGAAAGATAACTAATTTTGTTTAGAGTGGTCTAACAGATAGTTGGAAGCTGAAGTCTGAAACTTCAGAGCACAAGAATAAGAAGTAGAGATTCTGGGAAGATATTGCACTCATATGTTTGGGAATAGACAAGGTTACAGAAAAGATGATTAGAAAGAAAGTCTTTCGTAAAGAGTGATAATGGAAGGGGCATCTTTTTGAAAGTGCAGTAGGGTACGCATATCTCCATTCAAATAAATTAACATTGTTACCTCAGTGAATTCATAGTAAAGTGGATAGGGAGTGTACAAATCAAGGGCAACGTGAGAGAGATAGTTATATTTCACCACTCATAAGTAGAGCATTCATCATTATTTCTGTACAAAAATACTGGCCTGAGTTGATCAAGTTAAATTGGTGTGCAAACGGAAGAGTCTAGAAGTGAGACCTGAAGGCTTTTTCCTTCTTTTTGTCTGGTTTTCAACTATGCCCTGAATAGGTAATCTTGCCAGATTAACTATGTCCATAGACAAGAGTTGTTTCTTATACATGAGAAATACTTTTAACTGTTTGAGGTTGTTGAAGGACTGATAAAGAATCCACCTGCAATGCATGAGACCTGGGTTCGATCCCTGGGTTGGGAAGATCCCCTGGAGAAGGGGAAGGCTATTCACTCCAGTATTCTAGCCTAGAGAATTCCATGGACTGTATAGTCCGTGGGGTTGCAAAGAGTTGGATACAACTGAGCCACTTTCACTTTCACTTTCAAGAACTCTGACTACAAGTAATTTCTTTCATTGTTAACTTTGTTTGAATGGGGAATTTACTGGTGGTCCAGTGGTTAGGACTTAAGTGCAGTCACTGCTGTGGGCCCAGGGGTTCAATTCCTGGTCAGGGAACTAAGATCCCACGAGCTGTGTGGCATGGCAAAAATATATATATATATATATTAATGATTTAAATTGGCACTTTAACTAAAACTTGCATTTATATAATTTTGAATTGGTAGTAAATTTTAGAAACAATTTAAAAGATATTCATGTTATCAAACATCATGTTGATTGTGTTGTATGTGTCTGTGTATCAATGTATGTACAAGTCATCTGTATACAGGAAAAAGACTTGGAAGGGTATATAGTAAGCTTTTTGGTTTGGGCTTTTGTTTGTTTGTGTATCCATATTTTCTGATTGTTTTCATAACATAAGGAATTAAGTTATTTCTCATTTAAAAAAAAAAAAAGGATAGGATAAAGGCCAGGAGGCCTAGGGAGTTTGACAACTTGTATAAATGTAAATCTAATTAGTAATGGCCTTTAGCTTTGTTCACTTGCACCTCTGAAAGCTCAGTTGATAAGTAGATTGTTATGATAGGAATGGAAATGCTACCCAATACTCTGGCAACCACAAGGACCAGGAGCCCAATACCTGTTTAGGAATGGCTAACATCCTACCTGCCACTTTACATCCAGAGAAGCATTGGCTGTCTGTAGTGGTCCAATGTTACACACCACAGGCATGTATGTTCACTGATAAGGAGATTAAAGACCTAGAATACTTTTGAGAGCCGTTCAGCTTTTCTTCTTTCTGATTGTGATCCTCTTAATGTAAATATTAACATCTAACAAATACCCTAGAGTCCAAGCTTTTGTTGTTTTCTTGAGACCAGCGCTGGAGGAAACCTGTTGGCATATGTTCATGCCTACCTGGACAATGTGAATCCTCTGACCACAGTTGACATCCTTCATAATCCATCTCTGGTCTCATCACTTCACTTCCTCAGCCCAAGTTTTATTTTTCTGCCTTTTGTCTATGGTAAAATAAAGGTAACCAGAAAATTATCACTTTGCCTTTCTCTTTCCTTCCCACATCTGTGTCAGCATCCTGAATCTTTTGTATTACTCTCACTAAACCGTTTGCACTCAACATTTAGAGTAAGGTTTATATAAGAAAACAGCAATTAAAGTATTTTTTCTGTTTAGATATGGACTACTTGGCTTTAGGCTGTTATTTTCATTCAAACATCAGTTTTCTCATTTTCCACAGTTGAAGTAGTACAATTGTTGCTAACTTCACTGTCTACACTTCTCAGTGTGCCTCTGGGAAAGTCATCCTGGGTCTTCATCTAGGGAGACCCCAGAGTCATCTTAAGTCACTGTCCCTCTCTCCTAATGTCCTGCTGGCTGATATGTACTGTTTATTTGGCCTCTCATATTAGCCCCTGCCCATTAATTCCAACTGCCCACATTAGTTTGGGGCCTTACCTGGTATGGTATTACGAAAGTTGAACCAACCACATTTCCTCCAGCCTTGCCTCTTATCAGTATATCCTTTCCATATCCACCTGAATTCTTAAAGCATAGTAATATTGTATTACTCTATTGCTCGGCAACTCCTTCCTGATAAAATCTGAGAGCATCTCTTGAAAATAATGCAAAACACAGGTCCAAAATAGGATGCTAAAGTTTCTTTGCAAATCAGTTGATTCAGAACTTGGAGTGCATTTTCCTTGTAGAAATAATACATGGTAGGTTTACAAAATAGCCAAAACTTTCAACTTAAGCATCCATAATTGAAGCCTCCCAGTTTAGTTAACAGTGTTTCCACCTGGAATGTCAAGATGCAGTCTAAATATGTGTAGAAGGTATGGAGGAGGTAGTTTCCCTTCCTATCCTGCATTGGATATAGAGATTTAATAAAGGAAGAGATTTAATAAATAAAGGAAGAAAGAACTAATATTTATTAAGTGCATATTATTTATCAGTCTCTGTTAGGCACTTTACATATTTTATCTTTTTTGAGACACAGCTGGCATTTAACATTGTGTAAATTTAAGGTATGCAGTGTGTTGATCTGATACATTTATATATTACAATATGATTACCACCATAGCATACCATAGAATTAGCTCACCCCACTATCACATCATATAATTATCATTTCTTTTTTGTGGTAGAACATTTAAGACCTAGTCTCTTAGCAACTTTGAAGTATGTAATACAGTATTGTTGACTATAATCAGTATGCTCTGAATTAGACCCCCAAAACTTACTCATCTTCTAAGTATAACTACATCTCCCAATTCTCCTATCCTTCAGTCCCTGATAACCACCATTTGGGTTTCCCAGCTAGCTCAGTGGTAAAAAAACAAAAAACAAAAAAACAACCCACCTGCCATGCAGGAGATGCAGGTTCAATCCCTGGGTCAGGAAGATCCCTGGAGAAGGAAATGGCAACCCACTTCAGGATTCTCACCTGGGAAATCCTATGGACAGAAGAGCCTGGCAAGCTGTAGTCCATCGGGTCACAAAAGAGTCAGACATGACTTAGTGACTAAACAGCAACAGCAACCACCATTTTACTCTGTTTCTATGAGATTGGGTGTTTTCCGGTTTTTTTAGATTGTACATGTAAGTGATATAGTACTTGTCTTTTCTGTCTGACTTATCCCACTTAGCATAACACCTCAAGGTCTATCCATATTGTCACAAATGCCAGGATTCCTTCCTTCTCATGGCTGAGTAATATGTTGTATATACAACATCTTTGGCTATTCATCCACTGATGGTCTTGTAAGTTGTTTCCATTTCTTGTCTATTGTAAATAATGCTGCAGTAAATGTGAGAGTAGAGGTATCTTTTCAGTAAATTGTTTTCATTTCCTTTGGATGTATACCCAAGAAGTGGAATTGCTGGGTCATATCTGCAGTCCTATTTTTTTTTAATTTTGAGGAATCTCCATACTATTTTGCATAGTGGCCTAACCAACTTACATTCCCATCAGTGGTACAGGAATTCCCTTTTTTCCACATCCTCATCAATACTTTTATCTCTTGTCTTCTTAATGATTGCCATAGCAGATGTGAGATGATATCTCACTGTGGTTTTGATTTGCATTTCCTAATGACTAGTGATGTTGAGCATCTTTTCATATACTGGTTGGTCATTTGGATGTCTTCTTGGAAAAACATCTGTTCAGTTCTTCTGCCTATTTTTACATCATATTTTTTATCTTTCTGTTATTGAGTTGTATGAGTTCTTTATATATTTAGATATTAACCCCTTGGGCTTCCCAGATGGTGCTAGTGGTAAAAAAAACCCACCTGGTAAAGTGGGTAAACTGGGTAAAGAACCAATGCAGGAGACCCAGGAGACATGGGTTTGACCCCTGGGTCAAGAAGATCCTCTGGAGGAGGGCATGGCAACCCACTCTGGTATTCTTGCCTGGAGAATCCCTTGGACAGAGGAGCCTAACAGGCTACAGTCCACAGGGTCACAAAGAGTTGGACATGACTGAAGCGACCTAGCATACACCCATGCATTAACCCCTTATCCAGTATATTGTTTGCATATATTTTCTCCCATTCTGTAACTTATTTTTTCATTTTATTGATTTCTTTTGCTGTACAGAAGCTTGTTAGTGTGATGTAATTCCACTTGTCAATTTTTGCTTTTGTGGCTTGTACCTTTGATGTCATATCCAAAAAACTGTTCCCAAGACCAGTGTCAGAGAGCTTTTTCCCTGTGTTTTCTTCCAGAAGTTTAACAGTTTCAGGTCTTATGTTCAAGTCTTCAATCCATTTTGAATTGATTTTTTTGTCTGTTGTCTAAGATGGAGGTCCAGTTTCATTCTTTGGCATGTGGCTGTCCAGTTTTCCCAGCCCTATCTATTGACGAGACTGTCCTTTCTCCATTGTATTATTCTTGGCTCCTTTGTTATAAACTAATTGGCCATATATTCCTGGGCTTATTTCAGGGCTCTCTGTTCCATTTGTCAATATGTCTGTTTTTACTCTTTTAATTACTACAGTTTTGCAGTATACTTTGAAATCAAAACACGTGATGCCCCCGCCTTTTTCTTTCTCAGGATTGCTTTGGCTATTCAGGGGCTTTTGTGTTTCCATACAAATTTTAGGGATTGTTTTTTGTTTTTCGTTTTTTTTCTGTGACAAGAAAATGCCATTAGAATTTTAACAGGGACTACACTGAGTCAGAAGGTAAGAGATTAAATTGTTATTTTGAAATCAGTTGTGTTTCTACACACTAACAATGAAATATCTGAAAAATAAAACAATCCCATTTATGATGGTATCTAAGACAATAAAATACTTAGGAGTAATTTTAACCAAGTGAAAGTGAAAGATTTGTACAATGAAAAGAATATTTTGTTGAAAGAAATTGAAGACAACACAAATGGAAAAATATACTGTGTTTGTGGATTAGAAGAATTAATATTGTTAAAATGTCCTTACTACGCAAAGCCATCTATAGATTCAGCACAATCCCTGTATATGTTAACTTAATTCATTTTAACAACAGTTCTATGGGGTAGGTGATTATTATACTCCTTTAACAGATGCTTAGCAAATTAATAATGTAAATGAGATCAGAAAAGGAATAATTACCTGACATAAGAGAATATTGTTTTTAAGCACTGCTTTTCAAACTTCAGTAACTTATAGGCTCCTTTTAACTGATTTTAAAGCTACAGTCTTTTAGTATTGAGGTACATTATTACCATAATTTTACTTAAATGTGAACAAATATAAAATTAGGTATAAATTCTTTATGCTTATATTTCTTATGTAGCTATAAACTAAAACAAATTTAAAAGTGAAGTACCCCAAGAAAAAAGCCTGTAAAACTAATGAAATTCAAATTAACAACACTGTTTTTATACAATAGATGATATTGTGGTGAAACAATTGCTGCTCACAATGTGGATACGGAGCTGCCTGCAACCCCACTGATATTTTTGGCAGCTTTCATTACCATTGGCTCTCTTCTTCTGCCACACTTCTTTCTAGAATGTTGAAAATTCAGGACTGGTACAATGTGCAGTGACTGCACCATGATGTCATTTTGGTCTTTTCTTAGTGGAACTGTGTCATTTACGTATTAAGTAAACCTCTTCTTTTCTCATTATTCCTAACAATCAAAGTAGTGTGCTTGATACAAGCTCAGGTTAGAAAAACAAATATATATATATATTTGTAATACAGTTACAAATCATGATGCTATGCTTAGTTAATAAGTGGCCATTGTAGTGTTCCATTCTATATTTACTTTAGATTGTAAACTTTGGTTTCAGTTCAATAGAGGGGCTGTTTTGGAGTACTCACCAGTTCAGGCTTCCCTGGTGGCTCAGAGGTTAAAGCGTCTGCCTGCAATGCAGGAGACCTGCGTTCGATCCCTGGGTCGGGAAGATCCCCTGGAGAAGGAAATGGCAACCCACTCCAGTATTCTTGCCTGGAGAATCCCATGGACAGAGGAGCCTGATGGGCTACAGTCCACGGGGTCGCAAAGAGTCGGACATGACTGAGCAACTTCACTTTCACTTTCACCAGTTCAGTTCAGTTCAGTCGCTCAGTTGTGTCCGACTCTTTGTGACCCCATGAATCGCAGCACGCCGGGCCTCCCTGTCTATCACCATCTCCTGGAGTTCACTCAAACTCACGTCCATTGAGTCGGTGATGCCATCCGGCCATCTCATCTTCTGTCGTCCCCTTCTCCTCCTGCCCCCAATCCCTCCCAGCATCAGAGTCTTTTCCAATGAGTCAGCTCTTTGCATGAGGTGGCCAAACTACTGGAGTTTCAGCTTCAGCATCAGTCCTTCCAAATAACACCAGGCTGATCTCCTTTAGAATGGACTGGTTGGATCTCCTTGCAGTCCAAGGGACTCTCAAGAGTCTTCTCCAACACCACAGTTCAAAAGCATCAATTCTTAGGTGCTCAGCTTTCTTCACAGTTCAACTCTCACATCCATACATGACCACTGGAAAAACCACAGCCTTGATGAGACGGACCTTTGTTGGCAATGTCTCTGGTTTTCAATATGCTATTTAGGTTGGTCATAACTTTCCTTCCAAGGAGCAAGCGTCTTTTTACTTCATGGCTGCAGTCACCATCTGCAGTGATTTTGGAGCCCCCCAAAATAAAGTCTGACACTGTTTCACTGTTTCCTCACCTATTTCCCATGAAGTGATGGGACCAGATGCCATAATCTTTGTTTTCTGAATGTTCATATACGCTTGAAAATACATCCTGGATCCCAGGTTGATACTCTTAATGTATTTTAAGCCATTATTTATTTATGTGGTTGTTCAGTCACTAAGTTGTATCTCACTCTGTGACCCCATGGACTGCAGCATGTCAGGCCTCCCTGTCCCTCACCATCTCCTGGAGTTTGCCCAAGTTCATATCCATTTAATCAGTGATGCCATCCAACCATCTCATCCTCTGCCACCCTCTTCTCCTTCTGCCTTCAATCTTTCCCCCCATCAGAGTGTTTTCCAGTGAGTCGGCTGTTTGCATCAGGTGGAGCTTCAGCTTCAGCATCAGTCCTTCCAATGCGTATTCAGGGTTGATTTTTCTTAGGATTGACTGATTTCATATATACTTATTAGAATAATCCTCCAAATACTTCTAACAGGAAAGACTGTTAAGCTAATTTATTATGATAACTCTTTGAAAGCAATAAATTTATATTTCTTTAAAGTATTGTATAACTCAGACTTTCATTAATTTAGAAGTACTTTTTCTCTTTCGAATTTCAAGTTATAAATGTCTTATGGGATGTACTGTTACTCTGTTCTGTAACTGGGAAGGTAAATTTTAGTTTGACTGGAAAAATAATGCCTCCTACCAAATTTTCAAGTCATGCAAGACAACAAAGAATAAAGCCTCCAGAAATGGTGAAGCATGATAACAAAGGACATTTTCGCTTCCCCTGATTATGTTGTTGTAAGCATTCAAGTGGGATTTCTCTCAAAATAATCGACTCTTTCTTGGGTCTCTTTCCTTCCCAACCTCTTTCTCCCCTCCTTTTCTTCTTTCTCTTACCTTTGACTCTTTCACTTCCTCATTCTCCCTCTTTGTTATTCCCGTCTTTCAAACCAGAGATCACCTATCTTTTCACATCTCAATTAGTCTGCAGTCTTGCTTTCTTCATTTGACAGTTGACAGCAATGGAGAAGAATATAGTAAGGCGCTTCTAACAGCGTCTCACCAATTGCTCTCAATCAGCCACTTCATCGACCCTTCCAAATAAGGATGGTTCCTGACTCAGGCTGGGCTAGATGAAAGAGCATACTTAATTTGCCTCAGAATATTCACTCCAATACTCTGAAGTACAAAAAGAAAAAAAAAAAAAAAAAAGCACCACGTTTGGGGCAGCCCAGGTAGCTATTTGGCTCTTAGTTTTACTCCTAACTTGCTCTTCAGTGAGTACGTGCACCCTGCAATCTCAGGAGTGAGCTGGGGATGGTAAGGGTGTGCCTGCTTCTAACACTGCTTTGCTCAAGATGGAATTGCACCATGGTAAGCAGTGCTGCTGTTGCTGAGTGAACTGTTTTTCAGGCACCACCATGCTTACATTTAAAGCAGCCTCCAGATACCATAGGTAGCTGAGCTCTACCATTTACATGTACATGCACTCATCCATTCTGGCTCTGCCATGTTAGCCATGTGACCTTGGACAAGTCTCAGTTTCTTTATCAGTGAGGTGGTGCTATACACATCATAGAGTTTTATGAGAATTAAGAGTTTTCATGGGTAAAAAGCTTTAAATGCTGCCCAGCATTAGCTGGCTAAAATTGCTTTTATTCAGGAAGCACTTATTTAGTATCTGCTATATTCCAAGCAATCCAAGAGATCAAGAGATGAAAAAGACACAGCCCTGCCTTCTGGGGACCTGTATAATATAACATGGTCTTACAATAAAGGTATTTAGGGAGTTAGGTAAAGCTTCATCACAGGTAAATTTTGAAGTGGGTCTTGAAGGGTAAACAGGCTGTTGCCAAATGGAACGGCATTAGAGAATACACATTCCAAGCAGAGAGAATCATTTGTGAGTAGAGTAAAACTGAAAAATACTATGGAGTCCTTGACTGTTATTAGATAACATTTTCACCTGCTCTCTGATGCCTACCTTCTTACATAGGGGTCTGAAGTGGGTTCAGTGAACATTTTGGGAATTATAATCTTATAACTAGCTGTTACCTAATTTATAATAATAATAATTATTATTATTATTTAACTGGTTCATCAAAGAATTTGAACTGAAGAATGTGTCGGGGCCTTAGCAGTGCCTCTTTACAGCATCTGCTGTTGCACAGTTCTTATCCTGAGATGACCACCACGTGACAGGAACAGTAAATTGTTAGAAAAAAACTGGTGGTTAGAACAACTGGAAGTGGGTGGTCTTCCTCCTTTCAGCACAGCTTTTTAGTTAAGTTTTCTAAATTAAGTAGGTCTTACCTTGGCTTCTTCTTTAGACAGAAGAACCTTAAGTCTTAAGATCTTGCCTATTCTTATCATTAGCAAAGAACTGAGATTTTTTTCGCTCCTTTGTTCTAATCTCAAATTAAGAAGGTTCCTTTTATTCATGGAATTTCCATTTATGTGCCAAATTCAAGCTGTGTTTTATCTCCTACAAAGCCTTTTCCTGCAGCTTTGCTTTCACTTCCTCTCCCCACCCTTGTAGTCATACACTGAAGGGTTTGGCAGCTGGTTGAGGTATCGGTCAGCATTTTTCACTGTGGAAGGAGGAAAGGTTGGAAACAGTGACGTGGGGATACTTGTCAAATTTTCCTTTCCTTTTTTATTTAAGTGACCCACTCCTTCCATTACAAAAGCCTAATGAGAACCTTGGCTTGTAAATTTTACTTTAGTAGCCTGGAGCTGGACTACAGTAATGTGTTGGATGACGTATAAGCAATAGTTTCTCAGTGAAGAGTATCCTTAAAAGCCCATGTAAAACAGTGAGAATTCTTGATTCGGCCCCTTTGACAGTATGACAGGTTTTATGAAGAGCAATAATGGGCTCTGGGAGTCACAGGATTGGGGAAGGAGCTGAGCAGTCCATTCTCCATCCTCATTTATTAACAGATTCTCCTTGGATGCCTTTAGGAAATACTATGCTTATGGTATTTAATATACCACCAGGACGCCCTCACCTTCTTCACTGACTTGGAAATTCCATCTAGCTTGAGGAGGTCTGACTCTTTCTGTGGGCCTGTCTATTCCAGCTTTGAGATCCTGTGTGGATTTGGCTGTCTTGTATCAAATCTTGAAACAGTTGGACTGTAAGCAAACTAATTATGTCATTGACTGTATAGCAGTAGAGAAAGTAAAAAACAGTAATAGATTCTTTAAAAGCTGTCATGACTAGAAGTGAAATAAGCTACCCGTGAACAGCTTCATCTATAGCCTGGAGGGTTTTGGCATTGAAAACTGTCAAATATTAAATCAGATTTTAGATCATGGAATCCTGGCTAGCTCCTAGGGGCAACTTCAGCCATTACGCTTTCTCATTGAGCATTTCATCTGCAGGATTTGCTTTGAAATTATAAGGGATGTGGAGGCCAATGAGTTTTTCCTTATCCAGCGTTCCATTTGATACTCCATAGCTGACCTGTTTTGGCAAATAAATAGAAGACACCAGGGTAGACTGTCATATATCCTTGCTTAAGTGCCTCAGGAGACACATTTTTTATTTCTCAAGCATGACTTTGGTGGCTAGAGTTTCCCATTTTGGAGGTGTCAATGTTGAGCAGACAAAGCTGCTAGTTATTGATTGCCATTGAAGTCATTTCACAAAGGCAGTAAAGCCCAAGGACTGCTCTTTGGATAGAGCTACAACTAGTGTAGCTTCTCTTTCTAAGAGCCTGTTATAAGTTAAAATAGTTTTGACAGTGTCTTTAAGCGCACATCTTTGTCTCCAAACATAATTAGTGTTGAAAAATGAAACCCTCATAGTTAAGGCTTTGTGACTTAGACAGCAGCTCCATCTGGTGCTAGCTAAAGGTGTTTGCTTGGTTCATCTCTTGGTTTTATAAGATTGAATACAGATGTACACAGAACTTAGAATGCCAAATCCAAGGCTTCAGTTTTATTGATGGGTTTCTACTGCACACAGCACTGACATAAGCTGATTGTGTTCCTGGTGAATCTCATTTGTCTATCCTGTTGATAATGTGATAGCTGCTAATCAGCTCAGCAGCATCTCTTGACTGAATTAACTTATGTGCACTCAAAATGGAGAATTATTTTTACTATCTGTCTACCACATAGTAAAAGAAAAATATACTCTGCTACTTACAAAGAGAAAATTTAATCCCTCTCTTTCATCAGTGGGTTTAACTTGGTTAACAAGATATTAGGCTGGGATGCCTTATTCTTTGTCATCAATACCACATAGGCTAAGTAGACAGGAATTTTTTTTTTTTTAAAGATTCTTGATAACTGAAAGGAACTTCCACAAACTGCTCATAGAAGTCACTTCTGAATAATAGGATTATGCATGATTTCATTTTCTTTATGCTTTTCTGAGTTTTCACAGTGAGCATACATAAGAAAAAAACAAATATTTTATATTACAAAAGAAAAAAGTAATTTAAAAACAGAACATCCTATAGGTAGCTATAGCCTTGAGTTGCTGTTCTCAGTCTTTCTCATTCATTTGTGTGGCCTTTTCTGGGCTTCAGTTTCCCTTGTCAATAAAAGAGAAGAATTGAACTAAGGGCCTGTTCAATTTTAACATTCTAAGGTTTGTAATTATTAATATCTACCCCCTTTTTTCTCTTTTCAGCTTCTCACACTCCCCTGTGTCTGTTTCCAGTATTTGTAGTCAACATGATCTAGTTTTTGCCATACTAAAATAAGGAAATCCTTTCAAGACCCCCTCCCCCATACTCCCAGCTCTTTCTTTCTTCTACCTCCCACTTAAACTTTGCCAAAAAGTTATCTAAAATTACTCTCTCTCATCCCTCTTCGACTCACCACAGTCTGCTTTCCATCCCTGCCACTGCACCAGAATAATCTGGGCTGAGATCACCAGTGAGGTCACAGTGCCAAGTCCAGTAGGCACATTCAAGTTCTCATTCTCTGTTAGCTCTCAGCAGCATTTGAAGTACACACAATGAAATCTTATCTGGCTTCTGTATCATTACACTTAGGGCTGTTATTTTTGAGTTTACTTTGGGGGATATCCTCTTCTCCCTGGTTCACCCACCAAGGCTACCTCCCAAGCTCACTCTGTTTTCTTTTTGGCCTAGCTATTCCTGTGCTAGTAGTACCCAAACAGAAAAGAACAGCAGAATTCCCTTGTGTCCCAGACTTCTAAATTCAACTGCTTGCTCTGTAGTATGCAGGCTAACAAAATATGGACTCCTAATCTTTCCTCCAAGTGTTATACCTCCTCCAGAATCATCCATCTCAATAAATGGCCCCACAAATCACTTGAATACATAAACCTAAAACCTCAATGTCTAAAATCCAGGGTTTCATCGTATACTTTTATCCACTTTCCCTGAAGCTACATTCTCATACAGGTCCTTGCCATATCTTATTTTGCCAACTGCTCTTTAAATAGTCTCCTGGCCTCTTGGCCTCTTGTACTATTCTCCCCCAGTCCATTCTCTATACAGCAGCCAGAACTGTCTTTTATTTTTTTAAGTCAGATTTATTGAGGTTTGATTTATATATAGTAAAATGCCTTTTTTTTTTAAGTATACAGTTCTATGAGTTGTGACAAATGCATGCAGGCATATAACCACCACCATACAATATTTGGATTGTTTTCAGTTTTTACCTGTCAACCTTAACATACAGTGTTTAGTGTAAACACAAGTTTTCATACCTGGAAATGTAATCACTGGGTTACCTGGGAAGTTTATGTTTAACTTTATAACAAACTGCCAAACTGTTTTCTGAAGTGACTGAACTATTAGCATTCCCACTAGCACTGGTAAGAATCTCAATTGCTCCATATCACATCCTCCTTAACCCCAGTTTTTGGTTTTAACTTATTTTAATTATTCTAATAGATGTATGGCAGTACTTACTGTAGTTTTAATTTGTATTTCTGTATGACTAATGATATTTAACATCTTTCCCATGTTTATATGCAATCCATTTACCTTTGGTGGAGTATCTGCTCAAATCTTTTGCATTTATTTTTATTGGATTTGTTTTCTTGAATTTTGAAAGTTCTTTGTATATTCTGGATACAAAGTCCTTTGTTAAATTTGAACATTGCAAAAAAATTCTTATCTGTGGCTTGTCCTTTCGTTCTCTTATCAGTATCTCTTATCAACACTAAATTATCAGTTTTTTCGCTATGGATCATGCATTTAGTGTTGTATCTAAGAACTCTTCTTATACCAAAGTTGCAAAGAATTTTTCCTATATTTGCTTTCAAAAGTTCTGTAGCTTTACATTTTATACTTAAATCTGTGATCCCTTTTGAATTCATTTTTGTGTGTGAGATGTGACTATGAATTAAGGTTCATTTTTTTGCCTATGAATATCCAGTTTTTCTAGCACATTTGTTGAAAGGTATCCTTTTCATTTTTATAAAAAATCAATTAACTATATTTGTGTGGCTCTATTTCTGGTCTCAGTTCTCTTCTATGTCTGTTCTGATCTATATCCAGAATCAGTAACCTTTTTCTTTAAAGAATCAAATCATAAATATTTTAGGTTTTGCAGGTGAAAAAGCAGAAACCAAAATATTATTATGTAGGCACTTGTATAAAGAAAATACATTTCCATGAATTACATTACAAAATTCAAAATGCAAAAATTGAGGATAGTTTTTTTTTTTGTAAGACAGCTCTACTTAATAAGAAGAATGGAATTCTGTTTTAGGAGAGGCATAAATAGTTTGTGCTAAGATCAACAATGATTAATTTTGCTTCATTCAGGTTCAGAATTAGTGTTTCCTGTCATCAAAGTTGATTACAAATATTTGTTTATTGATGCATATCTGTAATGAAATTTCACATATTTTTATCTTTGAAAATGTTTTTCATACAAGTGATTCATGTGGCAGTGGAAATGAAGTTTAGGGAGTGCGGAAAAGTACTGCAAAGTGATGAGGGTGCTACATGGTCTGTCATAACTACTCAGTTCTCCATTGTAGCACAAAAACCACCGTCAGTACAGTTCAGTCCAGTCACTCAGTCGTGTCCAACTCTTTGCAACCCCATGGACTGAAGCACGCCAGGCTTCCCTATCCATCACCAACTCCCGCAGCTTGTTCAAACTCATGGCCATTGAGAGTGTGATGCCATCCAACCATCTCATCCTCTGTCGTCCCCTTCTCCTCCTGTCTTCAATCTTTCCCAGCATCGGGGTCTTTTCCAATGAGTCAGTTCTTCACATCAGGTGGCCAAATATTGAAGCTTCAACATCAGTCCTTCTAATGAATACTCAGGACTGATTTCCTTTAGGATTGATTGATTTGATTTCCTTGCAGTCCAAGAGACTCTGAGGAGTCTTCTCCAATGCCACAGTTCAAAAGCACCAATTCTTTGGCGCTCAGTTTTCTTTATGGTCCAGGTCTCATATCATACGTGACTACTGGAAAAACCATAGCTTTGACTAGATGGACATTTGTTGGCAAAGTAATATGCTTTTTATATGCTTTTTAATATACTGTCTAGGTTGGTCATAGCTTTTCTTCCAAGGGGCAAAGGTCTTTTAATTTCATGGCTGCAGTCACTATCTGCAATGATTTTGAAGCCCAAGAAAATAAAGCCTGTCACTGTTTCCATTGTTTCCCCATCTATTTGCCATGAAGTGATGGGACATGCCATGATCTTCGTTTTTTTGAATGTTAAGTTTTAAGCCAGCTTTTTCACTCTCCTCTTTCACTTTCATCAAGAGGCTTTTTAGTTCCTCTTCACTTTCTGCCATAAGGGTAGACAATATGCAAACAATTGGACCTGGCTATGTGCCAATAAATTCTGAAAGAGATGGGCATACCAGAGCACCTGACCTGCCTCTTGAGAAATCTGTATGCAGGCCAGGAAGCAACAGTTAGAACTGGACATGGAACAACAGACTGGTTCCAAATAGGAAAAGGAGTATGTCAAGGCCGTATTATTGTCACCCTGCTTATTTAACTTATATGCAGAGTACATCATGAGAAACGCTGGGCTGGAAGAAACACAAGCTGGAATCAAGATTGCCGGGAGAAATATCAGTAACCTCAGATATGCAGATGACACCACCCTTATGGCAGAAAGTGAAGAGGAACTAAAAAGCCTCCTGATGAAAGTGAAAGAGGAGAGTGAAAAAGTTGGCTTAAAGCTCAACATTCAGAAAACGAAGATCATGGCATCTGGTCCCATCAGTTCATGGGAAATAGATAGGGAAACAGTGGAAACAGTGTCAGACTTTATTTTTGGGGGCTCCAGAATCACTGCAGATGGTGATTGCAGCCATGAAATTAAAAGACGCTTACTCCTTGGAAGGAAAGTTATGACCAACCTAGATAGCATATTCAAAAGCAGAGACATTACTTTGCCGACTAAGGTCCATCTAGTCAAGGCTATGGTTTTTCCAATAGTGGTGTATGGATGTGAGAGTTGGACTGTGAAGAAGGCTGAGCGCCAAAGAATTGGTGCTTTTGAACTGTGGTGTTGGAGAAGACTCTTGAGAGTCCTTTGGACTGCAAGGAGATCCAACCAGTCCATTCTGAAGGAGATCAACCCTGGGATTTCTTTGGAAGGAATGATGCTGAAACTCCAATACTTTGGTCACCTCATGCGAAGAGTTGACTCATTGGAAAAGACTCTGATGCTGTGAGGGATTGGGGACAGGAGGAGAAGGGGACGACAGAGGATGAGATGGCTGGATGACATCACTGACTTGATGGACATGAGTCTGGGTGAACTCCGGGAGTTGGTGATGGACAGGCAGGCCTGGCGTGCTGCGATTCATGGGGTCGCAAAGGGTCGAACAGAGTGAGCAACTGAACTGAACTGATGTGCCAATAAAACTTCATTTATGGGCACTGAAATCTGAATTTCATATAATTTTGACTTGTCACAAAATAATTATTTTTAATTTTTTTCAACCATTTAACAATTTTAAAAACATCTTTAGCTTATGAGCATACAAAAACATGCAATAGACTAGATTTGCCCTATGGGTTGTAATTTGTTTATCCCATTTCTCTCATCTATACATATTTCTATCCTTTTGCCAGTTGTACCTTGTCAGGATTACTATAGCTTAAAAGTCTTAAAATCTGGTAATATGAGTCCTGCAACTTTGTTCTTTTCTGAAATTATTTCTGGCTATTTTAGTTTCTTGGCCTTCCTATATACATTTTAGAATCAACTTGATGATTTCTACAAAAAATCCTCTCAGATTTTGGTTGGAATTACATTGAATCTGCAGAGGAACTTGGGGAGAATCGACATCTTAACAACACTGAGAGAACTTGATGTATTTCTCTGTTTATTTAGAGCTTTGATCTCTTTAATCAGTCTTTTAGTTTTTTGCATTTAGATTTTGCACATACCATATTAGACTTATACCTAAGTATTTCAGGTTTTTTGGTCAAAGCTGTCTTTTTTAAATGTAGATTATGTCATCTTGTTTCCTTGTTTAAAACCCTCTGGTGGGTTCCCACTGCCCTTAGGAAACTCTATACTTTAAAAGGCTATAAAAGGCCCCATGTGATCTGGACCCTGCTCTCTTTTTCAGCCTAATTTTATGCCTTTCTTCCCCTTGCTCAAAATGTTTCAGTCTAAGAATACCAAGAAGTAGTTTTATCAACTAAAGTATATAACTTTCAGAACATTTTAAAGAGTAAATAAATACTTTCAAACAAACACTTGAAAATATATTTTAATTTTATTGAAAAAAGACATTCCATGATCTCCAGCAAAGAATGAACTTAGATTCTGGCCAAGTCATTGGACTCTCTGTGTGGAATTCTTTGATCTTTGTCTGCATTTCTTCCACTGAGGCAGAGTGCTCTGTGAATGTTGTTTACAAGGGATGTAGCTTTGTATATATTAGCTAAAAAAAATGTTCTTTCCTTTCTTATAAATGTGCTGAAACTTGATGAAAGGCTGTGTTTCTGACAAACGAAAGACACTGGTCGCTGTCATTGTCCATGAATGAAGTTAAACTTTCCAGCTATTAAAATAGTTCTTACATGTACATGCCCACTGCCAGCTTTATTATAATATCCAAAGTGGAAATGTAAGATTGTAGTAGGAAGGTTTGTAGCACTGTGCCAAAGAGAGAGACGAGAGAGAGAGAGCCATAAGATTTTTTTTTTTAAGATAAGCCTCAAACTAGCACATTTAATCAACCAGTGTTTATCCAGCTCCTTGCTATTGTTGTTTAGTTGCTAAGTTGTGTCTTAATTCTCTGTGAGCCCATGGAATGTAGCCCACTAGGCTCCTCTGTCCATGGAATTTCCCAGGAAGAATACTGGAGTGGGTTGCTATTTCTTCTCCAGGGAATCTTCCTGACCCAGGGATCAAACCTGTGTCTCCTGTTTTGGCAGGCAGATTCTTTACCACTGAACCACCAGGGAAGCTCATCCAACTCCTTACATTAGACATATAGAAATGAATAAGATATAGCCCAGGCTTTAAAAAGTTCAAAAACTAGTGAGAAAATAGACAATTAAAAGTGAAAGTGCTTGTTCATGGAGATATGTCTAAGTGACTTTGATGGTACCAAGGAGAAATGAGTAGCCCAGTGGGATTTAGAGTTTGAAAAGACTAGTTGATTTTTAAGACATAAGGTTAGAAGGGAGGCAAGGACTATATCCTAAATACCTAAGAGGCTTGTATTTCATCCTGTAACTCAGAGGTTCCAATACCTCAGTGTAGATAGAATTACCTGGAGACCTTGTTTAAAGATCAGATTCCTAGACTCTTCCCTAAGAGACTGACTTTGGGTGTTTCCCCAGGTGGTTCTTACCCATCTAGCAACCCCTATCTGACATTTTTGGAGCCAATGCATTAGGTAATATTGAACCACAGAATAGTTAAGCTAGGTAATATGGTGATCATATTAGCATTATAGAAAAAAATCTGATAATAGTAGAGAATGGTGGAGTCACTTGAGAATTCACTAAATGCAAATTCTGATGCAGTAGGACTGGGATTGAACTTTAGATACTACATTTCTAACAGCCTTCAAGATGATGCTGATACTGCTCTACTAAGGACCACAGTTTGAGTAACAAAGGTAGAGAGGTTAGATTGGGATGGGGTGAGGCTACTGGCATGGAGATCAGTTAACAACCTATTGCAGGAATCTAGGCAAAAGATGGTGAGTATCTGAACTACCAGCAGTGTCTGGTAATAGGAAGGGGTGCCAGTGAAATGTAATAGATAAAGTTGACAAGACTAATTTACAGAAGGATTTAGGATGTGTAGTTAGACGTGAGGGGAGAGGTGTCAAGAATGATCTGAAGGTTGAAGCTTAGCTATCTAGGTAGATGATAGTGACAGTAGCTGAATTAGGATAAAGACAGAGGAAGAAGGTGGCCTGGAGGGTAGATGAGGGCTGGTTAGAGTATAAAAGCATCTTAACAGTTGAGAAAATAGGTGGGCAAACGATTAGTCCTGGATGCATTGTGTTTGAGGAGTCTATGAGGTATCCAAACATAAAGGGTAGGCAGAAGAAGAGGAACCCACAATGTCCTAAGAAGTTTTAGGTTGGAGGATAACAGAAAGAATGGTTTCACTTCCAGGAGGGGAAGCTCACATATCACTGTCACAGAGGCATCAAATGAAATATTATATATACTTGGTTCAGTGAGAATGCATAAAATTATGGTTTAAAAACTAGCATTTCAAAATGCTAATTAACTAAAGAGAGTTCATAAAGTGCCCAAATTGGTTTATTTCTCAGTCTTTTGATTTAAGGAAAGTTGGAGCCAATATTTTCTAATTATTCGTCATAATAAATGTCATAGTACCTTTTCCATTCAGATTTTCTTCTTCTCTCCCCCTTCCACCATCAGGTTGATCACACTTAGAAGAGCTGCTAAGGAACACAGGAGAGGTGAAAACTAACAGATGAAAGTTTTGCCATGCACTGAAAGGAGAGCATTGTCTGTGAAGTTCTATTTTTAAAAATGTCTGCTTGTAATACCTTTACTGAACACGTTTGGAAACCTGGTGAATGCAAGAACTGTTTTAAACCTAAAAGTTTACACCAGCTACCCCCAGACCCTGAGAAGGCACCCATCACCCATGGCAATAAAACTAATGCCAACCACAGTAACAACCACCGTATCAGGAACACTGGAAACTTCCGGCCTCCTGTGGCTAAAAAACCCACTATCGCTGTGAAGCCCACTATGATGGTGGCAGATGGGCAAAGTGTGTGTGGTGAGCTTAGTATACAAGAACACTGTGAGAATAAACCTGTCGTCATAGGATGGAACCGAAACAGGATGGCCTTGAATCAGAAACCACTTAATAATAATAATGAAGATGATGTTGAAGGATTTAGCCATGTCCCTAAGCCTTATGGGAATAACGATAGTGCAAAGAAGATTTCAAATAACAATAATGGACTAACTGAGGTGTTAAAGGAGATAGCAGGCTTGGATACCACCCCTCAAATAAAAGAAAATGAGGCTAACTCCAGAGAGACATTCTTAGGAAGAATAAACGATTGCTATAAACGATCCCTGGAAAGAAAGCTTCCACCAAGTTGCATGATGGGCGGGATGAAGGATACTCAGGGCAAGCATGTTATTCTGAGTGGGAGCACAGAAGTGATCAGTAATGAAGGGGGTCGATTCTGTTACCCAGAGTTTTCTAGTGGTGAAGAGAGTGAGGAAGATATGCTCTTGAGTAACATGGAGGAGGAGCATGAGAGCTGGGATGAGAGTGATGAAGAACTGCTGGCCATGGAGATTCGCATGAGAGGGCAACCTCGCTTTGCCAACTTTCGGGCAAACACTTTGTCTCCTGTGCGATTCTTTGTGGACAAAAAATGGAATACCGTCCCCCTGCGAAATAAATCTCTGCAAAGAATCTGTGCTGTAGACTATGATGACAGTTATGATGAAATCCTGAATGGTTATGAAGAGAATTCTGTGGTCTCCTATGGACCAGGAAGCACTCAGAGCATGGTGTCATCTGACTCCACATCCCCAGATTCCTCTTTAACAGAAGAATCACGTTCTGAGACAGCCAGCAGTTTATCCCAGAAGATCTGTAATGGGGGAATTGCTCCTGGTAACCCGGGAGATTCTAAGGACGTAAAGGAAAGTGAGCCCAATTTTGAAAGCCTCTCTGGTAATGATCAGGAGAAGGAATCCTCACAAGCCTCTAAAAGCTCAGTAAAAGTTCCAGAGACACACAAAGCAGTCCTTGCTCTCCGATTAGAAGAGAAGGATGGCAAGATTGCTGTACAGACTGAGAAGCCAGAAAGTAAAGCCTCTACAGATATTGCTGGGCAAGCAGTAACCATAAACCTTGTTCCTGTGGAAGAGCAAGCAAAGCCCTACCGAGTTGTGAATCTGGAACAGCCTTTGTGCAAGCCGTATACTGTCGTGGATGTGTCAGCAGCCATGGCCAGTGAGCACCTTGAGGGCCATGCTAACAGTCCCAAGACTAAAAGCTCATCTTCTACTCCAAACTCTCCGGTGACATCACCTGCATTGACATCAGGACACATAAGTGCCCATTTCCAAAAATCCAGCGCCATCCGCTACCAGGAAGTATGGACTTCCAGCACCAGTCCACGACAGAAGATACCTAAGGTTGAATTAATCAGCAGTGGGACTGGACCGAATGTCCCTCCAAGGAAAATATGTCACAAATCAGCACCTACTTCACCCACAGCTACAAATGTTTCCTCCAAAACCATCCCTGTGAAGTCACCCAATTTGTCTGAAATAAAATTTAACAGTTATAACAATGCCGGTATGCCACCTTTTCCAATTATCATTCATGACGAGCCAACTTATGCTCGGAGTTCCAAAAATGCTATCAAAGTTCCCATTGTAATCAATCCAAATGCGTACGACAATCTAGCCATTTACAAGAGTTTTCTCGGAACCAGTGGAGAACTTTCAGTGAAGGAGAAAACCACAAGTGTAATAAGCCACACTTACGAAGAAATAGAGACTGAAAGCAAAGCATCTGATAACACTACTGGCAAACCCACTGAATGTCCCCAAGCTAAAGGGTTTTCAAACAGCACAGAGCGCAAAGGGGGCTCAGTGGCTCAGAAGGTTCAGGAGTTTAACAGCTGTCTTAACAGAAGTCAGTCTTCACCACAGAGAAGCTACAGTTCCAACCACAGCTCCCCAACAAAGCTCCAGAGAACCACTCAAGAACCTGTGGCCAAAACAGAAAGCACTCAGGAGCTTCAGGTGGTGGGCAGTAGCAGTAGCACCCGAGAGAAAGCGAGCACCGTGCTTTCTCAGATTGTGGCTTCTATCCAGCCCCCGCAGTCTCCTCCAGAAATGCCCCAGTCTGGCCCTAAAGCTTGCAGTGTGGAAGAGCTTTATGCAGTTCCTCCTGATGCCGGTGCTGCTAAGACTACACCCAAGGGTACACCGGTGCGCCCCAAATCTCTCTTCATGTCCCAGCCCAGTGCTGAGGCTGAAGCACCTCAGACCACAGAAAGTCCTACCACCAAAGCACAGAAAGATCCACTCACAAAGCCAGTCACCACCCCTCCCTCCAAATTAGTGACGAACCCCCAAAGCGATCCACCAGCCCCTTTTCCCCCACCACGCTCGACTTCCTCCCCTTACCATGCAAGTAACCTTTTGCAGAGGCATTTCACCAACTGGACCAAGCCAACCAGCCCGACCAGGTCAACGGAAGCTGAATCAGTTTTGCACTCTGAAGGCAGCAGGCGGGCAGCTGACGCAAAACCTAAACGCTGGATCTCATTTAAAAGTTTCTTCCGCCGTCGGAAAACAGACGAGGAAGACGACAAAGAGAAAGACCGGGAGAAAGGGAAACTGGTGGGCCTGGATGGCACAGTCATCCACATGCTGCCACCTCCTCCAGTTCAGCGCCATCACTGGTTCACAGAGGCAAAAGGAGACCCCAACGAGAAGCCAGCCATTGTCTTCATGTACAGGTGCGACCCTGCCCAAGGCCAGCTCAGCATGGATCAGAGCAAAGCCAGGGCAGAGCAGTCAGCAGTCACAGAGAAGGGTGGAGCAGAGGAGGGGTCACTACAGGACTCAGAGAAGAAGAAAAGGAGTCATTCATCTCCATCACAGATTCCTAAGAAAATTCTCAGGTATGTAAAATTGACTTGTGGAATATAAGAATTTTTTAAAACATATTTTCAGTTGCTGAGTTTTTTGCATCTTTAAGGTTGTATGAGAGCTATTTTTGTTTTGTAAATACCACTCAGTGGCCATCATCTATCTTTATAACTGCATTCCAAGAGTAGAATATTATTAAAATGATCGTATTGCATTGGACAAGTTTTATGGCCCTGAATCTTTAGCTAAAGTAGCCTGCTGCATTCTGGTAAATGCAGAGGAATTTTAACATAGAAAAACAAATTTGTAACACTTTACTAGCAATAAATAATATGTTACTTTGAAATGCTATGGTAGTATGAGGAAGAAACAAGATCAAATGAATAAATGGTGATACTATTCTTTACTTCACTGTAAGTGAAATCAAACTCTTTAAGCAATTTGTTTTTTTGGCTTTCATTAAGATGTTATGTCTATATGGATTATTTTTTAGGGGAATATTCGTTGTTTTTACTTCTATCTCTTTCTGTCCTATTTCATGTGTTGTGGAAAGGTTGGGGAAACGGCAAGCAGTTTATAGTTTTTTAACATGTAGGCAAAATAAGAGAAGTTAGTTTTTGAGATTGAGACCAAGTGGTATAACTCTCAATCCAGCTAGGCAAACTGCACACGCATACCAGTTATCTAAGCATCAGTTTGCTTTAATACTTAAATACTTGTCTGTTGATCACCTACCCTTTATAAGTCATATCCCAAATATTTATATCAAATCCATGTAATAGCCCTATAAGCTGAAAATCAGAGAAATTAAGAATTGGCCAGATTCACTCAGCTAGCAGTTGTCAGAGCCCAGAATTCAAACCCTGACCTGTCTCACTCTACAATTTTTATTCTTCCTATAATGTTGCATTGTTAATGTACATAAAATCAAACAAAATTTTTATACTTTCACTTGTAATCACTCACATAAACATTTATGTTTAGGAAGTGTATGGTTTTTTTCTTTCTCATTTGTATTTTAAGCAAACTGAATGTACTTCCAATAAGAACAAGGAACTGTTATCCAGGTTTGTAACATGGGATGATTTCCTTGTATCCCCTGCCCTTTTTACTCTTACAAAGATACGCCCTGAGTATTCCATTCATCTGATTCTGAGTCTTCCTGCCTCTTGATTTACAGTGAGCCTTCTCTCCCAGGTCTGGCTTTCTCCCAGCAAAGACAGAAAACTCTGGTTCAGGACAGAGTCTCTCATCAGCTTTTCTTTAGAAAAATGTAAATAAAAATCAGCCTTTAATCCCTTCATTTCTTCTAGCAAAATGCCAGGAAATTTTATATATATTCTTTGCTAAAATAAGCTTTTTATACATGCCTGCAACTAGTTGTCAAAATGCTAAGAAGTTACTATTTTCCTTAAATCCATGTAATAACAAAGCAAGTAGAATAAGGGTAATACATCCCTGTGAAGAATAGTCTTGTCATTGGTAGCTGAAAGTAGATGATAGAATATTGTACTCCAGTAGTAATAAAACACATGTATTGCAGGTTGCTGTTTCATTTAGAAAAGAAGCAATTTAAACACTACATGGCTGAAGTTACCTATGACAGAATGGCAGATGGTTCATGAAAATCAATAAATGTCTTTACTCCTCATTAAGTATGGTTGTGGTGTGTTTATCCACATCCTGGAAGGCAGAGTCAAGGAATAATTTGACTTCTGTTTGGTGAAATGAGATTCTCTACTTTGGCTGCCTGGCCACCATATGTGGGGGTGAGGGTTGCCTGGACCCTTGGCATGGCAGACCTCTTGCTAAACAGCTTATATTGTCAAAGGTTTGCTTGCATATAGGCCAATCATAACTTCTACAATGTATTAGTTCTTTATAGGTCAGTCAGTCAGTCAGTTCAGTTGCTCAGTCGTGTCCGACTCTTTGCGACCCCATGAATCACAGCACACCAGGCCTCCCTGTCCATCACCAACTCCCAGAGTTCACTCAGACTCATGTCCATCGAGTCAGTGATGCTATCCAGCCATCTCATCCTCAGTCGTCCCCTTCTCCTCCTGTCCCCAATCCCTCACAGCATCAGAGTCTTTTCCAATGAGTCAACTCTTCACATGAAGTGGCCAAAGTACTGGAGTTTCAGCTTTAGCATCATTCCTTCCAAAGAAATCCCAGGGTTGATCTCCTTCAGAATGGACTGGTTGGATCTCCTTGCAGTCCAAAGGACTCTCAAGAGTCTTCTCCAACACCACAGTTCAAATGCATCAATTCTTCGGTGCTCAGCTTCTTCACAGTCCAACTCTCACATCCATACATGACCAAAGGAAAAACCATAGCCTTGACTAGATGGACCTTAGTCGGCAAAGTAATGTCTCTGCTTTTGAATATGCTATCTAGGTTGGTCATGACTTTCCTTCCGAGGAGTAAGCTTCCTTCCTTTCCTTTTAATTTCATGGCTGCAGTTACCATCTGCAGTGATTTTGGAGCCCCAAAAAATAAAGTCTGACACTGTCTCCACTGTTTCCCCATCTATTTCCCATGGAGTGATGGGACCGGACAGGTAGCATCCATTTATCCAAAAGATACAGTGCATTTACCGCACTGGTTGTCAGGTTTAACCATACATCTCAATAACTGGAGGACTATTGAAACACAAATTGTCAGCCCAGGCCCCCAGAGTTTTTTGATTTGATAAGTCTGAGTTGGGTCCTCCTAACAAATTTCCAAGTGATGGTGATGATACTCATCCTGGGGCCATACTTTGAGAACCACTGGTCTTCCTCCCATTTTCAAGATATGTACTATAGTTTAAATAAAGGAATTTTGAGGCATTAAGCTTTTCTTAGATGCACACTGGAATTTTCACATTTCATAATGTCCCAGACTAAGTAGAAAAAGAGGTATAAGTGTTAAACAGGTTTTTTCTAAAAAAAACTTTGGAGAGTTTAAAACTTGAATACTCATGTTGAAAAATATACACCATTTGCTTTTTCAGTAATTATTTCATTTACTTGGATACACATTAGTATTTACTTGAAGCAACTTTGAGAGGAAAAACATTACTGTCAAATGTCAACATTTGTGTTTCCAGCTTGATGGCAATGTGATCATTAAATTACCATCCCACGGCTGGGAACACATTGCTGGAAGAAATGAAAATGCAAGTTTTTCTATAAGTAAATGAAGATTCCAAATCTAAATGGCACATAAAGAATAAAAAATACTGTACCAAAGGCCAAACCCTAGGCTCTGAAAGATGAAAGACTTTGTAGAGCCTTGCATTATGAGTTGAGATTTTTTACTAAGTTCATTTATTTGACTGTTCAAGGGACATAAGTTAAATATCTGAACTGTGCTGTCTATGTGCCATAAGGATAAACAGGGGTAAAGATTACCACACTGCTGAAATAGTGGGCGTGAGTTTGACTTCAGCTTCAGCTGTCTGTCTGGACCTTCAGTCTGTAATTAATTTGGGGATATAATAGTAACATGTAAAAGACTTAGCACAGGGTCTGGCACATAGTAGGTGCTTAAAAATATTCCTAGACCCTCTGCCCTCAATGTGATAAATGCTAAACAATGTATGCTCAGAATGGCACAGAAGCACAAAAACCAGAGTGATTAAATCAGCTTAAAAGACATGAAGTCAGCTTCTCAGAAATGAAATACAAACCAGATATTAAATGACAAATGAGATTTTGCCAGCTGGCTGACGAAGACACTGTAGGCAAAGGAACAATATATGCAAAGTCACAGAGATGATGATGGCAAACAGAAGCAAGACAGGTGACTGGAAAAGAATAATGAATAAAGCAGTGGTTCTTTAGATGTGGTGCATGCAAGGTCAAATAGTGACCATGAAAAAGTCACCATTTTCATAATAATACCAAGACATTATTTGTCTTTTTCAGTATGTTGACATTTGCACTGAAGATGCAAAAATGATAATGGGTAAAACTGCTTAGACCTGTGCGAATCAAAACCGTGGCACCATATGGCACCAGTAGTTTTAGAAAAACAAACATCAGTTTTACTTAAGAATGTCCTTGATGAGGTAGTACATCGTATTAAATCTCAACCCTTGAGTATCTGTTAAAAAATTCTGTGTGATAAAATGAAAAGTACACAGAAAGTACTTATGCTGCATACCAAAGCATGGTTGTCTCAAGGAAAACCACTTGCTAAATAGTTGAAGTTTCAAAATTTGAATAACAAAGCTGAACTAGCCTCTTTTTTATGGACCATCTTAAAAGAACAAGTGGCAGACCAGCTGTGGTATTCAGAATTGGGTGTTTGGCAGATATTTTCTTAAGAATGAGCATAGTGAGCCTATTACTTCAAGGAAAACAACTGACAATATTTCTCATCCATGATAAAATTCATGCTTTCACACAAAAATAAGAATTTTTGAAAGCTTGTATCTGCTACCATGACAGCCTCATAATAGTTAAGCATTTTTTTCTGATGCAATTGCTGGTGGCATTAGCAAAAAAGATTTTTTAAATTATATAATGAAATGTGTCAACATTTGGAAGATCCACATAACTCAGTGAACCAGTTACTTCCAAATGATCCCATTTAGGATGTTACAGAATTATGCAAGAGTAAAAGATCCATTGAAACTGCAAGTTAAACCAATGAATTTAATGTAACTGAGGACAAAAAGTTCATTGATACGGTGTGAGATTCCGTATTGCAAGTAACTTTTAAGCAACTATCACTTAACCAAGGTCTGGTATAGTACCAAAGAAGAATATCCAAGATTATCTAGATGACTATCAATGCTCCCTTGCCACCTACATACATGGATGTGACCAGATATTTTTCATATACTTCAACCAGAGCAACATATCAGAACAGATTGAATGCAGAGGCATATGTGAGAATTCAGTGGTCTTCTATAAAGCCATAATATTAAAGAGGTTTGGAAAAAATGTATTATTTTGGTTAATATTTAAAGGTTTACTGTTTTTAAATGAATTAATCATTTTTTAATTTTTCAGTTTTAATTTCTAATAAAATAAATGTCAATAGCTGTAATCCACATAAACAAAGAGCCCTTACAGTTCTCAATAACTTTTAAGAGAACCAAAAGTTTGAGAACTGCTAAGAAAGACTGTGAAGAGCCTTGCATACTACATTGAAATGTTTGGCCTTTATGTTATAGATTGTGTAGCAGAAACAGCTTTCAAGGGGGAAAGTAGAGTGATCTAAAAACTCTTCTGGCAGTAGTATTAAAGGTGAGTCGGAAGTAGAAAATGTTGGTGACAGCAATACCAGTCAAATTTTGGCTCAATAATGTATCCATAGTCATCATTTCTATCCAGCTAGTCTGGATCAAGAGAAATTAATTTAGTGGTTAGTCAGGTCTGTGACCAGGTTTTTAGAAGCACTAGCTTACCTACCATCTCTGCAACTTTTTGGTATCCATAGCATGTCCATAATATTGTGTAGTGAGAAAAATGAATCACTGAAGTCAGACAAAGATTTGAATTCGAACTGTGCCACTTGTAATTGTGTGACTTTTGACTTCACCTCTCTGAGCTGAAGTTCCCCAGCATGTACCATAGTGATGATAATACCTACCTTAAAGAGACATCACAAGGACTAAATAGGTATCTGTAAAGTATACAATACCTAGCAATATCAGTTGACTTCTTTACAAATTATGCTTAGGATATCAGAATTTAAGATAATTTTTGCTTAATGTTTTTCTCCAGCATTCTATTCTTAGAATAAATAGCCAAGTGCTCTTTCTTAAATGTAAGCCCAGTCATATCCCCACACTGAAGGCCCTATATATGTGACCTCTGTCTACCTGATTAATCTTACTTACCCTCTTCCTCATGTGCCTCTGGTTATTCTGGCTTTCTTTCTGAGCGTCTTATTTAAAATGTTGACTATGAAATAGTTACCTCAGTACCACCTTTAATGGAGGACCACTTTTAATCCCAAATTTATTTACATCTCTCCATCTCTGTTTCTACCACTTATAATGGAGACCATAAATAAAATAGTTCCTTTCGATTTCTTTCTTGCTTGCTTGCTTTGGCCACACAACCTGTGGGATCTTAGTTCCCCAACCAAAGTTTAACCCGGGCCCTCGGCAGTGACTGCACGAGTCCTAACGAGTCCCTGAACCACTAGGAAATGCCCCTTATTCTATTTTAAACTTTTTATGAAAGAAAATTCTAAACACATACAAAGGTAGATTCATAAAATGAACCACCACTTACCCTAAAACCACACAACAGTTACCAATTTACGGCCAATCTTGTTTCACCCAGACCTCATCCCATTCCCCCCATTATTTTGAAGCAAATATCAGGCATCATTTCATTTGTAAATATTTCAATATGTATCTCTAAAAGATAAAGGGTTTTTTTTTCTCCTTGTAACCATGTGCCAAAAGAATTCCTTAAACTTTTAGTGGCTAACCCCTAGCTAAACCATCATCTGGTATCAAGATTTTAAATATTATGTATATTCTTTTGACTCCTACATTTGCATCTCCATTTCTGATCTCTTTCCCTGTGATTCACGTGAAAGTGAAAGTCACTCAGTCGTGTCTGACTCTTTGCAACTCCCTGCACTATTACAGTCCATGGAATTTTCCAGGCCAGAATACTAAAGTGAGTAGCCTTTCCCTTCTCCAGGGGATTTTCCCAACCTACAGCTATCCATTTGATATCTCCACTTAAACAACTGGACATCTCAAATGAAATGTGTCCAAAACAGAACTCTTGATTTTTCCCTACAAATCTATTCTCCCCCAAGCCTTGCCTTGCTAAACGGTCCCACCATCCATCTAGTTGCTCAGATTAGAAAACTAGGAGTCATCTTTGATTCTTCTATTCCCCTCATCCCCTACATCCAAAATATCACCAAGTGTTGTGACTCAACCTCCAAAACATATCACAAATCTATTTACTTCTCTCCATCTCTGCTTCTACCATGCTTGTCCAAGCCACCATTTCTCTCACCTGGCCTACTAAAGTGTTTTCTTAGTTGATCTACCTGCCTAATCTCTCACCCCTTTTAATCTAATTTCTCTGGAACAGCCATATAATCTTTTTTTTCCTTTTTTTTTTTAATGTATTTATTAGAGGATAATTGCTTTACAATATCATGTTGGTTTCTGTATATCAACATGAATCAGTCACAGGTATACATATGTCCCCTCCCTCCTGACGCCCACCCTATCTCACCCCTTTAGGTTGTCACAGAGCACAGAGTTTGAGCTCCCTGCATCACACAGCAAATTACCACTGTTTATCTGTTTTACAATGGTACCCCACTCCAGTACTCTTGCCTGGAAAATCCCATGGACGGAGGAGCCTGGTAGGCTGCAGTCCATGGGGTCGCTAAGAGTCAGACACGACTGAGCGACTTCACTTCCACTTTTCATTTTCATGCATTAGAGAAGGAAATGGCAACCCAGTCCAGTGTTCTTGCCTGGAAAATCCCAGGGACGGGGGAGCCTGGTGGGCTGCCATCTATGGGGTCGCACAGAGTCGGACACGACTGAAGCGACTTAGCGGCAGCAGCAATGTATATGTATCAGTGCTACTCTCTCGAGTTGTCCCACCCTCTCCTTCCCCCACTGTGTGCACAAGTCTGTTCCCTATGTCTTCATCTCCACTGCTGCCCTGCAAATAGCTTCATCAGTACCATCTTTCTAGATTCCAGGTATATGCATTAATATGTGATATTTATCTTTCTCTTTCTGACTTATTTCACTCTGTATAATAGTCTCTAGGTTCATCCACCTCATTAGTACTGACTCAAATGCATTCCTTTTCATGGCTGAGTAATATTTCTTAGTATATATATTTTTTTAATGCAAATTGCATTGTTTCAACACAGTGAAAGAAGTCCCTACATAATCTGACCTCTAACTACTGGTATAACCTGTCTCTTACTCACCACATTGCTCATGAACTTCTCCCAATAGGAGTTTTCTTTCTGTTCTTCAAACATGCCAAGCCTAATTCCCTTTTTATCAGCTGTTCACTCTGTTTGGTGTGCTTCTTTCAGATCTTGGCATGGCTGGTTCCTTGTCATTTAGCTCTCAAGATAAATGTCACTCCTTCAGAAAATTCTTCACTGGCTACTCAATCATAAAAAACTGCCCCCACCCTCAGTCACTCCCAATCACATCACGTCATCTTTTTTTATTTTAGATTTATTCACATGTTTATCGCTTTAAAAAACTCTTCCATCTTTATTTCATTCTTCCTTTCTGGATTCAATTTACTTCCTCCCAAGGAATCCCCTTTTAGTAGTCTTTTCCATAAACTGGTAATAAGTTCTTGATTATTGACTGAAATTGTTATTTATTCCATGATTGGTAGATAGTATCTATTGCCAGTCACATACATGTTTTTAAAAATTTAGCTCAAGGGACTTCCCTGGTGGTTCAGGGAAGACTCTGTGCTTCCACTGCAGGGGTTGTTTGTCGCTGTTGTTTAGTTGCTAAGTCACATCCATCTCTGCGACCCCATGGACTGTAGCCCACTGAGCTCCTCTGTCCATGGAATTTCTCAGGCAAGAATACTAGAGTCGGTAGCCATTCCCTTCTGCAGGGGATCTTCCTGACCCGGGGATCAAACCTCCGTCTCCTACTTGGCAGGCAGATTCTTTACCACTGCGCCACCTGAAAAGTCCCCTACTGCACAGAGCACAGGTTCAGTCCCTGGTTGGGGACCTAAGATTCTGTGCTGCTAAGAGTCCATACTGTGCTGCTCAGCCCATGAAAGAAACAAAAATTAGCTTAAAATTTTTCTTTCTGATCAGTTAGAAAAACAATCAATGACTGAGAAAATAATGATAACTTGCCTAGAATAACTATAACACTCTCAACTGAAGTTAAGGATACCATTTGCCCCCTGAAATGGCCTCTTGAACTTTTGTTACTGAACTCAAGCTTGCTCTGCTTGTTGCATGCAGAGCCAGTGAATCCAAGAAACGAGGTGTTGAAGCAAGGAATATAACTTTATTTGGAAAGCTGGCTGACTGAGAAGATGGAAGACTAATATCTCAAAATAACCATCTTGTCGGGGACTGGATACCAGGTTCTTTTATGGATCAAAGATGGGGGGAGATAAGGAAACAAAGTAAAAAGACCATTTGATCCTTGCAGATATCTCCTAGGATGGCAAACCTTAGGCAGGGGGATGTGTTAGTTTCTTGCAGTCATTTACAGGTAGCCAGGGTCAAATGATCTCTCGGTAAGCTAAAAAAGACACTTTAGTTTAAGGGTCAGACAGAGGGGACAGGGTTCACTGAAGCAGGCCATTATGTATGATTATAATAACAAAAGTGGCAAAAAAGAAAAAAACAAGGGTTAAAGTCAAATAAACAAATCCAGCATAGAAGAGTCAAAATTGACTCTTCCCTATTACACTTTGACTAACCTTTCTAGCTCCACCAGCCCTGAAGATCATGTTCCTAATTAGCAAACATCCCTATCATGTACTCTTGGATACCATGTAAGTCCAGTTTCTCTGGGAGTCCCAGAACAGTTCAGGAATCCAGCTCTGCCTCGTATTGCTGGGATTTTATCCAAACTGCAGCAGCTTCCATTGTGGACAAGCAGATTAGGTTTGGCACACCTTTGCTCTCCTAGAAATGCTAGTCATCTATATACACCTTCTTATACCCTTCCAGGACCTTTTTGACCTTCTTAGAGTCCTTAGAATTCAGCTATATTCCTCGATAATGCAGAAGTCAATCCTTAGAGGCCCTCTAATCCACTCCAAGTTTCAGGGGTACAGATCAGGAATTGGCAAACTATGAACTGTGGGCCACATCCAACCTTCTACCTGTTTCTACAAATGAGGTTTGATTGAAAAACAGCCACACTCATTTTTTTACATATCTACAGCTGCTTTTGCACCATAATAGCAGGGTTGTGTGTGTGTGTGTGTGTGTTAGTTGCTCAGTCATATCCGACTGTTTGCGACCCCATGAACTATAGTTCGCCAGGCTTCTTTGTCCATGGAATTCTCTAGGCAAGAATACTAGAGTGGGTTGCCATTTCCTTTTCCAAAAGCAGGGTTGAATAGTTGCAAAAGGCACACATGGACTGTAAAGTCTAAACTATTTACTATTTGACCCTTCATAGCAAAGTTTTCTGACCCTGGACTAAACTATAATATCTGATTTGTCTGTAGTCATCAGGCATGCTGGTGGCCTGGTGGCCGTTCTGGCCAAATGCTAGACATGTTTGCTGCTCACTAAGGTAACCAGGGTCTGAGTCTCTTAATATACGTACGTGTATGCACATGGAGTATGGACAGAGAAATTAAAATACTTCCTAGATTATGATACAATGTGATGTCCTTTTCTGGAAAATTCAGCTAGAAGCTTGAATTTTTTTTTGAATGTTTATGCTCCAGTTATCTCTCTCTCTCTTTTGATATGGACAATCTTTTTAAAAAAAAATTTTTTAACACTTTTTTAAATGGAAGAATAGTTGATTTACATTGTATTAGTTTCAGGTGTGTTCCAGTTATGTCTTAATTTCCATTATCTCTACTCTTTGCTAAGAGAACTTGTCAAAGTCGTCTTTTCCTGCTTAGGACCAAACTGGCCTTGAAGACCAAGTTCCTATTTCTCATAAAGAAAAAAACTGGAGACAGAAGCTGAAAGTAATTGCTTGTTCTCCTGATCATGTTCTTTGCTCTAAAGAAACTTCTGGACTGTCAGCATTTATAAACATCACATCTGCATTTGCTGACCTATTGTTCCTGAAGTTTAGATGAGTTCATAAGTCCTTACTATTGAATTTTTCAATAATCCTCTTTTAGAGAAAATGGATGAATATCTCATTTTATTGTAATCAAAGAATGATACAGGATGGTTGTGGGGTGGTCTTCAGAGAGCTTTATGTTCCTTTCCCTTTGGGGAGGTGATTAAAAATTCAGAGGATTAAATTGACTTGTTTTAAGTCTCATAATGAATGTAGTCCAAAGTGAAGACTCAAACTGAAAATTCCCCTGTTTGTCAGGTCAGCTTTGTTTCCTTATTCGCCTAATGATTCTGAAGTCAAATATCAGTATCTTATTATATAATTCTCAATTTTCATTCATGTTATCTCAGTTGTGCCAGTATCTCTGATAGTGCATTCTTCCTATTTTATTGGAAACTGAAAACAGAGAGGCTCATTGATAGTCCCAGGACCACTCTGCAAGTAGGTGGCAGAGCCAGACTCTGACTTCAGAGATTTTTGGCCTCTGAGTACCTTTTGCTACACTCCTTGGGTGATTATTGAGTCAGCTGGAGTCTATCATGTCCTTTATAAAGTCAGCCTGAGTGCAAGAAGGCATGCTGTGACCACTAAGGGCCACAGTGAGGTGTACTGATGCACTGACTTCAAGCAGTCTTGACGTACTCAACATTGACACAGTTGTTCACTCTCTTCAAAGCACTTCCTGTGAATTTCCTAGTTAATATACACTCCTGTAAATGTCACTACACCCATTTTATAGATGAATAATGGGAGACAGGGACAGACTAGCACTGGTGACAGGGCTGAAATTAAATCTGAGTTTCTAATTTCTTGGCCTTTATTCAGACCTCTAGGCCAGTTTTCAGTCAGTGATTACTTAATATAACTGCAGTCGAGTATTGATTAGAGTCATCAGGTGATATTTAAAGGTTTAATTCCAGGACAAGCAGTTTATCCTCATATGGTGCCTTTATAATGGTGATTTGTTAGTAGCAGGATGAAGGACTTGCCTGAAAAAAAGCAAAGTGATGACAGTGGAGCATGCTGATCAGCTCCCCACAGCAACTCCTAGTTATCATGGAGGGAAACAGCATCAGGAATCAGCCACTGGCCTTTTCGTGCTGCTGGTGCATGGAGAAGCTCCATTCTTCACCAGGGGAGATACCCTGTTCCTCTGCCTTCCAAACTGTGGAGAGGAACCCCCTCCCTTTGGATGCTCCTCATTGGAACCTGTCCCAGTCCCGTCCTCCATAGTGATACCAGCAGAAATTTTGCTGGGAGCCATGTGGACACAGATCCTGGTGCCATTTTCTGGTGCCCTGCTGCCCAGACCCCTCCTGATTGGGTTTATTCAACACCCATTTACTGAGTGCTTTCTGGGATCCTCAGTCCTTGCTGCCTTAGCTTGGGCTCCATAACAACATCCCCCCAGACAGTTGACTTAAACAGCGAAGATTTGTTTTCTCACAGTTCTGGAGGCCAAAGTCCAAGATTAAGGTTCCAGCTGATTTGGTTTCTGGTGGGGGCTCTCTTTCTGACTTGATGACTACTTTCTCACTGTGTCCTCCCTTTCCTCCTTAATACGTACAGAGAGAGAAACCAAACTCTCTGGTGCCTCTTCTTAAAAGGACACAAATCCTCTCTAACAGGGTTAGGGTGCCCTATCCTTACGACCTCATTTAATATTAATTATTTCCTTAGCGGCCCTCATCTCCAACTCCAGCCACACCAAGGTTTAGGGTTTCCACATATGAATTTGGAGGAGATACAAACAGTTTATAACATCTGCCATGGGTATTCAGGGAAGGAAGTGTCCTCATGGACAATAAGACATCATGGGTAATTGAGATTTGAATAGTCTCAATTACTGGCTGAGTTTGGAATAGATGGAAAGAAGAAGGGAGGCAGCTCTAAGAGGGGAAAGCAGGTACACAGAGATAAAGAATATGGTGTGTCCAGTGTACGATGTCAATACATTGTCTGAAGTTGAAGGATTGGGTCTCAGAAAGTTTGAAAGAAAGATGAAAACATATGTTGCAACCTCATAGTGAAGGGCTTTGAAGTCCTACAGGTGGTCTGGACCTGACCTGAACACCTGGCCACAGGACCTATGGCTGATGTAGATCAGAGGAATAGCAGAATGAAAGAGAGATTTTAAGAAGAGTCCCCTGCAGGGTGAGTAGAAAGTACAGGTGCTGTGGTCTCTCTTGGAGCAGCTTTTTCAGCCAAAGGGGCCTGGCTTTTGTGTTCACCTCTGACCTCTGGGTTGTTGTGGTTGTTTTTTTTTTTTTGACCTCTGTTAATGTGAAGAACTGAGATAGTGCTACATGTTGGGAGACTTGACTTACTGCTGGTGTCACAGGTGCCATTTCCTGTGTTCAGAGTGGTCTTCAGCCAACCAGGCCTTCTAATAAAAATCAGAAATGTCATACTAGGCTGTATCCTCATTTCCTAACATGTTGCAAGTTTGTATAATTGCACTCTAAGAATAAACGTCAAAAGATAAGGATTGGTCCCAAAGCACTCCCTCTTTTTTAATAGCCTGTTATGAATCTCTCACCTGTGACTACTTAAATTATTTTATTTTCCCTGTTCAGCCATATCACTTCTGAGCAATGATGCTCCTTTACTAAAAATTTTCCTCCTCACTTCTTACATTTTACTCCTTTTATACTTAATTTCCTGCTCCTCTCTGCAGAGAGGGAGGCAGTGAAAAACAGCCGCTTAAATTGTGGCCCTAGGATCAACTGCTCAGAATCATGTGGGGTGTTTGTATAAATGCAGATTTCTGGGTCAAACCCCAGAGCTGTAAAATCAGTCCCTCATGGTGGGGGGCCGGAAATCTGCATCTTTAACAAGCAATTCTTAGCCATGTTAATAACAATCGGCATAGTATGTTAGAACATAGGCTTTGAAGTTATTCAGACCTGGATTTGAATCCTGCTTTCACCACTTATTCCCTGGTGGCTCAGTGGTAAAGAACCCACTGGAGATGTGGGTTCCATCCCTGGGTCGCGAAGATCCCCTGGAGAAGGAAAGGGCAACCCAGTATTCTTGCCTGGAGAATCCCCATGGACAGAGGAGCCTGGCAGGCTACAATCCATGGAGTCAGGAGTCAGACACGACTGAGCGATTTTCACTTCCATTTTTCAGCACTTATTAGCTCTGTCATCTGAATCTGGGACAAGTGACTTGAGCTCTGCTTCTTAGCTTCCTCACCCATAAACTGAGAGGCAGAATTTGTTTAGAGCACAGACTAGAGCTGAAATGTCAGGTTTGAACCTCAGGTCCACCAGGTGCTAGCTGTGTAACCTAAGGCAGATACCTAAATCACTCTTGGCTTAATATTTCTTCATTTGTAAAACAGAAATAATCACCTGTATGACTTAAAAGGATTGATGTTAAGTGTTAGAAAGGAGGGCAAGGGAAGGGATTTTCATATCCCCGGAATACATTTGGCAATATGTGGAGACTATGTGGTTGTCACAACTGGGGAAGCAGAGAGTGACTCCAATACCTATGGGTTAGAGACAGGGTAAGAGATGTTAGTGTGAACCTACTATGCACAGGACAGCCCTCCACTACCAAGAACTACTTGGACAGAATACCAACAGTGCCACTTTGAGAAACATGACTTAGAATAGGGACATAGTAAGTACCGTGTAAGTTTTGGCTGCTCTTATCATTCGCTGTTATGGGAATAACAACTCTTACTCAGAGGATTACTGTAGGAGATACATATTTTAAGCCCACAGTATCTGGCAGTCAGCAGGTGTAGATGTTAGTGATAGGGGTTAATATTAGGAAGCCAAATATCTATAAACACAGTCTTTCACGCACTAGAACAGCTCCCATTAAAAAAAATCTTTTTGCCATGTAAATAATAACTTTGTTTAGAATGTTTCAAAAGAACGCAGCTGTAATCATTAACACCCTACATTTCAATGATAGCTTCTTTCTCTTCAAAACCCTTTTATCTCTTCATAATCAAGCATTTATTGTTGAATCTTCACAGTGCACCAGGCTTACCTAATAGTACCAGTGTGGTAGCAAGAACACGTTAGAGTTGCATAGTATTGAATTCAGATCCTGACTCTATCACCTGAGTGCACACATAACCATTTTGGTGGTGTTGTTAAGTCACTAAGTCATGTCCGACTCTCTAGCCTACCCTAAGACAGTTCATTTCACTTTTTTCAGTCTCAGTTTCCCCATGTGTAAAGTGAGAAATAATCACCTTTACCTCTTGAGGTGTTCCTATGAGTTAAACCGAAAAGTGTGCAGCTTGTACTGGGTAGCATTGGAGTAGGGCCTGAGAAGTGCTGGTTCCCTTTCCCTCCTGACATCCATCCTGCTAGTGAGCCAGCTGTGTTCTGGAGAGTGTAGGGTACATAATCATCTCACTCCTCTGACTCAAAGGGCAAATGGGCAGTTGAGGGAGATAAGAGGAAAATGGGGAAAACGTACAGTGACTTGCTCTCCAGTGCTTCTGGGCATGTGGGAAAAGTCCAGGACCCAGAGATGGCTGTTCCATATCCTCCTTAGGTTAGTCCTGTTGAGGGGCCTATGGATATTTTCTTCTAACACCTTGCCTCCCCAGGAAACAAACATCAATATCCAACCCCCTTCTTTAGAAGTGAGCTAAGGCCAAATGGTGATGCTGCAAAGCTCCTACCACACCTCTGTTATTGAGAAGTGAAGTGAAGTGAAGTCGCTCAGTCATGTCCTACTCTTTGCGACCCCGTGGACTGTAGCCTACCAGGCTTCTCTGTCCATGGGATTCTCCAGGCAAGAGTACTGGAGTGGTTTGCCATATCCTTCTCCAGGGGATCTTCCCAACCTAGGGATCGAACCCAGGTCTCCTGCATTGTGGGCAGACGCTTTAACCTCTCAGCCACCAGCTTAAGCTGGTTATTGAGAAAGGCAGCCCTATTTTATTGTGCTTTTCCGAGATTAATTTATCTTTTCTGTTAATTTGTACAGGTGCCATTCTGACTTTGTATTTCATAGGATTTTAAAACTGTAATTTTTCTTACTATTATGAAGGTGACAGTGATGTACTGTGGCCTGTGTTCTTATCTACTTTGCTGTCTTACAGTCTGGTGCCTTGAAGACACTTTTAATTTGCTATTCACATTTGTTAAAGAAAAAAAAAGGTGAAACTGTGCAGTGTCTGGAAATTAGAGTCCATTTAAGACCTTGCACATGGCTGCCAATTTTCCCCATCCCAAGACCTAGCCACTTTATTCACACCAGGAGGAGTTACCTTCGTCTGACCAGACTAGGTTGGACATATTAGCAAGAATTCATCAGATCTCAGTTAAAGGTTAATCTCAGTTCAAGATAAGAAGTTTGAAGTTTTTCGGTTAAAGACTACAGAAGGCTTAGTGGAAAATTGGAGACACTAAGATAGTGATCAGTGGATACAACACTTTTCTACCTGAGAATGCCAGTAATTGGGAAGTGTAGCAAAATCAAGTTGATGACCTGAAAACTAAGATAAGATTGAGAAATGTCATATTGGTGGGGGGTCCTAGAGGCAGAAAGACAGGAAGAAATGGAGTTCCCCCCACCTCTTTCAATAGATAAAGAGTATGGGATTCAATAACTTTGAGCTTTCCTCCTCATGTCGATTCACATCCCATTTCTGCAAAGGTCCATCATCCCCAGCAACTCCAGAAATAAGCAGCTTTGGAAACCAGTAATAAAACTATGAAATGCTGTTTCTGATGTGCTTTGATCGGATTTTTAGGGGTAAAAAGAGGTTGTAAAAATCACACATTTCCTTATTGGGTGTCTTGGGCAACAAAAGACAGATACAGCTACTGAAGAAAGCTGGCAAATGGGAATCGAGGATACCATTTGCCCCAAAAGGCAGATGGTCTCTACAGAAGTCTGATTTCATTTACTGTCCCTTCTGAAGCTGAATGAAGGCGGTTGAATTTGAAGATAAAGTTGAACTGAAATTGTGGAAATACTTGGATACATAAAGGCCTTTAATCTGTTCTAATGTGCCATTTGATTTGCCTCTTTAAAAAGTATATTCAGACATTAACAGAATTTCTACAAAAATGTGTCTTGAACAAACTTGCCAGGAAAAAAAAAAAAAAGGATTATTTCATCTGATGGTGTAATGATTAATCCTACCACCTGGGTAAGCCAAGTGAGCTTCCCGCAGGAGATTGCTTCTGCAGCTTTGAATTATGTATGAATATTGCAGACTGATGAATCACTTACCAAGGGATTCATTTATATTACAGACAAATCTGTAACAATGTTACCATTTCCTTTGAACACTTTAAGTTCATCCTCCACTTTCAGAAAATGAGATGTGTTTTTGTGGAGATTGCACATGATTTTTCTAAGTGTCAGGTCAGACATTGTTATTGCTGTTCAGGAGCTCAGTCCTGTCAGACTCTACACCCCCATGGACTGCAGCACACCAGGCTTCCCTGTGCTTCACTATCTCCCAGAGTTTGCTCAAATTCATGTCCATTGAGTCAGTGATGCTATCTAACCATCTCATCCTCTGCTACTCTCTTCTCCTTTTGTCTTCAATCTTTCTCAGCATCAGAGTCTTTTCCAATGAGTCAGTTCTTCACATCAGGTGGCCAAAGTGTTGGAGCTACAGCTTCAGCATCAGTCCTTGCAATGAATATTCAGGGTTGATTTCCTTTAGGATGGACTTGGTTTGATCTCCTTGCTGTCCAAGGCACTCTCAGGAGTTTTCTCCAGCACCTCAATTCAGAAGCATCAATTCTTCAGCCCTGATTCAGTCTTCTTTATGGTCCAACTCTCACATTTACACATGACTACTGGAAAAACCATAACTTTGACTAGATGCACCTTTGTTGGCAAAGTGATGTCTCTGCTTTTTAATATGCTATCTAGGCTTGTCATAGCTTTTCTTCCAAGGAGCAAGCATCTTTTAATTTCATGGCTGCAGTAATTTTGAAGCCCAAGAAAATAAAATCTGTCACTGCTTCTACTTTTTCCCCATCTATTTGCAATGAAATATTGGGACTGGATGCCATGATCTTAGTCAGCATGTTTAATTTTAAGCCAGTTTTTTCACTCTCATCTTTCACCCTCATCAAGAGACTCTTTAGTTCCTCTTTACTTTCTGCCATGAGAGTGGTATCATCTGCATATCTGAGGTTGTTGATATTTCTTTTGGCAATCTTGATTCCAGCTTGTGAGTCATCCAGCCCAACATTTCGCATGATATATTCTGCATATAAGTTAAATAAACAACATGACTATATACAGACATTACCAAATCTCAATTGAAAACTAGTCATTATTGAAAAGTTGGTCAGAGTTTGAGGTACAAGGAAATGTGTGTTATCTTCCATCCTGAAAGCGAAACAAATGCTGAGGGTCCCCGTAAAAGAGCAGGCAGAGTCAGGGTTTGACCCACCCTGGTGATCAAGGATCTAGATGTCAACACCACAGTTATTGCAGACATCCTCTATTGCATTAGAGAACTAGGGATTTTCAACAGGAATTTAAATAGCAAGAATAGAAGAGCCTTAACTTCCTCTCTGTGGGTGATTGATCAGTTAATATTTCTGTTCTATAATAATGATTATCAACTTGTACTTATCCTGAAAACTAGTTACCTTCATCATTATTTGCTACTTTCAAGACATACTAAGATATACTCTTATTAGAAGTCCTAGTAGATTTCTTGTAATTTCATTTTAAAGAATTTTTTTATCATCCATCTCATGGATGAAATGGGGGAAATTTTCATTTTTTTCTTTATCTCTCTCCTGATGTTATCATCTAGTTTACACAGAAGATCAAAGTAATAGGGAAACAGAACCTGGGTTCTCCGATTCCTGTTCTGGTATTTTCTCCATTACACTGAACATTTCCCAGTGAAATGTCAGTGGTGAACCACTTTGTTAGAAGAAAAAAACCTGTATTTGAAAAGCATCATATTACTATTTTCAAGGGTTTCCTGATTTTATGTCTAAATATGAAACATTATTAAAAAAAATCAATGGTCAAAAATTATATTCCCTTATAACATTAATATGCCTAAGATAAATTAAGTATAAAATTTTACTTCCTTTTTTCTTGCTGAACAATTTGTCCATTTATACATAGTGACTGACTCCAGGATTCTTGCCTGGAAAATCCCATGGATAGAGGAGCCTGGCGGGCTACAGTCCATAGAGTCATAAAGAGTCGAACACGTGAAGTGACTTAGCACACGTGCACGCACATAGTGACTGAATCACCTCCTCTGATGCTGTTCTTGACTCTTTTTCATTTTTTAGTCACAGCATATTATCACGTCTAAGCTTGAACTCTCAAAACTCTCCCTTTCCCTTTTTTCCTCTCTTTTACCATTTTCCTCAAGCATCAAGACATAACAGATCATTGATGCATGTTTAAAATTCTTCCTCTTAGACACTGCTGTCACTGTAGATGTAGATTAAATGTCTTAGCATCCATTTGTAAATCTATGTGATTTAACTCTCACCCGCTCCTTGCACAATTCTTTATAGTTGACAGTTGACTTAATTGGTGATTTAATATACCAGTGCACTTATTTAAAATGTGCTTGTGAAAACTGACCTTTGTGTAGAATATAGGTTGTGCTGCTCAGGTTCTCAAAGAGTTAATAAAACTAGCGTTCACTTTGCTTAGCTTCCCGAAGGTAATTTGGCTCATTTCCCAGACCAAACCCCTAAGGTAAAGGTCAAAGTGCAGTGGATTATATTAAGGTGCAGAATTCGAGCCTCTTATATCTTGCCCAACTTGTAGTCCTCCAGAACTCAGTGGGAGCTATGGTTCATCAGAGCTTCAGAACATGATTAACAGACTGAAGAAGGCCCTGTAGAATTTCCCTTAATGGGGAGTTGTATGAGTGAGTACAGTGGGTGAGTCTTTAATATTTCTTGCCTTTTAGCATCTGTATTGTGTTTTGAGAACCCTTTTTGAGTACAGAGCGATGTTTCATGTATGTGGAAACAGGCCCAGGGAATTCCTCATGGTTTAATAGCAGTAACTTTTGTAGTTTTTACAATAGGCTTAATAGAAATAGCCCATTCCCCAGGAGGAAAATAGACAAGCAAGGGTGGAGTTGTGGCTTTTTAACTGGGCTTCACCAGTCATTCTTGACAAATGGAAAAGAGAGATTGGGGAAAGAAAGAAAAAAGGCAAGAGCAAGGCTGCAGAGATTAGGAACCTAAAAACACCTTGCTAGTAAGCTCTCAAGTTGACTCTAGAGTAAGAAGAGAGTGTCTGGAGGTTTAATGTTTTTCCTGTCAAAGGGGGATGATATATTTTAATCATTTTATTGCTTTGAAATTAAAAATGGCTTATATTAACTGTTGCCCAGAGAAGATCATTTTCCCCCTCCTGAAGTGCATTGATAACTACTCAGTGACCTACAGTCTTGATACTAAGTGACATCTGGAGAAGGAAATGGCAACCCACTCCAGTTTTCTTTCCTGGAGAATCCCATGGATAGATGAGCCTGACAGGCTATACAGTCCATGGGGTCACAAGAGTTGGACACGACTTAGCAACTAAACCACCACCACCAAGTGACATCTGAGAGTGACTCAGAAGCGTCTCTTTGCTTTTCTTCACTAATGTATGGAAGTAGAGCCCCCTTGCCATCTTGATTTTATGACTCTCAATATTATGCTCCATACTGGCTTTGTTTTGGGTTGATAACCTACAGCAGCCCAGTAGGTTAATAAGAGTCAGCATGCTTTACCATTTGAGCTCCTCTTTACATGAACCCTCCTGTTGACTGCTAGTGAACTAAAGCCTTCCCACCTCACCCCATCCCCAGGAGCCAGATCCCATAATGGTACCTCCCACTCATTGCTTACTCGCAAGATAGAGAGACCTCTGTGTCTGCCAGCTTTGGAAGAGTACTTTTGAAGTTGTATATCCAGCAGACTTCCCTGGAAAAGGAAGTGGCAACCCACTCCAGAATTCTTGCCAGGAAGATCGCTGAGCAGAGGAGCATGGTGAGCTGCAGTCCATGAGGCTGCAAAGAGTCAGACATGACTGAGCGACCAACACACACTGTATCCCGTAGACTTAAAGGCTTATTTTCTTGCACATGCATAATTTCCATAATGAAAGATTGATAAGAAAGTGCTCTTCCTTCAGATCTGCTCCTTCAAGTCCACAGGTGATATATGTTCTGATGACACATGATCAAACCAAGTACCTCTTTTAAAGAAACTTGTAAATGTCACCATGACTCACTGCCATTTGAAATTCCAGAAATAACATATAACAGTGTATAAGATGTGTCCTTTCCTTCTTTCTCTTTGCCTATTAAAAAGAAAAAACAGGAAGAAAAGCTGGGGAGTATGTGACAGTCTAGGAATACTTTTAGTAGAACCAGAAACTATTAAATGTGCCTGATTTTGAATTTGTTTCATTGACCAGCCCAATGAGATTTTCTAACTAGGGCAGTTTTCTCCACCAGCTTTTAATAACCATTCCACCCCCTTGTACTTTATAGCAACAGAGTTGGCAGTTCAGATAGGCTAGGATGTGGGGAAGACTAGAAGAGCTAGCTATAAGCGAATGAGCAAGCAGCAGAGAAACAAGATTGGAGAAACAAAAAGCATTATGGATGACCATCCTCTGGTGTGTGGCCAGCGGCACGCTTCAGGTTCATGTTAGTTGGCAAGATTAGCTCGAGTACAGACCTTTCTTTTCCATTTGCCTTGCCTGCTGCATGCATACAGGCAAAGGTTGATGCATCAGTGTCCTCCTGGCAAAAAGGCTTCCTGGCCTCAGTTTACAGAATGTAATTGCTTCACTTCCTTATTTAAATCTCAGCTTTATTCCTGATCCTTTACTAAATAGTTTCATAAATACTTTAGTGTGGAATAAAATAAATACTATAAAGTATTTCATATTTGTTATAGTATTATAGCACAGTCCACCCTATTAATTTGTGTGTTCCGTATTCATGGATTCAACCAACTGCAGGTTTGAAAATATTACAGGGAAAAAATTCCAGAAATTTCCAAAAATCAAAACTTGAATTTGCCATGCACTGGTAACTATTTACATGGCATTTGCATTGTCTTTACAGCTATTTGCATCACATTTACATTGCATTGGGTATTAGAAGTAATCTAGGGGTGATTTAACATATATGGAATTGTGTATTTGTATATAATACAAATACTGCAGCCATGTTGTATAAAGGACTTGAGCATCTGTGGGTTTTGATTTCCTGTGGAGAGTCCTAGAACCCATCCCCTGAAGATACATACCAAGGGATGACTGTACTATAGTATGGTAAACATAGTAAATATGTTAAATACTTTCTTAAATACTTGAGTGTATTTGTCTTCAACTAGTTAAGCATTCATTTCCCTCTATCCCCATTATCGCTAACCTCCTACGTACAAGAAGTTCCCTTCCTTACCTCTTATTCTCAGACTTCCCTCTGAGCTTCCTGTACCTCCCCCACCAAGCTGAATTCTCAGTTAGTATGGATCGGGATAGAGAGACATATCAGCCTGAGTAAAAGGCTGCCTTATCTTCAGACAAGTATGTTGGGGCTTACAACCCATTGCTGTGACTATAGGGCCAGTTATTTACATTTACGGCAAGTATGTGCCTTCCATAAATCTAAATCTTAGTAGAGACCTTTGAAGCCAGTGTGGTGATGGTCTGATCTTTTTCAGTCACGTGACCCACGAAGTGACAGACGATTTTTCTCCTCGGGATCCAAGAACTGTTGTTGTGAAGCAAGATGGCGGGGGCGGCACTTCAGTCACACCAGCATTGCACCTACCTGAACTGGAAAGAGAAGAGGAAAAAGAAGACATTTCAGATCCTATGGACCTGAATCCCTGTAGTGCAACATACAGCAATTTAGGTAAGTGCAAATGTCATATAAGTACTATTTATTTATTTATTTATTTTCACAGCAGTGCTATTTATTTATTTATTTATTTATTTTTACTTTATTTTACTTTACAATGCTGTATTGGCTTTGGCATACATTGACATGAATCCGCCGCGGGTGTACATGAGCTCCCAAACATGAACACCCCTCCCACCTCCCACCCCACATCATCTCTCCGGATCATCCCCGTGCACCAACCCCAAGCATCCTGCATCCTGCATCGAACATAGACTGGCAATTCATTTCTTACATGATAGTATACATGTTTCAATGCCATTCTCCCAAATCATCCCACCCTCTCCCTCTCCCTCTCCCTCAGAGTCCAAAAGTCCGCTCTACACATCTGTGTACAATGGAGTACACAGCCATTAAAAAGAATACATTTGAATCAGTTCTAATGATATGGATGAAACTGGAGCCGATTATACAGAGTGAAGTAAGCCAGAAAGAAAAACACCAATACAGTATACTAACACATATATATGGAATTTAAAAAGATGGTAATGATGACCCTGTATGCGAGACAGCAATATAAGTAGTGTTTAAACTTGGCCTTTTTATGTACCAGCCAAATGCCATTATTTCCCTAGTGAGATGATTTTTATTGTTCCATGGTGTGAAAGTTGGAAATTGGAGTTATAAATTTTAACTTACATCAGAAAAAGTCGTGTGTTTAATATGTACTAGGCATGTATTAAACACATTACTATGAGTTCTGTGTCATGCACTAAGAGTTTAACATGGTCCCTGCCGTGAGAGACTCACCTGGCGGGAAAGAGATTAGTTAATGACTTCAGTATAATAGGATAAGTGCAGTGATAGAGAATACACACAGAATATTTTTTGTATTACATTGGGGAGGGTGTCAAAAGATGCCTTCCTGGAGATACTTCCTTACTGAGCTGATTGACAGAGGGAGAGAAGAGCGTTCCAACCAGTGGCAGCAACATGAGCAAAAGGAGATGTGAAACAGCTTGGAACATGTGGACATCACAGCCATTTAACGTAGCTGAAGTGTGCACTGGAGAGTTAGACAAGGTTGTGCATTTCAAGCTAAAACCTAAGTTTTTGGGTTTTGGCTGTTTGTGGTATTGAATTATTAAAAGGTTTTAAGCAGAGGAATGACATGACTAGATTTGTGGTTTAGAACATCCACAGCAGTCTGCCATGTGAGGGTGGATTAGAGGTGAATTATTTGGTAGCAGAAAATCTGGTAGTTGGGTACTATTGCAGGACCACAGAAAAGGATGAGAAAGAAAGGCCTCAACTAAGATAATGAGAAGGGGAACAGTGGACAGATTTAAGAGATATTTGAGAGGTAAAATACCCTGGTAGTTACCTAGATGTGAATGATATAAAGAATCTATAATATATCCCAGATTTCTTACTTGGTGCTAGTGGACTCAAAGAGGTAAGATCCCAATTATTGGAGGTGTTTAGGCAGAGCCTGAGGGATCATCTTTCAGAGATACAGTGAAGGAGAATCCTGCACTACAAAGAGGGTTGAACTAAATTATCTCTAATGTACCTGTTAATGCAAAGATTCTTCCACTTTGAATTCATCTTCACTCTTCTTTCTTGAGTGCCCAGTGACTTCTGATCACACTTTCCCCCTTCCTTGAGTGTCACAGAGTTTCCTTCCTTCTGAAAAGCAAAGCCTGGGGCTGGACAAGGACTTCTTAGTACTCTCCTCCCACGAAGTCAGGAGAGCTGAGTAGCATGAGCTCGACTGCCACGTGCACGGCACTAGTGAGAGTCTTGTGGGCCAGTGGCCAATTCTTCTATCTAGTTTCTCACCTCCTTTCTTTGTCTTTTTTCTCTAGCAGGTTCTTGTAAGGAAAAATCATTCTAAGGTCAGCTAGTATACTTGGAAATAACGGCATCTTAAGAAGACCGAAAGGTTAGATAAAACTAGGCAAAATGCTCTACTGTGTCCTTTCGGGAAACTCAAATCATAACAACCCACATGCAGCTGAAAACGCATTCCATAAGGAGAAGACTTCCATTCTAAGTTCCCGAAGTATTCTGTGATTTGTGGTTGCGGGAGAGTACACTCTTGCAGTTTACCCAAGCAACCATCTTGGATACCATCTTCTAGTGGGAATAGATTTTATAGTCACAGAGCTGATTAAACTTTTCCCATTCTTTTACATTTTATGAAACATATTAAAAAAATGAGAATTTTATTTTTTATTTACTGTATACCCTCAGCATATATATCAAGAATTACAGTTCAGACATTCTTACTGCACCAAAATTTCTTTCATGATGTCCTCAGTAAATATACGCAAACTTTTACTGATTGTATGTTATCTTATGGAATCTTTTCTTTAAAAATATCCATTAGCCCACATCAGTTAAAGTTAACTATTTTACCTTATTATCTTCTCAGTTATATAGACTTTTAGAAAAATAGAGCATTACTTTCATGAATATGCCAAGTGCCTTACATATATTAACTCATTTAATCCTCACAACAACCTTGGGAGTTATTATCTCTATTTTTCAGATGAAGAAAGTACATCAGAGTATATTACTCACAGAACCAGTAAGGACTGAATCAAGATTGGAACCCAGTTTGTCTATATTACTAGACTAAAATGAGTGTAAACACTGAATTCTTGAAAGATGCTGAAAGGCTGCAAGTGTTTCCATTTTTAAGTCATCTGCTTTGAGAGACAAACTTTAAGACATTTTTTGTAAAAGATTTGATTAGAGTACAAAAATACTAAGTTACAGATGCCCCATCAGAAAAATAACTTTCTTTCTACCTGTTGCTTTACTTTTAAAAGTATGTGATGCTTATAAAATGTTGCCTAGCCTTCCTTAAGTACTTAAGTGGCAATGCTTGACTCCATAGGATATGGTACATGGTTTTACTATGTAAGGATATGGTACATGGTTTTACTATGTAAGTACAATAATAACTGAATAATAGATAGAGTTGGCTCCATCAGTTCTACAAACTGGTAGGGTTTTTGTTGTTGTTGTTGTGTTGGTATTGCTAGTTTTCCTAATGTAACAGTATTTTAGGTGGCATCTGGAACTTACCTTTTTTAATATTTTCAATAAGTCATTAGCATGAAGTTTTAAACTATCCCTTGGAGTAATTTCTTAGGATTTAATGCCTTGATAGCTTTAAAGAAAAAAAAGAACTTATGTGTTTTAAGACCAAAAGGAAACAAAACTTCTTTATGTAATAACTTCACATCCTTTTAAAGATTCTAGAATCACTCCCCAAACACATTCTTTCTTTCTTGTTTTTTCCTCTTTCTTAGTCTTCTTCTTTAAAAAAAAAAAAAAATGAATCAGAGAACATATGATCTGATGTAAGAAACTGACAGAGGGAAGTTAAGGATTACTGTAATGTTTTGCTGTGGAATTTATTTCTGAAAACTGCATTGTTAAAAGTAGGCTTAGGAAGCAGTGTTGTGTTTGGTTTTCTTTTTTTTTTCTTAGTAGGAAAAAACATAGGTTTGGGGGAATCAGACAAGTTTGGGCTCTTATGACAGCTGTATCACTGCCTGCCTGCATGACTGTGGGTCAGTTATTTACCATCCTTGAGCTTCAATTTCCTCATCTGACATGAGAGAATTAGTAGCATCTGCTTTGTAGGGCTGATGGCAAAAGAAGTGCTTGGTTCATAGAAGAGCTTAATAATTGTCAAGTTCCCTTATTTCTACCCCAAAATATACTGCTGCTTTCATTTGTCAGTATGTTTGATGTGCTAGCCAGAAAATGTAGAATAAAGTAGAAATAATCTTAAATGTTTGTTAGAAATGTTGACTAAACGGAGCAACAAAATGTTAAGTCCAAAAAGCTGTGAGCTGCCTGTGCAACTGATGGCTGAGAGAGTGAAACGCAGTGAGGAGACAGGACCCCCAAGGTGGCCAGCAGGCACCAGAGGAGATATGACAGATAACAGCAATGTACTGTGACAGGCCCGGTGCCCCAAGGTCTGCTAGTTGTGGCGAAACAGAGGGACAGGCAGACAGAGAAGGAAAAATATCGTATAACATCCCTTATATGTGGAATCTAAAAAGAAATGATACAAATGAACTTATTTACAAAACAGAAACAGACTTAGAGAATGAACTTACGGTTGCCAGAGGGTAGGGATGAATGGGGGAAAGGGTAATTTGGGAGTCTGGAATGGACACCTTCACATGCTGTATTTAAAGTGGATAACGAACAAGGACCTACTGTTTAACACATGGATTCTACTCAGTGTTATTTGGCAGCCTGGATGGGAGGGGAGTCTGGGGGAGAATGGATACACGTATATATATGGGTGAGCCCCTTTGCTATACTCAAAAAGCTTAAAAAAAAACAAAAGGGACCTGGTTTGAACTTGTTTTGTACTTCTCACATTTCTTAGATAGTTCTGAAAACTAATAAGTCAAACAACAACAACAACAACAAAAAAGTGGACTGGAGTAGGCCTTGATTGTTATTGTTGATGTTTAGTCACTAAGTCATGTCCAATTGTTTTGTGACTCCATGGACTGTAGCCCACCAGGCTCCTCTGTCCATGGGATTTCCCAGGCAAGAACACTGGAGTGGGTTGCCATTTCCTTCTCCAGGGGATCTTCCTGACCCGGGGATTGAACCCGTGTCTCCTGCATTGGCAGGCAGTTTCTTTACCAGAGTCACCTGGGAAGCCCAGGCCCTGATTACCCTACTTCAGACTCTCCCCCTAGACCTCCACCCTTGGGACAGCTTCCTTTCTCCACGGTGGTATAACAAGAACTGTTGTGCTTCAACCATTCCTACAAAAAGCTACTGACTTATGCAAACCGTTCATTTGTTTTTTTATCTCAGAGATCCTTCTCCAGGATTAATTCAGCTGCCTTTTTTTCTCCTTAACATAAATAAAGCAACCTTTATTTTGTTTATAACTGGGTTAATTATTAGATTTTAGAGCTTTACTGTACAGTGTGGTAGCCCCTAGCCACAGATGGCTATTTAAAATTAAATTCATTAAAATATAGATAAAAATTCAGTTCCTCAGTCTCATAACAACATTTCCAGTGCTCAATAGCCACATGTGGCTAGTAGTTACTGTATTCAGCATGCGGATACAGAACGTTTTTATCTTCACAGGAAGTTTGACTGGACAGCACTGATTTAAAGAATTTGTTATTTTGCGGATTTGTATTGTGTTCTGCAGGCACAAAAATCATGATTGGCTTTTATGCACTCGACAGGTCCTTAGGGAGGTTGCCCCTTGCAAAGTGATGGTTTTCCTCTGGGTGACAGTGACATGAGATCACTGAACACACTCTGATCTATAACACCTTAATACCCCAAGCTGAATTTAGCAGGGTATCTGCCATTCAAAATGATTTCCTGAAGAAGTGATAGAAAGTTTTTTTTTAATCAGACCTTCAACATTTCCACCATGTTTCTTATATCTATCTCAGAGTGTCTAGAAGAATTATCACTACATTTTTATGTGGCGCACTTGGCTTCTTTATCAGCCCACTAAAATCAGGAGCTTGTAATGACTTCTACTCTGCTGGAAATTAGTTGGTGACTTTAGCTCTCCTTCGCTCACTTTGTAGCCAAGTACTCTAGACATTGCTTTTTTAGGGAGATCTTCCCAGTCTCCCTTTACCGGACAGAGTGTGGCCTGTTCCTCCTCCTTTGTGCCTACAACCTAACACATTATCTAAAACACACAGAAGGTGCTAGGAACACGTTTGAATGAATGTGTCAAAAATGACTTGGCATTTGATTTTGTAAGATTCATGTTATAGAAATTGAGCTCTCCTGAGGAAAGTTCATATAGGAAAATTTCAACTCCTAGTTTATATGTTCCATTTATCAGCTAGCTCTTTTTTTCTAAAATGAGACTCAAGCAGGGATTTCCCAGTTAAGGAATTATGTAAGCCGTACCTCAGTTTGGGGCTTCTCTGATAGCTTAGTTGGTAAAGAATCTACCTGCAATGCTGGAGACCCCGGTTCAATTCCTGGGTCAGGAAGATCCACTGGAGATGGGATAGGCTACCCAATCCTGTATTCTTGGGCTTCCCTTGTGGCTCAGCTGGTAAAGAATCCACCTGCAATGCAGGAGACCTGGGTTTGATCCCTGGGTTGGGAATATCCCCTGGAGAAGGGAAAGACTACCCACTCCAGTACTCTGGTCTGGAGAATTCCATGGACTGTATAGTCCATGGGGTCGAAAAGAGTTGGACATGACTAAGCAACTTTCACTTTCTTGCCTCAGTTTCCTTTCCATGTGAAACTGTTCATGTTCCTCATCTGACTTACCTAGACCATCGTCTTAAGGCTGCACCTATCAAACACTGAAAGAAAACACTTAAAAGGCTTCTATCCCTAGAAATTCCTTTGGCAATGTATTGACCATCAGTGTGAAATTTTAAAGGTTAGTTATACTTAAAGGAATGTCATTACATCGCCAGCCTTGTTGTACATGCGTGCCTGCTCAGTAGCTCAGTTGTGTCCAACTCTTTGTGACTTCATGGACTGTAGCCCACCAGGCTCCTCTGTTCATGGAATTTTCCAGGCAAGAATACTGGGGTGGGTTGCCATTTCCTACTCCACTTGATGTTGTAATTATGGAGTAATGTCATCATAAATGGCAGCTTTAAAAAAAATTCATTCTGAGGAATATATTACCATTCATTCATTTATTCAACTAATAATTATTGAGGCATAACAAATAATTCTGTGGGCCAGACATTATGCCACATAATACAAAGTTAATTATTTGAACCAAAGATTAAAGAATTGCACATTTTTAGATTATCTGGATATTTTTTTAAAAGTGAGAGTGACAGCTTTGAACATTTGTTTGTGCATTTGTTGTACTTCCTAAAAATGTAGTTACCTCTATTTAAAAAGAACCATAGGCTGTGTTCCTATCTTTTAAGTTGGCTGCATTCACAATTTAAAAATAGTTTCCCATGTGTACTGGAATTTGTTGGCAGAGTACAATATTTAAATTACATAGATAACTTACCCCCAAATAAACAATCTCTTGTTCTTGGAGAGGTTCTCACTAATGCAAGCTTTAAAAAACTGAGTCTGTCAGCTGCTACACCACTGACATTCTTTTAAAGTGGTCCATGCATCACATTATTTGAAGCTAAGTCTGAGCCTGAAGTGATCTTGAAGCTTTGTTTTATCATTTGGCATGAAGTTGATGTCCCCTGTGGTTTGCCAGTTGGTGCCTACATTAACGGTGCTGGAACCTAGCACAGTGGTAATGCCCAGGTAGCTTAGAACCCTTCCTCCTAAGCTGCTGAGGCCTCCTGCCAGGGGGTCATGCAATGAGTGCTGGAGCCAGTCGAGAAAGGGCCGCTCATCTGACAAGGCTGGTGTCCAGTGTGTGTGGCATCTATTTCCAGTGCCCCTTTCCCAGTTTAGTGATGACCGTCTCTTCTGTTGTCCTCTCCCTTCCTGTTCTCATCAGTGTTGTTTGTCATGAGCCCTGGGAAAAGATTCAGGATGAAGACTGAAATTACAGTTTAAGTAGAAAAATATATTCCACTTATTTTGGCTTTAACACTTTCATTTGTTGAGTGCCAGCTGTCTCCTGGGAACCAGGCGAGGCACTGGGAATACTGGTGCATATTTAAAGGGTCAATGAAAGCCACTGCCTGGGATGGTCTCAGAGAAGGTCACTAGTTTTAAGCTCAAAAGAGTAGCTATTTGCCAGACCAACAACAAGAGAGAACATTCCACGTAGAAGGAAGAGTATGCGCAAAGGCCTGAAGCTTGATAGAAAAATGAATGGTTAACTACAAGTACTTAATTAAAGGTAGCTAAAGTGCAGAGTGAAGGAGGCAGAGTTGGCAAAATGGGGCAGAGTGGAAAAGCAGGGCCAAATCATAAATGGTATGTATGTATCGCAATGAGTGTATCTTTTCTGACAGGAGATGGAGAGCCACGTGATCAGGATTTCTTAAAGATCATTCTGGAAGCTACTTACAGGATGACTGGAGGCAGGGAGACTGACCAGGAGACCATGACATTCCTGTCTTACTGGGATAAGGAGCTAATTGTACTCATAAACACACTGTCTCTGTCTAAATGGGTCATTCTTAAGTGCCTTTAATCCCTGGCACCCTGAGATGATAATCATTGTCAGGTTTTAAGCAGATATTTGTTGTGATTTTTCCCAAGTGTGTCTTCAAATGATGGTGCCTTCCAGTAGATCTCTATAGATGTAATTATTATTTTGAGTTTTTCACTGTATAATCATCTTTAAAATGTTGATGTGTAGAGATAATAGCTTTCTTATTTCTTTTCTATTGTTAAACCAATTGTCTAAGTTTTTAGAGCCCATATCAATTATTTTCCTTCCTGAGGAGTTTTAAACATCCTTTTTGCTTCTTTGAAGTAGTGTCAGTAAATTATTGCTTTTTAATCCATCTTTCATCATTTGCTTTTCAGAAAGTGATATAAGGCCTTATTTTTCTGTCTGAAGACATTTTTAAGTGAAGAAGAAGTATAAAGATAGAGTTTAGAAAGGAAAAGAAAAGGAAGGAAAAAGAAAGGAACATAGGGATTGAGCATGATTTAGTCAAACATATTTGTCCAAAAGAACATTTTAGTCTATAGCAAGGCAAGATTTAGAACACATTCTTCTTTTTTTTTTTTTTTTCTGTTTAGAGAGCTGGCATGCCACAAAAATGTAGAGTATGTGATGTTATATCAAGCCTGCTGAAAGCTGAGCTTAGTGTCTGGTCCCAGAGGCTTGAGAAGAATGTACAGGATTAAAAGTTTAAAATAAAAACAGCTAAGATACCAAGCTTTTAAAACATTGACCCAAATGATTGGAATTCAGTTAGGAGAACTTGTTCTTCTCAGAAGAAAAAAAAAAACTTAGGACACTTTCAGACTTGGGCAAGTGCCTTGACCTTGCATGGGCTGTAAAATGTTCACGGTTTCATTTGGAATGCAAATGTTTCTGATTCCCATGTGGAAATCTTAGCTCCCAGGAGATCATGTCCCACTGTTTGGAGAGAGAAGCCACTATTAATTATCTTTATTTCCTTGCTGCCTTGGCTGCCCATTTTCATTTTGGAATGATGACCAACTCTGTTGACACCGTCTTTCAGTCTGGCAGCTGTTTCCTGCACACCTGCTGCGTGTCTCACACAGCACCAGAGGTTCCAAAGGAATGTAAAAAAAAAAAAAAAATGCACACAATATAAAAAGCTAAAAATGCTATCATAAAGTGAAAAGTGGTAAGAGAACACAGAGGAAGAAGTGATGGCTCCCAACTTGGGGGTGGGGAGTAGAGAGGAGGGGTGGCTTCAGAAGAGATGGGGCTCCCTTGGTGGCTCAGATGGGAAAGAGTCTGTCTGTACCATCAGAAGATCCCCTGGAGGAGGCCATGGCAACTCACTCCAGTGTTCTTGCCTGGAGAATCGCCATGGACAGAGAAGCCTGGTGGGCTACAGTCCATGGGGTCACAAAGGGTCAGACACGGCCGAGTGCCTAACACTTTCACTTTCACTTTAGGATGGAAGAACACCTTTACTAAGGCAGAGATATAAAAGTAAAAACAGGGAACCTATTAAAAGAATAGGAATTAAGTGATTCTTATGGGAGGTTTGATGAGAAATAGTGACAGATAAGACTGATAGCCTTGCCCAACTTCCTGAAGAGTTTGGACTTTATTCTGCAGGTGGTGGGAAGTGGCATGATCAGCCCTCTTGCACCTCCTCTGATAAGCATGCAAGAGCTGCTGATGGTGTTAGAGCTTGCCTCACCTGTCAGTTCTGAGGTCATTTAAAAGAAAAGGAAAAAGAAAGCACTTTTGGAATCCTTCATTCTTTCTGTTTTCATGACTGTTCTTATTTAGAAGAAAATGGAAAGAAAATGGCCATCCCATAAAGATTCTCACGGGAAGGAATGAGAATAGGTTCATGTTTCTAGGTTTTGTTTTTTGTTCATTATTAATTCATTCCTTCCATTCCCCCCTCAGCCAGACTCTTTGCTTTGTCCTGGGCTATAAATGAGCCAAGTGTCTGCCCTCAATGATTACACCCATGGGGAATTCATATAGGGACACAAGTCAAGTATTCTAAGTGCTTAAGACAGAAATGTTCACATAATACATCTGAGGTCCCCAGGAAGGAGAGGTCAATTTTGCAATTTTGAAGTGGAGTAAGAAACATTCCTCAGAGGCAGAACGTTTAAAGATGAGTGGAGAGAGAAACCATTCCTGGAAGAGGGTCAATAAGAGAACAGACACAGAGCATGAAGTAGCCAAGAGTGCTGGAGAAACCACAAGCAGTTTGGTAGCTCCGATTTAGGACACGCGGGAAAATGCTGTGAGAGAAACAGAACAACCAGGGCTGGGTCAGAAGAGGCTTTCTTTCTGTGCTGAAGCCACAAAACTGCATCCTCGGGACCAAGTCCAAATTCTCAAGGACAGAACTTTTGAAGTACAGGAGGAATGCCATGATCAGACTTGGTGTTTGAATAAAGTCTCTAATGGTTTGTGTGGTGAAGGAAGAAAAACTGGAGACAGTGGTTTCAGAAGACTGCCACAGTAGTCAGGCCAGGAAGATAAGCTGCTGGTGTAGTTCACCGCTTCTAACCTCCTGCATCTTCTGAGTCAGCAAATGGAAAATGAAGATTTGTTACAAAGCCTATTTCTGTCATCTTGTAAATAAACTATAGTTCTGACTTCACACATTAGCTGAGGCAAAATAGGGCTGGGACAGCACCAGGAGGGAGGCCTCACCATCACAGGAAGAGTTCAATAAATGCCAAGCCCCTACATCCTTTGTGATGTTAAGAGCGCAGATTAATGGGAAGATATGACTGAAAACTGAATTTATGATGATTTCTAAGACTGAATTGTTGATTTGCTTTAATATTTAGATACAATTTATATACCATAAAATTCACCCTTTTTGAGTGTACAGTTCAATGAGTTTTAGTTTATTAATAGAATTATACGACCACTTTTCAGGTACCCTATCTATCATATCTAGTCCCTTAAATCTATCTCTCACTTCCACTGTATAATCATAGGGATTTGATTTAGGTCATACCTGAATGGTCTAGTTGTTTTCCCTACTTTCTTCAATTTCAGTCTGAATTTGGCAAAAAGGAGTTCATAATCTGAGCCCCAGTCAGCTCCTGATCTTGTTTTTGTTGACTGTATAGAGCTTCTCCATCTTTGGCTGCAAAGAATATAATCAGTCTGATTTCAGTGTTGACCATCTGGTGATGTCCATGTGTAGAGTCTTCTCTTGTGTTGTTGGAAGAGGATGTTTGCTATGACCAGTGCATTTTCCTGGCACAGTTGCACTCATCTCACACGCTAGTAAAGTCATACTCAAAATTCTCCAAGCCAGGCTTCAGCAATACGTGAACCATGAACTTCCTGATGTTCAACCTGGTTTTAGAAAAGGCAGAGGAACCAGAGATCAAATTGCCAACATCCTCTGGATCATGGAAAAAGCAAGAGAGTTCCAGAAAAACATCTATTTCTGCTTTATTGACTATGCCAAAGCCTTTGACTGTGTGGATCACAATAAACTGTGGAAAATTCTGAAAGAGATGGGAATACCAGAGCACCTGACCTGCTTCTTAAGAAACCTATATGCAGGTCAGGAAGCAACAGTTAGAACTGGACATGGAACAACAGACTGGGTTCAAATAGGAAAAGGAGTACATCAAGGCTGTATACTGTCACTGTGCTTATTTAACTTTTATACAGAGTACATCATGAGAAACTCTGGGCTGGAAGAAGCACAAGCTGGAATCAAGATTGCTGGGAAAAATATCAATAACCTCAGATATGCAGATGACACCACCCTTATGACAGAAAGCAAAGAGGAACTAAAAAGCCTCTTGATGAAAGTAAAAGAGGAGAGTGAAAAAGTTGGCTTAAAGCTCAACATTCAGAAAACGAAGATCATGGCATCTGGTCCCATCACGTCATAGGAAATAGATGGGGAAACAGTGGAAACAGTGTCAGACTTTATTTTTCTGGGCTCCAAAATCACTGCAGATGGTGACTGCAGCCATGAAATTAAAAGACACTTACTCCTTGGAAGAAAAGTTATGACCAACCTAGAGAGCATATTCAAAAGCAGAGACATTACTTTGCCGACTAAGGTCCGTCTAGTCAAGGCTATGGTTTTTCCAGTGGTCATGTATGGATGTGAGAGTTGGACTGTGAAGAAGGCTGAGCACCGAAGAATTGATGCTTTTGAACTATGGTGTTGGAGAAGACTCTTGAGAGTCCCTTGGACTGCAAGGAAATCCAACCAGTCCATTCTGAAGGAGATCAGCCCTGGGATTTCTCTGGAGGGAATGATGCTGAAGCTGAAACTCCAGTACTTTGGTCACCTCATGAGAAGAGTTAACTCATTGGAAAAGACTCTGATGCTGGGAGGGATTGGGGGCCGAAGAAGAAGGGGACGACCGAGGATGAGATGGCTGGATGTCATCACTGACTCGATGGACGTGAGTCTGAGTGAACTCCAGGATTTGGTGATGGACAGGGAGGCCTGGCGTGCTGCGATTCGTGGGGTCGCAAAGAGTTGGACATGACTGAGCAACTGAACTGAACTGACTGATACAACCAGTGCTGCTGCTGCTGCAGCTAAGTCGCTTCAGTCGTGTCCAACTCTGTGAGACCCCATAGACGGTAGCCCACCAGGCTCCCCCGTCCCTGGGATTCTCCAGGCAAGAACACTGGAGTGGATTGCCATTTCCTTGTCCAATGCATGAAAGTGAAAAGTGAAAGTGAAGTCACTCAGTCGTGTCCGACTCTTTGTGACCCCATGGACTGCAGCCTACCAGGCTCCTCCACCCATGGGATTTTCCAGGCAAGCATACTGGAGTGGGGTGCCATTGCCTTCTCCATACAGCCACTACCAGTATCTAATTCCAAAACATTTTCATCACCCCAAACACAATTGTTGCTATTTAGTCGCTAAGTGTTGTCTGACTCTTTTGCAACCCCATGGACTGTTCCCTGCCAGGTTCCTCTGTCCATTGGATTTCCCAGGCAAGAATGCTAGAGTGCATTACCCATACCCTTCTCCAGAGGATCTTCCCAACCCAGGGATTGAACCTGCCCCTCCTACTCTGGCAGGTGGATTCTTTACTATTGAGCCACCTGGGAAGCCTGCCCCAAACAGAAATCCATTAACAGTTGTTTCCATTCTCCCTTTCCCCTGGCTGTGGCAACCACTAATTTGCTTTCTATCTCTATGGATTTATGTGTTTCTAAATATTTCATATGATATATGGTCTTCTATTACTGGGTTCTCTCACTTAGCATAATGTTTCTAAGGTTCATACAGATTGTAGCACACATCAGGGCTTAATTTCTTTTATGGCAGAATAATATGAAGGACAAGCTGGAATCAAGATTGCCGGGAGAAATATCAATAACCTCACATATGCAGATGATACCGCCCTTATGGCTGATAGTGAAGAGGAACTGAAGAGCCTCTTGATAAAGTAAAAGAGGAGAGTGAAAAAGCTGGCTTAAACCTCAACATTCAAAAAATTAAGATCATGGCATCTGATCCCATCCCTTTATGGCAAATAGCTTGGGAAACAATGGAAACAGTGAGAGACTATTCTGTTGGGCTCCAAAATCACTGCAGGTGGTGACTGCAGATATGAAATTAAAAGATGCTTGCTCCTTGGAAGAAAAACTATGACCAACACAGACAACATTTTAAAAAGCAGAGACATTACTTTGCCAACAAAGGTCCATCTAGTCAAAGCTATGGTTTTCCAGTAATTATGTATGGATGTGAGAGTTGGACTGTAAAGAAGGCTGAGTGCTGAAGAATTGATGCTTTTGAACTGTGGTGTTGGAGAAGACTCTTGAGAGTCCCTTGGACTGCAAGGAGATCAAACTAGTCAATTCTTAAGGAAATCAGTCCTGACTGTTCATTGAAAGGACTGATGCTGAACCTGAAACTCCAATACTTTGGCCACTTGATGCAAAGAACTGACTCATTGGAAAAGACCCTGATCCTGGGAAAGATTGAAGGCAGGAGGAAAGGGGACGACAGAGGATGAGATGGTTGGATGGCATCACCGACTCAATGGACATGAGTTTGAGCAAGCTGTGGAAGTTGGTGATGGACAGGGAAGCTTGGCATGCTGCAGTCCACGGGAACACAAAGAGTCGGACACGACTGAGTTACTGAACTGAACTGAATATTATGTTGTGTGGCTATGCTACATTTTGTTTATCCGTTCATCGGTTGGTGCACATCTGAGTTGTTTCCACTTTTGGGCTTTTGTATGCAAATGTTGCCATGAACATTTGAATACAAGTTCTGTGTGGACATATGTTTTCATTTCTCTCAGATATATCCCTAGGATTAGAAATGCTGGATCATGTGTAACTGTTTTACTTTCTGAATAATTAACAAGCCGTTTTCATGGTTGCACCATTTAGATTCCCGCTAGCAATGTATGAAGGTTTGAACTTCTCCATATCTTTACTGATACTTGTCCATCTATTTTATTAAAGCTACCTTAGTGGATATAAAGTGATGTCTTGTGGTTTTGGTTTGCATTTACCTAGTGAGAAATGCTGAGCATCTTTATACATGCCTTTTGGCTATTTGTTTATCTTCTTTGGAGTAATGTCTATGCAGATGCTTTGCCTGCTTTTTTTAAAGAATATTTATTTAGTTGGCTGCTTTCAGTCTTAGTTGCATCATGTGGGATCATCTGTTGCAATGCATGGGCTTTAGTTGCTCCGTGGCATGTGGGATCTTGGTTCCCCAACCAGGGATTGAACTCACATCCCTTTCATTCCAAGGCAGATTCTCAACCACTGGCCCACCAGAGTCAACGTCCCACTTTGACCACTTTTAATGGATTCTCTATCTTTTCACTGTTAGAGTTATTGATAAATTCTGGATACAAGTCTCTTATTGGACATATGATTAGCTCATGTTCTCTCCTATTCTAAGGGTTATGTTTTCACTTTTTTAAAATTGACCTTTGAAGCACAAAAGTTTTTCATTTTTATGAATTCCAATGTATTGATTTTTGGTTACTTGTGCTGTAGGTATTTTATTTAAGAAATAATTGCCTAGTCTAAAAGCTTTACTCCTATGTTTTCTGCTAGGAGTTTGATAGATTTCGTTTTTAACATGTAGATCTTTCATATATTTTGAGTTAATTTTGTGTATACTATAATGTAAGGGTTCAACTTCATTCTTTTGCATGTGGATACCAAGTTGTCCCAGCACCATTTATTGAAAAGTCTCTCTTTCCCTATTGAATTGTCTTGGTATCCTTGTTGAAAATCAGTTAACTGTAAATGTAAGAGTTTATTTCTGGACTCTCAATTCTATTCCATCCACCTGTATTTCTGTTCTTATGCTGGCCCCATAGTTTTTGGTTGTTGTAGTTGTGAAGTACATTTTGAAGTTGGGAAATGTAGGTTCTTTGTTCTGTTTTTCAAGATTTGAGTGGGGAGAGGGCCTCCTCTAGATCTTATGTGATTCCATATGAATTTTAGGATTGTTCTGTCAGTTTCTGCCAGAAAGCTAGCTGGGGTTTTGATGTGGATGACATTAAATTTTCAGAGGAAAACTTTGAGGAATATTTCCATCTTAACATATGTTCTGATCCATGAACATAAATTTCTTTTTATTTATTTAGATCATTTATGTCTTTCATCAAAGTTTTTAGTGCCCAAGTAATTTTAGTGTACAAGTCTTACACTTACTTTGCTAAATATTTTTCTAAATATTTTTTAATGATATTATAAATGCAGTTGTTTTCTTCATTTAACTTTGGGATTATTCATTGCTAATGTATGGAAATACAGTTGAGTTTTTATATTGATCATAAGTCCTACAATCTTGCTGAACTGGTATATTAGTTCTCATTTTTCTGTGGACTCTTTAGGCTTTCCTGTGTACAAGATTATGTCATCTGTGAATAGAGATAGTTTTATTTCTTTTCCAATCTGGATGTTTTTATTTCTTTTTTTTTTTTTTTTCGTAATTTCCCTGTCTAGGTTCTCCAGTACAATGTACAATAGAAGAAACAAGAATGGGGATCTTTGTTTTGTTTCTGATCTTAGTCGGGGAAAACCTAGGCTTTTACCATTAAGTACGATTTAGCTCTTGGTTTTTCATAGGCGCCTTGTATCAGAACGAGGATGAGCCCTTCTTTTTCCAGCCTTTTCAGTGTTTTTATCTTGATAAATATTGGATTTTATGAAATTCTTTTTCTTCTCCCATTGAGCTGACCATGTAAGGTTTTTTCCTCCTCTCTTTATTTACATTATATATGACATGGATTGGTTTTTAGATATTAAACCAACCTTGCATTTCTGGGATAAATCCAAATTTGTTGTGGTGTCTTATCCTTTTTATATGTTGCTTGATTGAGTTTGCTAGTATTTTGTGAGGATTTCTGCATCTAGTAATAAGGGATATTAGTGTATTGGTTTCTTTCTCTTATTTTGTTATATAGGTAATATTGGCCTATCATAGATTTCAAGTTGGTAAGTATTCCTTCCACTTCTATTTACTGGAAAAGTTAATGAAAGATTGGTTTTAATACTTTGGTAAACTTTTGGTAAAATTCATCAGTGAAGCCGATATAGTCCTAGACTTTTCTTTGTGGGAATTTCATAAATTTCTAATTCAATATCTTCACTTGATATAGCTACCTATACAGTTTTGCCTGTTTTTCTCTTTTAGCCCTAAATATTTATTCCTTTAGTCATTCAAGAAATATTTATTAAACATCTATTATAATTAGGCCCTGTTTCTTAACATAGAGGGTACAACAATGAGTAAAACAAATGTCTTGGCCCTCTTAGAGCTTTGCATTCTCATATTCCTTCTCTCTCTCTGTCTCATGCTGTCTGTATATACATATTTTTTTATATGTAATGTAGCTCTATTCTTTGTAAAAGAATATTGCTACATGCCATTTGTGGGGAAAGAGGGTTCTTAGGTTTGCTTATATATTGTCATAGTTTATATAAACTCTTTAAGTGTTCTTGAAGTGGATTGCATGCATGGGAAATGGAGTATAGTGTTGTTATAATCACAGTTTATATTGGTGCTTCCCCTTGGCATTGCTATAAGGACATGATATTTAATAAAAACAAACCACCATCCTTATTCATTATCATCCTCAAGACCTTCCAATGCCTTCTGCTCAGTCTGATCAGTAGTAAGAGCATAGTTTCCTAGGCCTGATATAATAAAGTACCACAAACTGGGGGCTTAAAACAAGAGAAATTTATTCTCCTGTAGTTCTGGCAGCTTGGAGCTGAAATTAAGATGTTACCAAGGCCGTGTTCCCTCTGAGATTCTGGGTAGACTCCTCCCTTATTTCTTCTTAGCATCTGGTGGTGGCCATCAATCCTTAGCATCCCTGGCTTGCAACTGCATTACTCCAAGCAATGCCTCTGTGACGGCATGGTGTTCTCCCTGTGTCTTCATGTGACATTTTCCCCTTCTTATAAGGACACCAGCCGTATTGGACTGAGGCCTACCTTAATGACTTCATTAAGAAGTCATTGGATGCTTGATTAGCTTAACTTGATTACCTCTACAAAGACTATTTTTGAATAAGGTCATATTTAGAAGTACCATAAGTATATTTTAGGGGAGAGAGGATGTAATTCCACCCATAATAGAGCATTATGCTTTAACTCTGAAATATTGAGTGACTATTTCATTTTAATAACATTACTATTTTAATAACTTTTATTAAAATTTCATGGTATATTTCTAAGTCTTTAAAAAAAATAATGCCCCATCCTCATTATAAGGCCTGAAGGTATCACTGATTCATATGATACATGTTTTATCTTCTAAGCATAAATTCTGGAAAGGAAACAAAGGTGATTGGTTCTGTAACTGGAGCTTGTTGTCAAAGAAGTTCAAATGTAGCATCTCTCAAATCACAGTTTATATTCCCCCCCAAATAAAACAGAATCATGTAAGAGTTTGTGGGTGATGTTTGAAACAGCAGTTGCCTGCTCATACACATGGTTTCCCTTACCACAATCTCAGAGATCTTTATACATAGACCAGTTTCAGTGGTGCCAGAAGCCATCTCTGTAGGGAAATGAAATAGCATGATTTATGAAACTGTGTTTGTTTGTTTTGGATGGAGATACAATACAATATAACTTTGGAACAAAGTTAAAAGAATAGAATAGTATCGTCTGAGCGCCAATCTAGCGGTCTCATTTGCTAATCCCGCTTGTTTTTAGTAATGCTCCCAAGTATTGCTTTTTAACCTGCAAATGTTATCATCTCTCTTCTGTCACAGTACAGTTCTTTGAGTGTCTGTCACTCCTTAGTACTCTGGTGTGGTGAATACAGCACTCTTGGGGCCAGGAGTGGAGAATCTGGGTTCCTTCTTGAAAACAAAACCTATCGCCCTGTTCCTATGGCAAGGAAATACTGAGACATTGTTCACATTTGTTGCTCCCATTAGGTCTTGAATTCTACCTTTAAATTTAGCTATTTGTTCTTTGTTTTCTTTTACCGTTTTTGAATTAAGGTGTTGATTTCTTAAATTCTTACTACTACATTTATTTCTGTTTAAGTTTCAATTATGTAACCAGAACAAAAATTTTATTTAATTATTCTTTTTTTCTTCTTTCTTTATTTTAAAACAATCCAGGACAATCTAGAGCAGCCATGATACCTCCCAAGCATCCACGGCAGCCTAAGGGAGCTTTGGATGATGCCATCGCCTTTGGCGGGAAAACAGACCAAGACGCACCTAACGCTTTGCAACCAACACCACCTCCACTGCCAAAGAAAATGATCATAAGAGCCAATACGGAGCCACTCTCCAAAGACCTCCAAAAGTCCCTGGAAACTACCCTTTGTGTCATGGCTAATCCCACCTACGATATCGACCCCAGCTGGGATGCCAGCAGTGCTGGCTCCTCGGTCAGCTATGAACTCAAGGGTCTGGATGCTGAGTCTTATGACTCCTTGGAGAGACCTTTGCACAAGGAGAGACGTGTGCCCTCAGCAGCAAACAGCATCTCCAGCCTAACCACTCTCAGTATTAAGGATAGGTTTTCCAACAGCACAGAGTCCCTGTCCAGCCGGCGGGGTCCCTCTGGTAGACAGGGCCGGAGTATCCAGAAGCCACAGAGACAAGCACTTTATCGAGGACTTGAGAATCGTGAAGAAGTGGTGGGTAAAATCCGAAGCCTTCATACAGATGCCTTGAAGAAACTGGCTGTTAAATGTGAAGACCTCTTCATGGCTGGGCAGAAAGACCAACTCCGTTTTGGGGTAGACAGCTGGTCAGACTTCAGGCTGACCAGTGACAAGCCATGCTGTGAAGCCGGTGATGCAGTTTACTATACAGCTTCATACGCAAAAGATCCACTTAATAACTATGCAGTCAAGGTAAGAAAATATTGTAAATCTGATTCTAATCCTCTCCAACACACTGTTATTGAGATGGGTGTGTGTTTTTTCCCCTTTTCTTCATTCAGCAAAAACTTATTAAGTATCTGCCTTACACCAGATGTTGTAATAGAAGAGGCCTTAACTTATTATCTAGAGGAGAAAACAGATTTATGGGGACAGACTTACAACACAGTATACTGAATGCTAAGGTAGAAGTTAACAGAATTCTGTGGGAGCTTAGAAGGACCTTAACCCAGACTCTTGATGCTAAAAAATTCTTCTTAAAGTAGATAATACTTGAGTGGGATTGTTTGCAAAGACTTCCTGTACAAATGAGGTCTATTATGTGCCTTTCACCCTCTATGTTTCTGTCTTTATTCCCTAGCAAGTAAGAGACCCTTGTCTATCTCTGCTTTCTAACTCCTCTGCTTCTGAGCGAAATGTTTTTATAGAGGAAGGTAATCAATATTTGTTGATGTACAAGGAACTTTTTCGTGTTACATAATTTAATCTTCACATCAAGTTCATGGGGTTAAGATCTATGTATCCATTTGACAGGTGAGAATAAAGCTTAGGGTCACACAGCTAGCAATTAGTAAAGCTAGGATTTAAACAGGTCTCTCTGGCCCCATAGCCTACGCTTTTCCTGTTATGTCATATCAATTTCTTAAATGTGTATCACCCGTTCCAGACAGCTCGCTTATTTAAGAAGGCTAAAACTCTTAGCATCAAGAATTCTTGAGCAATTGCATTCACTGTAACAGTAAGCCATAGGCTTCATCAGTATAATAACTGAAGCATGGACTTTGAAATCCCAAAGATCTAGATCAAATCCTAACTCTTCCACTTAGCTCTGTCACAAGTTACTCCTCTGAGTGTCAGTTTCCTCAGCTTTAGAAAGGAATAATAATCGTACCCATCTTATGGGGCCGTTTGGCTGCAAGAAAACAAAATACCTAGTGATTGGTATTCACTTCTTTCACTATCCCTTAGCTTCTTCCCTATATTGCTAGTGAAAGTGAAGTCGCTCAGTCGTGTTCGACTCTTTGTGACTCCATGTACTGTAGCCTGTCAGGCTCCTCCATCCATGGGATTTTCCAGGCAAGAGTTGCTGGAGTGGATTGCCATTTCCTTCTCCAGGGGATCTTCCTGACCTAGGAATCAAACCCAGGTCTCCCGCATTGCAGGCAGACGCTTTACCGTCTGAGCCCCCAGGACAGCAACAATCTTTTGAGCCTCAGTTTCCTCCTCTTTCAGATGTTTACAACAATGATGACCAATCTACTTTGTGGGATTGAGATTAGGATCAAGTGAGATAATGCATGTGAAAGAGTTTCTAAAAGCATAAATCTCTATGTAAATGTAACGTTGGTTCACCCTTTGCATAGTCCCTTTTTCCAGATTCTATTCACTGGTTCAAAACTAATTAACATACCTAAATGACTTGTACATGTTAATTTGGCTAGATAGACCAGATGGCATCTTAGTAAATTAATGGAGAAGGTAAACGATTGGCCTTACCCATCTTTCAAGACAGAACATATATTTGGACCAGACCTTCAGCTGACTGCTCTCTGCATTTGCAGCACCTAAGCCACTTCACTCTCTGGTGGTACTCAGAGTGACCTTGTGCCCAGCCCACACTTCTTAAACTGAGGGATAAACTGCAGAGAGAGAATCTAAATTCAAGTTAATACATTACTGTTGAGTCAAAAAAGGCATGTTGAGATTCTGTGTAGTGTTCAAGAGCCATTACACTAGTTGGAGTTATGGGACCTCATCTGTCTCGGGCCTGTATTACTACAGGATCGCCAGTGCAGGATGAATGCCTATTTCAGAAAGGAACATTGAACTATCTGTTCTTTCAAAACAACTGAGAAGTAGGGCTTGACTAACTTTATGTATTATTGCTGTGCAATCTTGTCTCTTTCCCAAATCAATGGCCTGCTATTGATTTCTTTGCTTGTAATGATGCAAAAGCAATCTCCAAAGAACAGGTGGCAAGTGGTTATATACTGAGAGTTGTTGGCAGGTTTGGGAAAGGATGTTTTACACTAAATGGTGAATATAAATGTCTATTTGAAGACCCTCTAGGCATTTCTAGAAGTACCCAGTTGATAGTACAACCTTAAAGGAATAAGCTACTAGGATACTGTGAGCCCTACCTTTGCAGAAATAAACAAAAAAGATTAGCGGTTGGCTCATCAACTTTTTACTGTTTGTCTTCTTAAAATTATCCCTTTCCATACTAATGAAATTAGAGTGACCAGGCAGGTATAACTCTCTCTCTCTTTTTTAATTGATGTATAGTTGATTTACAATGTGTTAATTCCTGCTATACAGCAAGATGACTCAGTTATACATATGTATACATTTTTTAATATTGTTTTCTGCTGTGGTTTATCCCAGGATGTTGAATATAGTTCCCTGTGCTATATAGTAGGACCTTGTTGTCCATCCATTCCATATGTAATACTTTGCATCTACTAACCCCAAACTCCCAGTCTGTCCCTCCCCCACTCCACCCCTATACACCACCCCCCCACAACTGCAAGTCTGTTCTCTATGTCTGTTAAAGAGACTAAAAGGTCTTTTAAAATGTTACAAAAGGAAGTTGGTGCTGGAATTTAATAATTTGAAAGTCAAAGGATACTGCTCCTTAAATACCACTGCTCCTTAAATACCAAATCCACTGTGGTGACAGAGTATTAAGATTTTAACTTTGGGTGTTGTCTTAGTTTGCTCAGGCTGCCATAACAAAATATTAAGAATGAATGACTTAACCAACATAAATTTATTTTCTCACAGTTGTGAATGCCGGAAAGTCCAAGATCAAGATTCCAACTGATTTAGTTTCTAGTGAGGGCTCTCTTTCTGCCTTGCAGATGGCTGCCTTCTTTCCAACTCCTCACATGGCTCAGGGGATTGGAGCTCTTTAGTGTCCCTTCTTGTGTGTGCTAAGTCGCTTCAGTCATGTCCAACTCTGACCCTGTGGACTGTAGCCGACCAGGCTCCTTTGTCCATGGGACTCTCCTGCTGTGTCCTCCTCCAAGGGATCTTCCTGACCAGGGATCGAACCCACATCTCTTATCTCTCCTGCATTGGTAGACAGGTTCTTTACCACTAGGGCCACCCGTGTCTCTTCTTATAAGGACACTAATGCATATCAAGGCCCCACCCTTTTACTCTCAGTTAACCCTAATTACCTCTTTACAGGTCCTATCTCCAAATACAGTTAACACTGGAGGTAAAACATCAACATATGAATTTGAAGGTTCTTGATTCAGTCTATAGCATTCTGCCCCTGACCCCCCAAAAAATTCATGTTCTTATCACATGCAAAATATGTTCAATCCATCCTAACAGCCCCGTAGGTAACTCATTCTAGCATCAACTCTAAAGTCCAAAGTCTCATCTAAATATCATAGAAATCAGATACGTGTAAAACTCAAGGTCTGATAAATCCTGAGGCAAATTGCCTCCCCAACTATAAACCTATGAAACTAGTCAAGTTATATGCTCCCAGAATACAGTGGTGGGCAAGCATGGGATAGACTGTCCCATTCTAAAAGGGAGAAATCAGAAGGAAGGAGGGGATGATGGGTTCCAGCAAGTCTAAAATCTTGCAAGACAAATTCCATTAGATATTAAGGCTCCAGAACAATCCTCTTGGACTCCGTACTCTGTCTTTCAGGCCCACTGAGGTGACAGAATCACCCGTGTCTCTGCTGGGGACCCTGGTCCTTTGGGTCTTTGTAAGGACCCACCCACATGACTGCCAGGGCAGCCTACCCCTGAGGCACTGGGCAGGTTCGTCCTGGCCTTCCCAATCTGGAGAGGCAGCCCGGCCCTTCAAAACCAAGCAGGAACCAGCCTTGCTTCTGGGCCTGCGGTGGGAGTAGCAGCCCTGTGGTGATCCCTGCAACACCTTTTCAGGGTCATTCTTCCTTCTCCTTAAAGAACAGTGCATGCTCACAGCTAAGTAGCTCTATGATCCACTCCTGGAGAATCCATTAGCCCTCCTTCATTCCACCCAGCTTTCTCTGTCCCTTTAGTTCAAACTGACAGTACTTTGCCGGTGTAACCCCATCTCTATTTCTGGCTTCTGCTGAGATGGCTGATTAAGTCCACGAGTCACAGTCTGTCTCCTTATCACATGGCTGTTCTGCTACACCCTTAACATTCTCTTTAGAACAAGTTTTCTCATTTTTTGTGGTGTGGGTAGGCTGTGAGTTTTCTAAATCTTCAAGTTCTGGTTCCTTGTTGCTTAACAGTTCCTTCCTCAACTCCTTCTCCCTCTGCTCTTCACTATCAGCAGTCAAAAGACAGCAAGTTGTTCCTTTAATACTTTGTCTCCCAGCTAAATAGTCAGTTTCATTGCTCACAAGTTCTGCCTTAACAAAATGCTGGAACAGAGTTTAGCCAAGTTCTTTGCCATTTTTTAAGAAATCTCACCTTTTTTCCTAGTTTCTAATAAATGTTCCTCATTTCTGAGACCTCACCAGAATCGCCCTTAATGTCCATATCTCTAGCAACAGTCTGTTCATACATTTCTAGGCTTTTTCTATCATGGCTTTTAAAACTCTTTCAGCTTCTACCCAATTCCAAAGCCACTTCTTTCTGCGTTTTGGGGTACTACTTACAGCAGTACCCTACTTCTCAGCAACAAAATCTTAGTCTGCTCGGGCCGCCATAATAAAATACCATAGACTGGATGTATTTTCTCCTAGGTTGGGAGATTGGAAAGGAAGACTGTCTTCCTGGCGTGTTGCTGGGCCCTTCTGTCTGCACTTGGGAGGGTGGGGGAGGGAGTATGTCACATTGGCTGTTGGGGCTTTACTATGTGAGTCTTAAGAAGACACAGTTCAGTTTATAGCTTTATTCTGTTTTTCATTCAGTGTGACTATCTTTATGATTTTCCTTGGTCTTAAACTAAAAGACATCACAACATCGAATAAAGGAAAACAGTCAGCTAATGTGAGTCCAGATTCTCTATCCGTCATTGTGTATACCCAAGCAAGTCATATAACCTTTCTTGATTTTCACTGCCCTGCCTACCTCATGAGATTGTTATAGGTATATGTGTTTATGTAATGAAACTGTTTTTGTAAATTATGAAGTTATATGAAATATAATAATGCGTTAGTGTTGTTAACAATAATGGAAAATTATTTCTCAACATTCTTTTGGTCATTCATTATTATTCTTCATTAATATTAGGCACTACTACTACTACTAAGTCGCTTCAGTCGTGTCCGACTCTGTGTGACCCCATAGATGGCAGCCCACCAGGCTCCGCCGTCCCTGGGATTCTCCAGGCAAGAACACTGGAGTGGGTTGCCATTTCCTTCTCCAATGCATAAAAGTGAAAAGTCAAAGTGAAGTCGCTCAGTCGTCTCCGACTCTTAGCGATCCCATGGACTGCAGCCCACCAGGCTCCTCCATCCATGGGATTTTCCAGGCAAGAGTACTGGAGTGGGGTGCCATTGCCTTCTCCTAGCCTGAGCATATTTTAATAGGCTCTGCACTTAGATATTTTCTTTCTCATTCCTTCAAAGTCATAAACATCTTTCCTTAAAATTATGAGAAAAAGCTACTAAGTGTAACAATCCTTCAGAATTTTAGTATTGCCAAAAATTGGAAACAAACCAAGTGCCTGATATTAAGGAAACAATGTAATAAATTATGGTGTATTAGCCCAATGGAATGTTTTCAGCTATTAAAAATGTTATTATAAAGATTATTTAAAATCATGGAAAACATTTTTTTACATTGATTAAGTGTCACATTAAAATAGCAGAATACCAAATACTGTAACCATAACTTAAAAAAAGAATTGACCTACAAAATGGTAATATACAAATGATTTCTGTGTTAGAGTAGTAATGATTATGGACAGTTTTTATTTTGTTTAAAAAATGATGTCATAATGTCTCTTCAGTGAAAAAACTAAGGAATTGAAGATTATGGATTATTTGATAGTGAGCTTCTTGAAGTCACAGGTGTCCTTACTTATTATCTCTGTAGTCCCATCCTCTGAACACAAATTATAACTAACTCCTGCTTCATGCTACCCAACTTTGCACTCATTAGTTCCTCTCTTTGGACTGCTCTTCTGGGAAGAGCATTGTCTGTACAGGTAACCTATTTCAGAACCACCTGTGGGATCCTCATTAAAAATGTGCTTACTTTGATCCCATCTCACACCTACAGAATCAGCATTTCTGGAAGTGAGGCCTGGGCAGCTACACTGTTAGCAAGCACCTTCAGGTGGTCCCTCCACAAAATTTCAGGACTGTTGATACAGCGGTTAAGAATTTAGATTGTTGTCAGAAAGACTTGTGTTTAAATTTGTACTTTGGCTATTTTATGAGCTGTGTTACCTTGGCCCAGTTACTTGCCTTTTCTAAGCCCATTGTCTTTACTTGTAAAATGGAGAAAATACTGCATTCTCCCTAAAGCCATTGTGAAAAATCACAAGAGTCAGTTGTACCTGGAGATGTATATAGTACTCAGAGCATCATTTGACACAAAGTAAGCTTTCAGTAAATGGTAGCTACTCATTCCACCACTCCCTTCTCATGTACCTAGAAAACTCCCCATTCAATCATGTCCTTCTCTTTGCCACCCCATTGACTGTAACTCACCAGGCTCCTCTGTCCATGGAATTCTCCAGGCAAGAATACTGGAGTGGGTAGCCATTCCTTTCCCCAGGGGATCTTCCCGACCCAGGGATCGAACCTGTATCTCCTACATTGCAGACAGACTCTTTACCATCTGAGCCACTGGGGAAGCCCAGAAAACTCCTATATTTTCTTAAAGAACCCAGCTCTGTGAATTTTTTTCTCTGATCTTCTGAGAATATGTTGATGGCTCCTCTCTGCATACCCACTCTATACACAGTGGATTTCTCTACCACTGTTCTGTCATGCTACAGTTCTACAGTACTGTGCTGCGCTATGCTAAGTCCCTTCAGGCATATCTCTTTGCAACCCTATGGTTCCTCTGTCCATGGGATTCTCCAGGCAAGAATACTGGACTGGGTTGCTGTGCCCTCCTCCAGGGGATCTTCCCTACCCAGGGATTGAACCTGCATCTCTTATGTTGCCTGCATTTGCAGGTAGGTTCTTTGCCGCTCGTGCCACCTGAGAAGCCCATTCGATACTACCATTACCCAATTAAAGTAACATGCCTCCCCTCCCCACTGGTATACTTGAGCTTCCTTGCGGCAGGGAACATGGCTTGCGAATCCACATATCTTTATTATATTATTAATCTAATATCCTTAGCATTAGACAGCATTATATACTAATATAATGTTGCATACATAGTGGGCATTCAATAAATATTTCTTGACCTTTTGGCAAACATTGACTGTATAAAACATTGTAATATCTGCATGTGTTTACAGAAATACATATGAATAAGGCAAAAGCCTTGCCCTCAAAGAGCATGTATTCCAGTGGGAAAGACAAAGGCATAAGTAACTGTTAAATAAGACATTATAGTAAAGGTTAAGAGTGGTGTGAAGATGTAAAGATAAAGATTAATAAATGAAAGAAGTCATTTTAACATTGTTAAATCTCAGGGCCAATAAAAAAAAGGGCCTCTAGGGTCTACTTCACATTATTCTTAGGGTTAAATACAGTATATGGAGAGAATAGTGGAAAATGGAGCTGGGAAGATTTGGTACCAAATTTAGAGGCTTAGATTGATGAGCTTAAGAGGTTAGCCTTTATTTTGTGTTTTGTGGGAAACCATTAAGGATTTTTAAACAGAGAGATAACATAAGATTAATGATTTTAGAGATGAATGGTTTTAAAAATAAACTGTGGTGGAAAAGTTCAGAAGCATTGGAAGCAGGGGAGCCAGTCATTATGCTACTGCAACAGTCCAGGCAAGTGATGATGAGATCTTGCAATAAGGCCATCCAAAAAAGAGACAGGTGGTGAAGGAGCCAAGGCAGGCAGTTGGCCATCTCTGGTGAGTGCCTGGTAGGATGGTGTAGGATGAGGGCACTGATGCTAAGATTTCACGAAGGAGCAACCCCAGGAGGATGCTGATGCCGTTAACTGAAATATGAATCAGAAAAGCCAGAAAGATGAGCTCTCTGTGAGTCCCTGCCCCTGGGACAGCCAGGTCAAGAGAAAATGTGTAGCCAGATAAAAATGTGAGTTTGGTACTCAGAAGAGAGGTCAAGGTTACCTAGTGCTCTCATCAACTTGATTTAGTTCAAACCGGGAAAGTATGAGATTGTAGTGGTAGAGTCTGCATATTGGGAAAAGGCCCACACAGCTAAGTGACCTAGAGCAGGAGAATTTGAAAGGGATATAGCAAAGGACAAGAACCCACAGATCAGAGTTGAAGATTCAGGAAAGTTTGAGCAATATAAGGAGAAGGCAGGAGCTGAATCTTTGGTAAACCTCAAAAGAAAAAAAAAATACAGTCTTGGTAGCAGTGGAAGTGGATATCAAATGCAGTGAGTTAGGGAAGTGTGGAACAGGGAGGCTCAGGAGACAGTGAGCACAGTGCATTTTTAAGAGCTTTTGTGAAGAAAACACCACATTGATTCCTAGACAGTATTTAACCTTCAGCTCCTGTTTGTGTCATTCATGTCTCCTTTTATCCCCTCATCACCATTTGGTGAGCCACCATGCAGTAGATTGGACCGTCTGTCTCTGTGGCTGCATGTTGGCTGGCCTCCAGCCCTTAACTTCCCTGTTCTAAATAAAATCCACTTTACTTTTGCCACCTTTCAAAGAATCTGGGTAGCCACTGAACAAACACGTAATCTTCAAAGTACACTCATCAACTTTCAAAGGGCAGGCCTTCATCGTTCCAAACAGGAAGAACCTGAGAACAGAGAGGAACAACTACTTTTATATATCGTCATCAACTTTTATGGCAGGCTGCCTCTTCATTCCTACATGGAACTTGTCCTATTAGATCATACCTGAGTCAGTGGATTGGCCCTGCTGTTCCTCCGTGTTATCCTTGAGTGGACAAATGACAGCTTTTTGCCTAGAAGCAGGGTGGACAGTTGGTAAAATTATGGCTCAGTGTCCATAGGACATTCTTTTTTCACTGTTGTTATCAGATCATTTTATAATAAATGCTGCTATGTGAGACCACGTGAGAAATTGATGAAATTACTTTGAGAAAGGCAATGAAAATCTTTTGTAAGCAAAAGTATACATTTCTGACTTATTTTTCCAGCACTTCCAACTCTGTAGTAGTAGGTATCTTCTTTTTTTTAAAGTAGTCCTGGTCTTTGTTCTCACAGAGAGAGCGCAGAAAGCTCAGTGAAGGTTTTCACTTCCCTATTACAGCAGTGGAGCAGCTTCTTTTCTTCCAGCTATGCCAAGAATCTTGTTAAAAGCTTGTAATAAAGTAGAAGTGAACTGTGGAGACCAACATCTTTTATTGCATTTTGACTCTGGAGTCTCCATTGATCTCATTGGGGTGGTTGCTGAGAAAGCAAGACAGTAAATGAAAAAGCATTAATAGGAATAACGGGGATTGGTAGGAATTTACAACTAGTTCAGACTATAGGATCAGGCAGTTAATTGCTGGCTTAGTGACAAGGAACCAACTATAGAGAGGAAACCATTTTCATTTTCATAAGTGTTAATGTTAGTCACTCAGTCGTGCCCGATTCTTCACGACCCCATGGACTGCAGCCCACCAGGCTCCTCTGTCCATGAGATTTTCCAGGCAAGCATACTTGAGTGGGTTGCCATTTCCTCCTCCAAGGTATCTTCCCACCCCAGGGACTGAACCCGGGTCTCCTGCACTGCAGGCAGATTCTTTACCGAGTGAGCTACAAGGGAAGCCCAATTTTTATTTTCATAAAATAAGCCCATTATTTCATTTTCATATTGCAACACAAATGTGCCCAACGTTGGACCTTCCCAGAAAATGACTGATCAGCAGCCAGCTCTACAGACTCATAGCCACCCCAGGTCAGTGTCCACTATATTTCACTGCTGAATGCATACAGAAGTGCCTTAAAGTCTCTACTGGAAATTGGTTTCAAAAGGAGAGATTTGGGGGTACTCATGTAAACCAAGAATCAAAATGAACTGTCTAGTGGGAAAAGAGCCACAGCTTTAATTAATGAAGTGAGAGGACACAGCTGAGAATTATAAATTGGGATTCAAATTAATAGAATTCCTAATCTGGGTCCTCAGCAGGTTGTTCAACTGGTTTGTGCCTCAGTTTCTCCAGTGTGATCATCCTGGGTGTCACCTGGTCAGCCTAAATTACTGGTCTCAGGAACACACAAGAATTTCTTTTGCTTCATATGCTGAGTGGGAGCATAAAAAGAATTCAGTGAGTACAAATCACAAGTGAAATAGTGAAATACTATACAGTTGCCTTCTTGAATTTCTTTTCTAGACTCCAAAATATTGGGGAGGCGGGGTGGGCATGTGAACATTTTTACAGCAAGTCAAGCTGTAAAATACCTGGCCTACCTGACAGGTCTCATAGCAGATTTCTACAGCATGGAGTTCTGATTCCTGGGGGCCCAGACAGTATTTATATAGTAAACACTTAATCCATTTTGAATATGATTGTAACAGCATTGAGCATGTATGGTCTTAGCTCTGTAGCAGCAAGTAAGGCCGTACTCCTTCTGGACAGATCAAAGAATTGAGATCTATCAGTGATCAGTCTGTATTCTCAGAGTGAGGTCATACCAAATAATGAATATCAATTTAGAATTTGCAGCTTTTCATTCTTCGCCCTTTCCCATATGCTGTTGTGCTTTGGGGTAATGTGACAGAAGAGCACAGATGGTATAGTGTGTGTGCAGTCGTCAGCATGTATCATTTTTGTCCCTCTGCCATTCATTCCCCACAACATCGTCTCACTTAAGGTTCACTGAGGTCCTGTAAAGTGCGCAGAGCAAGCTGGAAATGGGAATCCCTGCTGATAAAGTGGAAGTCGGCTGAAGGCACACTAGGCCAACTGGGCCCATAATTGAAAAATAAAAGCTAATGTAGAATATTTTTGAAGAGTCTTGTATTTTATACATATCGCTTCCTTTGGAGAAAAGAGAAAATTGAACGGAATGACAAAGAGCAGTGTTGTTTTGTGTGGGTTTGTACAGCACAAAACCCCTGAGCCTCCAGGGCAGCCTGGACTCAGCAGACAGCCCCCATTGTTCAGATATGACTCATTTGTGTAGTCAGGTCATGAGCATTTATTACCCAGATTTGTCTGCCCTTGCCCCCTCCCCATCAGCTTGCCAGCTTCCATCTGTTTCATAAGAGCTAATCATATATTCTAGCTGTTCTGAGTAAATAAGCCTTATGGCTACATGAGGTCAGATGTCACCGTTCTCAGTATTTGTGTAGCCACACTGAGCGTGCACTAGGTGCCTGGCTCTGTGCTGGGCCCTCAAGATAAAAATATCTGCTCTTAAGACAGACAAACAATGTGACAGCTGTAATAATAGAGACATGTACATGAGGGGCAGCTAAACACAGAAAGGAGATTCAGGCATTTAGCACTTTCTGTCTTTGACACACATGACACATGTGAGGACTTTAAAGAAAGAAATAGGTGGACATCCCTCAGGCAGATGAGGGGAGAAGAGGCGCCTCAATCAGAGAGAGCCCTGGAGGGTAGGACTAGGGTGCTGGCTGCAGGGAGTTCAGTGTGGCAAAACTAGGAGACGGGGGAGAAATAAGCCTCGCAAGGGAAGCCAGGCCAGGACTTTATCCTCTGGAGATAATGGGGAACCCTTAGGAAGTTTATTTGATTTTTTTTTGAAAGATGGCTCTTGTGGCTACGTAAATGGTATATTTGAGGGAAATTACATGGGAGTCGAGGAGACCAGTTGGAAATCTTTGGTAGCAGACCAGCAAGTGATAATGGTAGCCATCGAGATGGAGAAAAGAGGAGAATTTGAAAGCATATGGGAACAAAATCAGTCAAAGCTGGTGATTAACGAGATGCAGGAAATGAGGATGGAGGAGAAACCCAGAGTGAACTTGATAACTCATCTAGATGCTGGGACAGATAACAGGGCCATTCACCAAAAGTGGGCATACTAGAACAGGAAATTCAGTGGGGAAAAGTTCGGGTTTGGTTATGTTGACTTTAAGGCATCTGTCTATAGGATGGGACATATATGGAGAGAAATCAAGTAGGCCTTTGTATAGGTAAGTCCGAAGCTCAAAGATAAGTTTGGATCGCAAATATAGATGTGGAAGTCAGCAGTATATCATGATGGTTGAAGCCATGAGCTTCCTGAAGGGAGAGTGTCAATGAGAAAAGAGAGCAGACCCCTCAAACACCAGCATTTCAGGGAGCCTTTGGGAGGAAGGGTCGAGTAAGTAAGAACTGATAATACCACTCCCCATTCAACAACTGATTTATTCCACAGCCATCCAGTTTTGCCAAATGTCCACCATCCCCCCTCCCCATCTTCCTACTTCATTGCCTTAAACTGAGTCAGTACTGAAAGGGTGGAAAGTGTACACCTTCATTACAGTTCCCGGGCATCGTGGGCATTCTGACAGTGTCAGTAGCATTAGACACATAACCTTGTCTTCTCTGTCCCAGCTGCTTTTAGTGAGGCTTTATAGTCAAAGCCCCACACAGTCTACTGTTTTAAAGTTAGCTATCTAGCTAGATTAAGATTATTGTAGCAAACAGAAATGCTCTATAAAGGCAAGTTTGCCTCAACGGTATGCAGAGTAGTTGCCAGGAGCGACACAGAAAATGAGCTCCTGCGTTGAAGTGAATGTTTGGAATTAAACTTCCCAGGTTGTGTGTGGGGAATCCATTGTCAGCCCTGTTTCCCCACTAAGATCAGGCTTGTGTGAGGGTTATGGGCTTTGACTCAGGTCTCAGAAGGTCTCAGAAGAGATTAACTTGGCTCTGATTCTGGAAGCATGTTTTCCACTGTATCTGGGGGCTCTGGCCTGGTGCTTCAGGATGCCGTGTTCTCCAGACAGGAAGTCCTTGAGGAGCCGTCATGTACTTTTTTGAATGCTCAATTGATGAGAGTCAGTCTTTCTCCTCTCCTTCTCTGTTCTCCCTCGTCTTGATTAACTCAGACAAGCAGGTAGTTTCCCCCGAGCCTCTTTTTTTGTGACAGTGTATTGTCCACGTTGGTGGGTGTGGACCGTCAGCTGACTGGCTCTCCTTTTTGATGTTCTGGCTTTCTCTGGGAGAAGTAGCTTGTGAGAGGGCAAGGAGGCAAAGGTCCGTGTGCCCAGGATGGGCGTGCCCTCCTGCTTGTGCTCCCCGCGCGAAGCCTTCCCTCTGCATGAACGAGGCATTGCCACTTCCGTGGAACCAAGAACGTGTCTGTAAGGAGACCGATAGCGTGTTCGGAGGTTCGGCCTTCTCCAGCCTGGTTTTTGTTCTCTTGCTGCGGTTTCCATGCAGGTGACTCGTGGATCTTGATGTCGCAGCTCCCTCTAGTGTCACCGTGGCTCGGGCTCTCCGAGGGCTTTTCTTCCCATTCAGAAAATGTACGCGATACAGTCTGCCAAAATCGGCAGCATTTTAAATAGATTTTCCCGTACATAGTGAAAACAAATATGAGATGATTTCTCTCCCATTACGAAAGGGAGTCTTACATGGAGATATGGGACCATTCCAGCTCCAGTTCAGTTCCTATTTCAGAATTTCGTGGAGCCAAGCAGTCCTGTGGAAATCATTCTTCTTGGGGAGTGAAAGCTTGGATTTCAGTTGAAGCCAGCTACCCTCTGTAAGGAAGGAATGTGAATTTCTTTCAAGAAAGGTAAATGAAAATGGGAGGCCAAGAAGCTACTTTGATCTCTGCAGCAGAGAAAATACTGAGTGAGAGAAGAAGGAAAAAACAACAAGCAGCAGGAAGACCCCTCTCCATTTGTTCTGGAAAGAGTGGCTTGTTTTCTGAAATGACTTTTGAACTAGAAATTCATCTCTGAAGCCAAGTCATTTTGAGGTCTTTTTTAAACCAAAGGAGTCAAGTTATTAATATTTGAAAAATGGCTACTTTGTGGTGAATAGAATAATATAACACTCCTACCTAAATTAACATCATCACAGCCTCCATAATAAAGATTTATGAGATAGTCATCATATGAAAAACCCTGTTATGGACATCTCCATAGGTCTGTGTTTTGGTTGTAACTGTTTTCTTAGTTATGAGCTAATTAAAAGCACTAGTATTTTGTTTTCTTCTTTCATACTCCAGTCTTCTCCCTTTTTCCTTTGCCCTTACAACTAGAGTGACCAGTTATTCTTCAGCCTGTCTCCATATTATAAGGTGAAGAGATAAGGAAGTGCCAGCTCCTCAGCGTGGCTCTCTAAGCAGACTGTTTTCCTTCAGAGCATCCAAACTGACTGAACAATTTATCATTTCTTCTTCATAAATCACTTTGAACCTTTATCTCAAGTTGATCTGTGAAGCCAAACATAAATTCTTGTTGTAGTATCCATGTTCTTATCTACTCACAAAACTCTGAGATAGCTTCTAAAATTGTGTGTGGGGGTGTGTGGAGTGTGAATAGATACAGTTAGAATAGAAGTAACAATTAGAATATCTTCTCTGCTTTTAATGGCAAGCCACAAAGTGGCAAGTTTTTTTCTGTGCAACTTGGCACAGTGAAAACTACAGTTTGGCTAAACAGCTCTCTTCCTTAGTCTTAGACTGGCCCATCTTAAATCAGAATATAGTGCTGATCTAGACTTGTTGGTCGGGGCTGACCTGGCATGGAGGTGGGAAACCTTAATGGTCCCTGTTTAGCCACCCTCTGCCAAACCTGTCATCAGAGAGCCTCACTGCTGGAGCATGTAGCTCTCAGACCCCAAAGAAAGATGAAATTTTCTGACTTGCTCTCTGAAAAAATGGGCTGCTGCTGCTACTAAGTTGCTTCAGTGATGTCCGACTCTGTGCGACCCCATAGATGGCAGCCCACCAGGCTCCCCCGTCCCTGGGATTCTCCAGGCAAGAACCCTGGAGTGGGTTGCCATTTCCTTCTCCAATGCATGAAAGTGAAAAGTGAAAGTGAAGTCGTTCAGTTGTGTCCGACTCTTCGTGACCCCATGGACTGCAGCCTACCAGGCTCCTCTGTGCATGGGATTTCCCAAGCAAGAGTACTAGAGTCGGGTGCCATTGCCTTCTCCAGAAAAAATGTGAGGATTCTATAATGCATCAGTTTTTAACATTTACAAGTTGTCATTGTTTTAGTCATTATGAATGTTACATTTATACAGCTTAGTAGTTTACAGGGGTTTCCCTGATGACTCAGACAGTAAAGAATCCACCTGCAATGAGGGAGACCTGGGTTTGATTCTTGGATCAGGAAGATCCCCTGGAGGAGGGCAAGGCAACGCACTCCAGTATTCTTGCCTGGAGAGCCCCATGGACAGAGTAGCCTGGCAGACTACAGTCCATGGGGTCGCAAAGACTCAGACATGACTGAGCGACCAAGCACAGCACAGCACAGCAGCAGTAGTTTACAATTATGCTCTACCTACTTGATCTCATTGGATTCTCACAACTGCCCTGTGAATAGGTCTCAGTGTTCTTCATATTGTCTCCTTTACTTAGAAAGACTGGGACCCAGAGAAATTAAGAGAAATGACCAAGGTTACACAGCTGGTAGCAGGCTAAATGCTAGGCCTTTCAAGTCCTTGGCAAGTTTCCCTTCTATAGGGTGACAGAGTTTAACTACAGTCTCATTCAGCCAAACTCAGTGGTATTTGACTGGCTTTTCAAAGGCTGAGGAGTTGGGACCTTTGAACTTCCATTCTAGTGGGCAGTGTGATACTGAGCAAATTATTCAAACTGGAATGTGTCATGTCCTAGATCTAACTCCCATACAACTAAATGATGACTAGTATAAGGTTTTTAAATACCTAGTGGCATATAAATATGAAATATTGCCAACAGTACAGTATAGAAAGAATTCATGTTGTGATTGATGAGCATCAGGATTATATATTATACTGCCTGTGCTGAGACTTAGAAAGCTTTCCTAAGATAATGCTTTGTGAAAGATATATGTTTGAACTTGAACTCAGCCTGGGGATATCTCTATTTCAAGACCAGAAGTTTGCATAAAGAAGAAATGCCAAAAACTGATGAAGTTCGTGGTAGAAGACAAAGAACCTTTTTTTCACATCTCTCTCATGTGTGCATGTACATCTGCTTGTGTGTGTGTGTGTGTGTGTGTGTGTGTGTCATTGACCACTGTAATAAATATGTATAAATACAATGAAAGAGAGAGGGATATTCCTCTCCTTCAGACTCCTTTGCCACAGCTCCTTTTTTAAAAGCGTCTATTCTGATGGAAATCAGAGCCTGCTGCTTCCCAGAACCGAGCATCCATCAGCATCCTCCTAAGGAAATGTACATTTTTCTTTGTAGATAGAGAAGGCCAGAAAAGCTTTTCCAAATTTGCTCTTCTGTGTCACCACAATAAACGAGCAAATTGTAGCCGCTGCAGAGCACCTGTTGCTGGGAGGCTTTGGTGTCTGTGAGGTGCAGCAGCGTGCTCCCGCCAAGGAGGAAAAGTGGCAAGTTTGTTCTTGGTTCCCAGGGTCCTGGAGGAGCTGTCCGGACCAGGCTGTTACAATCTATGAATAGCGTTGGAGACTCAGCCTTCTGTTGTCAGCTTCTCATATCGTATCATGAGGATAATCCTTTTAGGGGTGATTTTTATTTATTTATTGCTTTTCTAACCCTTTAAGACTAGAAATACAATAGTTGTTTGAGGATGTAGAACTCTTGGCTAATGTTTTTGTTCAAAAAACTCTTCCTTGATCCATAACCACTTAATAACTTTCTTTTTGAGAGGCCTTATTGCTTGAATATTGACCTGTTAAGAGAAAATGTACACACGTCATTTTGAAGCATGGTTGTCTCGATTTATGCTCAGCGGTGTCATCGCTGGGTCATATGGTAGTTCTGATTTTAGTTTTTTAAAGGACTTACCTACTGTTCTCCACAGTGACTGTGTCAGTTTACATTCCCACCAACAGTGCAAGAGGGTTCTCTTTTCTTCACATCCTCTCTAGCATTTATTGTTTGTGTATTTTTAATCTACGCCAGTGTTGAGTGTAGGTAGGGTTGCAGCACTGTTTGCAGTAGCCAGGGCACAGAAACAACCTAAGTGTCCAGTGACGGATGAGTGGATAAAGAAGATGTGCTGCATTTCTACAATGGGATATTACTCAGCCGTAAAAAGGAGCAGAGTTGGGTCATTTGTAGAGATGTGGATGGACCTAGAGTCTGCCATACAGAGTGAAGAAATCAGAAAGAGAAAAACAAATATTCTATATTAACCCATATGTGTGGAATCTAGGAAAATGATATTGTTGTTTAGTCACTAAGTCATGTCCAACTCTTTTGTGACCCCGTTTGCTGTAGCCCACGAGGCTCCTTTATCCATGGGATTTCCCAGACAAGAATACTGGAGTGGATTGCCATTTCTTTCTCCAGGGGATCTTCCTGACCCAGGGATGAAACCCACGTCTCCTGAATTGCAGGTGGATCCTTTATCACTGAGCTGCCTGGGAAACAATAGAAAAATGATACAGATGAAACTATTTTCAGGGCAGGAATAGATAACAGATATAGAAAACAGGCATGTGGTCACGGGTGGGAAAGGGACAGGGGGGACAAACTGGGAGTTAAGGTTGGCATACAATATACATTCAGTCATGTTCGACTGTTTGCAACCCCATGGGCTGTAACCTGCCAGCGTCCTCTGTCCATGGAATTTTCCAGACAAGAATACTGAGTGGGTAGCCATTCCCTTCAGGGGATATTCCCAACCCAGGGATCGAACCTAGGTCTCCTGCATAGCAGGCAGTTTCTTTACTATCTGAGCCATGAGGGAAGTCCAATAATATACACTACTGTGTGTAAAATAAATAACCAGTGGAAAGCTGCTGTAAAGTACAGGGAGCTCAGCTCAGTGCGCTATGATGATCTAGAAGGGTGGGACAGAGGGATTGGGGGGAGGGAGGTCCAAAAGGGAGGGGACATATGTATATATACAGCTGATTCACTTCATTGTACAGCAAAAATTAATATACCATTGTAAAGCAGTTATACTCTAATTTTTTTTTAATGAAATGAACCACCAGTGACTCAAATGGAGGAAAATAGGCAAAGGATATGAAGAAATAGGGATCTTCCCTCATAGCTCAGTTGGTAAAGAATCCGCCTGCAATGTAGGAGACCCCAGTTCAATTCCTAGGTTGGGAAGATCTGCTGATAGGCTACCCACTCCAGTATTCTTAGGCTTCCCTTGTGGCTCAGCTGATAAAGAATCCGCCTGCAATGCAGGAGACCTGGGTTCAATCCCTGGGTTGGGAAGATCCCCTGGAGAAGGGAAAGGCTACCCAATCCAGTGTTCTGGCCTGGAGAATTCCGTGGACTGTATAGTCCATGGGGTCACAAAGAGTCAGACATGACTGAGCGACTTTCACTTCACTTCACTTCATGAAGAAACAGTTAATGGTAACGAAAGGGGGGAAATTACAGTGGACCCTTAAAGATGTGAAGAGGTGCTCGATAACTCATTAAAAATAGTATCTCCAAAGATACTTTTCTTCACTTATCAGATCAGCAGAGATAAAGCTTGGAAACATCATCGGCTGGCAAGAATGGGAAGAGAACAAGCACCCCACCCACCGCCCCACCCCACCCCACCCCCCTGCACCACTGGCTGATGTGTAAACTGACTCAAGTTGATAGAGCCAATTTGGTAACATTTATCAAACATCTAAATACAGATCCCTTTGACTCAGCACTTCCCCTTCTGGAAACTTATCCTACAGGTATCCTCATACACAGCAATATGAGGATGTATAGGGCTTTTCACTGCAACCTTGTCTGTAGCTGGAAAGGCCCTGAATGTCTGCCAGTAGAGAGGGGTAACTGAACTCTGTATGTCCATGCACTGGAATGTATGTCGCTATAAAAAAAACAAACTATTAATAGTATACTATCTATGGAACAGTTTCAAGACATGTTAAGTAATAAAACCTGGGTACAGATTGTTGTTCAAAAAGAAAAAAGAGAGAAAATGTAAAACTTAGACTTCTGCCATTGAAATGCCAGTTTTGCTCCAACTAGATGAGACCAACGATTCTCTCAAACATTCTTCTTTATCCTGCCAGTGACCCATGAGTGCCTGAGTTGTGACCATCACAATGACACTCACTGAAAAGTTAGGAAGACTCATAGTTTACCTGGTCAATTCTATGTCAGTCTCCTGACCAGTGATATAAGGTATTCTGGCCTATGTTATAAGCTATTTATTGAGCTGCTGTGTAAGTCTTGGCTATAAGGCTCCACAGAAAGAAAGCATAAATGAAAAATGCCTTTTTGTTTTTCAGTTTTCTAGATGAGGGGCAAGATAGAGTGGAAGGAGGAAGCTTTAGTGTTGGACAGACTTAGATTTGTAAACTAGTGGCCCTGCGTTTGTGTTTTTTGTTTTTGTTTTTTAAATTCTTAAGTCCTCAGCCTACTTTGGGCTTCCCAGATGGCTCAGCAGTAAAGAATCTGCCTGCAATGCAGGAGACACAGGATTGATCCCTGCGTTGGGAAGGTCCTCTGGAGGATGAAATGGCAACCCACTCCAGTACTCTTGCCTGGAGAATTCCACAGACAGAGGAGCCTGGCGGGCTACAGTCCAGGGGGTCACACAGAGTTGGATATAACTGAGCACCTGGCCATGCACACACACACAGCCTATTTAAAGAGCTGGTGTAAGGACTAGAGGGCTCCCCTGTTGGCGCAGCGCTAAAGAGGCCACCTGCAATGCAGCAGCCGCAGGAGAGGCAAGTTTGATCCCTGGGTGGGGAAGATTCCCTGGAGGAGGGCATGGCAACCCACTCCAGTATTCTTTCCTGGAGAATCCCATGAACAGAGGAGCCTGGCGGGCTACAGTCCATAGGGTCGCAAAGATTCGGACACAACTGAAGCAACTTAGCACACACACACACATAAGGACTAGAGGTAATACACATTATGGATTAAGCATGAAGATACTGTTTCTTGAAACTCAACACAGGGTCCCCAAAACCCTTTCTGGAAAACTCAACTCTAATGCTGTATCTTCACTGCAACGCTATTGCTGTCGCTACTCCAGACTCCTACCAGTCACCTTGTAGTTAACCCCTCTTTACGAATCATGAGCCTTGTTATGATAGTGTGCATTTTAAATTATGTTCTTTGCTTTCTTCCTTCAGATCTGTAAGAGCAAAGCTAAAGAATCACAGCAATATTATCACAGCTTGGCTATCCGGCAGAGTCTGGCTGTCCACTTTAACATCCAGCAGGACTGCGGTCACTTCCTTGCTGAAGTTCCTAAGCGCCTGCTTCCCTGGGAGGATCCTGATGCCCCCGAAGAGGAAGAGGATGACATGGAAGCAACAGAAGAGGTGAAAGAAGCTGATGGGAAGGGCCCAGACCTGGGCTCCGAAGCAGAGTCATCCCACAAAGAAAGCCAGGCAGTCGTCAGCAGGAAGCAGAGAAGCCACGTTGTGGTCATCACCAGAGAGGTTCCCTGTCTCACAGTGGCCGACTTTGTGCGAGACTCCCTGGCGCAGCATGGGAAAAGCCCGGATGCGTACGAGAGGCAAGTGTGTCTGCTGCTTCTGCAGCTGTGCTCGGGCCTGGAGCACCTCAAACCCTACCATGTCACCCACTGCGATCTGCGTCTGGAGAACCTGCTGCTCGTCCACTACCAGCCTGGGGGGCCCACCCAGGGCCTGGGGCCTGCAGAGCCCAGCCCCACCCCGTCCTGTCCCACGAGGCTCATCGTCAGCAACTTCTCCCAGGCCAAGCAGAAGAGCCATTTGGTAGATCCTGAGATCCTCCGGGACCAGTCCCGCCTTGCCCCGGAGATCATCACGGCCACGCAATATAAAAAGTGCGACGAGTTCCAGACAGGCATCCTCATCTATGAAATGCTGCACCTGCCCAACCCCTTCGATGAGAACCCAGAGCTGAAGGAGAAGGAGTACACTCGGGCCGACCTGCCCCGCATCCCGCTCCGCTCCCCCTATTCCCGGGGCCTGCAGCAGCTGGCCAGCTGCCTCCTAAATCCCAACCCTTCTGAGCGGATCCTCATTTCAGATGCCAAAGGCATCCTCCAGTGTCTGCTCTGGGGCCCCCGGGACGATCTCTTCCAGACTTTCACCGCCTCCCCCAGCCCTGCTCACAGGAACACCCTGCTCCAGAACTGGCTGGACATCAAGCGCACACTGCTCATGATCAAGTTTGCCGAGAAGTCCCTGGACCGGGAGGGTGGCATCAGCCTGGAGGACTGGCTTTGTGCTCAGTATCTGGCTTTTGCCACTCCAGACTCTCTCAGCTGTGTTGTGAAAATCCTGCAGCCCCGTTAATATGTCCCAGTCACTGGTCTTACTTCATGTGTCACCTTCTTCAAGTTGCCCACACACTTCCCCCTCCTGGTATTCATACAGAATTCAAGGAAAGAAGAGAGACAAGCCTTCCCTCCCCATCCAAGTCCAGTGAGACGCTGAGTCCATCTTAACATTAGGGAAAGTCAGCCGCACATATGTGCAGCTGCCGTTCATGGGAACACCTTCCGCCCTAACTGTCCCCAAGTGCAGGAAATATGAAGATGCATCCTTGAAGTGACAGCTCCTCTGGTTTGAACTCCATGAGCTGGGTCAAGTTCCTCCGGAACTCTGAGTATCACCTGTCTTTTTAACATCGTGTATTTATTCTCACTAGCAATAGACAGATTTAACCAGTACTTACCATCATCTACTAAACTTTCACAACAGACTTTTTTCCTTTAAAGGATCAATACTGGGCCCTCTTACCAGGCAGAACTGCCATCCTTAGCATCAGCCCAGTTTTGGTTCTGGGAATTACATCCTTTGTTCTAGCAGAGGGTAGAAGGACAAGAAGAGAGAACCCATCCTTAGGGTCATGCACCCATTTGGTTTCCATTATCAGTAAGTGTGTGCACTGTGTGGAGGACGGCCCTAAGTCTCCCCTCGTGCTGCCACTGCCTGAATCTCCTTCACCTTGGTTCTGTCCCCACTTGCCAGTGAAGTTTGGGTGTATCAGCCCATGACAGAGCTGACCCAAGGTGGTGTCACCAGGGCCCCAGGAGGGCAGAGTCCAGATCTTACAAATAACTAGCAGGACATAACGAGATGGTATTCCTGCACATGCAGTTCTCTAGGGGCCATCAGGGGAACAGAGTTTAAAGGACCGTTCTTTGATTACTGTCAGAGCTGTCAGCCTCGGCAGCCAGGGCTACCAGTACCCAGATCACAGTTTTCCCCTGAGCCGTAATTGGCCAGCCTCCTTCTATCAGCAGCCAGTGTTAACTAGTCTACCAAATGCTGTAGACAACAGCTCTGCATGGAAATGGCTGTCCTTTGAGCCGTAACAACTCTCTCAAGGGCACAGTGTGGCTGGCTGTTAGGATGGCCAGAAGGCAGAGGAAGGGGAGAAGGCCGCTGACGAGACCGCTGACCTCCGCCTCGCAATGCCCATGTTGTCTAGAGAGACTGCCTCCCAGCTGCCCAGGCACATTGCTCCTGGTGACTCAGAAACACCACTAAGGGCAGCTCATGGGGAGTTTGGATTGCTGAGGTGGGTGGCCGAGAGCACCCTGCCTGGGGTCTGTGCTCCCCTCCTATGGATACATGTGCAATTTTTGTATGTATTTTTTTTAGCTGTATATACAGTGTTTATGTTGCAACTTCACCTGAAGCAATATCCACAGAATATCCCCTTCTTCCCTTGGCACATATTTGCGCTGAGACGAGTGTCGCTTCCACCCACAGTGTGTGTGTGTGTGTGTGTGTGTGTGTGTGTGTGTGTGTTATTCAAAACTGTGAGTATCTGTTCTGTTTACTTCAACTTTGAAATCCCAAGAGTCACTCAGACAGTGTGAGTGTGTGTACACGTGTATACCCATGTATGTGCACATGCCTGCTGGAAGTAGAGGCCAGGCCTCTGGGGGAGCAACCTGTGGCAGGGTTGATAGACACATCCTCTGCCTGGTGGGCAAGATGGCCCTGGGCCCCGCATCAGCCGATGCAGAGCTTGTTAAAGCCAAGCCTGATTGTGCAGTATTATTTAGATAGCACGTTAGTGGCCTTTTGGTAATTTCTAAACTTTTAACATTATTAACCACCTTTCATGTGATTCACCTATATCAAAGAGGATCAAGAAAGGAGAAGAATGTATTTTATCGTGCTCTTCTTTGCTTCATTTTCTTCTTTTCTGAGAGAATGGGAGTCATGAGGCCCATCTGGGGGATGCCCTGTCCTCCCGGCCAGCAGGTCAGGACTTCCAGGGAGGAGAGCTGGTTGGCCCACACAGAGTCCTGTCTCCTCTGGCCAGAGACAAGGCTCTGCCCCTGGGAACGGCCACAGGATGGCGCACCGCTGCAGGCCAGCAGCCCGCTCTCTCGGTGTCCTGCAGCCTGGCCCCACTTTGCCTAGCAGGCTTTAGTAGGTTGCCCTTAGCTAACCCATGTGCACATAACCCCCTGCCCAGTTATACACTGAAGTGGCAGCACAGAGACCACTACCCTGTCCACCAGCACGCCCCCTCAGCAGCCTGCTCTCCGTGGTTTGCACATTGAGACGCTTTCTCAATGTCACTCTCATGCTGCCTAGCCCGTGTGAATTTGAATGTTGACTATTTAATGCAGTTTCATATTTAATGAAGAATGTTTCCTGGTCCCTTTATTTGTTTTCTAGGTATCCTTCACCACCACCACCCTCCTTTTTTTCTCCTGTTTCTGTTTTGGCTTGGATCCAGTCTTCTTCATTTTAACTTGATAGTATTATAAGCACGGACACCCTCCACTACCATTATCTTATAGCACTGGCAAACCGAGCACCTTTTCACATTAGATGTGTTTAGTACTGTTTTCATAGTCGGACTTGTTAAGGGCAAAAGATGAATGCCAGCTAGTCAGGAAGGGACTGGGGCTGCTCTGAGATCGGTGGCTGGATTAATAGTTCTCTGAGTGAGGGCCAAAGGACGTAAGGTGGGGAAGGACGAAAGTGTTACAGGTGAGAACAGAATAGGCAAGATAACCCTATTTCTAGGCAAGAGGTATTGTCAGACGGTCCTCCAAACATTTTTCCAAAATGATGAAGTTCAGTCTCATATTAACACAGATATTTTGCATTTCCATTTTAATTGCAGCAGAAACTTTGAATTCATTCATCAACTGCAAAGAAATCCTGCCCTCAGACATACATATTTATACAAATTATATATATATGAGTTTTGGATTGTGACTAGTATAGCACTTTAAGTTTTCTCAAGTAACATCAAGTTATTGTCTTCAATACGGATTGGATTTTTTCTCTTCTTTTGAAGTCTGTACTATAGATTCTTCCATGTATATTGAGAATTTGAACAATTAAGCCACTATTGGAACTTTTCCGTAAGCCACACGAGCAAGAATAATCTCTCGTACACTTTTAGGTAAACGGGACAATGGCCGGGGTAGCCAAGACCAAGACTGAATGTACAGCAGAGTGCCTTGTTAGCATGCTAACCTCGTCTGGGAGGAAAGAAATTAGATGTTCCACGGAAAGGAGGGGGGCTGTGAAAGGGCTCCCTTGCTCGCCTGAGAGCCCTTGGCGCACTAGCATGATGCCAAGGAGCTAATTCATCCAGAATAACAGCAAGATGGTGGAAAGAGCAGTTGCAACCCATGGCATCAACAACAAAAGAATGGTGACGGACGTCCACCTACCCATAGGCTAAGTCAGGATTGGAAGCCAGGAGTATGGCAGTGGGTTTTAAGTTTTGCCCTCAGAAGATAAACCGGCTGAGATACACAGGGGAGCACAGCGCTCGCATTCCCTAGTCTGCTGATGTTGAGGGCCCAAAAGTAAAATCTGTTGGTTGGAATTTTAAGGGTCTGAGTAGCCTTTCACTGTCACTGGGGGCCAGTTGTGCTTCCAAACTCAGTCCAAGTTTGTGAACTTAGAAAACTAAACCAAGAGATCTGAGCCTCTGGAAATAATGATAATCCTGGGAATTAGACTACCTAAAATAGTATTTTAAAGTGTCTAGCATTATAAAATATCCATGAAAGATCTCTGGGGCCTACTAAACAGTAGGACATAGAAGGATTGCACTCCACTTCTCACATTCGAATTAAGAATACTTTGGTGCTAGGAAATTACCTGACTTAGTTTTGCTGATAGGAGTTTTCCCTAGATGTTACCAGCAGCGATCTGAAAAAAATATGGGTTAGTTCCAGAAACTGGGATGAGCTTAGGATACTGCGCTGTATTCCAAGTGATTCTAGATGTATAAATAAGGTATGAACATACTTGGGATGGGCAGGGAGTAACTTGACTTCCTGGGCTAACTCTGACATGTTTTTTTAATTCCCCTTACTAGTTGACAAGGAGTAAAAATTCTGGTTCAGCCTAATGACTGAACAGGATGGCTGCCCGTGAAAGCAGGTGGTTAGTTTTACCTCATTGAAGCCCATATTCTCAAAGGCCCAAAGTGCTGCGCCAAGACAAATCCAAGTGCCACTCTTGCTCAGTTGTGCGCCGCAGCCTGTGCTGACGGCAGCACCAAACGTGGGGGTTCCGTGGACCAAAACCGATGCCATTAGGGAAGCCACGAGTGGTGCCACGCAAGATTCTAGACAGAGATTATACCAAAGAAACCAAGCCTCTTTGTCCTGATGTTTTTTAGGTGATGAGGCTGAGTTATGACAGACGCCATGGGAAGAGAATTCACATGCATTCCCACATCCAGGTATTCCACTGATCAAGTAAACCATCCTCAAAAAAGCACCTATTTTTTTAAAAACAAGTCCATTTTGTGTATTGGGGGTGGGGGGAGATGATGCTAATGAAAACCTTGGGAAGATTATAAATTCCCCAGCGTTTCAGGAGAAGGAACTATCCCCTCTCCCATTGACATGATTGTGACAATCACCCAAACTTCAGCTTGGGAACATCATATCCCTGTAATACTGAAAGCTGAGGGTTTTTTTTTTTTTGTTTTGTTTTGTTTTAAAGAGATGTGGTAGTTTCAATAGGTTTGTTTTAAAAAAAAAAAAAAAAACTCTTGGGAAATTTCTTTTAAAAAATCTAGTATTTTTTATAAACCGAGGTGTTCACCACTCTTCACCACCATTTTAATATTTATAAGTGCCCAGAAAGTACAAGGTGCTATACAGCTGTTACACACCCTCTCTCCGCAGCTGTTTGAAATTAGAGTAGGTTTTTGCGTCAGCCAATGCAGAAGCTTTTCCCCTTTTCCCCGGGCGGGCTGCAGGGACTTGCATCCGGGACATCCCGTCAGGTGTTTCCCACGCCGCAGCATTTATTCCAGCTTCTCACTTTTCCCCATCCGTTTGCCTCCACTTTTATTTTTTAAATCAAGAAAGTTTCAGGGAATCAAAAGAGGTCGGACATTTTTTAACCTAGCAGAAGTACAGAGTCATATATTTTGCTACAAATATTATATTATGGAAAATCCGCTTTGCCCGTGTAGTGTGTGGAAAGTGTGTGTGTCCGCGCTCCCGATAACTTGAATGTTGAACCAGCCCTATGGCTTCAGGGTAGCATTTTTGAAAGATAAACCACACTGCTTCAGGAAATTTGCTCCAAATAACTACTTGGTTATCCCTTCCCTTAGCAGTTTTAAAAGGTGTTACATGCGAACACACCGGGATGGGATTTTTCTGTTGATAACGCCGGGCATTTTGGTATGAGATGAGGGCAGAAGCAAGATGTTGTCCTTTCAGCGGTTTGAATCATGGCAGTCCTCATTCCGCTCCCTCTTTCATTCCCCACTGGCTCTGCCCATGCTCGCTTTTTGAAAATCTTGTTTCTTTTGTTCTTTCCTGGAGCTTCACCTCTCTACTTAACATATTTTAGAGTTGTAGAAACCTACCAACGAAAGGTCCCCTCTGTCACCAGGTGGCGCCGCCCTTTGGTTTGCTGTGGTACTTTGCTGTGTTCTCTGTGGCATCATGTTACTGTGTAAATAAATTCATTTTCATATCCAGTAAAAGCAGACAAGCTCTTGTCCTTTCAGCTTCTCTCCACACTGCCGTTCCGCGGACATGGTTACATCTTAACTCGCAGGAGGTATGCCTTCTCAGATGCTCCTGCCTGCTGACCTGGACTTGTTTTCAATTCATTCCCTCCCTGAACTGAGAAAACCAGAAGGGCAAGTGAAGGCCTTCAGCTTTCCCCCAGAGCTCAGAGGGCTGCAGGTTTGCTGTGTGAGATCGCCCCCTAGTGACCAGTCACTACATAGAGGTCCTGTTAGTCGCCCAGTGGTGTCCGACTCTTTGGGACCTCATGGACTGCAGCAGCCCAGGCCTCTCTCTGTCCCTCACCATCTCCCGAAGTTTGCCCAAGTTCATGTCTATTGCATCGGTAATGCCATCCAGCTATCTCATCCTCTGACGCCCTGGGTTTGTTTAAAAGGTCCTGGGTTTATTTAAACGGTTTGGTTAGCTGGCTGAGGCTGAGCCTCTCAGTGGCCATCTCAGAGCTCTGCAGACAATATGAGCAGAGCAGGACCGTGCACAGCGTCACCTGCTGCAGAATTCACATCCTTTGCCTGTTCCTAAAGGTACACGGTCACACACTGGGTCCTCACAAAGGCAGACAAGCTAATGAGCAGATGCTTCCATAGCAGACAAAGGAGGCCTCCTGGCTCAGGCAGGACGAGTCCACAGTGGGCAGAGGCAGTGACAGCTGCCACGTCATTGGAGTAGAATGGATGAAAGTGCAAACATGTAGACTCTGAATTTAGACCAGATTTTAGAGCTCTTAACCCTTTACCGTGGACACTGTTTCCAGCCCAGTGTTTCTGCTTCTCTCCACCAGCAAGCATTCTAGAACTTTCAGACATAATATTTAAGGGATATTCCAGAAAAGTGATTTCCAGACTCAAGTTATATATTGCTGAGGAGGAAAAACTGTACTGATGTGGGCCTCAGAGCTCCCTGTGTTGCCTGGGCCTGGGAGGAAGGGTCAAGAGGATAAAGCTGAGAGACGACTCCCTGGGACATAGGCTCAGCTTCTGGACAGGAGCTCAGGGAACTTACCTTCCTTGTTGTGAACTGACTTCTGGAGGGAGAGAACCAAAGAAAGAGACAGTTGGAGCTGAGAGGTCTCAACATTTTAGAGAGGGAACACAGTACGCTTGGGTGGCTGTCCAGTGCTCTGCTGGAGAGTGGCCAACTGGGGCCCCTGAAAGATATGAGCTTGGATGGTGAGGGTTCAGGGTTGCCCAAGTCAGGCTCCAAAGCGGGTGGAGCAAGGCCACAAATGGGATCCCTCTGACTTTTGGTATGACTGGAGAGAGATCCTGTTACCCCTTAAGCACCTTGCCCAGCATGGGATCCATTCCTAAGAATTCTGTCAGTGGGCCCTTAGGAAGACCACTCTTCCCTTTGATTCCGGGTTGTCTAGAGGTGATGGACCACTGACATTTGAGTGGGGCCTTTGGCTTCTCTGGTGGCTCAGATGGTAAAGAATCTGCCTGCAATGCAGGAGACCCAGGTTCAATCACCTAGGTCGGGAAGATCCCCTGGAGGAGGGCATGGCAACCCACTCCACTGTTCTTGCATGGAGAATCCCATGGACAGAGGAGCCTGGTGGGCTACAGTCCATGGGGTCACAAAGAATCAGATACAAATGAGTGACTAACACTTTAACTTTTCTTTGGCTTCCACATGCCTGGGAGCTGACTTCTTTCAACCCAGGTCACAAAGAATCTTGAGTTCTTTCCTACCTGGGATTTACTGGTACGAGAAGCTCTCTGGGTGCCTGGCACAGGGTGTGCACTCTGTGAGCTCTCTACTCTTCTCCAAGACTCAGCTAATTATGCATCCTTGTAAGAGAGCCCATGCTCTACAAGGGAAGGGACTTCATTAGTGCCTCAGGAGCCAAGGGCTGCAGTTGGCAGCTCACAGCTGAAACTTAAAAACTGGATTGCATACAGGGCGGAGGGGGAGGGTTCTTGGTTGCCAAGATCCAGTTCTCTCAAATGTGCAAACCTCTGAGTGGAAACAGGCTGCCTGGACACAACTCCTGACCTCCTGGAGATGTTAGGTAACTCTCTCTCCACGCACACATATCCCAACTAACTGCTCGCTTACCCTCTGAAGGTACGAGGAAGCAACCGAAAGGCTGAGCATTACTGGTCACCAGTCCCAGCTGGAGAATCTAAGCAGGGCTCCTGGGTGAGGGGAACCTAGGGTCCCAGGAATAGAGGGGCGCCGAATCTCTGTCAGGGGGCCGCAGAGCTCTTGCTCCCTGGAGCAATCACCTCACACTTGGGCTGGAGTCCTGGAACCAGGGGTCAGAAGTTGGGCAGAGTGAAAACCTGCAAGCCTGTGGCTCGCCATCTGTTCCTCCTCTCCCCGCAAGTGCCTCTTCTCCCTGCAGCGCACTCCACCGCACACCCAGGGGCACACCCGAAACCACCCCAGTCCCGCTGCCCCGGCCTTCCCTGCCCAAGCCACTCACCCCCCCTGATGCCGAGGACAGAGCCCACTGTGTGTCGGGCTCTGCAGGCCTCCCTGCTCAGGCTTGGAGCAGCCCAGCTTCACCCACTGACTTCTTTCTCCTCAAACTCCTGACCCTGCGCCTTGCCCACGCACTCTGGGCAACTGGCCTGGGTGCTGTTCAGAGAGCCCTGGACTAGTGCCAGTGGGAGCAAGCTTCATTCCACCGCCATCCGAGGAGATGGCGCCATTTTGCCCATTTCAGGATTTGAACACGGATCTGTGTGCCTTGTCAGTGCTTTTTCCTAGGAGTTCCAAAGAGATCAAGAAAGAGTTTCTTGGGATTGAACTAGCTTAGTTTATCCTCACAACATCTCTATGAAGTAGGTTCTAGAATTAATCCCATTTTACCCACGAGAAGACAAGCCAGAGGTTTTATTTGCCCCGAATCCCTAGTGAGGGAACTAGGATTTGTCCTCAAGACAGTCTGGCTCTTCCTCGCAGCTCTCAGAACTCATGGCCTTCCTCCCTGACCCCTTCAACTCCTCAGAATTGTCAGTGGCCTCCTGGTGCCCAGAGAAGACAACCCAACTGCAGAGCCCAAGTCCCGCCCCCTGGCCGTGCGTTTTGCTAAGCAGACCTCCACACCCTGCTAGGCTGGTCTCTCTGCTGCTCAAACACACTGGAGATTTCCCTGCCCACACTGTGCCTGTCCTTACCTCCCCATTCTGCGGGCCCCCATTCAGTCAAGAAGCTTCTGGGGTGACTCCCACTGGAAGTGTTCTCTCATCCATCTGAAATCGCCAGCCTGCGGTCCGATCCGGCGCGCAGCCTGGTGTGCACGTCCTGCTCCTCACTCCGCCTGCTCCTCTCATCGGCCGAGCAGCAGGAGGGGCAAGAACAGCACTGCGCCTGCGGCTCCTGCCTGCAGGTCCTGGGCCAGGTTTCCCCACTTCTAATCCTCACTCCCGCCCTCTGACCCCTACTGCACATGAAGAAATCTTAAATCAGAGTGGGTGAGAAATTTCTCCAAGCCTGCACAGCTGGATGCCAACAGCCAACTCATTGGAAGAGACCCTGATGCTGGGAAAGGAGAAGAGGGCAGCAGAGGATGAGATGGTTGGATAGCATCACTGATTCAATGAACATGAACTTGAGCAAACTCCAGGAGATGGTGAGGGATAGGGAGGCCTGCTGTGCTGCAGTCCATGGCGTCACAAAGAGTTAGACATGACAGCAACTCAACAACAAGCACAGCCAGTAAGTATGAGGGCTGACATTCGAACCCAGCCCGGCTGCCTCGGAAGTCAGTTCTCTTCCCACCACATCACAAGTCCTAGCCTGTTTCTGTGCCAAGGGAAAGCTCTGAGTCCTACAGTCATTCATGCCAACGATGACAGACTGGGGCAGACTAGGAAGCCTTCCTGAAACAAGCAAAGTGGGGAATGGCGGGGGTGGGTGGGGAGGGAAGCAAGTCCAGAGGGGCGCGCCAGGCTGAGCAGTCAGATCCCAGTTCCTTCCAGAAGGGGCTGGCCAAGAAGGGGTGTCACCTGAGGAGGAGGCATTGGCCGCCTTCTGAGGCCTCCCACTCAAGAGGGCGCAGAGCAGCCTCGCCTCCCCTCACCCCGCTCCACAGGGGGAGAGGGGCAAAACCTGCCAAATCAGCACAGCCCAGCTCCACCCAGCCAGCAGTTGCTACTATGGGGCCCTCCTAGGACGGCTTCGGGGGTGGAAAAGGTAACTGGGTGACCACCACTCACCATAGAGGCAACATAGAGGCAGTTTGGCAACTTTCTCCTCCTTTTTCTTCTTTTTCGTGTGTGTGGGTGGGGGGTGTGGGGGTGGAGGGAACCTACTTTCCATTCACCCACCCTGTCCATTCCCTCCCTATCATGTTATCTAGATTGTAAAGTGCTCAACCCTTTGCCAGATCTTTGTGCAAATACACGCAAACCATACACATACACCTGTACAATACTCTGCCAACTGCTTTTCTCACTTAAGACTGACCCAATAGACATCACAATCATAGCACTTCTCAAAAGGCAGCTTCTCTCACTAAAAATGATAGCATTATATAACATTGTTGTTGTTTAATTGCTAAGTCGTGTCCAACTCTAAGACCCCATGGACTGTAGCCTACCAGGCTCCTCTTTCCATGGAATTTTCCAGGCAAGAATTCTGGAGTGGGTTGCCATTTCCTTCTGCAGGGAATCTTCTCAATGCAGGGATCAAACCTGCATCTCCTGCACTGGTAGACATTGGCAGGCAGATTCTTACTGCTGAGCCACCAGGGAAACCAATTATATAACATACATATATGTAAATATATTATTTTTATCATTATTTCCACTTCTCTGGACATCTAGCCACATACTTGTAGGGATGGTTAAACAGTGAAACATGAGAAATTACAAAGTTCTCTCAAGAACTATAATAGAAGTTGCATAGATACAGAGTTGACCCCCCAGGCTGGGTAGAAGAACCATGTTATCTTCTCAAATATTTCATTGAATTTTAAATCTCAATGGGTTATTGTTGTTTTTTTCTTTTTGACCTTTACAGAATGGTTCTGAGTCACTTGGAAGAACAAATATGTGAAAGAAACCCACAAATTGTTGAAACTGAGAAGCTATTTAAGTATATGAAAAAGCTATCATCAACAAAACAGTGTAATAGAGATACAAGAAAAAACAGGTCAGTATAACAGAATAGGTAACTTAAAAACAAAGCTTATTATCTTTAAAAAATGTAATATAGGGTAAGTTAGACATTACTATATGGGAGGGAAAGAAAGTCTTATCCAATAAGATGTCAATCAGTTAGCTCTGTGGAAAATAATTAATCTGCACACTGTAAACCCAAAGAAACCCAAGCAGATCAAAGAGCTACACGGCACAAAGGAAAGGAAAAATGAAAAGAAATCCTAGGAACTAGAAAGAAAGCTAAGTCAATACCTGTTTTATCTCTTGTTGATAGGGGACTTTCTAACTTAAAAAGCAATAGAAGGCATCTGAAAGGGAAAGATCAATAGGTTTGACTACATAAAGATGATAACCCTTCATCCACTGAAAACATTAGAAACAAAACTGAAAGGTAAATAACCAGGCAGAAAAACCATTTCAACAAATATAATGGACATAGGGTTAAAATCCTGTTACAAAGGGCTCATGCAACCATTAAGAACATAAAATGCCAATGGAGAGATGAGAACAGACAAGTCAGAGAAGAATCAGAAGAATACAAATGCTTAACCTTTCTAGAAATAAGAGAAAAGAAAAACTAAGAACCTAAAAACCCTTTTAATAGCATTTTCTGATTATAAATGTGATGTACATTTACAGTAGAAAATCTGGAGGATAAAATTGACCCACTGGGTCACCATCCAGAAGAGACCAATACTGACGTTTGCTGTGTATCCTGCAAGTGTTGCTTCCTCTGCCTTTTTATTTTTAGTTTGAATCCTATTGTTGGCTTCCCAGTTTCCGCCTATCAGGTTAACAAAACTCTTTTTAAAGCTTGTACTCAGTGCTGATGACAGTGTATGAGGTTCAGACAATGTAGGTGCAACTGATTTTGAGGGGAAGGGGCTTAGCTCATCCTGTCCTTTTCCTGAGGCCACAGCTGAGCAGGGGTGTTGGGCCAGTTGTGACCCCAGGAGCCATGTAGAAACTGCAAATCTCCAAGACCAGAGCACCAGAGTCTCCAGGGGGCTTTTCAAAAGGACAGACTCTGGGGCCCCACCCAAGTCTGACGGCAGAGGCCTCCCTCTCCCCAGGGTCCCACGGTTATTTGGAGCTTGCCACGGGCCTCTCTGCCCTGAGTCTGGCTGCCTGGGTTTGAATCCACACTTCACCTCTAGTTAACTATGGTCCTCAGGCACACTCAGAGCCTTGGTTTCAATGGAGAGTGCCAGCTTGCAGGGTCATTGTGAGGATTAAGTCTATCAGAGGTGTTTAGCCCACTGCCTGGCAATAGCATGTGCTCATACTATTTTGTTAGCTCAAAAGAGCAAACTCCAACTATTTGCTTTCTGTTTTTATTACTCAGGACCTATCAAGGGATTTTTGCTGAACAAAGGCAATGTGAATTCAAATCTCTGCCTCATGAGAGTCAGAAAACTGTTCACAGCTTTCAAACGGCAGTTTCTCCAGCTTTCCAAATATCTCCTGGCTAAGTTTCGGAAAGCCCTGCTAACTGTCCTTTGTCTACACCTCCTGCCTGTTCAAGGCAACACAGCACACTGGAGGCAGAAAGCATCCCTCTCCCCTGACAAGGGGCTCAGCCCAGATCCTGCTGGCCCTGCCTGTCCCATCCTTGCTTCTCCGCAGAGCCGCATGAGGGCTGTCATTCCAGCTCCCCTTACGACCGACAACTGGGCCTTGGCATAATGAATGCTCCGGTCGAATGTACTTTATTTTGGGAAAAGTCATTAAACCACTTTTGTGGAAACATTTAATTGAATTAGATTGTTTTCTGATTGTAATAAATGTTAATTAATTGAGTGGGCCGGGTGTCCTTGGATCAGGCTGGCTTCTCTTGGTTTAATTAGGAGGAGAGTGCAAACTTACTTCTTTTTGTCATAAGCCTGAGGTTTAAATTTATCTTTTGTGCTAATAAAGTAATCAGGCAGGTACAAGGAGCAGATTATTTTTTATATCTGAAATTTAATAGCCTGCTTCACTCACAAGCCTCTGCTTGGCATCATCGGGGCATGACCTAGTTCCCTTGTCTTGGCTTAATGAGGTTTATCCATTTCTTTGGGGAAAAGAAAGAAATATTAACTTCTGCGAAAGTCCTTTTGTTTCCCAATAATACCAGTCACCTGGTTCCAAGGGGACAAAGTTGCTAACAGGAGAGGCAGGTGGTCTGTAAGGCACTAAGAACCAGCCCACCCCCCAAATTTTTGTTCACCCCTAGAGTAGGCAGGCAGACCTGGGAAGTTCCAGAAACTCAGAACAGCTCAGAGATCCAGGCAGCTTCCTCATTATAGTGGAGAAGGAAATGGCAACCCACTCCAGTATTCTTACCTGGAGAATCCCACGGACGGAGGAACTTGGGGGGCTACAGTCCACGGGTCGCAAAGAGTCAGACACGACTGAGCAACTTCACTTTCCTCATTATAGAGATCCTGAGACTGCAACCCAGAGAGGGAAGGAACATGCCCAAGGCCACACAGCATGACCCTGGTATAGTAACATCCGTAGACCAGAGAATCCTTAATAACAAATTCAGTTTGGGTCAACTAAAACTGACACAAGCCAGACCCTGGGTTAGCAGTGAGGGTAGATAGGCCCAAGGAGTTTGCACAATAGTAAGATATAAACTGGCATAGAGGTCACACAGCATTGAAGGTAGTATTAAATACTAGGCACACTGTCTCAGACTTGGGGAGGAAGGGCAGTCTGGAAGCCTCCAGAAGGTGTGTTAGCATTAGGTTTTGAAGGATAAATAGAAGTACGCCGGGTAGACAAAGTATGGTGAAGAGCATTCCAGACAAAGGAGTGTCTGCACACCGAGAGCCCCAGGAAGCTTTCAGAGGCTCAGATGTGAGCTGGAGAAAACCCCTCTTTCTGTCTGCTGCAGTAGAGAAGGGTTCAGAGGGGGAGTCTATGGGCGGGGAAAACCAGGTGAGGGAGGCTGGGAGATCCTCAGCTCAACTCATTGCCATGAAAATGGAAGAGCAGGGCTAGATCATGAAATATTTAAGAAGCAGAGTCAATGTCTCCTGGCTTGGTCAGGTGTCCTGAGGAAACCCTGGGAGGGAGCAGATGAGGAGGATGGAGAGGTGACACCTGCCCTTTCGGACAAACTCCCTGGCTACTGAACGGTTGTGCTTCCTCCGAATGGGTCTGTAAGATGGCAACAGCAGCAGCCGCTTGCAGCTAGCAGCTTCCTTTAGCCAGATACCATTACTCGTGCTTTGCCTACATAATGCATTTCCTCTTCAGTGTAACCCTGCCAGGTGGATCCTGTTCTTACCCTCATTTTTCCAGTGAGAAAGGAGAGGAGCCGTGACTCGCCCAAGGTCACTGAACTCCAGAAGTAGGAGAGCGAGTGGCAGCTCCCCACACTGAGCCCAACCTACCCTGGGTAGGTGTGCTCCACATTCAAATGGGGCCTTACTGACTTTCTACACCAAAGTATCCCTAATAGGTGACCAGAGTCTAGGTTTTCCTTTGAGGAGGCAAAAGACCTTACCAGCACCAAACATCATTCCCCAGGGGCACCAGGGCTGACCTGGGCATCTTGCTCACTCCCTCATTCGTGCCCAGGCTCTTCTTGCTGGAGAGAGGAGGTGAGCAGGGCTGGGCTTCCCTCTTTCTTAAAGGCCCCCAGTATAGCAAGAAGGGCCTGGGTTCAAGCACGCTTTGCTCCATGTAACCCTGGACAAGTCGCTCTTCCTCCCCAAGCCTCAGTGACCCCATGTCTGCCCCTGCCCCCAGGGTTGCATGGGGTCTCTGGGGTCCCAGCACACAGTGTGACTGCAGCCACCCCAGCCTTGCTCTTGGCTCCCTTCAGGCTGAGGGGGTCTGAGGACATAGAGCCACCTTCCAAATGGTGTCCTCACAGGTGCAGCCTCTAAGCCCAGAAACCGGACCCCAGGCCTGCCACCCAGGAATCAAGTCCGCTGCCAGCGGACCCTCTTTTTTCAGTAACCTTCAGCAACCCTTCAGTAGTCGGTTGGCCAGGAACCTCAGCAGCACACACCTTCCCTCTTCACTCACCACCCTGACTCTGCCTGTCAGGATTCCGTTCACCCTTCCAGGCCTCAGTCTGCCTGCCTCCTCTCCAACTCCACGGGGCCTCTCCCTACCTGCTCTATGCCCCTTCTGGCCCGCCTGCCACTGGGTACTTGTCTGATGCTAGCAAGCTCCCAGGGTGGACCCAGGGCTCTAAATCACCCCCAGGGCCTGCCAGAGTCATTCGTGCAGGAGGGACAGCTCAGGGTTGTGGATGGATGGAGACAGGATAGAATTTGGCAAATTCCCCTACCCACCCTCCCTATCACACGTATACACGTGTGCATACACGTATGCTGTCACACATGTGCACACATGTACGCTGTCTGGCCCACACTCCCATTTTGTGGTCACACTGGCCTTCCCTCTAGCTCTGCCCCTGTGCCTGGGGCCTCTCCCCACTCCCTCCTGCTCCTCACTGGGCTACCCCAGATGCTTCTCTGAGCCCTGGAAAGTAATTCTACTTCACGTTTCTCACTGGGACACACCTTGACTTTGGGGCAAGGCCAGGCCCTCGGCAAGGTGCCACTGCACACCACTGTGGCCCTGTCCCTAGGAAAACACAAGGAACGTGGCTTGGGAGCTAGTCATTGACAGGCTCCAGGAAACTCCCCCCAAATCCAAGGAGAAAGCCAACCGAGATCCTTCCCAGTGCGGCCAGGAAAGGGGGCCGTGAAACTGAGATTAGGAAGGTTTCCCCTCCTGCTTCCTGCTTCCTAGAAAACAAAGCAGCAGAGCCAACTGGGTCCCGACTGATGGGTTTCGTGCCACCCCCCCTCCCCTCCTGCAGGACAGACCAGCTGTTAGCACCAGATTAATGACCACGATTAAAAGCAAAATGCCCTTGCCACGGCCCACTGTCCTCCCACACCTGTGAGTCCGGAAGCTGAGCTCTAAGCCCTGGGAATGGAAGATTTGTAATGAAATCAGACAGGCCTCTTCACCGCTGATGGTATCAGGGCCCAGGGGAGATGCAGACTTATTTCCTAATCTCCCGTGGAGCATCTGTCAGCCCCGCCACACAGCAATGTCATTCCCGCGCCCAGCAAGGACCTTGCACGGGGCTGGCTGTCCGCCGCCTGCCAGGCCACCTCCCCAGCCTCTCCTCCAGCCCCTTCTCTTTGCCTGGGGTCTGGCTGAATGGACATTCACACACACGCGCGTGCGCACACACATGCACACACACAGCCTGGTTCATTCATAAAGTGTCTGCTCTTTCCCTTTTGCATTGACAGAAGAAAGAGAAAAATGAGAACATCTCTATAGCAGTGTTGTGTGCGCACGTGCTAAGTCGCTTCAGTCGTGTCCAACCCTTTCATAGCCCGCCAGGCTCTTGGAATGTCCATGGGATTTCCCAGGCCAGAATACTGGAGTGGGTTGCCATGCCCTTCTCCAGGGGATCTTCCTGACCCAGCGGTTGAACTTGCATCTGTTACATCTCCTGCATTGGCAGGTGGGTTCTTTACCACTTGGGCCACCTGGGAAGCCGCTATAGCAGTGTTAGAAAACAGTAAAGGTACTGTTGACAAATGAGTCATTCTGCAGGCTTTCTAGAAGCTGAGAAGTAGATGAGAACAAGCAAAATGAGAAGCCCACTGGTGCAGCACAGCCCATGACCTACCCAGACCGGGGACCAGTTTTCCCACCAGCGAGCTTCTGGGCGGCAGGGCTGAGCAGAGGGGCAGAAGGAGGCCTTGGGAGCTGGATGCTCAGGCTTCACCAGTTAGGACTGCATGCTGAGTCAGTGAGGGGTGTGCGAGGCTCACACGAGGCAGAGAGGACAGGGCCCCACAATTACCACAGACGAAAGCAAGGGGGATCTTGGTAGCAGTGGCAGCTCCCGCCATGACAGAAACTTCTCTACTGCTATTGGCTATTACAGCCTAGTCCCTTGTGGACACCTGAGGCCCTGCTGGCAGAAGCTGTAGGACTGGGTGGGTGGGGAGCAGGGAGAGTGGCCTGGACTCCTCTGGAACAGGCCACAGAGACCTGTCCCGCCCCTGCCCCAACCTCGTGGTATGGGCAGAACTCCATGAGACCCAGGATGTCAGGCACAAGCAATCCTGTGGCTGCTGCCCCCACATGGCCATTTGCTCCCAGTTTCTGCACTTGGAAGGGAACAGTTCCTGCCCATACCTCCCCAGCAAGACTCAAATAAGGCCAGGAAACCTTGTGTCGCACACCCTCCTTTTGATATTCATAGTAGGTCTTAGGCATCCAAGGTTCTGAGAGGTCTTATAGTCACTTTTATTCTGTTTTACATTCAGCACAGTTACTATGTGCAGTCTCGTGAATTTTGACAAAAGATCACACCCACATAACCCACAGTCTTATCATTTGTTCAACACTGAACACTTTCATCACCCCAGGAAGTCCCCTCACTCCCCTGGCCCGTCACCTCTACCCCCACCCCAAGGGCTACTGATCTACAATAATAGATTAGTTTTGCCTGTTCTGAAGATTCGTGTTTATGGATTCTTACACAATATCTGCTCCTTTGTGTCTGGTTTCTTTCACTCCATGTATTATCTGTAATATTCACCTACGTTACTCCATGTGTCTGAGGTTCATCACTTTTAATGGTTGAGGACTATTCCATGGTAAGATACATATTTATTACAATGTGTTTATCTATTTTCCTGTTGGTAAATATTTAGAGTTTTCCGATTTTTGCTTGAACAAAGCTGCTATGAATACTTCTCTGTACTAGACTCTGTACTCTGTACTAGACTCTGTGTGAACACGTTTCACCTTTTTCCTGGATGGTTTTACCTGGAAGTGGAATTTTGAGGTGCATGCAAACCTCTAAACTGCTTTACAGAGTACTAGCTTACACTCCCCCTGAAATGTATAGGAGTTTCTGGGGCTCCATGTCCTCTATATCCTCACTGTTATTTGGTGTTATTTCGTCAGTAACTTTAAAAAAATATTTCAACTCATCATTTATCACACTTACTGAACCACTGAACTTTTTTCTCGTGATCCCTTTTAATATCCCATGGAGGCAGTGTGCAGTAGAATACTTGGAGGGTAAAGATCTAGACTTTCTGTTATAAATAGGAGAAATCAAAACATTAGCTATAATAATAAAGAACAAGAGGAGAAAGAGATGCTCAGAAGAGGAGACAAAGGCACAAAATCAGAACAGGCCTCCAGTGGAAAGGAGTGAGTTCAGTAAATAGGAGATAACTTTGGGACTTCCCTGGTGGTACAGTGGATAAGAATCCACCTGCCAGTGGAGAGGATGGGGACCTGATCCCTGGTCTGGGAAGATCCCACGTGCCACAACTACAGAAGCCTGCTTTCTCTGGGGCCGGTGAGCCACAACTACTGAGCCCGCGTGCTGCAACTTCTAAAGCCCACTGCCTAGAGCCTGTGCTCTGCGACGAGAGAAGCCGCCGCAAGAAGGCCATGCTCCGCAACAGAGAACAGCCCCCACTGCTCACAACTGGAGAACGCCTGTGTGCAGCAAGACCCAGGGTAACCAAATAGATACAATTAAAAAAAATAATAATTTGAGAAAACGTCTGAGCCACATTTTTTTGAGAGATTTGAAGGATTTCACACAGATAAAACTGGAGCAGGCTATTACGAAGGAGAAAGAGAATTCAGAAATGACTAACATGTTTGCCAAATGAAGGTCACTTTGAAGTGAAGTCAAAGTTGCTCAGTTGTGTCCGATTCTTTGTGACCCCATGGATTATGCAGTCCATGGAATTCTCCAGGCCGGAATACTAGAGTGGGTAGCCGTTCCCTTCTCCAGGGGATCTTCCCAACCCAGGGATTGAACCCAGGTCTCCTGCATTGCAGGCAGATTCTACCAGCTGAGCCACAAGGGAAGCCCTATACTCCAATACATTGATGAAATAAACAGTTCATAAACACAAATCTTCAACTACAATTGTTTTTAATAGATAGTAGCTCTGAAGGTCACTTTCAGTTCAGTTCAGTTCAGTTCAGTCGCTCAGTTGTGTCTGACTCTTTGTGACCCCATGAATCGTAGCATGCCAGGCCTCCCTGTCCATCATCAACTCCCGGAGTTCACCCAAACTTATGTCCATCGAGTCAGTGATGCCATCCAGCCATCTCATCCTCTGTCGTCCCCTTCTCCTCCTGCCCCCAATCCCTCCCAGCATCAGAGTCTTTTCCAATGAGTCAACTCTTTGCATGAGGTGGCCAAAGTACTGGAGTTTCAGCTTCAGCATCAGTCCTTCCAATGAACACCCAGGGCTGATCTCCTTTAGGATGGACTGGTTGGATCCCCTGCAGTCCAAGGGACTCTCAAGAGTCTTCTCCAACACCACAGTTCAAAAGCATCAATTCTTTGGTGCTCAGCTTTCTTCACAGTCCAACTCTCACATCCATACCTCTTTAAAGGAGAATTCTGAAAATGCAAAAAGGGATGTGGTGAGAGAGAGCAAAGAGCTCAAGAAAGGGGAAAACATTCCTTAAGTAAGGAAAGATTTGAATTTATATTTGAAAAAGCACAGTACATCTCAGCAAAAACTTGATAAAGAACAATCAAGACCAACAGCAGTCAGTCCTGGCTTTTCAGCAGACTAATTAAAGAAAAATTAAGACTTCAAAAAAAGGACAGAAGTGATAGGAGAATTTAGTTTAAGGTAAAGATGGTATTTTAAATCAGAGAGGAAAATGCCGTTTAATAAACGGTTTTGGTATAACTCACCATGCAGCTTAAAAAAAAAAACCAAGGATAGCTTTCCATGTTACTTCCTCTCCTAAAATTCCAAATGGATCTTAATTGTAACAATGAAATTATAAAAATAATAAAAGAAAATCTGTATACTAGCTAAGGTGCTGTAATGGGTAAATTCCAAAAATATCACGTGCTTAGCACAATAGTTTAGTTTTTGCTCCTGTGAAGTCCAACTGGAAGGGGTAGAGTGAGATGGGGATTTTGCTGCCCACAGTTTTCCCAAGACCCAGGATGAAAGAAGCACTGTCATCTTCAACAAGTGAGCTCCCAGGTTGCTCTGAGCATTGATTCCATCTGTCAGTCAGACAATGAGAGACGATTATGCATGAGAAAGCACACACATCCAAGACAAGATAGATAAGTGGGAATAACCTTTGAAACTGAGGGAATTTAAAAATTATAAGATGTTTCTCTGCATAACTCTATGCAAATAACTTTGAAATATCTAGTTGAAATATTGATTTTCTAGGAATACATTATTTATTAAAACTGACCCCAGAAGAGAGAAAAAGTCTAAATAGATAAATCTACTAAAAGAAGTAGAGAAAGTTGTTAAAGAGCTAATCCCTAAAAAAGATTTCAGAGGGGAGTTCTACAAAGCCAAAGGAACGGACATTCTCAATCCTCATTAAATTATTCCAGGGAATAGAAAATAATAAGCACATGAAGGGGGAGTAGGGAATTATCCAGCAAATGACTATGGAAGCTCAGGTTGCCTGGTAACAAGCTGAATGTCCACTGAAAGCTACCCTTATCTCAACAGTCAAAGTTCAACTTTCCACCAGCCTGCCAGATGCCAGCAGTTAGTATTCTAGACAGCTCTCTGAGAAGCTGGCATCAAAACTTAGTCTGGACATCTGGGCTCCTCAGTTATGAAAATCTTTCTTAAGCCAATATAAGCTGAGTATCCATCTCTTATAAAAGACATGTCTTATTCAGTGGATAAACCATATTCTATTCAATTCTTAATGTAAATAAGAAATGATACATTGAAATACATTTGATATAATTTAAAGATGAGTCCTAATAATATGGCTGAGCACCAAAGAACTGATGCTTTCAAACTGCAGTGCTGGAAAAGCCTTAGACAGCAAGGAGATGAAACCAGTCCATCCTAAAGGAAATCAACCCTGAATATTCACTGGAAGGACTGATGCCAATACTTTGGCCACCTGATGCGAGGAGCTGACACACCGGAAAAGACCCTGATGCTGGGAAAGATTAAGGGCCAGAGAAGAGGGGACAGAGGATGAGATGGTTGGATGGCATCTCCAACTCAATGGACATGAGTTTGAGAAAACTCCAGGAGATAGTGAAGGACAGGGAAGCCTGGCATGCTGCAGTTCACGGGGTTGCAAAGAGTCGGACACAACTCAGCAACTGAACAACAACTAATAGTAATATGGATATGACATGGAAGTTAAAAACACAAGAGGAAAAACAAGTAACAGTCAAGGCTTTGTCAACCCAACAAAATTCAGAAAAGGGGAAAAAGAAAATATTGAGAAAGAATAATTAACAGAAAACATGAAATTGAATGACAGGAAGAGCAAACAGTTTATTGTTACAGTACACCTGTGACTCACACTTAAGTTTCTTTACTGGGCACACACACACACACACATTCTTCTACACAGTCATACCCACAAATCCAGTTATAGACCAGTCAGTTACAAAATACTCACTTATAACAAAATAACAAAGATTAGCATGAAAGGTCTGGCAAAGATAATCCAGGCGAAAGCTGACAAAGCAATGTAGGATATGTTCATATCAGACAAAGTAGAATTCAAGACAAGACACATTAAGCAAGATAAATAATATAAATTTTCTTCAAATAAAAAGTATAGTCTGCCAGGAAGATGTGAAATAAAAAAGAACTTCAACCAAACCATAGGCATAGTGGAAGGGTTTATCATAACCTAAAATCAAATTGAGTAAAGAGGTTTGACTATCAAATTTAACAAGCTTCATGTGTAGCCCAAAGGTAAACTATCTGTTTTATTTTCAGATCCTTATAGAACAAAAATAAAAATTTACCACATAACACACAGGCCACAAAAATCTCAGAAACCAAAAAGGAGAAATCAGATGAGGCACACTCCCTGCTCATAACGTAATAAATCTAGAAGTTACCAACAAAAAAACTAAGGTCTTCACCTCAAGTCTAACCACTTGGAAATTTTCAAATATTCCTCTAACTCAGTTCTCAGTTCAATTCAGTCATGTTCGACTCTTTGCGACCCCATGGACTGCAGCACACCAGGCCTTGTCCATCACCATCTCCCGGAGTTTACTCAAACTCATGTCCATCGAGTTGGTGTTTCCTCTAACTAGCTCAAATTAAACTGAAAAAATTTTTAAATCTGATGACAAAATGCCTGAAAGGGCTAACAGTATCTCACACCAAAACCTAAATACTCTGACTGAAGATTTCCTCAGAGCAGTCATAGTCTTAAACCTTTTTGTGTAAAGTCAATGTCTCATTCCCTGCACAAAGATATTCTGAGTGCCTGCTATAGGCCAGCACAGCTCTAGGTCCTGAGGGTAGGTCAGTGACGGAAAGAGAGAGGTTTCTCTGTGGAGCTTACAGGCAAGCAGATAACTGTTAGGATGGTTTTTTTGAATATCCTGAATGTTCAATTCGAGAAGCTGGAAAGGAATAATAAAATACTCTAAGGAAAGTAGGAGAGAGGAATACAGAAAGTGTAAAAAATTAATGAAAGAAAAATCAAACAGAATTGATAAAATTAAGATCTGATCAGACTGCTAGGTTGACTAAGAAGAAAAGAGACAAATCATGAAAAAGTATCCTTAGAAATGGCAAAGGGAATGATACAGAGACGATTATACGGATTTTGCACAAATGACATGTATAATACAATGTCAAAACTTTTTTGAAAACAGGTGAATTAGAAAGCTATTATGGATAAAATGGAAACATTACTAGAAATACATAAATTACCTAAGTTGACTCAATAAGCGGTGGAATGACTGAGTGGTCCAATAACTATAGAAGAAAGTGAAAAGATTGTTCAGGATCTAATCACCAAAAACACACAAATACCTAAATGATTTCAAAGTAGAATCTGACAGTGGTACTGATGAACCTATTTGCAGGGCAGCAATAGAGATGCAGACATAGAGAACAGACACAGTGGGGGGGAAGGAGATGGTGGGACGAATTGAGAGAATAGCATGGAAACATACACATTACATACATTACCATATGTAAAACAGACAAAAAGTGGAAATTTGCTGTGTGACACCGAGAGCTCAGCCCAGTACTCTGTGACAACCTAGAGGGGTGTGATGGGGAAGGAGACGGGAGGGAGGTTCAGGAGGGAGGGGGCATATGTATACCTGTGGCTGATTCGTGTTGATGTATGGCAGAAACCAGCACAATATTATAAAGCAAATATCCTCCAATAAAAATAAATAAATAAATAAGTAAATAATTCACAAAGTGGCCCTCAGAGGCAGTAGGAAGGCCCTGCTGGGGCTGGATTCAAGGCCTGCCTGCCATGGATGCTGAATGTTACTGAATGATCTTTCTACATCTCTTGAGATGATTGTATAATTTTTCTTGTTTGTTTCATAAATATAGTGAGTTATATTCATTGAATTTGTAACATTAAATCAAAATTTCATAATCAAAAAGAAGCAGAGGCTAACAAAATTTCGAGGACTGATATTTTTACTTAATATGTAGAACATAATGATGGAAAGAGACTCTTCGGCAAAGCTGGCATACCAAAATCTGATACATAAAAAAAAAAAACCACTGGAATTATAATTACAGGACTTTAGATGCACAAAGAATGAGAAGGCTCAGGCACAAACTGCCCAGAAGGAGTGTTACAACTGGAGGCACTATGTGCGTTCACTTGAGCATATGCGTGGCCTGTCACCCAAACCCAGCTGCGGGGACATCTCATATACTGTGGTCCTGCCCTCCCATCACTTCTTACATCTATAATTTCATGGAGTATTTCCTATAGCCAGTTGACTGGGGAGTAAAAGAACCAAGCAGAGTTTACACACAGCTTGTCCACTGAAAGTGGACTCCTGTGGTCCTGCTGTCCCATTCAGAGGTGGCCCCAGAAGAAGATGGGGAAGAGAAATCTTATCAAGGGCAAAATTTAAAACATTGTATCTTATTGGTCACTTTCCTTGAAGGCAAGATGGCCTGAGGAACAGATCTCCATTGGTTCCTGAGCAGTAGTTAATGGTCTAGCCAAATGATCAGGGGCTTGGAAAGAACAAGAGTGGAGATTGGTGACCATGTACTCTGCGAAAGATAATGTGGATAGAGCTGTCAGAACTGACCCAGATGCAGAGCCTACTGTGTCTCACGTAGATGCTCTCCAAAATGCCCTTCGTGTGGAGGAAGTTCTCAATAACCAGGTGGACACAATTACCCACCCAGTGGATGAGCTGACGTCTATCAACTTCTTTCCCCAGCTATTCCTGGTCCTGCTCAGGAATAAAGTGGCTTTGGAGGCAGGAACAGAGACCACCTGGTGGAGTAGGTGGTCTACCAGCCGTTCCAAAGCTGAGGCAGCCACTGCTGCTGACAAGGGCCTAACTTTCAGCAGTAGGGACCAAGTCTGCAAGTCTGATATCATACTGCAGTGGAGAGGAACAGTCGACTCTATGATAGCGAGTCGCTTATATTGGACTCCTTCCATCATGGCGGAACAGTGGTTTGTCCACATTGGAATAAATATGGATATTGGAGCTGAATAGATATTGTCTTTCCTTCATGCTTCCATCAGGACTGACATCCGTGGACTTCATAAATACCATCAGAACAACCCATACAATACTGCTTCTGCCCAAAAACTCACTGTGCAGCCAAAGAATGAAGCCATGGGCCCATGGTCATGGGATTCATAGGTCTTATCATACACAGGAGAGCTGGCCCAAGAGAAGACTAGAGCAGACAGTTAAAGGATCAGTCACAGTACCCTGGTAGACAACACTCTGTGAGTTTGGGTTACTGTCCTCTAGGATGTGGTGTATGAGCTCAACAAGCAACCAACTTATAGTCATCGGTTTACAGCAATCCTGGAACCAAAGCATGAATGTGGGCGTGGCACGTGTCGCCACTCCACCAAATAATCTCCTTTCAAAAAATTTGCTTTTTGTTTCCACATCTCTACACCTGCTGGTTTAGAGGTTTTGATATGCAAAGGAGCACAGCTTCTATCTGGAGACACACAATGGTTCCACTGAATAGGAAGTGAATACTGCCAACCAGCCATCAGGGGCTCTCATGCCAGTGGATGAACAGGCCCAAGGGAGATCGTGGTGTTAGCTGGAATGATTGATTTACAAGTGTGCTGTCCAACACTGTAGCCACTAGCCACCTGTGGCTATTATATTTAAATTTAATTTCAACTAAATTAGAAATTCAGTTTCTTCAGTCACACTAGCCACATTTCAAGGGGTCAGTATCCATACATGGCTATGTGTGTGTTGCTCAGTCATGTCAGACTCTTTGCAGCCCCAGGGATGGTAGCCATCCAGGCTCCTCGGTCCATAGGATTCTCCAGGCAAGAATGCTGGAGTGGGCTGCTGTGCCCTCTTCCAGGGGATCTTTTCAACCCAGGGACTGAACCCACATCTCCTGTGTCTCCTGAATTGGAAGGCAGATTCTTTACTACTGAGCCACCTGGCTATAACATATGGCTATTGGCTACCATTTTACCCAGAGAAGATGTGGAACAGGTCCATCATTGCAGGAAGTTCTACTGGACAGCACTGATTGAGTGTACTAACAGGTACTAAAGGGTAACGGGGAGGTCATTACAATAGTACATGAAGCAATGAGGGTGAAGCTCAGGAACCCTCTGCTCTCCCTGCTAGTACTGCCATGCATAGCCTCCAGTATGGGAGCAAGATTACAACAGAGATGTTAGGCAAGACCACTAGGCCCAGACCCCTCAGGAATGATGGCCTAGGCCACTCTGACACATGGCCTCGAATCCCTGCCAGATGAGGTGTTGGCCAAAGGCAAAGTCATCACATAATAAACGGTAGAGGAAGAAGGTTATACACCTGGGTCAAGACACAGAGCCCCGTATTCTCTACCCATAGTTCCTTCCCTGCTCTGCCATCTATATATTTGTATAATGAATTTCTTTTGTATTTCCCTTTAGTCCATGCTTATATATATTGTTTGCAGAGTATTGAGATAGAATTGGGACAGAATTAGAGAAGGAATGGACCTTGCCCAGAACTTGGAGTTGTTCAGAGAAAGTGATAAGACAGTGAAGATATTTTCAGTTTGCCAGATTGGAATTTTTTTTTTTTTTTTTTTTTGCACTTCAGCATGGAAAGAAATCTGAATTCTAGTAGGACTTGGTTGGTTTTGTTGGCTTCCCAGAGTGTGGCTCTTCCAATAGTTTTCCAGTGTTAAAGTAGAGTTGGTTTTTGTTGTTTGCAAACAAAGCCTCTGACTGGTACAGAAATATAAATATTGACAAGGAATAGACCACATGGCTATTTGCAGATGACATGCTTGTCTTCCTAGAAATTCCTAGAGAATAAGCAGAAGAATAAATAAAGAAAAGAAAAAAACTACATGAAATAATTTACTGTGGTGACCAGATACAGAATTGCTTTTGTATTTATCAGCTTCATTTGGAAGGAAATGTGATCTTTAAAATTTTTTGATATAAAATAAAACCAGACCCAGAGGCCTTGAATGTCAGACCATTTTGTCCTGAAGGTGCTGAGGAGCCAGAGAAGGTGTGAGAGAAGTGAGGCCTATGTTAGGAAGCCAAACACAGGAGTGTGTGGGACGGTGGGAGCTCCCTGGGCCAGGCCTGATCCTCCCGCGAGGTGCCTGCTGCTGCTGCCACTGCTGCTGCTGCTGCTGCCCGAAGCAGGGGCTGGGGATGGCTCAGATGGAGAGCTGCACGCTGCAATGCACTCCGGTGGGGCCCACGAGGCACAAAGGGCTGAAGAGAGCAAGGAAGGGGAATGTGAGTCCATGCAGCCCCCCAGGCCACAGCATATCCAAGTTTTGTGAAGCCCTAAGCTTATACAGCCTCAGATATGCAGATGATACCATTCTCATGGCAGAAAGTGAAGAGGAACAAAGAGTCTTTTGATGAAGGTGAAAGAGGAGAGTGGAAAAAGCTGGCTTAAAATTCAACATTCAAAAAATTAAGATCCTGGCATCCAGTCCCATCACTTCATGGCAAATAGATGGGGGGAAGTGTGGAAACAGTGGCAGGTTTTGCTTTCTTGGGTTCTAAAATCACTGCGGACAATGACTGCAGTCATGAAATTAAAAGACACTTGCTCATTGGAAGAAAAGCCAAGACAGACCTAGGGAGAATATTAAAAAGCAGATACACCACTTTGCCGACAAAGCTTTGTCTAGTCAAAGCTTATCGTTTTTCCAGCAGTCGGGGACAGACGTGAAAGTTGAACCATAAAGAAGGCTGAGCACAGAATTGATGCTTTCCAACTGTGATGCTGGAGAAGACTCTTGAGAGTCCCTTGGACTGCAAGGAGATCAAACAAGTCAATCCTAAAGGAAATAACTGGAATGACTGATGCTGAAGCTGAAACTCCAATATTTTGGCCACCTAATGCGAAGAGCTGACTCAATGTAAAAGACCCTGATGGATGCTGGGAAAGATTGAAGGAACAAGGCAAAGAGCACAGAAGGGGTTGAGATGGTTGGATGGCATCACCAACTCAATGAACATGAACTTGAACAAACTCCGAGAGATACTGGAAGACAGGGAAGCCTGGCATGCTGCAGTCCATATGGTCACAAAGAGTGGGACATGACTGAGCGACTGAACAACAACAGAGCTTATACAATTGGAGGCCTTCTAAAAGGAAAACTAATGCAAATTATAAGTACAAAATCAGGGACAAACATGAATAGTTACTTAGAATGAGAAAAGAAATCAAAACAACCTACAGACAACAAAAGCTGACTTACCACAAATATCACAAAATCCCCCCACAGAGCATAATATTTTTAATATTCTATATTTTTAATGTGCCTAGCACATCTTTTAATACCTTGTTTTCCTTGACTTTTGGCTACATACCTTTTGATGGCCTCTTCATATGACAATAGTATATAGTGTACGGCATTTACTATAAGGAAAACAGAAAGATAATTCAGTGTGTCCCCTGCTGTGGTAGACAATTTGTGATTTTATTAATAGTTTAGGGAGGTTTCTTTCAGTTTCACATCTTGTTGGTAAAGTTTAAATTTTTAGGATTATTTTCAAATTGGGGGAAACTTCTATCCCACTTCTTTTATACACTAGCTGTAAGCTTTCAGGGTAAGGACCCATCTTAAGAACTCTAAACTGATGGCTCGTTACCCAGAGCAATTCCGATGCATTCGCAAATTGCTACTACATTGCTTTGAGCTACACAATTGTGTAATGAAATTTCTCTTATGCTCCATACACTGTACTTATTGATGAGTGTGTGTAGGAGTTTTGTCATTGCAATCCTCATTTCTCTAGGCTGTCTCGTTGTATTGGTAGCAATTTTGTGTGCCACTTCATCTGGAACTTCCAGGCCTCATCAGGACACAATGCATTAGTTACGTGATGCATTAGTCAGCCCAAAATGTGATTCCATATATTGGGATGAGTAAAACATGCAACTTCACACACAGAAGCACCCCTTGTTTGTAGGACTGCTACAGTGCTCAAGTCCTACAGACAACTGACTTCTGATACGTTTTATTTTGCATGAATCCCATTAAAGAGAAACAAAATGTATAGTACATTTAGAATTGTATATGTGGCATTACTGAGTATATTCTTCAACAGGAGGGATTTCCATTTTGACTGGGCATCCATGAGAAATGAATCTATTCTCTGGTGGTGGAAGAATTTTCCCCAAACTAGTTTCTGGCTCTGTACCCTTCACACTTTGTTCCTCCTCCACAACCTTCCAGGGCTGGGTGTAGACACATCCATGTTTCACTATGGCCTCTGGGCTGCATCTTCCTGTCCTGATAACGAGTGAGTCCACGTGGTGGACATTGGTGGTTAGAAGAATTATTGCCAGAATGACTAGCAATATACAGAAGTGACTATACACAGAAGTGACTATAAACTGCATAAATATATCCACTAAATCAAATAAATTGTATCTCAGACTCAGCTTCCCCTTAACCAGATCCCAAAGATGCCAATGGCCGTACGACATCATCCAACCCGAGCAGAAGTATGACAGAGACCTTACGGTGGAAGGGATAGTGGTCTTAACTGAAACATTTCACTTTTATAAGTTTCACAGAAACATTTATGACCATGTAAATGCATTGCTGGGCTGCCTCCCAGGGCTTTGGAGGAAGCCTGTGTAAATGAGCTTAATTAACATCACAGAATAGCTTCCTTCAGGAACTGAGGGACCAGGGAACAGTCCCATTAATCATTCCTGTCACCAAAAAAGCACACCACAGTCCACACAACACCTCTCAGGCTCACGCCTTCATCTTTCCTCACTGCCACCTCTCAGGCAGACACTACCGGGCCCGGTCCACAGATGAAAAACGGACGCCAAGAAAGGAAGGACCTTTGGCCACCGTCACGCAGTTGGCAGGTGATAGAGCCCAGCTGTTGTGGCCCCGTCCAGAGCTCAGGCGCTGCGCCAGTTCCTGAACTCTCATTTGTCCCCTAGTCATCCTGACAGAAGGCCAAGGACGGGGTCGTACCTCTATTTTTATGGAGGTGGGAGACTTTATAATCACTCCTCTTACGCACGCTGACAGGACAGTTGACAGGACACTTTCATGCTCAGGAGTTTATTTAACTCACGGCAGTCTGCAGAGTGTTATCCTCATTTTTCAGTAGAGGTTCATGGACATCACATGGCCTGATGAAGACCCAAATGCAAGGCTATAGGAGGAGGGGCACTGGAAACCAGGTCTCCCCACTCCCGGTTCAAGGCTCTTTTCACCCCCCTTTGCTTGTTTCCCCTTTCGAGACCAAAGGGACCTCAGAGCGTCATCTAGCCCAATCCCCTTGTCCCATAAGTGAGAAGCTGAAGCCCAGAGAGAAGGGACTTGCCCAGGTCACACAGGAAGTGGGCAGAAGCTCCTAACCGATCTGGTTTGTCTCTCTGCCTCCTTTCTCCAGGCGCAGTAGAGCCATCGTCTGCCCCTCCATGTCTGCCCCTCCTAGGACAGCCTACTGCCCGTTGCCTCTTTAACCTCTGGGTCTTCAGGCAACAGCCATGCCAAGCGAGCCTATCGCTGCAGTCCTGCCCAAATCCCTCTTCTCTGAAACTTGTCTCTAACCACAGCCCCTATTGAACAGGGAGAAGAGGCTCAGGCAGCCATGTTTGTGCTGAGTAATCCCCCATCCAGTCTTGAGCAAACCTAGACTGAGTCCAGCTCTGGTCCTGGCGCTTGAATAGGTGGGAAGTCTAAGTGATGGAGAAGAAGCCAGACAGAAACAAGTGCAAATCTCCCTGGCAGAAAGGCAGAAGCGAGAGTAAGAGATAACCCACTGCCCCATAAGTCTCCCTATCACATGATTCCCAGTACTACTGGGTCCAGGTTATTTTTCTGTATGATACATTAGCACACTTTCACCTCGGAGTCTGGTCAGTGGGTTTTTGCACCATGCATTTCAGACATTATAGAATTAGTTTTTAAGCAAATTTAATGGGTAATACCTTCCTTCATATGGTTCAGAAGTCAAAACAAAAAGGCATGCATTCTGAAGTTGTGCTTCCACCCCTGTCCCTATACACCCAACTCCTTAGCCTCAGAGGTAACTGCTTTTGTAATTTCTGGTATATCTTTTACAGCTTTCTTTATGCAGATATAAGCAAATGTGAATATATACTTCTTACTCCCCAATTCTCTTCCTTAGGCCAAGGTAGCGTACTATATATATTGTTCTGTATTGCTTTTTTCGCTTAATCGTCCTGGCAATCATTGCATATTGTAAAGTGATACAATTGTTTTGTTTACAACCAAAGCCATAGTTTACATACTCTGTGTGCTGTACACTTTGGGCAAGTATATAATGGCATGTATCCACCATTACTGTATCACACAGAGTAGTTTCACTTCCTCAAAAATCCACTGTTCTTAACACGACACAGTAGATGCAGAGCCAGGATTTCTCTCTAAGATATTTGACCCCAAGACCAGGCTTCTTCCACTGATTGGAGCAGCGCTGTCTCCACTCTGGTATTAGAAATGAACAGCTTTCACACTGGTTCTTTACTCTCTCTTCTACTCTCTGTGCAACAGACTGGGGGTGTTGACAAAGCTGGGCCCAAAAGATGGAAAAGAGCAATTTTCCTGCAGTGTGAGGCATGGAAGGCAATACTTGTCTGTTTCTGTCCGCATGCACACTCCAGGGCACAGCTAGCAAGGTCAGCAGGTCTTACGAGAGTCAATGGGGCTGTCCTTGACTTCAGTGTTCCAGCATCTTCATATGTGTGGCGGCCTTAATACCACCAGAATCGCATAAGATAGGAGCTCCTAGCCCAGGAAGAGCCACACTGTTCAACCTACAGACGTACTAAGGTCCTCCCTAGGTCATGGGATAAAGAGACGCATGAGAAACAGGGGCTTATCGCAGTCTATCAGGACCCAGTGTGGCAAGTGGTTTTGAAATGGAACAGGACGCTCCTGAGGCTTCCCTGGTGGCTCAGTGGTAAAGAATCCGCCTGCCAGGGCAGGAGACACAGGTTCAGTCCCTGGGTTGGGAAGATCCCCTGGAGAAGGAAATGGCAACCCACACCAGTATTCTTGCCTGGGAGATCTCATGGACAGAGGAGCCTGGCGGACCATAGTCCATGGGGTTGCAACAAGTTGGCCAGGACTTAGTGAGCAAATGACAACAAAGGACCCTATTGTCCTTGCCCCTATGTCCTCTATCTGCTTTCTGTCTGTGAAAAAACTTTAGCCAAAGAATAAGTTTAATCAGAAAAGCAAGAAAATGCAGAAACAAAGGAAAACCGTTAAAGGAGACAAAATAATAATGTAGTCATTAATAGCCAAGGACCTTTAATTCCTTCTCAAGGGCTATAGATAATATTCTGAGCCATGTCCTGTAAACTGTCTTATGGATACTGAAACCCCCACCAGGTAGAGAAATTAACGTGATAACTGACTGTAGCCATGATATAAGCTGCCACAAGTCTAAGAATTGGTCTCAAGGAAATGGAAACAAACCAACCCTGGAACTGAAGATTAACTGTACTTAAAACAATCAAGATGACACCGGTCAGACCAGCAGTACGACTGTCAGAGCTGACTGTGCTGTTTCTGCATGTAGCCTCCTCCCTCTCTCTGATTCTCGGGTGGTGGATGGGCAGAGGGAATCAGCCTCTGTACAGCGGTTGGGCCCCTCCACCCCAAGGTTGCCAGCCTCCAAAATAAAGCAAGCTTTCCTTTCCACCAACTTGGCCTCTTCGTTGGCTTATGAGCAGCAAGTAGCCAGACCTGTGTTCAGTAACAGTTTAATGGAAGCATGCATGGGGGGAGAGGGAGTTGTCAGCATTCAGGGAAGAGGATTTACCCCAGCTTGAGGGGGTAGATCAGAAAGATTTTTTGGAGGGGTTGCCTGAGCTGAATTTTGAAGAGTAAACAGTCCTTCAAGGTAAAGCTGGGTGAGAGTGGGCATTCCAGTTCACATGTGTAACATATTCAAAGGCCAGGAGGGGAGTGAGGACAAGGCCGTTTTTGAAAACTGTTAAGTAGCTCAGTGTGTCCTGAGCCTCAGCCAAGGGCTTTGTTACAAAGAGTCATTCAGCCAAGCTGGGACTTTGGTCTCTATTCAGTAGACAATGAGAATTATTAAAATCCTTTAAGTGAAGGTAAGGCCTGGTCAGAGTTGCATTTTAGAAAGGTCATTCTGGGAGATGTCTTGTTCTAAATGGTGTCTAGAGAGCAGCCCCCATTACGGCCTTCTGCACTTCTCACCAGAAAAGCACAAAAATGCCAAACAATTTTGAAAATCAAAACTGACAGACAATCAATTACTAGCATCTGAAAGGCAAAACAATCGCTTGCCTGTGCTTCAACTAGGAAACAAAGCAATCCATTCGCATAAATAAAGACAGAAATACACTTAATTCTCCTGCAGTCAGAGATCCAAGCTATCTAACAACTAGAAAATTGGGCAGCTGCCCCTGGCTGTAAATGGGATGGTTTTTTTTCTTTATTTTGAGATATCCAGCACACTGTTCTTAAATTCCTGTCCTTCTTGCACATACCTTTCTGCAACTAAATGAAGTTGCAACCCGAAAATAACAAAAGGAGAGAGGGTAGGGCAGCCTGAGGCTGGCACTTAGCCTCCTGAAGGTGAAGAGTCTCACGGTAAAGCACTGAGGTGGGAAAAAGGATGGAGGGGGAGACCCGGTGGTGACCCAGGACACTGCTTTTCACAAACTCCATTGATCCAGATCAGGAGACCAGACAACGGGAACAGAAGAGGATCCCTTTCCCTCATAGAATAAGAAGCTAGAGAAAGAATAGAAAACTGAGCTCAAGCGAAGTAGAAGGAAGGAAATACCAAGACCAAAAATGAATGAAATAGGAAAACAAATGATAGAGAAAAACAATCAACTAATTTATTCATTAAATTTAGCAATGTTGCTGGAAACATTGTCTTTATGCAACTACCAATACTTCTACTAACCAGTTACCAGTACTAACCAGCTACAATTTATGAAATTCAAGAATATGACAATTCACAAGGCCATCAAAAAGGCAACAAATATCTAGGAACAAATCTAATGAAAAGTGTATAAGACTATACACATTACTGAGAGAAATGAATGAAGATCTAAATAAAGGAAGGGAGGGAAATACCATATTCATGGATTGGAAGATTCAAGAATATTCACAGATATATCAGTCTCAATAACCTAAAAACTAAAGACAACCCAAATGTTCTTCAACAATAGAATGCATTGTTTCATCTTGACATAATCATACAACTGAATGTATTTAGTGCTGAGAATGAATAAATTACTGCTACTGGCAGCAACATGGATGAATCCCATAAACATAGCATGGAGTGAAGGAAGCTAAACTCAGAAGAGTACATATCATATGATTGTATTTATAAAATGTTAAAAAACGGACAAAACTACTCTATGGTGTTAGAAGTCATGATAATAGGAGATACTGATCAAGAAGGGCTATGAGAGAAGATTTCTGACACTGGTCATCCTGTTTCTTGACCTGGGTGGTGATTTCACAAGTGTGTTCATTCTGTTAAAATCAAGCTGGGCTTTGTGCATTTTTCTGAATGCATGCTTTCATTCAGTAAAAATTTTAATAAAAATGAGATAATTTAGGAAAAGAAAACTTGTGATATAAAGAACTTATAAGGCTTCTCAAATGCCGTGATCCAGTCGAATTCTGTGTCATATGTGGACCCTGCTGCTCAGTTAGTAGAGCTGAGCACTTTACTTACTCATGTATTCAATTCTCTCCAGTTAAATAGTGCTCTTTGGAGTAGGTGTTATTCTTAACACTCACCCCACCCTCTTTTGAAGAGACTGCAAAAATCTGAATGAAAATATCAGCAAATATCACTCCTCATTTTACAGATGAGGAAACGGGCCCAGGGAGTTTAAAGTAACTTCTCCAAGGTCACATAATGACTGAGGGGTAAGAACCAAGAGCCAGTCTGAGCAGTCTGGTCCCAGGATCCACGTTTCTTGTCACCTCACTGAATCAGCTTGTCAGCTGTTTCTCCTCTGTTCCAGTCCTCTCTCAGTTCCTGGAAAAGTGTTTCTCAGGCTCCATAATTCATCCCACAATTCGTGTGGTATCTTTGCCATGTTTGATGACACTGAAAACAATAGTGATTTCTATTGTGTTTCTGCACTTGCCCATAATGGACAAACTTTTTAAGAGCTTGGAACACTGTGCCAGGAAACCAGCTGAACAAAAAGGCTTCTGTATTTTTGTCAGTAGAAGCAGAGCTGTGAAGGGCAGCATAATGTGCGTGTTCACTGCCAAGAAACTTGCATAATGATTTTCCGCATCTTTAAATCTCTGAATCCATTAAGGCTCTCTAATTGGTATTGAGTAATACATCACGTGAATGGCAAGCATTATTCACATCTATCCCCTTGCTTCTCTTCATATAATCTTTTATCTAGGAAATGTTAGATTGTCTCAGTTATCTACGCATAAAACAGTTGGAATCCTCAGTGCATTCTCAGCTATGTGAAATGTAAAAATGTAGAGACAATTTTTTAAGGAAATATACCAAATTATTAACAGTGGTTATCTCAGAATCGTAACTTTTGGGGTTTTTTGTGGGGTTTTTTTGGTTTTGTATTCTCAAATTTTCTGCATTGACTATATATCATCTTTGAAATAACAATTTTAAAATTAGCTTAAAGTATATAAATTTTTATACAGTTAAATAATTGCAATTATGTCAACATATGTATGTAGTAAAAGACTGGAAGAAATTACTCATAATTTATTTTGTTCTGGATGTAGAGCAATGAGTTTTTGTCTTCCTTCTACTCTATGAAATTTTCTAAATTTTTTTAATGGTCATTCTATCAGTCAAGATTCTTGAATGGGGATCCTTCCAAATAGGTAAGGGGTTCAAATGTGGGAAAACTAAAAAAAAAAAAACCCACAAATGTTTGCTACCAGCAGATATTGTTGCTCTCTATCTATATAGCTACGCTCAGTCGCTCAGTTGTACCCGACTCTTTGCGACCCTGTGGACTGTAGCCCGCCAGGCTCCTCTGTCCATAGGATTCTCCAGGCAAGAATACTGGAGTGGGTTGCCAAGTTCTCCTCCAGGGGATCTTCCTAACCCAGGGATCGAACCCGAGTCTCTCGTATCTCCTGCTTTGGCAGGCAGGTTCTTTACCACTAGCGCCACCTGGGAGGCCCTATATATCTGTATCTACATTGTTTTCTCCTATGTCCCAAATGGGGCTGTAGAGCTGGTCTAATAAAGACACTAATCACTATAAGCAGACACAGTTTTTACAGTGCAAAAAATAAATATATCGTTTCCTTTTTTGGTAAAACATAGCCACTTTGTGTCATACAAAGTAAAATCAGAGTGCATTTTTCTTTATGTGGTGTAGATTAAGAAACAGGGTTGATTGGGGAAAGTTATCAGCTGAGAGTAAGAGAAGACATGCGTGCCCCAGCCTCCCCTCACCCCCCGTATAGAGGGGCCACAGTCAGGTGCAGCGGGACACACAGTGGGTCTGCATTTCTGGGGATGAACCTCAGCCCCTCATTTGCTCTTTTTCTACTTTACCAGGGGATAAAAATCAGGCTGCTTGAGCATAGGGCAGTCAGAATTTAGGATGCCAGGAGTTATCCAGAGGCTGGTTTTCCAGAAGGAAGGATTCTCCCATTGGGTGGAAGTGGTCAGTGAGGGAGAGTGGGATTCATGAGGTCCAGGACTTGGCCTGGGTAAGGTGATAGGTGTGCTGCTCACTGATCTAAGAAACACGGGCAGAGGAGGGGCAGGTTCTGGGAAGCAGTGAGTTCAGTTTGGGACACGAGGAGTCCAGAGAATATATGTCACCACCAGACAAGATCAGGTCCCTATTATACACTCTCATAGCACCCTGAACCTTTAAATTGCACACAGGAGATGCAGATTCGATCCCTGGTTCAAGAAGATCCCCTGGAGGAGGGCATGGCAACCCACTTCAGTATTCTTGCCTGGGAAGTCCCATGGACAGATTAGCCTGGCGGGCTACAGTCCATGGGTTTACAAAGAGTCAGACACAACTGAAGCGACTGAGTGTGCCTGCATTCCAACTGCAATCAGTCAATCGTGGCATCATTAGCACGGAACCCCCCTTCTGGGTTGTGAGCTCCCTAAGGTCTTTGCCCAGGCCACTACTGTACCCCCAGCACTTGACACAGGGTCAGGCGCAGAGCAGGAAACTAGTAGATATGTGCTGAATGGATTAAAGAATATGACCCAGAGAGATGTCATGGGGAGGGAGGTGGGAGGGGGGTTCATGTTTAGGAACGCATGTATACCCGTGGTGGATTCATGTCAATGTATGGCAAAACCAATACAGTATTGTAAAGTAAAAATAAAAATTAAAAAAAAAGAATATACCTGGAGCCAGGCAGCAGGCTGTTGGGTACATGGATAGGAAACTGAAAGGTCTAGGAGGAAATTCTAGATTCAGGAAAGCTGTGCATTTGGGTGGGACCTGAACCCAAGGCACTGGGTCAGATGGCTCAGGTCAGGTGAGAAAAATCCGAGAGCCTAAGTCAAAGTCCTAGGAAACACCATCATCCAAGAGGGCTCAGGAAGAAGAGCGGCTGGAGAGGAGGTGGAGAACTCAGTGGGAAGGGGGTGGAGAATTCTCTAGTGGTCCAGTGCTAAGTCCACTGATGGATTCAAGTTGTGTCCACTTCTTGTCTATTGTAAATAATGCTGCAGAAAATGTGGGAGTGGGCTTCCCAGTGGCACTAGTGGTAAAGAACCCACTTGACAATGCAGGAGACATAGAGACACGGGTTCGATCCCTGGGTTGGGAAGATCCCCTGGAGGAGGACATGGGAGGAGCCTGACAGGCTACAGCTCGTAGGGTTGCAAAGAGTCAGACATGACTGAAGCGACTTAGCACACATGCACAAGTGGTTAAGACTCCATACTTTCATTGCAGGGGGCACGGGTTGGATCCCTGGTCAGGAAACTAAGTCCCACATGCCACGAGGTGCAGCCAAACAAAGAGAGAGGAGGGTATTCTGGAAGCTACAGGAGGAGAAATATTTAAACAAAGAGAAGTCAGTGGAGTCAAATACTGCTGAGAGGCCTTGTGAGATGAACACCACCAATGCTTATGAAGCCCTTGGGTGCCAGGCACTGTTCTGACAGCTCTATGTGTCCTAACTTCCTTAATTCTCACAAGGTGGGGACTATCATCTTGATCTTCCCCCCTTCCCCAAGACGAGGGTACTGAGACACAGAGACATCACCGAGCTAGTAAGTGGGAGGGCTACAGTTTGAACCCAGGCTCTCTGGTCTCCAAGCCTGTGCTCTTCCCTGTTACAGACACTGCCCCAGAAGAGGCGGAACAGATGGGACATTGGGAACACTGGCAATTTTAGGGACACCATAGGGTAAAACCACAAGGCAGTGAGTGAAAAAAAAAAATAAAAAGTGAGTTGGAAGCAAGAGAGTACAGACCAGCAGGCCAGCCCTTAACTACAAAGAGTGGTCTGACTGTGTCACCTGGGGGCTTATTAGACATGAAGAATCTTGGGCCCAGCCCCATCTTCTGAAACAGACCCTGCAATTAACAAGTTCCTCAGGTGATTCACATGGATGCTGAAGTCTCATCGAGCTGATCTTTCAGAACTAGATGAGCTTTCAGGAACTTTGATGGACAGAAGAGAGAAAGAAAAATGCAGTTTTTCCTTTTTGGTTGGAGAGACTGAAGCAGGTTGTAAATTTAGAACAGCGGTTTGCAACCCTGACCGCACATTGAAAACATGTGGTGTGCTGAGGCCAATGCCCAGAATAAAGTCTGGTGGTCCAGGTGATCCTAATATGAGGAGCGTGGTAGGGAGACTCACACAAGGGATCAAAGTAAGGAGGGACATGATGGAGGTGCAGGTGCCAGGGAATTAAGGCCTCCTCAGGTAACTGGGACCCACTCCAGTGTTCTTGCCTGGAGAATCCCAGGGACGGCGGAGCCTGGTGGGCTGCCATCTGTGGGATCGCACAGAGTCAGACATGACTGAAGCGACTCAGCAGCAGCAGCAGGTAACTGGGAAGATTTGAGGCTGAAGAAATGCAAAGAAGATGTTTGGGGAAGGAAGAAAAGCATCACACTGAAGCCGAGAGAAACATTTTAGAGTATGGGGACCAGCAAGGAATAGACTATCAAACCTAACAGTTAGGATTAATTGATTGATTGACTTCTTACATTTTAACTGGGATGTGATGTAGCAAGAATGGTGCTTTTAAAACTGAAGTCAGAGGGTGTTCCTAGCCTGCTCAAAGCCTTGCAGCATCTTTCCATCACATATGGCTTACGAGGCCCTTGGTGGTCTGCCTTTGCTGACTGCATTCTCTGCTTTCCACTGACCTCCTGCCCACTAGGCTCTTTAACGTGCTTTTTCCTACTGATCCCATTTCTGCCTCAGGGCCCTTGTACTTACTATTCCCATCTTTGGTTCTTCCTCTAAATGTGTTCTTCCTCTAAATATTCACACAGCCTGCTCCCTAACTTCAGCTGGGTCTCCTTCCATGTCCTCTCAGAGGACTTCTCTCATCATTCGCTATGCCTTTCCTCTGAATTCTTTTCTTTTTAAAATATTTATTTTAATTTTTAATTGGGCTATAGTTGCTTTTCAGTGTTGTGTTGGTTTCTATTGTACAACAACATATATCAGCTATATATCCTCTCCCTCTTGAGCCTCCCTCACACCCACCCACATCACACCCCTCTAGGTCATCACAGAGCACCAGAGCTGAGCTCCCTGTACTAAACAGCTGCTTCCCACTAGCTAGCTGTTTTACACACGGTGACCTGCCTCTTGAGAAACCTGTATGCAGTGCAGGAAGCAACAGTTAGAACTGAGCATGGAACAACAGACTGGTTTCAAACAGGAAAAGGAGTACATCAAGGCTGTATATTGTCTCCCTGCTTATTTAACTTATATGCAAAGTACATCATGAGAAATGCTGGGCTGGAGGAAGCACAAGCTGGAATCAAGATTGCTGGGAGAAATATCGATAACCTCAGATATGCAGATGACACCACCCTTATGACAGAAAGTGAAGAAGAACTAAAGAGCCTCTTGATGAAAGTGAAAGAAGAGAGTGAAAAAGTTGGCTTAAAGCTCAACATTCAGAAAACAAAGATCATGGCATCTGGTCCCATCACTTCATGGCAAATAGATGGGGAAACAGGCTGACTTTATTTTTCTGGGCTCCAAAATCACTGCAGATGGTGATTGCAGCCATGAAATTAAAAGACGCTTACTTCTTGGAAGGAAAGTTATGACCAACCTAGACAGCATATTAAAAAGCAGAGACATTACTTTGCCAACAAAGTTCCGTCTAGTCAAGGCTATGGTTTTTCCAGTAGTCATGTACAGATGTGAGAGTTGGACTGTAAAGAAAGCTGAGTGCCGAAGAACTGATGCTTTTGAACTGTGGTTTTGGAGACGACTCTTGAGAGTCCCTTGGACTGCAAGGAGATCCAACCAGTCCATTCTAAAGGAGATCAGTCCTAGGTGTTCATTGGTAGGACTGATTTTGCAGCTGAAACTCCAATACTTTGCCCACCTGATGCGAAGAGCTGATTCATTTGAAAAGACCCTGATCCTGGGAAAGATTGAGGGCAGGAGGAGAAGGGGACAACAAAGGATGAGATGGTTGCCGGCGTTACTGACTCAGTGGACATGGTTTTGGGTGGACTCCGGGAGTTGGTGATGGAAGGGAGGCCTTGCGTGCTGCGGTTCATGGCGTTGCAAACAGTCAGACACGACTGAGCGACTGAACTGAACTAAGAGTATATATGTCAATGCTACTTTCTGAATTATTTTCTATCACTACTCAATATCATGTCATAAACCTACCTGCCTATTTGTTTAAGGTCTACCTCCTCTACCAGAAAGTGAGCTCCATGGGGGCAAGGATTTCTCTTGCTCACTGTTAAATACTCACCACCTAGAACTGTGAGGCACAGAGGTGTTACTTGCAAAAGGTTTAATGAATGAATAGCTGCCTGCTGCTGCTGGTGCTAATCAATAAAAGTTTGAGATGAAAAGGTGTTGCTAAGAGTGCCTGGAGAAGGTGATTAGCTAGGGAGACTGTAGAGAACGAGATGATTAAGGACAAGCAAATGGGCATCTTTAAGGAGGGCGTGCAGGGTTGTAATGGCAGGTAAGACAGTAAACAGTTTTGTGTGTGGCTGAGAATGTGGTTTCTGCCCTACACCACCTACTCTCTGTGTGGCTCTGGGTAAATTTGTTAATCTTTCTAAGCCTCAATTACCCACCAGTAAAATGAGGCTGATAGCCATAATGCACGCATGCATGCTAAGTCACTTCAGTCGTGTCCAACTCTGTGCGACCCTATAGATGTCAGCCCACCAGGCTCCTCTGTCCCTGGGATTCTCCAGGCAGGAATATTGGAGTGGGTTGCCATTTCCTTCTCCATAATACCTTCCACCTAAAGGTTGTGATGGAAATTAATTGAGCAAATGGTCATAAAAAGCCTAGCATGGGGTAAGCTCTCAATAATTGTTAATTAATATGATCAATCCCAGATTGGGAGAAAAGTGTGAAACGTTGCCATATAAAACAATGTTTATGTAATTCTGCTAAATCTTGTTCCCGTTTGGAATAGTCTACCCAGGAATAGACTCGATGTGTTATCTTGTCCCCAACCACACACATACACGAAAATGTCTCCGCCTTGCCAACCCCATCACCAGCATTTTCTCCTTTCCGATGACTCTTCTGAGAGCTAGCCTAGGGCTTGACACAATAAGTTCTCCATAATTATTTGTTGATGTTCATTGCACTGCTCCCAGACAATGCTTAGGTGTTACTTTGTCAGGAAAATCTCAGTGTGGAGTGGGAGATAATTAGTTGTCTCTAACTTCCTTAGGAGAACGAACTAGGTAGAAAGATGGCTTTCTTCGGGCTCTGAATCACCTATAAGCCTGGCATGGCAAACGTAGCTCAATAGGAAGGGATTGGGTTTGGTCCTCTGGAACTTCCCTAGTGAACCATCTGCATCCCAAGGGCGGCCAGAGGCCAAGAAAGGGCGCAGAGCTTTCGTCTCCTTTAAGAGGTGTGGCCTCGCTGTAGCCACCACAGGAATGATTGGCTGAAGCTGCCTGTCCCGGGGCGGGACTCGGTTGCTAGGGAGCGGAGCGGGGGCCCTACGGAGACTGCGGCGGCTGCGCGTAGGAGCGAGGTGCTTGCTGGGGCTGGGGTGCGCGACGGCGCCGGGGGCTGCGGTGAACGCCTCGCAGGCCGAGCAGTTCCCTGTGGGGAGGCGCCGTCGCCATTGCCACCTCGCTCGGTGAGCGCGTCCCGCTCGCCGAGCAGGGCCGCAGCCGACCGGCGGCATCATGGGCCAGTGTGGCATCACCTCCTCCAAGACCGTGCTGGTGTTTCTCAACCTCATCTTCTGGGTGAGCGTGGCCAGCGGGCGGGAAAGGGCGAGGGGCCGGCGGTGCGGCCCGCAGAGGCCTCGGCTGAAACGCCGGTGGGGACCCAGTGGGGACTCAAGGCTGGGTCGTGGCTGGCGCTGAGGAGGTGGGGGAGAGACGGGAGTCTGAGGCGGAGACCCGGGAGGGCCTGGCCCCGGAGGCCGCTTCGCTGTGGTATCTCCGCGGCCGGGACGAAGACTCGGGGTGTAGAGGGCGGTGAGGAGAAACCCTCGGGGGCTTCTGGCGGCCTCCCTCCCAGGCCCAACGCCCCGGCCGGCGGGCTCTGTGCCAGGAGCCCGGCGCTGAGAGCCCCCCCTCCCCCGACCTCCCCCCGGAGCAGCCTGCTGGACGGAGAGCTCACATTGCAGATTCTTTCAGGACATCAGGCTCGAAATAGGATATTCCCCAAAGGGTCGGGCTCCGCTTTCTTTGTCAGGGCCCGGAGCCCCCGCGGCTCCACTGGCAGCCCCGAGGCGAGCGAGCAAACGGTGCAGAAGTGCGGGGACGCTTCCGACTCAGGCGTGAGGAATTTTGCCTTAGAGCTCTTTGTGTGTGTGGAGAACTGGTCGACTGGTTACCAGCCCAGAAAACGGAGAGGTTTCAACTTGAGAAGCTAAATAATCCTGTGAGCAGAAAAATCAATCTTATTTGTTTGGCCATGGGGGTGGGTAGCCTGAGATTGTAAACCTTGGTTAAATATGACTCGAGTGTCACAAGAGCTAGAAAGCGATGAGTTCACTTTCAATAAAAGGTGGCTTATGAATTTTTTTGGACACGCCCCCAAAGGAAAGGCCCTTTGTAAAGCACTTCATTTTACTTCAGGTCCTTATCTCGTCAGGGACTTTTGTAATAACCTGTGTTATTCCTGTCAGCCTCTCCACCCTCTAGTTCATCTGGACCTTGCACCCGGATAAATCTTATAAAGCTTTTCTTCCTTCACATCATTTTACTTCATTTAAAAAATAAACACACACCCCTCCCCCAAAGCTTCAGTAGTAGAATAAAGTTCAGTGCCCTTCTAGTGTTGCAACCAAAGTCCTCAAATCATCTTCTACTTCCTCACGATTGACCATGTTCTTAAACACCTGGACACACTTCTCTGTCCCCAGTCTTCAGGACACTTCTTGAACATTTCCACTTCCCATCCTTTTGTATGCGTCCATTCACCTCTTTGCCACAAACATACCTAAATTGGAAAGAATCCTTTCCTTCTTACAACCCGGTTCCCTCCTCCCCCTGCAAAGAATGAAACTTTTCATATCCTGACTGCTGTAGCGTAAAAGAATAATTACACGTCACAGGGCACTTACCACACACATCTTTTGCCATAGAGTCTTTCAGGGTATGGTGTGATGAAAAGAATCCGGACTGAGAGTACTGTTCAGGATCACCCACGTGATATCAGGATTCCATGATTTCTTCTTTTCCATTTAGAGCAGTGTTTCTTATACTTTAGTTTGACTTAGAAGCCTTTTTAAAAGGTAAAAGAATCTCCTAGTATCTCCAGATGAGAAACACTATCAGATAAGATTCTTAAGTGTAGACTTAGCTTTGTATCCTTTATAGTCCCTTATTATTTTTATGGGCATACAGTTTAATTTTGAAGAAGAATCTGTGTACTATCAGGTGACTTCTAGGCCTTTCAAGCTCAGGGACTGGAATTGTTAAACAAAATACTGGAAATACAGGAACCATTTTCTTTAAATAATTAAATTTTCATTTAAAATTGAAGTTTATTCAAAGATTCATTCATCTTTAGAAATTATATAAGTATGTGTACTATTATTGGCACTTATTGGTGAAGAAGGTTATGTTGAACTTCGGTTATGCTTTTCATGGTGGGTTCTTGCCAAGGCTGAGGTTAAACACCCTTTATCTAGGTTAGTAGAATAGTAAAATGTTTGTGAGGTGAGCTGTGATGAGGAAGTTAAGCAGACATGTAGGGGGAAAAAATGTGGCACAGAGCAGGATTCATGTAACATAACTAAGAAGGAAGCAATATTAGATGAGTCTCCCACAGAATTAGTAGTTTAGGGACCAACTGTTGGAATCTGATGATGTTGGTAATCATAACTAAATTTGAGTGCTTTTTATACCCAGGCACTGTGCTAAGCACTTTAATGGAATAAAGCCTCCTAACAGCCTCATTTGGCAGGGAATATTATGCTTCTCTTACAGATGAGGATATTAAAGTTTACTTAAAGTGGCACACCCAAGGTGGGGCAGAGCCAGCCTTCAAACCCAGGGTGTCCTATACTCTAGAGCCTGTGATGTTAGAGCAAAGTGTGATTTCAAAAGACTTGCAAAGGGAGCAAGGAGCTCTTTAGGCAGTGTTAGACTCACTTGCTCCAAAACATGATTTTAACCTTGTTTAGAACTTCCACCAGCATTTAAACTGGACTATTTAACTTGTCAGTTTAAAAAATTAGGTCATTATGAGGAAGTACATAAAACATGTTAACCTGTTCTTCCTGGTTTTTTATATTGCATTCTTTAGTTCTGATAAGTGTATTCTTTTATAAGTGGTCTGTTCCACCTTCTAATACCTTAATGTATCAGTGTAAGAATAAGCATTCCCTACATAGAGCATCTCTAACATTTATCTCGGTTCCCCTGGGCAACGTTTCCCTCATAGCTCAGTTGGTAAAGAATCTGCCTGCGATGCAGGAGACCCAGGTTCAATTCCTGGGTCAGGAAGATCCCCTGGAGAAGGAAGTGGCAACCCACTCCAGTATTCTAGCCTGAAGAATCCCATGGTCAGAGAAGCCTGGCAGACTACAATCCATGGGGTTGCAAGAGTCGGACACAACTTAGCGACACCACCACCACCACTGGTCAGCGTTAGCAAAGATTTTTTTAACTGTTGCATTGGCTCTTTACTATCAGCTGACTGTTTATAAATGTTGACACTTAATTGCTTTGGCAACATATTTAAACTCGGCCTCTTAATATCTTGATATCCTGGTTCAGTTGGCAGTTTGTTCAGTGAGTTGTGATGTGGAAATAGATATGTACTTGAAATGCTTAGAATCGGCATTAGATGATATAACAGCCAAAGTTGTTAATGTTGACTTGGTATAGATTATTGTGGACAGTACAGTCTAAGAAAATTACTGTGGAAAGGCACAAAGGGGAAGCAGTGGTTTCTAAAGTTCTTAAGCTTGTCTTAATGGAAATTGAGAGCTCATCACCAAATTTCAGAATATTAGGGCTTGTAGCGTGATAGGTAATTTTGGACAAGTGAAGGGATGTACAACTTGGATCTCTTTGTTTTTTACAGAGTGGCATAGCTTTAAATCTAAGTGTATTAGTGCTAGACCCATGATGATTTTTGGAAGACAAAAGTGTTTAGTTACTAAATTTTGAAGGCTATTAGAATAAATAGTCATTAATCTCTTCTCTAAACTGCACTTTTGCTCCAAGGTCAGACAACAGTCTTAATTCGATCTGACCTGGGAGGCCTCATCTAAAACAAGTTTAAATCAGTACTTGATAATTTCAGGTTTTATTCTGTTCAGTTAATTGAGTATTTAACTAAGTCCCATGTTATACAAATTACCTTTACTTTTTCTACCCTAGAAGAAGAGCCAATTGGCTAGTGTTTATTTTGCTCACACATATCTTAGGCATTATAGAGACTGTAAGAGAAAGCTTTGTCCCTGCTTGCAGAATTTCTAGTCTGGCACATCTGTTTAGGGTGTTGTTTTTCATCAATATGAAAGGCCATGGTAATGCTAAAACGGCTCCGGAGTAGGAAATACCACAAGGTTAAACACCTTTTAAAGGCTTTTGGAAACAACTTTAGAATGTGGCAGCTTAACTAATCATTCATTCATATGAAATACAAATCCTATTTAAAAGCCTTATTTAAGCTTTAAAATTTGTCTTATCTTAAAAAAGTTTCAACTTTCATTTCCCTCTGTAAATCCATAAAATTAAGGAAATGTGCTTTGTTAAGCAGATACTACACAAATGTTTAAGCACCCACTTTTTGCTTATATTACTGAAAAAGTAGTGGAAAAGTGAAGATCTCTGTTCTTACAGAGCTTTACAGGACAGACAGTTAAAAATAAGCAAGAAAAATAACAGATAGTGATATGTTATGCAGAGAATTAAGACAGAATGATGTGATAGGTTGGCAAAGAAGTCTTTTCCAAGGAGGTGAAATTTAATCTGGAATATGTGAAGGAACAGATGTTGGGGTGATTTGGAGGAAATGGCAGACATTTAAGACAAGGAACAGCCTACAGGCCCTAAGGCAAATTTGATGTGTTCAAATTACCAAAAGAAGTTTTAGCTGTACCTTCATGCTTTTGTTTAAAAGATAAAAATTTATAATGAAATATTTCATTATAAATGAAGAAAAACTGTTTGTCACACATCTCCATATACATGTTTTATGTTTTCTAGCACATCTTGCACATTCGAGTTGAGAATATGATACTTTATTTTTTTTTCTTTTTTTTTTCCTTTAATTTTATATTTTTACTTTATTTTACTTTACAATACTGTTTTGGTTTTGCCATACATTGACATGAATCCACCATGGGTGTACATGCGTTCCCAAACATGAACCCCCCTCCCACCTCCCTCCCCATAACATCTCTCTGGGTCATCACCGTGCACCAGCCCCAAGCATGCTGTATCCTGCGTCGGACATAGACTGGCAATTCGATTCTTACATGATAGTATACATGTTACAATGCCATTCTCCCAAATCATCCCACCCTCTCCCTCTCCCTCTGAGTCCAAAAGTCCGTTATACACATCTGTGTCTTTTTTGCTGTCTTGCATACAGGGTCATCACTGCCATCTTTCTAAATTCCATATATATGTGTTAGTATACTGTATTGGTGTTTTTCTTTCTGGCTTACTTCACTCTGTATAATCGGCTCCAGTTTCATCCATCTCATCAGAACTGATTCAAATGGATTCTTCTTAACGGCTGAGTAATACTCCATTGTGTATATGTACCACAGCTTTCTTATCCATTCGTCTGCTGATGGACATCTAGGTTGTTTCCATGTCCTGGCTATTATAAACAGTGCTGTGATGAACATTGGGGTACATGTGTCTCTTTCAATTCTGGTTTCCTCGGTGTGTATGCCCAGCAGTGGGATTGCTGGGTCATAAGGTAGTTCTATTTGCAATTTTTAAAGGAATCTCCACACTGTTCTCCAAAGTGGCTGTACTAGTTTGCATTCCCACCAACAGTGTAGGAGGGTTCCCTTTTCTCCACACCCTCTCCAGCATTTATGAGAATATGATACTTTAAACTGGACCCTTCGTCTCCCATCCTGGTATTTGTTTCTCTACCTCTTGTGTTCCCATCTTCATGAGTGACTGCTCCGACAAAGAGTATGTCATTGGAGCACACCTTCAGCTAACAGATTTCTTTTTTCATAATTGTTTCTCAGTTTACTAGAAGAAAAGCAAGTTATCGTATATAACAGGAGACCTATTTCTTGTCTTTGACAGTTAAGAAAATGAATTATTTCCAGTCTTACTGCATTCTCAGTCATCTGTCCACTGGACCAAGTACCTTGTGGCTGGGAGTTATTCACTGAAAGAACTCAAAGCAAAGGGAATGTAGGAGGACTCTCTTTAATTGGCAATTTAAGAAATAGGTTGTTGATTACCTTTTTAGGGTATTTATCATGCTTTGAAATATTTTAATGAATTTATTCCATAAGATCCAACATTAGGAATTTTGCAAAAAATTTATTCCATAAAATTTATACTTGCATCAAACAAGTATACCCTAAGACTCATTCACTCAGTAAATACTTGCTGAATGTCTGTGCTTTACCTGTTTGAGAAATGCAGAAGGTATAGTTCCTGCTTTCTAATAGCTATAGGAAGAGGGTCAGACAGATAGGCAGAATCATTTAATGTTCTAGTGAATTTAGTTTCTAGCTGCTCTTCTCCTTCCCCCTTCACTTGGACAGTCTCAAGTCTTCCTTTAAAAATGTCATCTCTTTCCTCCCTCCCCCTCTTTAATAGTTCGGTAGAGCCAGTAGCTGAGAAAAATTATTTGCATTAATGTATTTGTTTTTTACTTACTAAAAGGAAATCTATAGTAAATGCTGACATACTGTATTTTACATTGTTGTTGCTATTGATTAAATACATAACCCAAGCAAAGGCAAACTCCTGTTATGAAGTTGAAACACCTCAGGCTCTAGTAGTAATAACTGACTCTTTACAGTTAGAGTAGGGTATGGGGATAGAGAGTCTCAAAGAAAAATGCATATTTAAATACTCTGAAAATACTCTTTCAGATGACCCCTGGAGCCTTGCAATCTGAAAATATCTAATTTCCATGCTGTTAAAATAGTTTGACTATGACAGTTGCAGATCTCCAGTTTCACTGCAGCCTGAATGTTTTGGATTTTTCAACTGGGAGATAAAAATTGGATTAAATAGAAAAATTTTGTTAAGCTAGATAAACAATGATTATAAAAAGGCAAATACAGAAAAAGTGAAAATAGGACAGAATTGAGGAACATGATCTTTGGAATATCTCCAGAGTAATATTGGTTTAAAGGATTAAAATATTCTTTCTTTAAGAATAATGGCAATAATGATAGTGATATTGATAATGAAGGAAGAAGTGGCTTATTGTCAAAATTATACATCTCGAAGTAGGGTTTTGTTTTACTTGTCTCCTTGATAGGTGATATTTATGGCAGAAAAAAAGATGTGTACTGAAGTGATCAGAATTGTGTTAAGTAGTCAGAAAACATGTAAAGATGAGTCAAAGCCAGGCAGACCCAAGAAAAGTTATAAACAGGGAAGATTGGCAGAGGTGCCTAAAACATTTGGGATTGAAGAGATTCCTATTTTATGTTTTGGTTAAGGACAGATTTAAGAATTCATTTGTTAGAGAACAACGAAGTCTCAATTTCAGATACAATTTTAAATATTGACTTTCATGATTCTGCAAATATATATTTCCTTTTTAAAGAAGACACTGAAAAATATTTTAATATTACCGTAATTTCGCCACCAAGAGACAACCAGTATTAGCATTTTGGTGTTTATAAATATCCATGCATAAGTGTGTTTTTCCCCTAACATACCACAAGTGTGTTACTAAATTATGCTTCAACATATTTTAGGGCTATAATGCAAATATATCTCTGGATGCTTGGGTTTTTTCTTTGTGTGTGTGTGTGTGTGTTCTTTTTAATTTTTATTTTTTTTTTTATTGAAGGATAATTGCTTTACAGACTTTTGCTGTTTTCTGTCAAACTTCAACATGATCTTTTGTTTTTGCTATTGTAGCATTTTGATGAATGCACCTTGTACAAATCTTTTGTTTCCATCTGACCTCCTTTCTTAAGAATAGACTCCTAGAAGTACAGTTAATAGGTGCAAAAGCATAAATGCTGAGGCTAATGATGTGTTGCCAGATTGCATTCCAGAAAGATTCTTCTTCTACTCCTGAGGGCTCTTCTCTCTGTATCCTTCATATCTTTGAATACTGCTTGTCTTTATTTTTGACCAATTTGTTATGGAGAAAATGATATATTTAATAGCTTCCCAAATTCTTGGTTAAAATAGCTTTAATTTCTGTTAAGAGGATTTGAAATCTTTGCTATAGTCTTTTTTTTTTTTCTTTTTCTTGAGTGATAAGAAAAATGTGCAGCATTGGACTTGGTAGAAGAGTAATTCTGTTCAAAGATATGAAGTATTTTATCAGAGTAAGTCAGAACCAAAACAAATATGTTTAACTAGAAAATGTTATGTAAGTAGTAGAATGATGAAAGATTTAAGGTGATTTTAAGAAACTTATGGCTTGAGGGTGGAGTGTGGGGAAGCATTCAGAAGTACACTGTATAGGGACCTACCTGGTGGTCCAGTGGTTAAAATTCTGCACTCCTAATGCTGGGGCCCCTATTCAATCCCTGGTTAGGGAACTAGATTCCACATGACACAGCTAAAGATTTCTTACGCCGCCACTAAAGATCCAGCATGCTGAAACGAAGATCAAAGATTCCACATGCTGCAACTAAGGCTTGGCACAGCCAAATAGATAACTTTTTTAACTTGGAAGATAATTGCTTTACAATACTGTGTTGGTTTCTGCTGTACAGCAGCGTGATTCAACTCTAAGTATAGGTATATCCCCTCCCTCTGAAGCCTCGCTCCCAACCCCCAATCCCACCCCTCTGGGTTGCCATGGAGCACTGGGCTGAGCTCCCTGTGCTGCGCAGCAGCTTCCCACCAGCGATCTGCTTACACATGATGGTGTGTATGTCAGCGCTCCTCTCTCAGTCACCCCACCCTCTTCCCCTAATGTGTCCGCAAGTCTGATCTCTACCTCTGCGTCTCTATTCCTGACCCGCAAATAGGTTCATCAGTACCAATTTTTTTTTTGTATTCCATATATATACGTTAAATGTGCTGTATAGAATTACCAATGGATTCCTTGTAGGAGAGAAGGGAGATAGGTACATGAGAGACTATTGTGACCATACAGAAAGCTCTGAGTTAAATGTTTAAAAATAAATATACCTAAGATGAATTTCTGCTGCTGTTTTTTCCCTCTCTGCTTTTTGAAATCTGCATTCTTAAAAAGTCTGTGGAGTACACAGTGGTTTTTGCCAAGTCTTTCTATTTTTCCTCCCAACATTCCAATCGCTTCTGCTTTACCAATTGATTGTTGGAGGCAAAAATCACACAGAGAAGTAGTTCGCAGGTGAGAAGAATTTGTCAGGCTCTGCTTTTAGCTGAATGACTTAAGATGGCCCCTTCATCTTTACCCTGTCCTGCAGGAAAATCACTTGTGTTCTTCTTTGCTTTATCTTCACCCAGATGCTCTGTGGGATGCTTCTACCTTCACAGTTCTAAATTTCCGTACTGATACGCTTTCACAGCAGAGCTCTTTCATCTCCTGTTGTGGGATAGTCTGTTCCGGTGGCAGGCTCACTGTGCTTGATGTGCTAACTTCCATTTCCTGTTTCTTCTTTCTTAGAAAAGTAAAGAATTTAGGAGTTTTGTGGATTATAGTATTTCATCATCTCTCTCAGAAGATTTGAAAAGTACAGAAACAAAACAACTAGTTTCTAAACCAAAACACTGGTTTCTAAACTATAGAAAAATCAGTCTTACATAACAGTGAAATTTCTTACTTTAAAAGGGCTTTACATTTGTATGTAGGGAGTGAAAGGGTGAAAGGATTAAGTGAAGTGTCATACTTCTGGAACTCATACTTCTAAAATTTTCTAACAGGTAGCTTTATTTTTGGAGGAATAGCTTGGTGTTGTGCAAAAGCACTGGCTCTCCTAAGGTTTTACAATTTTGTGACAGTTTAGAACATGAGTTTATTAAAGGGTAAGGAAGAGGGACTTCCCTGGTGGTCCAGTGGGTAAAACTCCATGCTCCCAGTGCAGCCGGGGGAACCAGGTTCGATCCTGCTCAGGGAACTAGATCCCACATGACAGACTAAAGAGTTTGCATGCCGCAACTAAAGGCCTGGTGCAGATTTTTTAAAAGGGTAAGGAAGAACAGTTTTCAGAAAATTCTCTTTTTTTTCCCCTATTGTTTCAGCTTTCAGCCTTTCCCTTAAATTTCCCTTCACTTCTTTGTGAAAAGGATGAATATTTTTAGTATACTGTCCTCCACAAATCCTCCTTATAGGCTCAGATTTTCTCAGTGGTGACTAAAGCAGTTCAGCTGCTTCCAAGTTCTACATTTCATCCCCTCTGCAGCTGCTTTGTTGGCAAAGCCCAGAGCCTTTGATAGATCTCAATCCCAGCATGACCCTTCAGAAGAAGGATTTAACCCTGCTCACCTTTTAGCCTTTCTAATAGCCACCGGTCCTATGTTAAAAATCTTCATGACTGCAAGTCCCTAGTTAGGAATTACTTATAACCTTGCTTACATTTACTATATGCGCCCCACCTATGTTTGTCATTTGGATGGTTGGATGTCATTAAAGCAGTTGTTTATTGCTGTTTTTAGGTCTTCAGCTCTTGTTAGGACACCTTCTCTGTATTTTCAAAGTAACTGATGTCTTTCATAAGTTGTTTATTATACAACTTTTGTTAAGCACTATATATACATGTCATTGGGCTTCGAACCTGCCTACCAATGCAGGAGACATAAGAGATACAGGTTCGATCCCTGGGTTGGGAAGATCCCCTAGAGGAGGGCTTGGCAACCCACTCCAGTATTCTTGCCTGGAGAATCCCATGGACAGAGGAGCCTGGCAGGCTACGGTCCACAGGGTTGCAAAGAGTCAGACATGACTGAAGCCACTACACACACACACACACACACACACACACATGTCATTAAGAGAAGAAAATTTAGAGGACACCCTCTATGAGTTACTTGATTTATATAGTTTCATATCAGCAGTCACTGCAGTTTTTCTTGGTATGTGCAGTGACTATGCTGCTTCCCCCTGTATGTTGTCAAAACAGAAGCATTATGTTCTCAACTGCACTGTGTGACTTAGATGTTGACTAGTTTGCAGCCTGGGGAGAGAAACTTCTCTCAAATCTATTAGAAAAGGAACAGGCAGCTTTACAAATGGCATCTCCTTGCATTGCACTCATTTTCTGTCTGGGTGGAGGCTGGCCGCACTGGAAGTGTTTCAGTTGGCCCAGTCCCAGGCAGCACCAAGGGTGAGCCTTGTAGGGACCTCAGACTCATTTCATATCTAAAATGGAAATAGTTCTTCAATGTCCTGTATTTCAAATTGTTGAGTACCTATATCTTCCACTTTTATTTTCTATCAAATTTATGTAGCCTTTAATTACATTTACTAGCACCTCAAAGATGGAATTTATTTTAATTCAAGCCTTGTAAATGAAGGTTGCCTATTAGAGTAAGAAAAGCTAAGAATCCAAAGAATAGAGAGATGACTAGTGAAAACAAACTGGATAAAATTTGATTGCTTCATATATAGAATTTCTTCTAATTCAGTTTGGGGACTAAAAGTATTTACTGTAACAAAATGTTTGTGTGTACATATGTGTATGTTTGCATATCACACATATGTGATCAAGAAAAAGTAGTTTTGGGTATGAGTGTTAAGTATTCCATATACTTTTGTGGTTAATGCACCCAAATTATTAAACTGTTTCTCCTCTTTTCTCTCTCTTATGTATTCCATCATCCCATAATAATATGTCCCCAAAGTAAGTAGGTCAGTGAACTGAGGGTCTTTGAACAGGTTCAATTGCTGTAAGTAAAGCATTTATAAACTAATGTATTCCAAATGTGATGGCCATTAAGAATTAAGTAAGCTGGATTAAGTTGCTAAATCTTGTTCGAATAGTGAACTAAAATCTGTAAGATTGAACTGAAGAGGAAACAAAGCAAATTCAAACCAAAGATTTATGATTGAGCTTGAAGGGCAGTTTCAAGGGAAGGGATGAGATGAAGTGTTCTCAGTGAATTTTGACAAATACCTACCATGTGCCAAGAGCTGCTCTGGGTGCTGGATGGTGGTTCAGGGCTGAAAGACTGACAGGCAAAGTTTGTGCCCTAAAGGAATGCAGAGATTTATATAGTTATAATTTCAACACTTGTGATGAATGCCGTTAGAGCTATGTAGGGGATGGTCTGTGACCAAGGGCACCTAATCCCATCTGAAATGGTCTAGAATGGTTTCCTAGAGAAGAGGTGGTATTTACACTGCATCTTAATGGGTGACAAGGCGTCCTGAGCAGATGAAGAGGGCAGCAGAGGTAAAGAAGTGCGGGAATGTGTAGTGCATTTGGAATAACAGCTTTCAGTAGTTCAGGGTGCTTGAGAGGCGTGGAGTCCGAGCCCAAAAAGCCGGAAGGAACAGCTGAGTTTATCAGAGGCCTTACTTGCCTCATCCTTTTTTTTTTTTTTCGGGGGCCAGGGGCGGCTCGGCACATGGCCCCCGGTGTGTGTCTGTCTGCCGCGATGCCAGCCTGCTCCTGATGCAGCCGCCCTCCCCTTGCTCCTGGCATTTGCCTCATCCTGATTTCAAACATGCTAATGCCTTGTTCTGGTTTATATTTTTAACAGAAATAACTGATCATACAAAGAACATATTAAGGGACAGAGGGAGGGTGAGCAAGTAAGGTTTAGGGTGAACAGTGGTAAGGCCTGAATTAAGCACTGCAGAGGGTTGAAGAGAAGTTAACAGTATTCAGGTGGTTTTGAAAGTAAATCTGGGGCTTCCCTGGTGGCTCAGTGGTAAAGAGTCAGCCTGCCAACGTGGGAGATACACATTCAATTCCTGATACGGGACGATCCCACATGCTGCAGAGTGACTAACCCCATGTACCACGACTGCTGAGCCTGGGAGCCCGTGCTCCACAACAGAGTACCCTTCATTCGGCGACAGAGGAAAACCTGTACAGCGATGAAGACCCAGCACAGCCATAAATAAAATTATTAAAAAATAAAAAAGGAAACCTGAAGGAGTTTGAAGATTGATGGGATATAGAGGTAGGTCACAGAAAGAGTATAGAGTAACTCTCAGGCATTTGACTAGGAAAAGTAACTGCTGCTGTTTGCTCTGAAATTCGAAATATGAGGGCAGATTTAATGGAGTGAGCAGGAAGGCAGCGAGGGTTTGAGGTAGGTTGAGGTCAGGGCGACTGTGGGACTTCCAGATGGGGATGTGTAGTTCTGAGCTGATGGCTTGGGTGGAGAGCCACAGTGACTGGTGAAGCCATAGCTAAGCTAGCCCAAAGAGAGCCTACAAAATGAGAACTAAATAGGGCCGAAGGTAGAACCCTGGAGATCACTAACATTTGTCTGGTCAAGGAGAGTCCCTAAGGAGAATGAGAGAGCAAGCAGTGCAAGAAATAGGAAGAAAGCCAGCAGTGGGGCCTCCTGAAGGCCACAGGAGAGTTTGAAAAGAATATAGTTTCTTAAATTGGCTCCATTATTCTAGCTGACATCTGTTAAAAAGTCCATGTTATTTATTTATTTATTTTTAAAGTCAAGTTACTTTCTCAACTTTCTATAAATGGAATCTTTTCCTTCCAGATCTGAGTGATTCTACCGGCCTAGTGTATGAAAATATAGTGATGATGCCCAAGCTTACAGAGTCCCACAGACTTAAACTGCTTCCAGGTTGAGAAGAATTAATGATATCATTGTGGAGGCTCTTTTGTAGTTTGAAAATTAATGCTGTATGTGTTAAATTTTAAAGAATGGTGAAATAATTCTTTTTATATGAAAGCCTCAAAGTGCTCTATAAATAATAATTCATTTAACTGATGTTTTAACACTTAGCCTCACACTGTATTTGCTCATTCACATAAAAGCAGGCAACACTGGGCTGTCAGCATTGTGCTGGCAAAATTGACACAATAGCAAAATTGACAATGATGAGAGGAGAATGTATGTATTAATAAAACTCTGTAGGTGGAGCACAGTGTCTGCAGCAGCAGCTGTTTCGTGACTTTCTGCATTCACTTCCTGGTAGGTGCTCTAAAACTTTGTACCTCAAAGTGTAGCTCAGAAATCAACAGCATTAGCTGGGAGTTTGTTGGAAATGCAGAATCTCAGGTTCCACCCCCAGACCTACTGATCAGTCTGCAGTTTAATAAGATCTTCAGATGATTCCTATTTACGTAGTTCAAGAAACACAATTCTAAAGCATAGACTTAAAGGGTTTGCAATGGGCTTCCCTGGTAGCTCGGAGAAGGCAATGGCACCCCACTCCAGTACTCTTGCCTGGAAAATCGCATGGATGGAGGAGCCTGGTGGGCTGCAGTCCATGGGGTCGCTAAGAGTCGGACACGACTGAGCAACTTTACTTTCACTTCACTTCCCTGGTGGCTCAAATTGTGAAGAATCCGCCTGCAATGCAGGAGACCCCGGGTTCAGTCACTGGGTCAGGAAGATCCCCTGGAGAAGGGAATGGCAACCCACTCCAGTATTGCCTGGAGAATCCCAGGGACAGAGGAGCCTGGTGGGCTGCAGTCCATGGGGTTGCAGAGTCAGGAATCACTGAGTGACTAACACACAAAGGATTTGCAAAGTTCTTTAGTCATTCAGCCCTCTAGCTTTACCATTTCACAGTCTCAACTAGGACAGCAAATTTTTTAGAAGTGGGTATCAGGTATCATGGTTATTAGTTACTATTGTATTTTCTTTCCCCAAAGCAAGAGATGAGAGTATAAATGCAGATTCTAGAGTCAGATTACCTGGGTTCAGGTCCTGACTCTGCCACTTGTCCTGATTTCCCCATTTGAGGGGGGCAGCCCTCACCTCTGTGCTGATCTGTAATTGACTACAGAAGGCCTTTGGGGTGTGTGTGTGTTTTCATTCTTGTCATCCGTATTATGTGTGGGATTAATGGTTTCTCAGTCCTCGATGAGCCAGCAGTTACCAAAGAGTAGATGGAACTTGGAAGACTTTTCAACTTTAGTAAAGAAATGTTCTTACTAATGAATAATTTTCAGCTTCACTGAAAAAAGTTTACAAATAGATTTAAAAGTGGTGGAAAATCTCATTGAGTTCTAATGTGCCAAGAAATAGTGGGAATGTTTACCAGGGGTTGGAGAATTTTACCAGCGCTCTGACCTTATTTTCTACAGGGAGCCGCTGGCATTTTATGCTATGTCGGAGCCTATGTCTTCATCACTTATGACGATTATGACCACTTCTTTGAAGATGTGTACACTCTCATCCCTGCTGTGGTGATCATAGCTGTTGGGGCCCTTCTTTTCATTATTGGGCTAATTGGTTGCTGTGCCACAATCCGGGAAAGCCGCTGTGGACTTGCCACGGTAAGTTAGTTCTTCCCTGACCGTATGTGTCGTCATAATATGTGGGAATATTCATTTATGTTACTTGCTTGACTTGAGCATGAAACTCCGTATTCTGTTTGGCTTTCTTTATAATTGGAATAGAATTAGCTCTTGTCTTAAACTTGTAGCAGTTAGCTCAGATAATTACTTTTTATCAAGAGAGTATTTAGAGCTATTTTTTCATTTGTATTTAATTTTTGACAATGTTTCCTTACATTTTCCTTACAGTTTGTCATCATCCTACTCTTGGTTTTTGTCACAGAAGTTGTTGTTGTGGTTTTGGGATATGTTTACAGAGCAAAGGTATGTTGTCTACTGTAATTTATATGTTTTGAAAGGTGGTTTAAGTGTTTTGAGTGAAATAGAACAAACTCATTTTCAGAGTAAACATTTTCTTTTGCCTTCAGTTTAGCCACCACTTGAAAAATACAAAGGTAGTTAGAAATTATGTGTCGGGATTTCTTGTCTCATTTAATATAACAAAGTGTTACTCTGCTGCTGTCCTAGTTTTAGGTGGTGCTTGTTTAGTTGCTAAATCATGTCTAACTTGCGACCCCATGGACTGTAGCCTGCCAGGCTCCTCTGCCCATGGAATTCTCCAGGCAAGAATACTGGAGGGGTTGCCATTTCCTTCTCCAGGGGATCTTCTCTACCCAGGAATTGAACCCCGGTGTCCTGCATTGCAGGCAGATTCTTTCCGACTGATCTACGAGGGAAACCCCTAGTTTGTAGACAATTTTCTTTAAATGACTCTAGTTGTTGTTCAGTTGCTAGTCATTCCAGCTGTTTGCAATCATGGATTGCAGCATGCTGGGCTCCCCCATCCTTCACTATCTCCCAGAGTTTGCTAAAATTCATGTCCATTGAGTCAGTGGTGCTATCTAACCATCTCATCCTCTGCTGCCCCCTTCTCCTTTTAACTTCAGTCTTTGCCAGTATCAGGCTCTTTTCCATTGAGTTGACTCTTCACATCAGGTGTCTAAAATATTAGAGCTTCAGCATCAGTCCTTTCAACTAATATTCAGGGTTGATTTTCTTTAAGATTGAATGGGTTGATCTCCTTGGAATTCAAGGGACTTTCAAGAGTCTTTTCCAGCACTACAATTCGAAAGCATCAATTCTTTGGCACTCAGCCTTCTTTATGGTCCAACTTTCATATCTGTACATGACTACTGAAAAAAACATAGCTTTTGACTGTACAGACCTTTGTTAGCAAAGTAATGCTTTTTAGTATACTGTCTAGGTTTGTCATGAGAAAGTGACAGTGGTAGTCACTCAGTCATGTCTGACTCTTTGTGACCCCATGGACTGTAGCCCACCAGGCTCCTCTATCCATGGGATTCTCCAGGCAAGAGTACTGGAATGGGTTGCTGTGCCCTCCTTCAAGGGATCTTCCCGACCCCGGGATCAAGCCCACATCTCTTATGTCTCCTGCATTGGCAGATGGGTTCTTTATCACTGGTGCCATCTCAGTCTTTGTCATAGGTTTGTCATAGCTTTCCTTCCAAGGAACGAGCGTCTCCTTGACTGTAGAATGATCTACAAATGAATAATTGGTCAGCTGAGAAATTTGCTCAAATTTCCTTAGTCCATAGATTCCCAGATTTCTATTTTAGAAGAACTAAATTAAGGATTTCATTTTCCATTGCCTCTTCAGGAAAAAATGCCTTGGTCTTAGACATAGAAAAAGGTTACTGGGAGTTGGTTTTCAGTTGCTCAGTTGTGTTCAACTCTTTGCGAGCCCATGGACTGCAGCATGCTAGGTTCCCTGTCCTTCATTATCTCCCAGCTTGCTCAAACTCATGTCCATTGAATTGGTGATGCCATCTAACCATCTCATCCTCTGTCGTCCCCTTCTCCTCTTGCCTCCAGTGTTTCCCAGCATCAGGGTCTTTTCCGATGAGTCAGCTCTTCGAGTCAGGTGGCCAAAGTATTGGAGCTTCAGCTTTAGCATCAGTCCTTCCAATGAATATTCAGGGTTGATTGCCTTTATGATTGACTGGTTTGATCTCCTTGCTGTCCAAGGGACTCTCAAGAGTCTTCTCCCAACACCACAGTTCAAATGCATCATACTGGGGGTTGCAACCCTCCAACTAGTTCCTGAGGAACAAGGGGCCCTACCAACTCAAACACCGAGACAACTATAGCCACTCCCTTCTTGTCCTTCTTTCCTCTTTTCTGGTCATTTCTTCTTTTCTTGCCCCTTTTCTTTCTATTTTGCCCACTTTTGCCTTCCACCTACAGCAGCATTTAAGGCTAATAGGCTGCTTTAAATTAAACTATAGAGCTGTTATGGGCTTCCCTGGTGGCTTAGGGGTAAATGCCTGCCAATGCAGGAGGCATAGGTTCGATCTCTGCATGGGGAAGATCCCCTAGAGAAGGAAATGGCAACCCCCTCCAGTATTCTTGCTTGGAAAATCAGATGGACAGAGGAGCCTGAGGGGCTGCAGTCCATGCATTAGCAAAAGAGCTGGACACAACTTAGCGACTAAACAACAACAACATAGAACCGATACAAAGGCATCCTAGGGCTATTCTCTGAGCGCACTTGGGGTTATTCTCATTGTAACTTATGGTTTGGAGTCAAAGACATGATAGGCTGATTTACTATTTAACCATTGCTGTATAAGGTACCAGACAGCTATGCTATAAAAAAGAATGCAGTGGATCATACCCCTGCCAACAGTCTGGTTATCAATTTTATGATCTTAACCACATGACTGATAAAATTACCAAATAGGTCCCATCATCTTAGAAGTAGGGTAAGGAGAATCTGGTACAAGCAAACTTAATTAAATGACACTTTAGTTGCCTCTCTGTTGGCAGTGATATATTTTGAAGAGTTGATTTCCTGATCTTTTTTTTAAAATCTGTTGATTACTTTTGCATATTTGTCCAAGTCTAAATAAACATAAGTAAAATGTAATATTGGTATTTGTCTCAAAAGTATCCTGTGGGTGCTTTTTAAGTTGTTTAATTTTTACCTCCTTTAGGAAAGGAAAATGAGTAGGTCTTCTAAGAACCCCACTTGAAAAAGGAGGTGATATATTTATAATCTAGGACACTTATCTCAAGTCTCAACTGCTTTCTCCCTCTTTCATAAATAGGTAGCCTGCCATCTTGCACACAGTCGTCTCTTTGATTGCTTTTAATCTAATGTAATATGTCTGACGTTTTACCTGAGTCTACCTGAAGGCAGGCAGGGAGAGAACTTTTTTTCTTACAAGAAATTCATAGCGCTATCTTGAAACTTTACATGTGTGCCATTTAGGCATTTAGCTGGAGTCTTGACTAATGTTACTTTCACCAATACTTTTGAGGGACTAGATTCTTTGTTTTGATTCAGGTGGAAAATGAAGTTGATCGCAGCATTCAGAAGGTATATAAGACCTACAATGGAACCAACCCTGATGCTGCTAGCCGGGCCATTGACTATGTTCAGAGACAGGTGAGTTCTCTTGAAGCTGGAGAACCAGTCACTATTGAGTCAACATTGAACTTATCTCTGTTACTGTGTAAATTAGCAGCGTACCGTAATAGCCATGGTTAGCTGCATAATGAGTCCAGTATTTTTACCTTCACCCTTGAAAAGTTTTTTCCACCATTACCTAGCATAGCCATAAGAAGCATCTGCCCTTCCTCCTCAAAAATAATTAGCTAAGGGTGTGATAATGAGCGAGAGGTTTATGTCACAGGAAAGTTGAGAGCCCAAATGAACTTTAGAGGAGGTAAGAAGTCTTTCACATACCTTTAGAAGATAAGACTGGCAAAGAAAACAGACAAAACCGTAAAAAAAGAAAATTATTGTAGACAATTTGAATCATACCTCAAGGTAGAATCATCTAGTAGATCTTTGTATTCGTAAACTCACCTCAAAATGTATCGAGTTTTTGCCAATCTTATTTCATCTATCTCATCTTATTTCTTACTCCCACATGTCTTCTGCTAATTATAACTTAGAGTAAATCCCAGACGTTTCAGACAAAAGATTTTAAATACTTTGTCTTTAGATATAATATTTAATTCAGAATCAGATGTTTAACAGGCAAAATTAAAGATTTTTTTCTTAGCTATTAACTACCCCTTGTTGGCAATATGATTTTTCAGACAGAGGGTCTAGAACCACTAATTATATGTAGCAGTTTAAATTACAGTTAAAAATTCACTTCCTCAGTCAACACTAGCCACATTGTGAGTGCTCAGTAGTTCCGTGTGGTTAGTTGCTACCATACTGAGCTTACAGACCTACAACATTTCTGTCATTGCAGAAAGTACTATTGGACATCCCTGGTCTAAAGTAGCTTAAAGCTCTGCAGTGCACAGAACTCTGAAGTTCAACACAGGGCCTTGTGTTCTATGAGGACTGATGTCTCTATTCTCTTCTCTGTTAGCTGCACTGTTGTGGAATTCACAACTATTCAGACTGGGAAAATACAGACTGGTTCAAAGAAACCAAAAACCAGAGCGTCCCTCTTAGTTGTTGCAGAGAGACAGCCAGCAGCTGTAATGGCAGCCTGGCCCACCCCGCTGATCTCTATGCTGAGGTAAGTTCAGTTTCTTGACTAGCATTTGAATCTAGCCTGGTAACCTGTTTTCTTGGTGAATTATCTCTACCTAGAACTTTTCTACCTTCTTTTACTTGCCTTTAATGTCATTTAATTTTAATATAAGTTATTTTCAAGTGCACTATCTTTTTTCCCTCTTGCTGTTTGTCATTTCTGTTTCTGCCAGTGAGTAGTAATGTGTGACCTTGCAGCTTTTCCCTTTTTAAAAAGACTAATGAAGATGACTTTGGGTGTTTCAGGGGTGTGAGGCTCTAGTTGTGAAGAAGCTACAAGAAATCATGATGCATGTTATCTGGGCAGCGTTGGCATTTGCAGCTATTCAGGTAAGCACAGCTAGCCAAGGAGTTATCAAAGTGTCCTGATTCTCCAGTGTCAACACCCAATGGTTTTTAACCACCAAGTGCAGTTAAGCTTTGTGTATATGGATAACTTGGAAGTGACTGAGGTACAGACACCAGTGTCCAACATCTTCTATTTCCTGTCTCCAGACATAGACCCAGAATGATCCCAGAAGCCAGAGATCTGGATGGGGAAACCATGGACGGGGGATTTCTTATTTTATTCTCTTGACTTGATTAGTGAGTGACCTGTTCAAAATACAGACTGTTGTCATAATGTATTCTTGGGAGGTGCTTTAGTAGAACTTCACACAATTGTTAAAAAAAATCAAACTGCTTTATTTTAGCTTGGAGATGGAAAGTTTTATTTTAATTTTTTTTTGTTTCTCTTTCCATTTCTTGCTTTCCTGTCTCCAAGGGATTTATATGTTAATATACATACATCAAGAACTGGCACTACACTGGTCTCTTACATTAATAGGAGCAACTTTATCACTTTACAGAAAAGACTGTTAAGTAAAAACTGAGGTTTAACCGCCCTAGTATATGTGGATTTAGTTTTTTTAGACAGATTGGCATCAAGAAGTCTGTCATACCACTTGGCATATCTGGAAATGTCCCGTGTCTTTTTGGCAGCTGAGGGTACCTGTCCCAGCTCCTACCAGTGAAAACAGTCTTTTTTTCCCCCCTTATTAATAGCTTGTACAAAGTACCTGGTAATTGTTTTAATCACCTCTCACTTTATCAAAAACAAACAAACCCACACATATCCTTTATACCTCATCAGTTCAGTTCAGTCGCTCAGTTATGTCTGACTCTGTGACCCCATGGACTACAGCATGCCAGGCTTCCCTTTCATCACCAACTTTCAGAGCTTGCTCAAACTCATGTCCATCGAGTCAGTGATGCCATCCAACCATCTCATCCTCTGTCATCCCCTTCTCCTGCCTTCAATCTTCAATCTCATACCCACCTAAAAAACAAATAAGGAAGATGACTATTTTTCTGCCCATATAAACTACCTACATTCCTAGTTTCTCAGGTATATATATTTTATCTTAGGAATTCTGTTAGAGGAATGTTACAACAGTTTGAAAATGATTGAAAATCCTTTGCATCAGATCTAGTTCTCAGAGTGTTCTTAGTGTTCTTTTAGTATATTCTTGAAACGTGCTTCAGGTCCAGAGAATCTATTCTAGCACATTATTGACCAGAGACATATCAACACCACAGGCATTAATTTATTTCTGCAAAAATCACCCAGGCAATAATGTGTTAAAGTTTTTATATCATTTAATTGCTAGATAAACCAATGTAATTGCTAATTTATATGTAAGTTGCTTGGCTTGTCTGCTTTCTGTATATTTGAACAGAAACTAGTGTATTTAGTAGGAAGTGCCTTTTAAAATGGCAAAAAGGTGATTGTTTACTTTGCTGGTATTCAAACACCTCTGAAATTATTGATTAAAAAGCCTAGCTCTATTTGCTATGGTCTTTGCCCTTCTAAGCATTTACTCTGTGGCTCAGTGTAGCAGTAATCTGTAGATCAGCAGGGATGTATTTCATATTTTCTCTGTGTAAACACTGTCATTTAGCTAAAAATAACAAAACATGAAGGTAGTGTCTTTACCCAAGTGAAATCCTGATCTGTGCATTTTTAATAACTTTATGTGTGGTAATAAAGCTGCATATATTAGCATGCAGCAGAAAAGCTTAAGAAGTTTATGATGCTTATGATCATGAAGTATGCAAAATGTATATAGAAGGCTAATAAAAATCAACACTCAAATATGTCCCTCATCTACTTGAGCTTATTAACCAGCTTATTAATATTTCTTCATTAAATATTTTTCAGTGGGGACTAATAAACATTCTAACCAGTCTCTTAAATATGCCTTCTTATACCATTTTATAGGTAAATCACTGTGGCTTAAATAATATCTGATAAAGCTTTGATGTTTCAAGTTCCACAAAACTAAGTCAGAGATTGAGAACTTTGCAGACTTACATAGTGGTTTTGAAAATTTTAAAAATTTTAGTTTTAAGAGAAAAAACATCCATTTGTAGTAAAAAGATTTTCTAATATGTGTGAGTACCTATAAATGTTTAAACTTTTGGTATTCAGAATCTGATGTAGATTGGTGCCCAGGATATGGAAAACCTAGGTGAAGGCAGAAACAGCTCAAAGAGCAATGAGCTTTTATATTTACTGTGATAGAGAAAGAACTAGAAGGATGCTTGGAGATTCTCCAGTCCCTGTTCCCTTAGTTTTGAAGACCTTGAAATTGAGGAAGAGCAAGGATAGCATGACTTAGGACCATCATTAAATCTTGAACCTTGTCTCCATGTGTGCTCTGCCTCTGATTACAAATTGAAGAATTAAGATTCTCAAAAGATTAAATTCCTAAATTCTGTTATGAAATCCGACAGCAAATTGACACTTTAAGCTGGATGGAATACAAAATGTAATAGCATTAAAAAATTGTTAGCGTTTTTCTTCAGGTTCTAAAGTGGGGAAGCTCTAAGAGCTATTGCGGTAAATCGTTTTATTTAATGGTAAAGAAAGATGATTTTTGGCAGCGTTGTGAGTATCAAAACTATGCAAGTGCTGTCTCCTTTGATTTTGATTTGTGGTACCGTTAAGCTACATTTCATCAATGTTCTAAGACATAAAGGTGAATTTAAGATGAAATTCTCTCATAAGCTTAATTTACCAATAAGAGCCTGTTGTTTGAGTGTCGTGGGCCAGTCTGCCCGCCACCTTTTTTGGTGTGAGCCCCGCTCATTTTATGTATTGTCCATGGCTGCTTTTGTGTTATGGTGACAGAGTTGAGTGGTTGCCACAGAGACTAATTTTGTCTCTTGGTTCACAGAGCCTAAAATATTTACTATAATTGCCCTTTATGAAACATTGGCCCACCCTTGTTCTAGTCTTGTTAAGTGGTCTAGGTTTGGATAGGACCAAAATGATCAAGGGGAAAAAACCTGAAAAGTGCTGGTTAATTGTTACAACAGGATTTTTTAATATAAGAGAATGAGATTTTAAAGATTTTGCACACTCCTTATACTATTAGTTTATTAATCAGCAAGATATTTCACTTCTTTGATAGTAACCAGCCTCTTAAATGTACAAATGATCAGCTATAAAGTTTATATTTCAACAGTCTGGTCATAATAATAAAATCTAGATTTTTGATTTGGCAAGCTCTTCTAAGTATCAGGTGCAGGTAAAGCTCTCTACAAAGACAGTATGGGAAAAAATGGAAATTGTCAGTCCTTGGAGTCTCACAATGCTGTCACGTCCTTAAGATGGAATGATCAAGAGCAAAATTTTACAGAGAACTGCTTCCCAAGGCTATGCTGCTTTTTTCTGGTCTGTATGCCAAGCGTGAAGGAGGCTGAGACTGCCATTTCCTTCCTGCTTCTTCTAGCTTCTATTTTAATTCATTAAAATGAGTTAAAATACATATGTAAATAGCACTTTGGATTGGGCCCTTTAGATAGTTAAAATTGAGTGGCTTAATTCTGACCATCTTTTGAAAAAAATATTTCAAGTAATTCTTCCTTAAAAACTTAAAACCAAAGCTAATTCCTGAGTAGCGAAGTTGTGGTTTTTGTTTTTTTTTTCAATTTGGGGAAAATTAATCTTAATTGTTAACTTTTTGAAAATTCTTTAATTGAAAAGCCCACTTGATAAATTTTTCTTCAAATGATAAATATTTAATAATAGGTGAAACTCCTGCTCAAATCTTGACTCCAGTTCTTGAGTCCCTCCTTGCAGAGGCAACCACTGTTCCCAGTTTCCTATATATCCTTCCAAAAGTAGTCTGTGGTTAAACAAGCACATAAATATTTTTTATACAAATAGAAGCTGATAGGATGCAATTTTCTGCTTTGTTTCTTAAGATAATTGTATGAAGCCTTCAGTTTTAAGAAATACTGCAGACTGAATCTTTATGCGTCTTGCAGTTTCCCTCAGTGGTTAACATTTTGCAAAACTGTTATATATCACAACCAGGACATTGGCATTGAGACAATCCACTGGTTTTATTTAGATTTCTCATTTCTATATGTGTATTCAGTTCTGTACAGTTTTATGACCTGTTTGGTTCTTGTATCCACCACCACCACAGTCAGGATACTGAACAGTTACAACACTGTAGAGTCCCACCTGGTACTCCTTTATAATTGCACCCACCTCCCTCCCACGCCTCCTCCCCATACCCTGGCAACCACTAATCCGTCCTCCATTCCCAGAACTTCATCATTCTACAAATATTATATAAGTGGAATAATACATGTAACCTTTTGTACCTTCTTGAAGACAAATTAATATGCTACCATGGCTACCTATAAGTATTCTATTTTTTTTACCTACTTCATAGTTTATTTGCATTAATGGGCACTTATGGAAGTGTTGCTATTACCAAAATGCAAGTAGTGAATACCCTCTGTATGTATGTGCAAAATCTATAGCAAAAAATTTGTAGCCTTTAAGTTGAGGGGTCAGAGAATAGGGATGACTTTTTGATAGGTGTTTCTAAATTTTTCTCAGAAAAGAGTGTTTCCAATGTCCAGTTCTAATTACCTTGTGTAAAATACCTACTTCCCCATGATGCCATCTATTGTGTATCTAATTGTGTATCATAGAACATTTTAATCCTTGGCAGTCAGTTTTTTTAATCATTTGCTTATGTATTTAATAATCATTTTTGCTGTTGGCTGGGTGTTATATTTGGACTAGGTGTAGATTACTTCTCATGACTTGAATATTGTAGGGATAAGTTTCATTCTAAGAAATCACACTGGAGCTAAAACATTTGTGATATTTTTAAATCTGTTGTTGGAGAACTTCAATAATCAATGAGATTTTAATGTAGCAAAGCTTTGGAAATGAACCTGTAATACTTAGTGATGAGGTTTGCATTATAAGAAGTTATTGTGTAGCACTTAATTTTTTTTTTAAATTTTTATTGGAGTATTTAATGTTATTAAACAGACTCATTTCCAGGCATGAGTAGGATTTTATCAAGCTTATTGAATTGTTTTTAAATCAGTACAAGTTGATTTAATTAAAGTCAAGGAAAAAAGATACTTATTTCAGACCCCATTTTGAGAGTGCTGACTCCAGTAGAAGTTAACCAGCTGAAAGGAATGTGAGGAGATGAGAATGGGAAGAGATTTTTTTCCCAACCAAATCAATAATTTCAGCGCTTAGCATTTTTATTGCTCAATTTAACATTGCCTGGGAACATAATTGTGTTTGATCTTATAGCTGTTCTAAAAATGTTTTGATGTACAGTGAATGGAAATGTGTTTTTTTAGGAATTACATACTAAACATGTCTAGAATTGGCTTAAGATATATAGTGAACTTCAACAAATATCTACTTTTAAAATGTCTTTAAGGTACTTTGCATTAGTAAACACTGAGCAAATGCTGTTATAATGAAACTGATGAATTCAAGCAGGAAGGATATATCCCATATGGGTAGAATAGAGGCTAAGTAAGGGGAGAAGTTGGAGTGTGTGACTTCATCATGGAGAATTCAGACTGAGGACTTCCTTTGTCTCTGTCCACGTGTCTCATTAGTAATCTTCCACTTCAGACTTTGAGTGTCTAGTTGTAGATCGGATACATTCTGTTGAAATTAGATTGACCCCTGTATGTACAAAGGGCCCTGCCTTTTAAAATCAAATAACTGGGACCTTTCACTTTCAGTGAACAGTTAGAACAGCACATTAATTTATTTAGCTCTTTAATAACCGTTTATATTTTGTAAGAAAGCAGGTCAGAAATTCTAGACTCGTTTCTCTTTAATCCAGCTTAATCCTCTCACTTATCCAAAATAACATGGCATGACTTTATTACTACTCCAGTTTGCTACCACAGAAGGATTAGGCCTATTAAAATGATGAAGAAAGTGACCTTTAAAAAGTAATATGTACATAATATCACAGAGCTGTCCTGGATTTCAAAAATAATTGCAAAACAGAAACCTTCAAACCACACTTTTTGGCATCAGGATTGGTTCCCCCTGCATAGGGCTTTTGGGCTACTCATATATTGGGCTTTTCATTCTGTGGATTGTTATAAAGCCTATCTCCCCAAAATCCAGATGTGTGAAAGACCAACATTAGATTTCCTCATATGTAGTCTTGATCATTCCACTCTAGACCTTTGCTGTCTAGTGTGGTAACCACTAGCCACATACACCTGAATTTAAATTAATACCATAAAGAATGCAGCTCCTTAGTTGCACTAGCTCCGTTTCAAGTGATCAGGAACCTCATGTGGCTAGTGGCTACCATATGTGACGGCTCAGTTACGGACTGTTTCCATCAGTACAGCAAGTACACTTTTATACAGCCCTGGTCTGGATCAAGATGGGGATGGCACTAGAAGAGCCTGGATATTCTGCTTGCTTCACGGATTATTCTTAGATACACAGCAGGGATGCCAAAACTGGGTTCTTAGTTCCTAAAAGGATAATGTGTTCATTAGAAATTGCTTACCGGTCGTGATTTTTTTGATGATTTGAGATCTTTGAACTGTGAAACAGTTCCATTGCCAACAAAGAAATACACGCTTGCTGTAAGAGGATTTTCAGCCTTTTTTCCCCATTGTTTTCTTCCTACAGCTGCTGGGCATGCTGTGCGCCTGTATCGTGTTGTGCAGAAGGAGTAGAGATCCTGCTTATGAGCTCCTCATCACCGGCGGAGCCTATGCATAGTAGAAAACTCAAGCCTGAGCTTTTCAGTCTTGTTCTGATTTGGAAGGTGAATTGAGCAGGTCCACTGCTGTTGGCCTCCTGAGTTCATTTAGTTAAAGCACACATACACAGGTGTTGGACAGAGCAGCTTGACTCTTCATTTGTCTACCTTCTTACCTACCCACCTATGACTTTTTTTTTCCCCTCTGTTCTAGCTCTCCGTGTCCGTAAGTGTTTTGAGTACGGCGGTAAATGTTCTAATCTCAGAACCGTTTGTGAGTTGCATAGTGTGGTAGAATTAAAGGTTGATGTGGCCCTGCTTCTGTCACCTCCAAGCATAATGGGACTGCTGCTGTAGTATCACCAGGTCCTTTCAGTCTTCACAGTGGAGAACTCTTGGCCAAAGGTTTTGGGGGGGAGGAGGAGGCAGTCAGCTGTCTGGTTAAAGTTAATACCAGATAGTGCCCCTCATCATTGTCCTTTTTAAAAATATATACTATAGTCCAGTAAGATAGCAACTGTACAAAATGGCTAAGATAGATTTTAGAATCATACCTCGTGTATCTTGGTTCATCTTCAAAATCAGACTGATCTTTGAAACTAGCGGTTTTTAATCAAAGCTGGCTTTATAGGAGGAGTATAATGTATGCACTACTATTTTAAAACAATTAGTGTGAGTGTGTGCGTGTATTTTTGTATGATTGAGCCCATTCATCGTTAAGTCTAAACTTGTTAGAAATAATGTACACATGTAGACTAGCAAAATAGTATGTAGATGTGATCTCAGTTGTAAATAGAAAAATCTAATTCAATAAACTCTGTATCACCCCCTCAACATGTAGTTTTTAATTATTTGGAGACACTTCAATTCCAGAGCAGCAGTATAATGTTTTAAATGTTGGTGCTATCTGTAGTTCATTATGATTTGCATGCGTTTCCATTATATCTGTTGCGAAATTAGAAAGACCTTGGTATTCACAAACCTAGAGATGCATTTGAGTCCAGTACATCCTGCAGATATGGCGCACCTGCTGAATGCATAGCACTGAGGATACAGTGATGGCGCCATCCTCTTCAAGGAATGTGGAGTGCTAGTATCACAGAATTTACAGAAGGAGATAGTTCTCATACAGTACAGTGATTGTAGTGACAAAAAAATGGGAGCCGGAAGGAGATGCCTGGAGAGGTCAGAGGCAACTTCTGGAGGAGAGGCCCAAGCCCAGAGGCTAGATAGACTTCATAGTAGAGGTTACACAGGAGTGTGAGATGGGATGGGGTATGTAGGCAGCCACAAGGAACTCTTTGTGCCTGGAGCTGGAAATAATGCTGGGGAAAGAAGTGGGGTACAACGTAGGTCTTCTCGGGTCTTCCTTGACATGCTTTGGAGGCCAGGTTCACTTGAAGGTGGAGGCAGTCGTGTGAGCATGGTGGCGGTGCAGGTGGACCTGTCATAGACACCCTGTGGCCATGGGGATCGGCTAGAGGGCCAGGCAGCCTTCAGTGCGGTGCGGATATGGTAGTTTAGGAGAGAACTCGGGAACTCTTTGGAGTGGGGCTCTGTTGGTGGAGGTGGTCTCGGGAGGAGTTTGGAGTAGGGGAGAATGGTGGAATTTGATCACTGGGCAGAGAGAAAGGGGAAGGATGGAAGGATTTGAGGGTGAGTCCCAGGTTTCTGGCTCAGTCAACTGGGAAAACAGAATTAGTTACAGGGATCGGGAGCCAGTAAGGATCATATCTAGGGACATGAGTTCCTGTTCAGTTTTGGATCCATCAATTTTGAGAAGCCTAAGTACTATGCAAGTCTGTCGTGCCTGAAAATGGAGATGATGTGAGAAAGGAGAGGAGTAGAGACTAATTTCTGTTCACAAAGTGCAAGTTAACCAAAACGTGGTTGATTTTAGAGAACTGTAGGAGATTGTGACACCACCCTTCTGGCAGAAAATGAAGAGGAACTAAAGAGCCTCTTGATGAAAGTGAACCAGTCCATCCTAAAGGAAATCAGTCCCGAATATTCATTGGAAGGACTGATGCTGAAGCTGAAACTCCAATCCTTTGGCCACCTGATGCAAAGAACTGACTCATTGGAAAAGACCCTGATGCTGGGAAAGATTGAAGGCAGAAGGAGAAAGGGACGACAGGATGAGATGGTTGGATGGCATCACCGACTCAATGGACATGAGTTTGAGCAAGCTCCAGAAGTTAGTGAAGGACAGGGAGGCTTGGCGTGCTGCGGTCCATGGGGTCGCAAAGAGTGAGATACGACTGAGTGACTGAACTGAGTAGGAGGAGATTGGCTATGTTCTGCTGACCAAACCTATCTCCTGTTCCTGTCTGTTGCATGTTAGACAGGAATGTTTTGCTTGTCTTTGGGCCTTTAATTAGCACCTTCCCCATCCCCCAGCCGTGTCTCCCTATCCTTGCTTCCAGTTTTCCATATGTACCACTCTGTGGCTGCTCTGTCACAGGTTGGAGCTGAGGTGAGAAGTAGCTGGAATGTTGGTTGCCCTCAGCTCTTTCTGCAAGATGTACCTAGATGAGCCTCCAGAGTAGGAAAATGCTTTGGGAAAATAGGCCAATTAGTAACCCACTCCTTGAACTTGCCCAAGAAACTAATTCCATACCACCCCCTTCACTCATTCCCCAGGTTGCCTGGTGAGAGAGCAACATCCTCTCCTGTGCTCTGTCAGCCAGACCCAAACCCATCATGCTAACAGTGGAGCCAAAAAGACAAGGGGAGATGGTAGCTCTGGGTCCAGTTAAACCATCCTAGTTCCTGTCAGCTCTAAATTGTGCTTAATTCCTGGCATAGTCATGGAAATGCCTTATTCCTTTGGGAAGCTCTGGATCGGAAATCTCTCCATGTTGACCGGATCCATACGAATTTCACTTACTACCTACCTACTTTGGCTTCCCTGGTAGCTCAGTTGGTAAAGAATCTGCCTGCAGTGCAGGAGACCTGGGTTCGATTCCTGGATTGGGAAGATACCCTGGAGAAGGGAATGGCAACCCAGTCCAGTATTCTTGCCTTGGAGAATACCATGGACAGAGGAGCCTGGCATGGGGTCACAAGAGTCAGACACGACTTAGCGACTGAACCACCACCACCACCACCTACCTACTTAATATCTCCAGGGTCTCTGCCATACCACATGGAGCTGAGACTGGGAGTCTGCATTACCCTGAGACATGTTCCCCAGGGCTTATTCTCTAGAGGGCAAAAGAGCCACTTTTTATACCTAAATTTAATAAATGAGCTCTCGCACTGGACCAGCATTTCCCACCCTTGTCTGCACACTGGAATCACTGGGGGATCTTGTAAGAATACAGATGCCTGGAATCCCAGAGCTTCTGAGGGGGCTTGTGGTGTCCAGAGTGCAGTGAAGGCTGAGAATTACTGCTGTAGTCATTTTCTTTTTAAAATAAATGAATTTTATTTGGAAATATTGTGTTGGACACAAAGTTTGTTCAAGTTTTTCCTAAGATGTTACAGAAAACCTTTTGGCCAACCCAGTGATTTCAGACTTACAGAGTTGCAGGAATAAAAATTGTGCATGAGGCCCAAATATCCTTTGCTTAGATCCACTGAGTAACATTTATGCCACTTGATTTGTCATTTGTATTCTTGGATGTGCTCTCCCTCTGCATCATGGTCCTTTTGTTCTAATACTTAACAGTGCGTATTTCATAGGAGTAAAGATACTCTTCAACAATCCCAGTGCAGCGATCAAATTCAGTACAGTTAACACTGATAGAGTAGTTTAAAATACAGTTCGCATTCTGATCTTTGTAGAGCCCTCCCCCTACAGTTCTGGACCTAGTCTCAGATCATGTATTACAGGGAGCTGTCTCCTTTAACCTGGAGCTTGTCACTTAAGACATTGGCATTTTGGAAGAATACAGCTTCTCCTTTAAAATGATGCTGCTCATTTTAGGTTTATCTGATGTTCCCTGTTGATTTGATGTGATTGTTTTGCATTCTAGATACCTAGAACACTGTGTCATATATCCTCTCAGGAAACACAGTGTCATCTGTCTCTCATTGGTAATCTTAATTTCGATCACCTGGTTTATCATTTAGGGTCTAGTGAAAGGTAAAAATAGGAAAATTTTCAGATAAATAATTTTTGACTGAGTAAGAAGTCATTAACTACTGTAAGGGAGAAAAGAGCTCCAAAGCGTCTGCCTAGAAAACAGCTACTACCCCAAGAATCAAGGGAAGAGAAGACAAGGAAGGACCTTAGAACATCAGAGGAGAGCCCTGTAAGCCTGAGAGGCAGACCTCCGACAGGAACATGCTGCCAGCCCTGTGCTGCAGAATCGACTCCCTGGAGGTGCCCGCTACCCATGAGAGCAGAAAACAATCACCGTGGAGGATGCTGCTGGGATCCAGGCCTGACTGAGACACAAATGGTCTCTTCCAGCCTTGTCATCCTCTTCAGAGGCTGTTGGCCAGCTGGCAAAGAGAAATGTAGTTTGCAGAGTCCCAACTTTAGTGTGGTGGGGAAGGAAGGCAAGTTTGGAGCTAAGAGGCAACAAATTAATACCTAGTGCACCTGGTCAGGATGTTTTTCACTTTCTCCATGGTATAGTTGCTGTTTTATCCCCTTTCTATTCAAGCAGTCTCTGGAGATACACTCTTAAGACATGTAACAATCCTGCTCTTCACCAAACTTTCCCTCAGTTTAGCAAATAGGGCTGACTCTGACCTGATTCAATCTTTCCTGTGATGGTTGTGAAATACTGATTTTGCAATTCAGGACTCCCTCATTTACCAGTCTGCACCCCCTTCTCTCCCAGTTGTTTATTTTTACATATTTATATTCCTTCTGAACTGATGGATTCTCCTTTGTTCCAGTAGTCTATAATTCATTATTGTCCTTTGGTTTTTGTTTTTGGTTCTCAAATAGTTCCAGATGTGACCAGTGGGAGCCCCTTCAAATTGGCTCAGACATCCTGACATTTTTTTTTTTAAACACTTCTGTAATCTGTGACACAGATGTTCCGGATTCATCTTGTACCCACCTCGCCCCAGCCCTGGAATCATTGTTTCTCCAAGGAACCTTGGTCCCTGGTGCTAACTGTGCTCATCGCTGTTGGGGTGACTTTGCTTCTCATTCTGTTAGAGCTATCTTACTGTCTTTTAAAACTTGTTTCTAATTTTTTTAAACAATAGTAATAGTGCTTTAAAAAATGTAAACCAGATGGACATCTTCAAGGAAAAGTGCCTTCAGGTAAGCCAAGTTTAGCAGTGGTGTGTAACCCTTCTAGACTTCACATATACAAAAACAGACTTGATCTTGGTTTGTAGGTTTACTTTTTGCTGTTACGTGAATTCGATTCTGTAGGTCCTCTTGAATTCTATTTTACAGGTGCTCTTTTTATCTTCACAACAAAATGTGTACTCTTACCTGTATTGGACTATAGAATAGCTGCATGGATATAGTAATACTATGATTAACCAATGTACAGTGGACAGACGCTTGATTCCAGCCTCACTGCAGTGAACACCTTCCTACACATACTGTCAGGCATTTAGAATTTTTTTAATTTTAAAAAAAACTTTATTGAGGTAAAATTCACACAGCATAAAATTAACATTTTAAAGCGACAGTTCAGTGACATTTAGTCTGTTCACAGTATTGTGCAGCCACCCCCTCTGTCTAGTTCCAAAGTACTTTCATTGCCCCATGTTCTGCATTGTTACATGGACTCTAGGATAGATTCTTAGTAGTGGTTCACTTTGAACTTTTAATAGATTGATGAAAAAGTAATTGTGGTTTCAGACCATGAATTTAAAATCATTATAACTAGGCTCAAACACATTTTTATTAGTCAAAATAGAAACCATTACAATCAGTACATTTTTGCCAATGAGAAATGTTTGTTTATTCCTATAGTGTAAAAATCCATGCTTCAGGATTTGACGAACTCAGTATTTTCTGCCTCCTGCTGGTTGCAGAAGGATTTTCCCTACAAAAAGTTGTTGAGATGCTTGAAGAAATGGTAGTCAGCTGACGAGAGGCCAAGTGAATATAGCAGATGAGGCAAAGCTTTGTTCAACTTTTGAAGCATTGGTTGTAAGATGTGCAGTCTGGCATTTTCATGGAGAATTGGGCCCATTTTGTTGATCTGTGTTGGCTGCAGGCGTTGCGGTTTTTGGTGCATCTCGTCGATGTGCTGAGCTTACTTCTCAGATGTAATGGTTTCACTGGTTCAGAAAGCTGTAGTGGGTCAGACAGGCAGCAGACCATCAGACAGTGACCATGACCTTTTTTGGTACAAGTTTGGCCTTGGGAAGTGCTTGGGAGCTGCCTCTCAGTCCAGCCACTGAGCTGGTTGTCACCAGTTGTATAAAATCCACTTTTCATCCCATGTCACAATCCAGTTGAGAAGTGGTTTGTTGTTGTGCAGAATAAGAGAAGATGACGCTTCAAAACAATGATCTTTTTGATTTGCAGTCAGCTCATGAGGCACCCACTTAGCAAGCATTTTCACCTTGCCAATTTGCTGCAAATGCCAAATGACCTTTTAATAGTCACTGTTGAATTCTTCAGTAACTTCTCGTGTAGTTGTAAGAGGATCTGCTTCAGTGATTGCTCTCAGTTGGTCATCAACTTCCAGGGGCCAGCTGCTGGACTCTTCATTTTCAAGCCTCTCATTTCTTTTGCAAAACTTCCTGAATTACTACTGCACTGTACCTTTGTTAGCAGTCCCTGAGCCAAATGCATTGTTGATATTGTGAGTTGTCTCTGCTGCTTTACAACTCATTTTGAACTCAAATAAAAAGATTGCTCAAATTTGCATTTTTTCTAACATTTCTCTAGGCTAAAATAAACAGCAAATAATAAGTCATTAGCAAAAAAATAAAGTAAGAAGTGTGCATGAAAATGATGCATAACCACATTTATTTAAGAATGTATTCCAGTATCAGACAGTGAAATTCAACAATGCAAAACCACAGTTAGTTTTGCACCAGTCTAACAGATATATTCAGTTACCCTCCAGAAAAGTTATACCAATTTATATTCCCACTAGATGGGGAAACAGTGGTAATAGTGCCAGTCTTTATTTTTTGGAACTCCAAAATCACTGCAGATGGTGACTGCAGCCTTGAAATTAAAAGATGCTTGCTCCTTGGAAGAAAAGTTATGACCAACGTAGACAACATATTAGAAAGCAGAGACATTACTTTGCCAACAAAGGTCCATTTAGTCAAAGCTACTGGTTTTGCCAGTAGTCACGAATGGATATGAGAGTTGGACTGTGAAGAAAGCTGAGCACCAAAGATTTGATGCTTTTGAACTGTGGTGTTGAAGAAGACTCTTGAGAGTCCCTTGGACTGCAAGGAGATCCAATCAGTCCATCCTAAAGGAGATCAGTCCTAGGTGTTCATTGGAAGGACTGATTTTGCAGCTAAAACTCCAATACTTTGGCCACCTGATGCAAAGAATTGACTCATTGGAAAAGACCCTGATGCTGGGAAAGATTGAAGGTGGAAGAAGAAGGGGACGACTGAGAATGAGATGGTTGGATGGCATCACTGACTCAATGGACATGAATTTGAGTAAACTCTGAGTAAACTCTGGGAATTGGTGCTGGACAGGGAGGTCTGGTGTGCTGCAGTCCATGGCATTGCAAAGAGTTGGACACAACTGAGCGACTGAACTGAACTGAGCAGTATACGAAATTCTGCGTTTCCCTACAGCCTTGTAGATGCTTTGGGTATTAGAAGGTTCTGTGTTTCTAGAAAGTTCTCCATTTCTTCCAGGTTTTCCAATTTGTTGGCATATAACTTAATAGTATTTTCTTATGATTTTTTGTATCTCTCTGATATTGGTTATTTCTTTTTCTTATTTATTTGAGTTCTCTTTTGTTTTTCTTGATGAGTCTGACTAAAGGTTTTTCAATTTTGTTTCTTTTTTAAAAAACTGTCTCTTGGTTTCATTGATCTTTTCTGATGTTTTACTGTTCGTTAGGTTTTAGTCTCTTAGTTTACTTCCTCTCTGATCCTTTTTGCACGTCCTTCCTGCTGCTGACTGTGGTTTTTCTTTGTTCTTTTTCTGCTAATTTATTTGAATGATTGGTTAGGTTGGAAACAAGATTTTGCTTGTTTCTTAAGGAAGGCCTGTAACACAATTAACTTCCCTCTTAGAACTGTTTTTGCTGTGTCCCACAGATTTTGGAAGTTGTGTTTCCATTTTCATTTGTCTCAAAGTATATTCTGATTTTCTCTTTGATTTCTTCTTTGACCCATTAGCATGTTGCTTAGTCTCCATGTGTTTGTGCTTTTCCTTTTTCCCCAAATTGATTTCTAGCTTCAGACTTACATGGTTGGGAAAAACGCTTCTTGTCATTTCTGTCCTCAAATTTGTTGAGATTTGTTTTGTGATCTATCCTGGAGAACGTTCCATGTGCACGTAATGTATTCTACTTTTTTGCAATGTAGTGTCTTGAAGCTATCTATTAAGTCCATCTGTTCTATAATGTTATCTAAGACCACTCTCCTTACTGATTTTCTGTCTGATGACCTCCACTGACGTAAGTGGGGTCTTAAAGTCCCGTCTGTTATTGTTAATTTCTCCCTTTATGTTTGTTAATATTTGCTTTATGTATTTTGGAGCTCCTATAATAGCCGTATGTATGTTAATGAGTGTTATATTCTCTTCTTGTATTGATCCCATTATCATTATCAGTTCAGTCGCTCAGCCGTGTCTGACTCTGTGACCCCATGAATCACAGCACGCCAGCCTCCCTATCCATCACCATCTCCTGGAGCTCACTCAAACTCATGTCCATCGAGTTGGTGATGCCACTCAGCCATCTCATCCTCTGTCGTCCCCTCTTCCTCCTGCCCCCAATCCCTCCCAGCATCAGAGTCTTTTCCAATGAGTCCTCTTCGCATGAAGTGGCCAAAGTACTGTAGTTTCAGCTTTAGCATCATTCCTTCCAAAGAACACCCAGGTCTGATCTCCTTCAGAATGGACTGGTTGGATCTTCTTGCAGTCCAAGGAACTCTCAAGAGTCTTCTCCAACACCACAGTTCAAAAGCACCAGTTCTTCGGCACTCAGCTTTCTTCACAGTCCAACTCTCACATCCATACATGACCACTGGAAAAACCATAGCCTTGACTAGATGGACCTTTGTTGGCAAAGTAATGTCTCTGCTTTTCAATATGCTATCTAGGTTGGTCATAACTTTCCTTCCAAGGAGTAAGCATCTTTTAATTTCATGGCTGCAATCACCATCTGCAGTGATTTTGGAGCCCCCAAAAATAAAGTCTGACACTGTTTCCACTGTTTCCCCATCTATTTCCATGAAGTGATGGGACCAGATGCCATGATCTTAGTTTTCTGAATGCTGAGCTTTAAGCCAACTTTTTCACTCTCCTCTTTCACTTTCATCAAGAGGCTTCTTAGTTCCTCTTCACTTTCTGCCATAAGGGTGGTGTCATCTGCATATCTGAGGTTACTGATATTTCTCCCGGCAATCTTGATTCCAGCTTGTGCTTCTTCCAGCCCAGCGTTTCTCATGATGTACTCTGCATATAAGTTAAATAAGCAGGGTGACAATATACAGCCTTGATGTACTCCTTTTCCTATCTGGAACCAGTCTGTTGTTCCATGTCCAGTTCTAACTGTTGCTTCCTGACCTGCATATAGGTTTCTCAAGAGGCAGGTCAGGTGGTTTGGTATTCCCATCTCTTAAAGAATTTTCCACAGTTTATTGTGATCCACACAGTCAAAGGCTTTGGGATAGTCAATAAAGCAGAAATAGATGTTTTTCTGGAATTCTCTTGCTTTTTCGATGATCCAGCGGATGTTGGCAATTTGATCTCTGATTCCTCTGCCTTTTCTAAAACCAGTTCACGGTTCACGTATTGCTGAAGCCTGGCTTGGAGAATTTTGAGCATTACTTTACTAGCGTGTGAGATGAGTGCAATTGTGTGGTAGTTTGAGCATTCTTTGGCATTGCCTTTCTTTGGGATTGGAATGAAAACTGACCTTTTCCAGTCCTGTGGCCACTGCTGAGTTTTCCAAATTATCATATGTGTATACACACACACACACACACACACACACACACACACACACACACACACACACACACAAAACAAAGCCTGGAAAATTCTGAAAGAGATGGGAATACCAGACCACCTGACCTGCCTCTTGAGAAACCTGTGGGCAGATCAGGAAGCAACAGTTATAAGTGGACATGGAACAACAGACTGGTTCCAGATAGGAAAAGGAGTATGTCAAGGCTGTATATTGTCACCCTGCTTATTTAACTTATATACGGAGTATATCATGAGAAACACTGAGCTGAATGAAGCACAAGCTGGAATCAAGATTGCCGGGAGAAATATCAGTAACCTCAGATATTGCAGATGACACCACCCTTATGGCAGAAAGTGAAGAAGAACTAAAGAGCCTCTTGATGAAAGTAAAAGAGGAGAGTGAAAAAGTTGGCTTAAAGCTCAGCATTCAGAAAACTAAGATCATGGCATCTGGTCCCATCACTTCATGGCAAATAGATGGGGAAACGGTGTCAGACTTTATTTTGGGGGGCTCCAAAATCACTGCAGACGGTGATTGCAGCCATGAAATTAAAACACTTGCTCCTTGGAAGGAAAGTTATGACCAACCTCGACAGCATATTAAAAAGCAGAGATATTATTTTGCCAACAAAGGTTCATCTAGTCAAGGCTATGGTTTTTCCAGTGGTCACGTATGGATGTGAGAGGGACTATAAAGAAGGCTGAGCGCCGAAGAATTGATGCTTTTGAACTGTGGTGTTGGAGAAGACTTGAGAGTCCCTTGGACTGCAAGGAGATCCAACCAGTCCATCCTAAAGGAGATCAGTCCTGGGTGTTCATTGGAAGGACTGATGTTGAAGCTCAAACTCCAATACTTTGGCCACCTCATGCGAAGAGCTGACTCATTTGAAAAGACCCTGATGCTGGGAAAGATCAAGGGCAGGAAGAGAAGGGGACAACAGAGGATGAGATGGCTGGATGGCATCACCGACTTGATGGACATGGGTTTGGGTGGACTCTGGGAATTGGTGATGGAAGGGAGGCCTGGCGTGCTGCAGTTCATGGGGTCACAAAGAGTCAGACACACTGAGCGACTGAACTGAACTGATGATTATATAACATCCTTTGTTTTTTGTTACAAACTTTGTTTTAAAGTCTGTTTTGTCTGATGTGAGTATTACAACCTCTGCTTTCTTGTCATTTCCAGTTGTGTGAAATATCTTTTTCTATTTCCTCACTTTTAGTCTGTAGGCATCTTTAGCTCTGAAATGAGTCTCTTGTAAGCACCATATAGATGCGTTTTGTATTTTCATCCAGTCAGCCACCCTATGTATTTTGATTGGAGTATTTAGTCCAACATTGAATATGACTATTGGTACGTATGTACGTATTGCCATTTTGTTACTTATTTTTGTACCTTTTCAGTGTTCTTTTAGTCTTGTCCCTTGTGATCTGCTGACTTTCTTTTATATCTCTTTCTCTCTAGTTTTTGTGTGTCTATTGTAGGTTTTTGATTTGTGATTACCATGGGGTTTATATATACTAACCTATAACTATCTGCCTGTTTGAAACAGGTAGTCATTTAAGTTCAAACACATTCCAGCAGGTATACATTTTTTACTCCCCATCTCCACATTTTATGTTTTTGATGTCTTATTTTGCATGTTTGTCATTTATGCCTTTACTGATTGTTGTAGTTACAGTTGTTTTAACAGATTTTTTTTTTGTTTTTTAATCTCTGTACTAGCTTATTTAAATGGTTGATCCTCAGCCTTTACTATAGATTTGCTTTTATTAGTTGGATTTCTCCTTTCCTATAGATACTTCTTGTTTTAGCCTTTTCCTTTCCACTGAAGGAAGACCATTTAACATTTCTTTTAGGGTTGGTTTTGTATTCATGAACTGTTCAGGTTTGCTTGTCTAGGAAGTTCTTTATCTCTCCTTCAACTCTAAATTATTGTCTTGCTGGGTAGTGAGTGCATCCTTGGTTGCAGGTTTTCCCCTTTCAGCACTTACTGGGGTTTCCTTGTATATGACTCTTTATTTTTCTCTTGTTGCCTTTAGAATTCTCTCTTTAACTTTTGCCACTTTAATTATGTGTGATATGATCTGTTTGGGTTCATCTTGTTCAGGATCCTCTGTGCTTCCTGTATCTGGATATCTGTTTCCTTCTTCAGGTTTGGAAAGTTTTCATTCATAATTTCATCAAATACCTTTTTGGCCCTTTTCTCTCTCTCCTCCTCTGGTACCTCTATTATGTGAATGTTGGTACACTTGATATTGTCTCAGAGATGCCTTAAACTGGTCTCAATTTTCATTTTTCTTCTGGCTGTTCTGATTGGGTGATTTCCATTATTCTGTCTTCCAGATTACTTTTGCATTCTTCTTTATCACCTAGTCTTCTGTTTATTCCTTCTCTGTGTTATTCATTTCTGTTATGGCAGTCTTCAGTTCTGAGTGATTTTTAAAATATTTTCTAGTTCCTTTTAAAATTCTTACTGTTTATCTATTCTTTTCCCTAATTCAGTTAACATTCTTATTACTAGTGCTTTGAACTCTTTATCTGGCAAATTGTTTATTTCTGTTTCATTAGTTGTTTTCTGAGGTTTTCCCTTGCTCTTTCAATTCAAACAGACCCCTCCTGTCTTCTCCTTTTGCTTACCTTTGTCCCTGCGAAATTAGGTGAGACAGTTACCTATTGCAGTCTTGGAAAGGGGTATCCTTGTGTGGGAGCCACCCTACACAGTCTGCATGCACCCAGTGACCTTGGCAGGGCAGCCAGATCTGACATGAACACAAGTCACATCTTTCTCCAGGGTTTGCTGGCAGCCATCACCTGGTTAGAAGGGGGCTGCAGAGAGAGGGGCTAGGACCGCAGCCACCAGGGTGGTGGTAGGACACTGGTCAGAGACTTTGGAGTTTCAGTCTGCCCTCTCTGCACTGTTTCAGAGGTAAGCAAGTCTGTGCTTGTTCCCTAGGAGTGGAGTCCAGATGTGAGAGGTGACTTTCCTTATTTTCAATGGGGCCAGGACTGGGTCTCGGGTTGCTGGGGCAGAAGTTCTGAGGGGTTAGGTCCGTGCTAGCTCTGTTCCTCTTAAGTGTGTGCTCTCTGCCCGCATCACTGGCACCCTCACCCCAGAGAGGAGCAGTGCTGGGGCAAGGGAGATTTGTGGTGGTGCTTGGAGGAGGCCAATCAGAGATCTAGAGAACTTCTGATGTGCTGCTTGTGTGAGCAGTAGTGATGGCTGCCCCTCCCCTGCTTAGACACTGCTCCAGGTCTGAGCCACCTCTGTCTCTCCACTCAGCTGCTACCATGCTCACCCTGGTGTGTAGCATCAACACAGAGCAAGCAGGACCTGTGTGCAGGCTCGGCGTGGGTCGGGCCTGGGCTGTGGAGTCTGGTCGCAGTCAGCAGACAGGTTCTGAGGGACCACCCGTGTCAGCGCGTCATGGCTCTCCCCTCCCTGCTTAGACACTGCTCTGGATCTGGGCTACCTCTGTGCCTCTTGGCCGAGCTTTCCTCTTGGCCAGGATAGCCCCCGCCTGGGTGTGGAGCTGCTTTGTGGAACAAGTGAGGTCAGAGCTGTTGTTCAGCTCAGGCTAGGGTGCATACCAGGGTGGTGGGAGGAAACTAGTCAGAGACCTTTGTGGTTTCAGTCTGCCTTCTGTGCCCTGCTTCAGGGATAAGCAAGCCTGTGCTTGCTCCCCGTGAGTGGGGTCCAGGCTTCCCACAGCCCTTCTGTTTGTACCATCAGCCCTCCAACCAGCCAGGGGATCTCATCTTCCTGGGGTACCCAATATGGGGCTGGAACCACTCACTCCGCAGGGAGGATCTCTCTCTGGGCTCTTGTGAGTCCCCTCCCAGGGCACGAGTCCCGGCCTGATCACTGCTCCTCTCTTCCTACCTGATTCTCTGTGACTTTCTTACAGCTGTGGTTGTGCAGGAGTCTTTTCCCTGTCTCCAGCTGGTTTTCAGTGAGCATTGTTCCACCTGTGATGTAGCTTTGATGTGCTTGTTGGGAGAGATGAGTTCCGCACCCTCCTACTCTGCCACACTGATCTGTTTTGGACACTCTGGGCCGGCCTGTATCTTTTCTTCCCATCCAGGAGAGGAAAAGAAGTACATCAATGACTCTTAGCTAGGCCCAGGATATTGTCAGAGCTGTTCAGCCATTTGTGTCTCCTGGATTTCCAGTTTGTATCCTCTGCCCAGTTGGATTGGTTGGTTTGGGTTTTTTGTTTTTCTTATGAATCTTAATAAACAGTTAAGTTTACTTGGGAAACTTTTCTGTGAAACTCAGTGTGTATTGCTGTTGTGGTAATGGGATTATGTGCGTGATACATTTCCTAATTGGTTGTTGTTGGTGGGTAGGAGTCCCTGCTCTTTGAGTACTTGATCTTATATGCTTGCATTTCTTGAAAATAATTTGTATGTCCCGTGTGGCTCTTCATTGCAGTGTCCCTGAGATTTCCTGAGGGTATTGTGCAGGCCCTTACAGAAACATCCTAAGTTTACCTCCTGAATACCTTTTTGGACAGTGTTGAGTGTATGGCTAGTTGTGTTGACTATGTTGACTCATACCCTGGTCATGTCTCTTGAATTTATCCACTGAAAGCAAAATGGATATGAAAGTTACAATAGCAAGAAAAGAGACCTGTTTATCTTTGTATCCTCAACACCATAGTAGTCAGAGTGGATGCTCAGTATCTAAAATCAGTCACTATGATGCTATAAGAAGTTGGTTTTTGAACTTTCTTTTTGCAGCTGAAGTACCCATTAGAAAAGTTCTCAACCCTGGCTGCATATTAGAATCACCAGGAGAATGTTTGAAATATTTATGCTCAAGCTGAGCTGGCAGAGAATTGGATTCAGTTTGACTGAGATGGGACCAGAGCATCAACATTCAAAAAAAAAACTTGTTAGGTGATTCTACTCAGCAGCCAAGGCTGAGAAGCACCGCTGGTCCCATAGGTAGACTCCACCAGTGGAGTTTGAAATTGTGTGGGGCTCGCCTTCCCCTCCCTTTGGCCCCTGATAGGGCTTCATTGAGCACAGTTTGAAATCCCTGTGGGCTTGGTGCTGAGGATGGGGTGCCCACTTGCTGGCGGTGACCTTGTGCAAGGCTTGGGCTGCTGCTTCACGTGCTAGAAGGGAAAATAGACAGAGATCGTGGTTCAGCCAGACGGAGCCTAACAGATAGCCCTGTGCTGAGGTTGCCCAGCCTGGGAATAGCTGTGGGAGGGTGGTTGGAATTAAGTGTTAGACCCCAGTGGTGATTGTGTCCAATCCGGCCAAGAAGCCCATTGCTTCTCCTGAACTCCTACTTCTCCTTTACTCCTTGTCACTTTCAGGAAGGAATTACTGACAACTACAGCTCCCCCGAGGGCATACTAAGATGAGGATGCTATGCCAAGCCCAAAGTTACTATTGATTACAGCCAAGGTTTGGAGGTGGTGATCCTTTTTATTAAAAATGATCATCTCATGCTTTTCATTAGCACTTTTAATGTCTAATTTTGAAATTTCCAAGAATAGCAATTTATACAGGAGCTCATTGCACCCATCTTGGCGATAATGGTACTGAGATCCAGAGAAATTGTACCTTGCCTAAGACCACACAAGGAAGCATGAGTCTCGATTTCAGACCCTGATGCTCTGACTTCAGGGGCCATGGTTTTCCTATCTGTTCTGCTCCATTTTTCCTGTGAGTAGCCCTCTGTCAAGAAGAGGGGTGCAGTTATTTATACACTCCATTACCCACACGCCGACTCCCTCTTTATCGGTCACCATCTCCTCTGCTGGGAAGGCTGTCTGTCCAGCTGAGGTTGTGACCTGGTGCACAGAGAACGGAGACTGCTGCAGAGGCAATGAATCTGACCTCAATTCATTTGTGGGTTTCTTTCTCCCTGCTATAAATTGTGACCCAAGAGTTGCTCTCAGTTCTGTTCCGTGGCTGCCAAAATGACTGGAGGGCGGGCCCTGTTATCCGACACTCATTACCCATCACCCTCCAGCACTGTAGACACTGCGGCACCTGTCAGGGCTAATGATAAATATCTAGGCCAGTGGTTTTTAAAAAAGATCTTTGTAGTTGAATGGAATGCTCAATCAAGATGACAAGGTATTTTCAAGGAATAAGTCAAGCACTGAAACCTAGGGCTTTCTCTTTTTTTCTTTCCTCTCGGCTGCTCCTGCATGGCCTGATGCCAGTGGCCAGTCTGCTGGGCTGTCCTGCCTCTCCTGGGCCTTTGCTCAGACTGTGTCCCTGCTGCCACCCTGCCTCCACCTTCTACTGCACCTGAGGAGGGGAGTCGTTTCATCTCCTTTCTTTCTACTCTTCCCATTCCTGCCTCACATCCTATAAGTTTCCAAGTGTTGTTGATGTATTTCCCTCATCCTTCCAGAATTGCTCTCCAATTCAGTTGCCACTTCCTGGACAAGCCACCATCATCTTTGTGTTGGCCAGCCTGCACATGGCCTCCTGGTCCCACTCTTGCCCTACTTACTGTCTGCCTTGTATCAGAGGGCTGATAGTATCTCTCTGCAGCTTCTGGGGTGAGTGAGCTCTTTGACAACACCCCTTTATCTTAGCACACCCCCCCCCCATTTTCAAATACAGTGTCATTCACACGGAAGTCATTAAGATACCTTGCTTGATTGAATTACTTCTGACAGGTCTTGTATCTGGCTGACCTGGGCAAAGCTTCTGGCTGCCGGTTCTCACTGGCTTTCCTCCACATTCGCTCCCAGGGCCTTAGGTGTGGTGTGGCTGGAGCAGGGCTTTGGCAGGCCTGGGGCAGCGGTAAAAGTTATGCTTCTGGGGCCCAAAAGAGAATGGCCTGAGAGCATCAAGCACAGAAGAGGAGCTTGGCCACCTCTGTGCGCAGGGTGGGCCTGTGTAGACCTGGGGCCCCTGCCTGGTGGGATCTGCTATGTTTGAGAAGGAGTGGCATGCAGCTGGGTCAGGAGACAGTGTGACCCAGCGGCCTGCAGACCCCCCTTACCAGACTCTGCACCACGGCCCCTCTGCCTTGGCAGACTGTCACCTGTTTCTTGCCTGGAGCTAAGCTTGCTCATCCCCAGAATGTTCCAGGTGTTCCCTCCTCCCTGCGCTCACACACCGGCCTGTCCCAGTGCTCTTCCCTGCCTCGTGTCCTGTCTGCTGCTGCCCTGCCCTAGTCCCCCTGCCCCTTGGAGGCCTGCTCTCCCCCATCCTGGCTCTCGTGGGCTTCTCCCTGATCCCTCCCTGACCCCTCCCCCGTCCTCCCTGACCCCTGCTCCCTCCTCCCTGACCCCTCCCCCATCCTCCCTGACCCCTGTGGCCTTCTTGCCTTGGCAGCTGTGAGTGTGTCTCCCTGGCAGGGACCCTGCACTAGGGTACCTCCCCATCCCGAGCAGACCCGGCACAGACCCTGCTGGAGCCTCAGTGATGACACTGCAGGTGGGAAGCTCTGCTTTCCTGGACTCCTCCCTCCTTTACCTCCTCCCAGTGGAGCACTTGGACACAGATGCCAGGAGGAAAAAGAGCGCTCCTTTATTCCCTGTGGGAAAGACTGCTGGGGAGCAGCTGGCACCTTCCCTGAGGGCAGGCTCTGTCTGAGGCCCCCCACGAGGCAGGGGGTGGTAGGGGCACGGCTGGCCCCACGGGCAGGACAGGTCCAGGGAGGGGCTTCTGTCTCTTCCTTAAATCTTCTCCAGGTAGGAGCCAGGGACAAAGCCACGCTGCCCGTTCCGTTGTACCGTCCACCAGCCATCCTCCCCTTCCAGGATGACCTCCAGGATGTCCCCCGCAGAGATATTCAGCTCATCGGAGTTCTGGGCAAGAGAAGGAAAACACATCTGGCTGAAGGGGCCTGCTGGGAGGGCCTCTGGTCAGGCTACCCCCCAGGCAGTAAGTGTCTCGCAACTAGGCTGTCAGCTGAGACATGGCGGCCTCCTGGGGCTGCAAGAGAAAGCCACTCCGGGCTAGGGCAGCCCTGAGAGACCAGCCTCTTGTCCCCTCGGTTTGTCACAACCTGGGGCTTCTTCCCTGGCTTTTCCTCCAAGCTGCTCCCTTCTCCCGCTCCCTGCCTGAGACACAGCAAGCTAGCAAGTCAGGAGCAGGGGTGTTTGCTATTCCCCAGGACAGCCAGCCCTTGTCTTGCAAGCACACCATCATTCTCCTGGGCTGTGCCCCCTCCCCAGGGCACAGGCTTTGGGAGTCAGTGTAGCCAGCCAAGCCCCAAGGAGATGCCTCAGTCCCAGTGGATCTGGGGTCCAGCTCTGTACCCCTCGCCTCAAAGCAGGGACAAATTAGAGTCTCTGGGGGTCTGGGCACAGCTGCCCTGTGGCTCCTTGACTCGTCCTCCCCTTGTGGGCTTCCGAAAATCAGCCGTGCACAGCTGAGGACCTAGTTCCGACCATGACTTGCTCTGGGCACCCATGGTCATGGGGAACAAGGCCTTTACCCACGGATGCAGAGCCTGCCCCTCAGACCACTTCCTCAGGTAGCTCCAGCTCCACCAGCTGGCTGCACACATGCATAGCCCAAGCAGTGCCCACACCTGCCTGGACACCACATGACCCAGGGCCTGGTGCTGTTCATGAGCTTTCATTCAGCAGGTGTGCACCAGGCCCCTCCTGAATGCCAGGTGCTATTTTAAGGGCACCCACCCCAGCACCCTCAGAGTGCATGTGCCCACATGTGAGCACAGCCTTGGGCATGCTGGTGTCCACGCAAGAAGGAGGGGAAGGCAGGGGGCCTCACCTGGGCTGTGTAGTCATAGAGTGCCCTATAGTCCTGGCCTGGCACGGTGGGGGGCCCTGGCGCCTCCTGCACGGCGATGGCAGCGTAGACACCCTCATTCCGGTCAGGGGTAGGAGTCAGGGTCTCTGTGGAGGCTGAGTACAAAGTGAGGCCTGGTGCCCACTCCTTGCAAAAATCAAGGCCCCCCTGGCTCACAGCATCCCCAGACTTGCTCAGCTTCTTCCCATCCCCCAACCTCCCAGCTGTTGGAGGGCCCATCTGTGCTAAGTAGGCATCCTCTTCTCTTCCTTCCCCCAACCAGGGTGACAGTTGTCACCCCCAATTACCCGCAGAAGCCGCTGAAAGTGTGGTCTTGGGACTTCCGTGCAGCAGCCCAGAAAACCTGGGGGCAGGAAGGACAGGTGAGTCGGGGCGGGGGGAGCGGATGAGGCAGGGAGCCCGCAAGGTGGGCCCTAGCTTCCGGGCACAGATGTGACTTATGGGGTGCCCCTGGGCATGAGGGCTCCCCAAAGGGTGGGCCCAGTGGCTCCTCCCCGGCAGCACTCTCCCAGTCCCCTGCCCTGTAGCTGTCTTCTCAGCACCTGTTCCCTGCAGGGCCACACTGGCGGCTCTGAGACTTCTGTGCTCCAGGGCCTGGGCCCCACACTGGCCAGACTCCTCTCCAGCCTCCCCACAGGCAAAGGAGCTGCCCCCTAGAGCTCAGCCCACTCACACCCTGCTGGGACCTTCACCAGCCCGGCCAGCCCTGCTACTCCCCGACCACACAAAGTGGTCGTCCAGGAGGAAGTGTTGGGCTGATTCACCCCCTTCCTCTGTGCTTGGTTCAGACCTGGACTGAGCTAGAGTTATGCAAGTATGTTGAATAAAAGAAAACAAATGTGCAAGAAGCAAGAGGCAGACACTGGGGCACCTAGTACGGAGGCCCGTGTGGGTGCCCTGAAGCAGAGGTGCTGAGAGCTTACATGAGTAGAACCTACCTTCCCGGCCTGGTAGGTTCAAGCTAAGTCTGCAAAGACTCAGCTTCACCAAACAGAGACCGGGTGCCAGGCACGGCCAGCGACTGGGAGAGGAGTGCAGAGGTGCAGGTCGTGCAGGCAGAGGAGTCTGGGGAGTGGAGTGGACCAGTTTGGGGTGTATAGGAGACAAGACTGAAAGAGGGACGAGGCCAGACACCGAGAGGTCTTGAGGGCTCAGGCAGGGGCAGGGCCTGTAGGAAGCTGCCCTGTAGTGCGAGGTGGGACCCAGAGACCTTTCCTGGGCAGTGTTTGCAGAGCTGAGGGTCCAGGACAGAGCACATGGATAGGCGAGTGTAGACTTGGCAGGCGTGGGAAGGTCTGATGCAGACTTGCCCTGCCAGGGAGGGTTAGCCCAGCGGGCTGGGGCTGGAGGCGCCGCGCCCCGCTGCCTGCCTTCCCAGGGTCGTCTACGCTCTCAACTCCATTCTTCCCTCCACTCACTTCCCCTGCCTCTCCCCAGCCCTGCCTGGCTTCAGCTGCCCCACACAAGGGTCCCTGCCTGTCCTCTCCAGCAGCCAGGCCTCCCCTGCAGGACTGCTTTCCCTCTTTTCTCTCGTCCTCATCAGGCCCCTCCTCTCTCCTTTCTCGGCCCTGCCCCCAAGTGAGCTCTTCAGACCTGTTGTCTAAGTGACCACCTGTGCAGGCATCTGGCCCTCACTGGGGGTGCAGGGAGGTCCGAGTCTCCTGTGGTTTTGGTGTGATAGTGAGGGTGGGAATGCCCACCTCCTAGGGTCCTTGCTGTCTCATGGTTCCTGGAGGAGCATGCCATGGGGCCCACAAGCCTCAGAAATAAGCCATCCTCAGAGGGCCAGAAGCTCTGTCGCCTCCACCCCCACCCACGCCCACCTTTCAAAGGCAGGGCCTCCTCTGCACTAGGTTGGAGGGAGAGAGGAGGTCATGGAGGCCTGGGGATGGGGCACAGGTGCCATGCGAAGGCCACGATGCTCCTTTAGATGCCCACAGATGGGGCACTTGGGGAACTGGCTGGGGGAGTTGGAGGGTGGGTGCACCCTGAGTAGGCTATGGTGCTCCCAGGGGGCTGTCATCACAGACCTGAACCAGGAGGGTCCTAGGTCTGAGTCTGCCCCCAACACTCACAGGCCCTGGGCCTAGAGGAGGCGTGTGAGTTGTGCAAGTGACACACTGGGGCCTGACGCCAGGACCCTGGCACCTACCACAGCCAGGCCAGGGAAGGGGGCTTGGAAAAAGCTGGAGAATTCTCCAAGAGCGCTGGCTGCAGGGCCCGCTCCTCTGCCCTGATCCTGTGTAGCAGCTGAGGGGCCTGACAGTCCAAGGCTCCGACCAGGCCAGCAGCAGAGCTCAAGGGGTGAGCCCTCCTGGAGTCTCCCAGCACAGTTGCTAGTGAATAAGTGGGGTACGACTGTTTCGTGCCTGGCTCCCCTTGGGCTGAGGGTGTCCTGAGGCTATATTGAGTCTGTCTTGTCCCCCAAGAGTGCCCCCCACCTAGACATTGCACCAGGCACACAATAGGTGCCCAATAAATACGTGGGGAAGAGCCAGTTGCAGGAGGAGGGGCTGGCCCTTTCTTGGCAGCCCACCTCCTCCGGCCCTGCTCTGTGTGTCCCAGCCGGCTGGTGTCCAGCAGGCACTCACCTCTTTATCATGCCACAGGACGGCTGGACGCCAGGGCTGCTGGACAACGGGGCCACCTCCCGATTGTAGTAGTTCTGGTAAGGCACCGGCGCTGCAGGTGACAAGTGCGAGAGGCCCAGGCTGACGAGGGCAGGGCAGAGGGTACCTGTGCCCTCTGACACCCCATCCTCTCCCCCTCCAGAGACCCAGACCGGGACCTCACCTTCCCATCCTGGCCCTGGCCTGCCCTGGTGCTTGAGGAGGGGGCCCCCTTTCACTTCCCTGAGAGATCCCACTGTGGGTACCACTGAGACCGAACGTTCTAGACTCAAGATTTAGCGGTGCCAAACCGTGGAGTGGAGTGGGGGCTCTGAGGCGGCTCCTGCCTCTCCCTACCCCTGTCCCCCCTCGAGTGTTACAGTGTCCTAGGCCCTGCCTGTCCCCTCTCTCGAGGAGGCAGCACATTAAGGACCCAGCCAGGGGCCTGCTCTGTCCCTGACCTTCCCCTGGGCCTGGCACCCAGAAGGGAGCTGTGAGCCACCCTGCTTCTGTCCTGGCAGTTGAGGCTCAGAGAACCCAGGCCAGGCCTTCCAGGGAAGGAGGACCTGGACCCAGCAGCCGTGTTGCCCACAAGCAGGCCTCACCTGGGGGCTCGGTGCCTGTGCTCTTGGCCTGGATGAAGCCGTCAATGTCGGCGTCCACACTGCAGCCTTCCAGCGTCACCCGCACCTCTTCGTAGAGCTGGGGGTGGGGGGAAGCAGAAGCTGAGGGGCCAGGCTTCACCTGGCCCACATTATCAAGCCTGCCCCTCTCTTTGGGTCTGAACCCTGACCAGAGGCCTTGAGGTGTAACTGCCCCAGGCCTGCCTGAACGGCTAGAGCCCTGGCTGGCAGCTTCTCCTGTTTCCTGAACACCTAGTGTGTCCACATTCCTTTTCCATCCTCTATGGAAGACAGGACTTCCTCATTTATAGATGAGAAAGCTCTGGAGAGTGACTTGCCCAAGACCACAGAGCAGGAAGTGAAGTCAGTGCACTGGGCTTTGGGTCCAGCATGAGAGGGTTCAGAACTCATACTCCCTCCTCTGCTACAATGAGGCCACCAGGTGGGCTCAAGTCTTTTGAGGGGAAAGCCCCCAAAACTCCACACCCGTGGGCAGAAGGGATTAGGCAAGTAACAGTGGTGGGTCAGGGAGTCAGGGCAGAAAGCGACCGAGCGAGGGCTGCATCAGCAGAGATCGAGGCCCCTGGCAGGGAGGTGGCCACCCCTTTCTGCTGAGGGGGGCCCACCTGGCACGAAGAGCTCAGTAAGGCGGGGGAGCCAGGACACCCTAGAGATGTCTGGGGACAGAAGAGGGACTGAACCTCGGCTCCTGCAAGCACCAGGCCTGGAGCAGGGCAACCCAGGGTCCCCCAGCCTCTGCAAACCTCTGAGGGCCTGGGTCCACCTCCCCTCCCCTCCCCTTCCCAGCAGAGGGAATAGAGCTCTGGGGCTCTGATAGGAGAGCTGAGGCCTCGGGGCGAGCAGAGAGGGCAGATGCCAGGGTAACCACAACGCACGTCTTCCAGGCCAAGAGGCCGTGGCCTGCACAGTACTGAGCTCCCTGTCGTTGGGGCCTGGGGCAGAGGCTCGGTGCTGGGCTCGGAGACCCTGAGGCCAGGGCTCAGGCCACAGAGGACTAGGTCTGCTCATAGGCTCAGGAGGACCGGCCTCACTGTCGCCCGGAGGCTGCCCTCCCCTCAGCCCTCCCCTCTACCCCCTGCCCTCAGCCCCCACCTCATCGTCCTTGACGCACTGCATGGAGAGCTGGTTGCAGTGCACCCACAGGGAGTTGCGGAGGATGGTCAGCCGGTCAAACTCCTGCAACTGGAATGCCTGAGGAGAGATGGGGTCACAGTAGGGCTGGGCCAAGCCGGGCCCCACCCACAGCGCCGCTGGAGTTGACCAGCCAGACCCGGCCTGCCGAAGCCAAGCCTAAAGGAAGCCTAAAGGCTGGGGGTCCCCACCCCCACCTCTGTGCCAGCCCTTGAGGCTTCTGGGAAGTTGAACTGCCTGTGGGACTCTGCCCCCTGCCCTTCCCCAGACCCTACCACACCCCTGGGGTGTGTCTTAAGAGAAGCACTGGACCCTGCATCCTGTCTCCCAGGCCCTGTTCATCAGCAGAGCCCAGGGAAGCTATGGGTTCTGTTCAAGCCTCAGTTGTGGCTTCAGCCAAAAGGAGCGAAGGATGCCTGCCTGCCTGCCTGCAGAAAGGGACTCCAAGCACAAAGCCAGGCAGGGAGCTCCCTGGGGAGGGCCTTGGAGTGAGTGGATGAGTGAATGAGTGAAGGAAGGCTGGCTTTCCCCACTGCGGTCCCCTCTTCCCCCACGAAGCGGCCGGAGCAGGGACGGGCATTAGCTCCACACCAAGGGGTCACTCACCTCACAGGTGGCCCGGTGCTCCTGCTCCCACTCATTCCGCACCCTCTCCAGCTGCTCGATGTTCTGCCTGTACACCCGCTCTGGAAGCACAGGGGTCCTCAGGGAAGCCAGCCCACCCCTGTGCTCCCTCAGTGCCCTCCTCCTCCCTGGAGAGACCTGCCCTGGCTGCTGGAGCCACAGATGAGCGCTTGTCAGGGCCCCTCACCCTGGTACCGCTCCTGGAGAGGTGCTCAGCGCCCACTGTGTTCCAGCTGCCTCGGGCTGGGGCAGAGCCTAAGGTCAGAGTCTGGGCCTCTCACCATCCCACCTTCCAGATGAGAAGCTGAGGCTCAGAGGGGGTGGCCCTGGAGAAGGATGAAGGGGAGCTTTGGGAGCTGGTGGGCTAGGAAGCCAGTGGGCTTGGACCGTGAGCTCTGTGACCGCCAGCCAAGGGAGCCTCTGCCTGGGTGTTGGGACAGGCGGTGTGGCAGAAGGCAGAGCTGTGTCAGCAGAGATGAGGGCTCTTGGGATCTTCTGGCATTGGGAGGAGGATAGAGGAGACATATGCCCAAAGAAGGCTGTGATGTGTCCCAGTGTATATGAGAGAGAGAGAGAGGTGTATGTGCAACGAGTGGGCCTGTCTCCCTTGATCAGTGGCTGTGAAGGTCCTCAGCCCTGGAGCCAGACGGCTTGCATTCAAATACAGTTATATTGGCTGTGTGACCCTGGGCAAGTTAAATAACCTCTCTGTGCCACAGTTTCCTTACCTGTTAAGAGAGGGATAGTAACAGTGAATACCTCATAGGATTGTTGTGAGCATTAGTAAAAACATACAAAGCACCAAGAACAGTGTTGGCAAATGTGAGAAAATGAATTTTTCATTTTACTTGCATAAGGAAGCAAGAGTGAGGAGCGTGGGACTGTGTCCCAGGGTGGAGGCAGTGTGCTGCCGGGGGAAAGATGTCCGGGCTGCCCACCCCCTAAGCTGAGGAGGCGGGCCAGCCACGTACCTGCCTCCAGGGCTGAGTCCTTGCACTGCTTGGCTTTGTTCTGGCTCTGAGAAGACAGAGGGAAAGCGGCACTGAGGCCCGGCCCCGCGCCTCCCAGCCCAGACCTCAGTACCCTGGCCTCCCTGGGCCTCCCTGAAGGGCCTCCGTCACATGGGGCACCTCCCGGCCACCTCTCATGGGGCAGGGAGAGCAGACGCGAGCCCTGAGGGGGCCTCCGGAACCACTCCAGCCTCACCCCACAAAGGACCACAGGCTCTTTCCAATAAAATAGGAATAAAACAGAAACCCGGTCATGCAGACACACGTGAAAACTAGACCTGGAGACCTAGAGCAAGCAATGCAGACCTGGGGCTCTACAGCCACTGCTGGACCTGCTGGTTGGGGCTTGGGCTCTGTCCCTGACTTGCTGCCACCAACTCACCTGCAGGCCCCTGCCCTCTCTGGGCCTCAGGTTTTCTGTCTGTGCAATGGGCCAAATGTATTCGGGGGTCCTGGGGGCTTTGATATTCCCACCCTGGCCAAAAGGCCGGAGTAGTCAAGAGCTTGGGATCTGGACAGCCTGGGTTTGGGGTCCTTTCTCTGTTCCTGCCTGGCTCTGAGACCTTGGACAAGTCACTCACCATCTCTGGGCCTGCTTCCTCTCTGGGACATGGGCCTACTGAGCCCTTCTCCGAAGGGTTGGGTGAGGGTTAGCGTCTGCCCTGTGGGCTCTGAGCCTGGGCTGCAGTGGGCCTGCTCTGAGGAATGGGTCGTTGGGTGCAGCCTGGAGTCAGCAAAGGGGATCAAACTGACTATCTAGACCTTGAGATTCTAGGAAACCTTGCCTGGGGGAGTCTGCGGCACCCCTTCCCGCCCTGCCCCCAGCCCCATGAGATTGCCCAGCCTCGCTGACTGCACGCACCTTCTCCACCTGCTTCTGTTGACCGTTGGTGCTAATGCGCTCAAAGGCCTGTTCAGCGTCATCTGCATCCCGGCACTTCTGCTCATACGTCTTCTTGGACTGGGCGGGGGGGAGGGAGGGGGCGGTGTGGAGGGGCGTGACTTGGGGGCCCCAAGGTGAGGCTCCTGAGCCCGACCTCCCTTCTCCCTGTCGGGCTGTAGATGGAAAGGGGGCCTCCACACCAGGGACAGAGATCTTGGGGTCTGGAATGGAGATGTAGAAGGGAGTCTTGTTCCCAGGTCCCCTCTCCACTGGGGACAGTGTAGCCTGGTCCATGCCCCCGCCTCTTCAGAGGTGTGGTCACGTCAGACCACCTGCAGGGCTCAGGAAATGCCGTGTTTCATCACGATGCCAGACCCTGTGCACGCGGTCCTTTCAGACAGCTCAGGAGTCCCTTCTCCCTTCACCTGCGGAATCCCCAGCTGACAGCGTGTGTGACCCTGTGGACCACTGTCTGAGACTGGTTGCTTACCCATCAGTTAGAAGCACCACCCCCCAACAAGGGTAGGGGGCAGAGCCCCCAGGCTGATCTGCATGGCACCCTGGAAGCCAGTGCGCCCCAGGAACCTGACAGGCCGCTGTGCCTGTTGCTGGATAGAAGCCTGAGCCCAGCCCTATCCCAAGGCTTCTGGGATCCACACCCCAAACACAGCCACCCCTCCAGGCTCACCTCCATGGCCTTCTTGTGGAGCGACAGCTTGCTCTTCTGGACACGGTCCATGACAGCCTCGTACTGCAGGGGACATGAGGCTCTGAGCGTGGGGCTGTAGCCTCAGGAGGCTCCCCTAGGCCAAGAGGATGGGGTGTCCCTGGGAGGAGGCCCAGGCTCCCCTCCTGGCTCTGATGGGGCAGTGACGAGCTGCCCTCCCCCTCCATCAGCCTGCTCTCTCACAACTGCTGCTCCCAACAGAAGGCTAGAGGAGCCCGGGGCATGGATGCACCCCAGGTATCCTCTCCCTGCAGACCACCCCACCCCCCGGCCCAGCCAGGACTTGGTCTCTAGCCAGAGAATACCCAGCCTACACACACACATGCGAATGCACACACACTGCCCTTCACTCACAAGCCTCTGTAACCACGCATAGCAATCACACTCGTGGGAACCCCAGCCACACTGTAGAAGGTGTCATTCTGTCCAAAATAGCTTTCGCAGACATCACAGCCTCACTGGCCACAGGAAAGCTTGAAATAGCCATCCTGGGGCCTCAGAGATGCTCTGCAGGCAAGTCCCAGCTCAGAGAGGTCACCTGCTCCAGCATCTCAAGGCTGGGCTGACTTGTGGGGTGGGCTTTGAGGGCCCACTGTCTGCTCAGGAACCCAAATTTAGAATCCCGAAAGCCTCAGGCCCCAGTTGGACAGACAGGGAGTATAGCCACGTGAAATTTCTGCAGTCAGAGCCACTCACTGGAGCCGGCACCCTGCCTGTGCAGACTGAGAGAGGGCCTGGTTCTCCGTTGGGTCCCTGAAGCTTGGGAGGTGGACATAAGTGTCCCATCCTGCAAGAGGGAGACTGAGGCACAGAGAGGGCAAGTGGCTTGGCCAGGACACCCAGCCCCAGGCTGGCCCCAGCCATGAACTGTTGCTTTTTTTTCCCTTCACAGGTCAGTTGTGTGGAAGTTTCCATTTTCAATTCTTTGGACAGTGTACAAAGATGCTCCCTCTCCAAGCAAGAAGTGTTTCTGCGTGCTGACCTCTCCCACCTGTCCAAGTTCCACCCTCACCACTGAGGCCCTGAAAGGCTGATCCTATGTGCACACCTGCCTTCCCAGAGGGCCACATACTCAGCCAATCAGAGAGTCTCAGGCTTGGGAGGGGGCGCTGGGACACAGAGGGTACCAACCCCACCTCTCATCCAAGCTCTGCTGCTTCTCTGACAAGTTGCCTTCAGTCTGTTTATATACCCCCCACAATGGGGACCTCACTTCCTTCCCATGCATTGAGGGACAGCCAACCCCTGTGAAAAATACCCTGGGATGTTAGGGCAAGCTCAACACCTCCCATTCCCCACAAGCTCTGTCCACCTTGGCCTCAGGCAGCCCTGCAGAGTGGCTGCAGTGACTGAGCCCCCGGGTCTTCCTTTCTCCCAGATAAGCAGAGTTTCTGGTGACTCCCTAACTTAGGTTGCCTTCTTTGGATACTCCCAAGTTGTCGAGTACCCTCCATAGCCTGCTGTAACGGGGTGATCGAAAAGGCCCATGCCCTTCGCTCTTGGCATGAGACACCTCAGTGGGAAGAGCCCCAGAGGGGCCTTCAGGCTGGAGAGCCAGGCCCTGGTTCCAGCGCCCGGCCTCTGTCCACACTCTTCTCTCCTCCAGATCACCACCACCCCCGAGCCTGGGGTGCTGCCCTGCCCTCCATCATGAGGACCCAGCCTCCACTGCCTCCGCAGTGGCCGCTGCAGTCTCCCACCGGGCCCATCCCCAGCACCCGCCTCACCTTCTTCCTCTGCTCCTTCTGCCTCTCACGGAACTCCTCCAGGCTCCGCAGCTCCTCGCGCAGGGCCAGGGCCAGCTGGATGTGGGAGCTGCCCACATTCTCCATTTCTGGGGGCAGAGTAAGGACACTGGTCCCTGGCATCAGACCTGATGGGCCCCAACCAGTGACACACTCGCCCCTGCCTGGACCAGCGCAGCCCCAACCCCACAGCTCGTCTCTGCCACCAGCCTCAGTTCCCAACCAGAATCCACTCGTCTGCATTGGTGGTGATCTGCTGTTCCCAGAAGATCCTGTCCCCTTGCAGCCCAGGGTGGGGAACAGGCGGGACTTACGCTGCTTCAGAGAGTCAAAGGAGGCCCTCAGGGAGCTGCAAAACAGAAAGACCAGGGTCGGTAGAAAGACCAGGGACTCCAGGGGGACCTGGAGTCCTGGCTGGGCCCAGGGACTTTTATTTTGGTGGGAGGGCCCTGGGTCACTCATACACGCTGACCTAGACCCAAGGGACCTTCACTCAGCCCATGACCACTGACTCAGAACTCAAGCTGGGATTTCTGGAATGCAAAGCGCTCTCTTTGGAAATTACAAAGCAATCCATGCCCAATACCGCCCCCCCTCCCCCCACCAATGCTCTTGGCTTCTGCACATCTTCAGGCCCTCCCTCTCTCCCTGGAGCCCCTCCCCCATAGTCCTCTCCCAGGTGAACTGAAGCGGGAGAGGGTGGGGGGGGGTTCAGACTTAGCAGGGGGCCTGAGGACGTCTTGAAGGGAGATGAAGGGAGGCTATAGGGGAAGAGGGTGACAAGCAGGGCAGAGGTGCTGAAGGGGAGAGATGTGGGGGCCTTCGGGCAGGAAGAACGGGATGTACAGTTGAGTACAGCGAGAAGCTGAGGGGCTCCCTGGTCCCTGGCTTGGTGGCTGAGTGGATGGCAGTGACACCTCTGAGAGGGCCCAGGAGAGAATATGGGGAGTTACTCTGGGGTGCACTGAGCTGGGGGTGCTTGAGAAAACACAGTAGGAGGCATCAGTCTGAAGCAGACATGCAGGAGCTGCCCTCTCCAGGGAGGACACCAAGGAGGAAGCAAAGGGAAGGAGGTGGCTAAGCATGGGAAGCGTGGAAGGAGATGCCCGAGGGTAGGGTTGTCAGGTGGCGTAAATAAACATACAGGACACCCAGTTAAGTTCAAATTTCAGATAGACAACAAAAGCTTTTTGAATATAAACATGCCCCATGTAAAATTTAGAACATACTTACATTTTTTAAATATTTGTTATCTGAAGCTTAATGGGACAGTCTATATTTTATCTGGCAGTCCTGCCAAGGAGGCTGTCACCCAGAGAGATGAACAGAGGTGAGGTCTGAGCTAAGATATGGGAGCTCACTCAGGACCCACTCCTGTCTGCTGCTGATGGGTAAGGCACACCTTGGTCAGAACAGGACTGATGGGAAAGTGCCTCTCCCAACCCATCCGCTCTCCCGCACAGGCCTCTCTGAGGGGCGAGCTCCCCCTCCTGGCAGAGGAGGGAGGTGGCTTGGAATCCCAGGTGAGGAACCTGGCTAGAGCCTCCTGCCCTTGACTCCCATGTGCATTAGAAGCAGACCCTGGAGCCAGATGCCTGGGTTCATTCCAAGCTGCGCCACACAGTCTCTGTATGACCTTAGACAAATGACCTAGCCTCTCTATGTCTCAATTTTCCCATATGTAAAATGGGGATAATGATATCACAAGAAAAATGGTTGTGAGGATTAAATGAATTTATATGTATAAAGGTCTCTTAAGACCTGGTACAAAGTAGATGCTTTGTAAGGGTTGCTGTCATTATGCCACCCTCCTCTGAGCCCACATCTGCACACCCTGACCAGTCCTGGGGGTCCCCCAGGCCCCTGAACCTGATCTGAGCTGTACCTCCCAAATGCCCCACCTAAGACCTTACCACATGCACCCCCCTCTTATCAGAAATGCCCACTGAATTCACCTTCGGGTTGGAGGCCTCCCCCTGAAGCAGCTCCCATAGAGTGAGCTCCCCTCCTGTCACCCGCTACATCCCTGTGGGCTGATGGGCGCCGTCTCCAAGTGCGCAGAGACAGTGTGCGGGGGCTGCAGTCTGGCTCTGAAGCGAGGCTTGTCTGCTCTCAAGGGTAAAATTCTCTGCCCCTGACCATGGCCCCTTACCCAAGGAGGCAAAAATACGCTGCCGCTCCTTGCTCACCAGGCCACCCGAGGAGCCAGCGCCAGTGAGGCTGATGGTGGCTCAGAGGGTAAAGAATCTGCCTGCAATTCAGGAGACCTGGGCTCGATCCCTGGGTCAGGAAGATCCCCTGGAGAAGGGAATGGCAACTCACTCCTGTATTCTTGCCTGGAGAATTCCATGGACAGAAGAGCCTGACAGGTCCATGGGTTCACAAAGAGTGAGACATGACTGAGCGACACGCATGCGCGCGCACACACACGCGCCAAACCTTGCCAGGTGAGGCGTCCTGTCACTGGCTGCATCCCTGTGCAGAGCAGCGTGCCTGCCCCCTGGTGGCCATATGACCACATGACACCCAGCGATACAGCTCTGCCCACCCCCGCCTGCGTGCCTGTGAGCGCGCGTGCTATGTCGCTTCAGTCGTGTATGACTCTTTTCAACGCTATGGACTGTAGCCCGCCAGTCTCCTCTGTCCACTGGATTCTCCAGGCAAGAATCCTGGACTGGATTGCCATGCCCTCCTCCAGGGGGTCTTCCTGGATCAAATGGCAACTCACTTCCTGGATCAAACCCACGTTCTGTTTTGTCTCCTGCGTCAACAGGCGAGTTCTTTACTACTAGCAAGCACCACGTGTGCTGAAGACTCCACCGACTCCACCCGCCAGAACCTCCTCACCGTCCTTGCAAGGCAGGCTTCATAAGGGGCTCCCTCCTCCCACGGGGACTCAGGAAACTGACCAGCAGCAGCAGCAGCACCTGGCAGTCCTCAGAAGCACAGCTTCTCCGGCTCCACTGCTGTCCTCCGGGAGCCGAAGCTCAGAGGCAGGGCCCAGCCCACTGTTTCAACAAGCTTCCAGGCGCTGCTGATGTGCATTCCAATGCTGGCCTCATTATTTAACGCTGGCAACTCTGCCAGGCAGGGAGGCCACCATCATTAGCCCCATTTCACAGATGAGAAAAACAAAGGTCAGAGAGGTGAAGAAACTGACAGTGGCTACACAGCTGGCAAGTGGTGACGCTTTCTGCTTCTCACCAGAGGAAGGAGGGGTGGTGGCATGGTCACCCCACTTGCCTTGGTAGGGGGTGGAGAGGTCAGGACTCTGCCAGAACCGACACTTTGCCAGCGGGTACACTTCCTTCTCACACATGCATCTTCTGCCTCCGTCGACCCATTTACAGTTAGAGCCGCTCTAGGCCCAGCACGGCCAACTCTCTACACCCTGTCCCTCACCCACAACATGACTACATCCTGCCCAGACCCCTCCCAGAGGCCAGGGCCTGCAGCCTACTGGTCCTCACCTCCCTTTGGACCTCACATCCCACAGACACCTGAGTGTCCGAAACCGGGCTCTTCACCCTACAAACCTGCTCCTCCTCCAGAGCTCCCTTCTCAGCAAAGGCACCGCCACCTACCAGGTTATGCACACCCCTCCCTCCACCACCTTCTTTTATGCACATCCCCAGTCTACCCCTCCACCTCTCACTGCCACCACCCTAGGCCCTGCCCCGTCACCTCCATCCCTCCTGCTTCACTTCTCGTCTCTTACCCTGGTTTTTTGCCCACAGTCATCTGGCCACTCACCAGTTCCTCTTATATACCATGTTCCCCCTGCGCCAGGGCCTCTGCACATGCTGATCCCCTGTGTGCAGCAGCTTTGCCTGGCTCTCCGTTCTGTCTCTTCTGAGCACTTGTTCCTATTGTCATCTCAGGTTGATACACTGTCTATCACTGCACTGAAATAAGAGTCTGTTGAACAGGGGTAATGCTTGGTTCTCCTCCTCATTGTCCCCAGGATCACAGCCCAATGCATTAAACTCAATACTCAATAAACCCCAAGGCCTTTCTCAACTCCAGACCACTCAGGGAAATCATCACCAAGATTTCCCAGAGACTTTCGAACTGTGGTGCTGAAGAAGACTCTTGAGAGTCCATTGGACTGCAAGGAAATCAACCCTGAATATTCATTGGAAGGACTGATGTCGAAGCTCCAATACTTTGGCCACCTGATGCAAAGAGGCAACTCATTAGAAAAGGCCCCAAAGCTGGGAAAGATTGAGGGCAGGAGGAGAAGGGGACGACAGAGGATGAGATGGCTGGATGGCATCACTGATGCAGTGGACGTGAGTTTGAGCAAACTCCGCAAGATGGTGAAGGACAGGGAGGCCTGGCGTGCTGCAGTCCACGGGCTCACAAAGAGCCTAACAGACTGAGCGGCTGAACAGCAACAACGGCTCTGCTGGGTCTCCACCACGTTCAAGGACGGAAGCCCCGTGCAGGCCTCTGCCTCTGTTGTCAGTCCCGTGTCCTCCTATGTAACTCATCCCATCACCCTTTTCAACCTGGCTCTCAGGACACTCAGCCCAGAATTCTGCTTCAGACAGTTTACATTTCCAGCGAAAGTGTCTCCTGTACTACCGTGTGGCCCACACAATCTCACTGCCCCTGCTTTGCCATCCTCACCCCTGCCCCCTGCCAGCCACAAGGCTCCTGCCTCCCAGCTCCCAGGAGAGGGCTCCTCTCACTGCCCCACTCCCCTGCTGGAGGCTGGGCCCGAGTGAGCTGGCCTCCTTAGAGGAAGAGCAGCCCTGGTAAGAACAGGGCCCCCTCTCTCACTGCAGTATCTTCAGTGATACCTTCATTCTCTGAGCTCAGAGGAAGAGAGATGATGAAAAAAACAAACCTTTCTGACAGGAAAGCAGTGTCTTAGGCTTGACATCTGGGGGTGAAGCAGGGACTTGAGTGTTTAAGGATTCAAGTGGGGGCTGTCCTTGCTCGCAGGTACTGTTGGATTGGCCAAAAAATTCAGTTGGGTATTTCATAACATGGAAAAATCCAAAAGAAATTTTGGGCCAACCCAATACAAAGGGACGCACAGGAAACTGACCCCAGCCCTGCCTCGATTCCCCTTTCTGAACCCCTACCCTGTGCAGCTTCTGCAGCTTGTGTGGCACTCAGTGCCCTACCCGGGGCAGGATGAGCAAGAGAGGGAGATGACAGCTTTCTGGGGGAGGCGGTATTTCAGGCAGAATTCACAGGGGAGATATGAGGGCATCAGCTAGAGCAAAGGCCCCAAGGTTGGAAGGAGGTCAAGGGGAACTTTCTGCAGGGTTGGATGTGTGGTTCAGGCAATACTGAGAAGCCGCCTGCACCTACCTAGTGCTTCTTTAAAATGCACTGAAAGAGCTTGTGGGGATTCCCTGAGCTGGGGACCAGTCCTCATTGCCACTGCCCAGCAGATGCTTGCTGAGTTCATGTGTGAACGAGGTGAGCACTAGAAGTCACCTAAAGGCCAGAATAACCTCGTCTCAGTGTATATGGCTGAGTCTCAGGCCTTCTGGCCAGTCTGAGGTCGGGGGATGACGCCGAAATGCTCTGTCTTCAGGCAGCAGGGGTGGGGGAGTCTGGACGGCTCCCCACTCTCAGCTCTCGCTGGGCTATTTCTGGGGTCACGGAAGCCCTTGGCTTTGGCCCTCCTCCTCCACCCCGTTCAGTCTATGCACCCTCAGCCCCCTCCATTTGTCCTCTCAGGGGCTGAGAATGAGCATCCCATGGGAGACAGGGGGCTTGGCCATGAGGAGGCACAGGGCTCCCCCCGTCCCTGAGTGATGGATGGGCCCTGGAGGATGAGCTTCCAGCCCCCACGTGGAACAGCCAAGCCAGCTTTGCCAGGTGCCAACCTCAACACTAGCTCACAAGTCTCCATGGCGACAAGGAAGCAACCCATGTTGTCATGGTTGCCACTCACCCTACACACAGAGAGCCCCTCCAGGTTGGTATAGAACAGGGCGACGTGGTCTAAGCCAAAAAGCTGGCAGGCAGGCAAGGCCAGAGGGTCTGGGAGAGCTTCCTGGAGGAGGTGGGGCATGAGAAGGCCCTGGAGGAAGGTTCTGATGCAAAAGACTGGGGACGAGAGTGAGGTCACCCCCAGTGGGCTAGACCGAAGATTCAGGACAGGGGGGGCCTTTATTTTAAACCCTTTGAGTCCCCATACCCCCACCACAGCTTGGGTCATGGCACACACTTAGATGGATGATGGATGCTTGGCCCATAGTTAAAGAAAGCAATGACTTTGGTCTCACCAGCCTTAGGACACACCTCACAGAGCAACACTGACTAAGCACCCACGGGGCATCATCAGCTGAGCTGGGAGCTGCAAGGGGGCCGGGCCCGAAGGGAAGCAGCCGGTGGGTGGGGACAGTCCAACCCCTGCCTGCTGCTTCTCTGGCTCTAAATGTGCCCTGGGCTTTCCAGCCTGCAGCCTTTGCCCACGGTCCTCTCCCAGGAGGTGCCCTCCGCTCTGCCCTACTCCTCTGGCCACTCCAGCTCCCTGGGGAACTCGGGGTGGGGCTGGTTCTCACACGCACTGCTCCCAGCCTGCTCTGGAACCTGGGCGGCGGGGCAATGAGGCCCCTGTGGGGTTTTTTTTCCTGGCTCTCCTGCTGCTGGGGAGGCTGATCCCTGGGGCCTGGCCATGCCAGCCCACGCTCCAGCTCCTAAGTGGTAGGCAGCAAGGTGGATCCTGACTCTGAGCTCCCCGCCCTGGCCTGGGGCTCCACCCTGGTGCTCCCACCTCAGAGGGAGGCTCTCCCTCCAGGGACCCTACCCTCCAGCTCTCTGGGCCAGAGAAGGGCTGGGCCTCAGAGGAAATGGTCTAGCCAGGCCAGGCAGTCTCCTCAGCGCTAAACTAAGCCAGGTGACCCCAATCTGTCTGACTCATGGAGGGGCCCATGAGATCGTAATGACCCTCGATGCTTCTCAAGTATCACTGTGGCTTAGGGCTCTCTGCTTGACATTGTGGCTGCCCAGAGGAACTCAGGAGTGTGACTTTTCACAGCTGAGGACCCAGGACTCAGAGGGGGGGAGTGACCACTCCAGGGTCACACAGCATATAGGGTAAGGCAGACCTTGTCCCGCCTGGCCTCCTACAACCACACAAGGAGTCAGGGCCGCGCAGAGCCTCGCCCTGGCCGCTTCATGGTTCTACAGACAGGGCCAGATACGGTGCTCCTCTCCACCCTTCCCGCTGCCCCCCCGGCTCCATTTCCACTTTATTCTCTCCACTGGTGGCTTCTCCTTCCCTGTTTTAAGTCCCCTGTGACTCACACCCCCCTGAGTGTGCCTCACACTTTCTGCTTCCAGCCTGACCTCCCACTGTGGCCCTGCCTGGAGCGCCCCCTCCATATCCCCCAGGAGGGCTTGTCTTTTGCTGGGAAAGTTCTCCTTTTCCAGCAGCCCTGGGTGGTCAGGAGGCAGGTGGGGACTCCTGGATCATGCTCCCTTGATTCCACCCCTGCCTGGGAATACAAAGAAGGTCCCCGTTCATTTTCCTTACTGTGTCCTGGTAAGGAATGCCCTCCTCTGTACCCAGCCTCAGTCCTGCCATTTTTATCTGCTCAACAGCCCACTGGAGTGGACAGATGAGAACCAAACTCAGAGAGGTTAAGTGACCTGCCCCCAGTCACACAGCTTATAAAGACCAAGCGGGGACTAGAGCTCCTACATTCTTACTGCTGGAGCTGCGTTCACGCTTTCTGGTCCAAGGCAGGACCCCTGGGCATTGAGCATCCATGTCTCCTGGCTCATACCATTCTTCAGCATTCCTCTAGCCCTCCCCGAGTCTTCTCTGGCTCCAGGTTCCCGGTTGGAAGCAGGGTCGCCTGTGTCTTTAGGAGACCTGGAGAGTGTTGTTTATTCATCTCAAATGAGGGGACCGGGTTCCAGGCTTTGCAGCTGACAGGCTCTAGGGCCACTTTCCTTGAGCAGAGCCAGACCCCCGCGGGGAATGGGGGCAGGGGTGCGGGCAGGGGTTGCTATGGCAACCACAAGCTGGGTCGGGTCTCTGGGCTCCTGGGGAGGAGGAGGAGGACTCAGTCGCCTTTCCAGGACTTGGAGTCCTATCTGCCCCTCGGCCTGACTCAGTCCTCACCCAGCAGGGAGAGTCCACCCTTCCTCACCACTGCTAGAACGTTCTCCTTAGCTGCCCTCAAATTGAAACTCTCTCTGCACCTGCGTCCCTCTCACAGTCTGCACGCAGAGGCGCTGGCCTGGGGGCTTCCCAGCAGCAACTGCCCTCCCAGCCAGGCCTGGGCAGTCCCAGACGCACCTCACCCTCTGAGGAAGGCTGCACTGTCATCCCCTCACTGAGGAGGAAACGGAAACCCCGAGTGTCAGTGACCAACGCCCCCTTCAAGGTCACACGGCCAACGGGTAAGGAGCTGGCACCCCACCTCTGGGCCACACGTCCCTCCTGGAAGCTCGAGCTGAGCCAATGCTGCAGGGGCGCGGCAGCCAGTGGGGTCCTGTCACCCCTCGCCAGGGCTCTCAAGACTGGATGGAGACCCCCAGGGAGTGTGAGCTGTGTGTGCCCCTTTCCCAGGGAGTCTCCTGGGAGCTCAGACTGCAGGCTTTTCACCTCCACAAAGAACCTGACCTTGCCCAGAGTGCTCAGCACCCAAGAAAGCTGCCCACCAGCCACTCTGCCCCGGGAGCCACTCAGACCCTCGCTGGCCCTCCCCACTCAGCCCACCCCGGGGGAAGCCCTGAACCCTGTCGAAAGGCCCAGAAAGTGCCTGGGGAGGCAGGCAGGGCCCCTTACTTGATCTCTGTCTGGCCGCCTGCCTTGCGGGCGATCTGCACCAGTTCCTTTCCGTACCGCTCCTCCGCCTGGGCCCTGCAACGACAACCCCCGGGCACTGGTCTCGTCCACAGCTGCTGCCCAAAGCTCACCCTCCGATGGGCTCAGCCAGGTGGCAGGGTCTGCCCATGTAGGCTCTGGCCCTGCAGATGCCTCCTGGAGACGGTTAGGCCTCCGGCCCTTCTAAATAAACGTGGCTGAGTTCAAGCACACCTGATGGGACATTAGATATATTTGCCCACTTGGGGGAAGGCCCAGGCTGGGAAAAACAGGGGAATCGCACTCCTGACTGCTTAGAGCAGGGGTGGCCTGCCAGCGGCCAGGCTGGCCTGGGGGCTCAGCCACCTCCCTCCCCTCTCGGCGCTCACCTCTGTCTCAGCAGTTCCTCCACGTCCTTGCACATCTTCCTGCCATCCAGCAGCCGCTGCAGCAACACCTCGTAGCCCGTGTGGGCGGTGAAGTCCCTGCACTGGGACACAGGACAGAGGGGCATGTGAGGGCCACCGGTGGGGAACCCTGTGTGCAGCCTGGCGAGGACCCCGCTGACCACCGCCAGGACCTGGCTTCACCATCAGCCTCCATCTCCCCTATCTAAGGATGAGCTCTTGGGGTCCAGCACACAGCTTCACACAGGCACACAGAGGGTCCCCCCTGTCTGCGGAGGCATCAGGTAGAGATGAGCCCTGCGGGGATCGGAGCTCACAGTCAGGACGCTCTAACCTAAGATGGCCTGGGGAAGGGCCCCCACCACAAGGCCCCGTGATGACAGACTTAGGGGGTGCCTGGCACCGTTCACCCCTGTCGCCTTCTCATGAACCCTCTTATCTCAGGTGCCCAAGTGGGAAAACTGAGGCACAGATGGGTGAGGTGTACCCCAGGTGATGCAGCCTGAAGGAGGCAGGCCTGGTATTGAACCCAGGCTGTCTGGCTCGGGCCCACACCCTTCAGTCCTACCTTCTACAGCCTCTGCAAAGAATAGCAATTGCTGTTCCCTGACAATCCTCTGTGTGCTGGACGCCATGCCGGGCTCACCCTGTGGGCTCAGGGGGATCCTCCTGCACCCACTGGGTGGGGTGAACATCGAGGGTCAGGATCCGGCTCTCACAGTGCTGAGAGCAGGGCTCCTGTGTCTCTCAGCCTGGCTCCCATCCATTTTTCCCCCCATCCATTCTTGAGGAAGGACCCCAACCCCCAGGGTGCTCAGCCAGGCAACTGGAGCCAGCCCGGAGAGGCAGCACCTACCTGTTTTCTTTTCCATTTCCACAGACCATCCCCCATCATGAGCCGCAGAGATGGGGGGAAGGGAGCCCCCACTTCCCTGATGCACACTCCACAGCCCAGAGCTCAGTGAATCAGCAGGCCTTTCCCAAGGCCGCACACACTTGAGTAAAGAGCTGGCCATTGCTGCCCCATGCCTCCCTTCAAATGCTGTGTTATGGATATGTGGGGAGAGGAGGGGAGAAGTCTGAATCAAGGAGAGCTTCCTGCAGGAAGTGGTATTTGAGCCCGGCTCTGGGCTTCCCAGGTGGCACTAGTGGTAAAGAACCCGCCTACCAGTGCAGGAGACATAAGAGACATGGGTTCAGTCCCTGGGTTGGAAAGATCCCCTGGAGGAAAAAATGGCAACCGACTCCAGTATTCTTGCCTGGAGGATCCCAGGGACAGAAGAGCCTGGCAGGCTAGAGTCCATGGGGTTGCAAAGAGTCAGACATGACTGAAGCAACTTAGCACGCACTGGGAAGAGAAGGTGTTGTTCTTCAAGGTCTAAGGAAAATCAGCGGAGAAGGCAATGGCACCCCACTCCAGTTCTCTTGCCTGGAAAATCCCATGGGGAGAGGAGCCTGGCAGGCTACGATCCATGGGGTCGCTAAGAGTCGGACACGATTGAGAGACTTCACTTTCACTTTTCACTTTCATGCATTGGAGAAGGAAATGGCAACCCACTCCAATGTTCTTGCCTGGAGAATCCCAGGGACGGGGGAGCCTGGTGGGCTGCCGTCTATGGGGTCGCACAGAGTTGGACACGACTGAAGTGACTTAGCAGTAGCGGTAGCAAGGAAAATCAGACATAGTAGAGAAAGGCAGAGAGACCACAAAGTGTACCAGCTGGCCCCATGCTGGGCCCAGCCCACCTTCAGTCAACTCAGAACGGTAAAATCTGCTGGCCCACAAGATGGTTAGGATCCCAAGTGCATGCCTCCTCCATAAGCAGCCCTAGAAGTTCCCGAGACCAGGCTCAGCTGCCCACAGGCTGACGAGCAATGGGCCTGGGTCTTGGCTGGCTGCTCAGGGCCCCGGGCAGAGTGGTCATCCCCCAACCCCCACAGGCCTCTCTGCCAGCGTCTAGGCTGGTGTGGCTGCCCCAGGCTCCATTTCTGTAGCTTTCGTGGGCCACTTGCTACTAACCAGGCAGCAGACCACAGCTTCCTGCCCCAGCCTCCCCACCCCCGCCCCTCCGGACCCTCAGGACAGAATCCAGTGGCGGCCAGGGAGGAAGATGGGTCCTTTCTGCTCCTTCCCTGCCCCTGCCCTCTCCCTCTGAGGGGTCACTCTGAGCTGGACACTACAGACCACCAGAACTAGGAAGCGTCTTGTCTAGTCCTTAGGAAAACTGAGGCCTAAACAAGGGGAAGATGCGCCTGAGATCCCATAGGCAGAGCGGGACGAGGACTTGGACTTGCAGGCCCTGTTGTTACCCCGCCATGCCTCTCGGGGAGGGGAGGGCTGACCGACCCCAGCCCCACGGCAGACTCTCTGCTCTTTCCTCCCAGCCCTTATTCCCCAGAGGAACCCCACTGTCATACAGAGACCCCCCGGGTGGAAAGAGAAGCAAAACCAAACCTACATTGGCCATTCTAGAGGAGGTGGCAGGCAGAGGGGCCTTGCAGGCGGGGTCCTTGGAGCTCAAGTCACCACAGTTCTGCAGGCTCTAGAATCTGGCCCAGCCCTGACTCAGAGCAGGTGGGGCTTCGGCCGGGTGAGCCACCGTCACCAGTGAGTAGGTTGTTCCAAGGAAGTGCCGGACTCCCTGGGGGCTGTTCCTGGCTGGCCTGCACCCCCTCCACCACCCCACCTCACCTGCCTCCGGGGCTTCGACCCAGGGCTGAGAGCGGGGCAGAGTGGGGCTCAGGAAGCTGCTGAGGAAATGAACTGCTGCTGCTGCTGCTTCTGCTAAGTCGCTTCAGTTGTGTCCGACTCTGTGCAACCCCATAGACTGCAGCCCACCAGGCTCCCCTATCCCCGGGATTCTCCAGGCAAGAACACTGGAGTGGTTGCCATTTCCTTCTCCGATACATAAAAGTGAAAAGTGAAAGTGAAGCTGCTCAGTCATGCCACTCTTAGCGACCCCATGGACCATAGCCTACCAGTCTCCTCCGTCCATAGGATTTTCCAGGCAAGAGTACTGGAGTGGGGTGCCACTGCCTTCTCCGGAGGAAACGAACTAGCTAATCATTCAATCAGTTAATCGATCAGTCCTGGAGGCTCACCACCCTCCAGGGGCCCACCCTGCCCTTTCCTCCTAGCACCTAACTAGCCACAGCCTGTATGTATCCTGGGTTCCCTTTCAACCCCTTGTTTACAGGCTCAGATGGACATTTCCACAGCATGGAAGCTACGAGAAGGCAGGGCCTCCCGCCTCCTTGTGTGCCCCTGCAGCCTCTGTCACCTGAGACCTGCCTCTGGCCTTGCCCTTGGTGAAATAGCCGTTTATTGAGTCCACCAGCCACACACAATACCAAGAATAGCACAGCTGTCTTCTTATTGAAAAACACCACACACCCAGGGAGTTAAGGACGGCAATGAGGAGGAGAAGAGGGTAAGTGACTGCCTAAGTTCCCTCAGCTGGTGAAGATCAGAATCTAGGGTATGAATGCAGGTCAGCTTGTCCCCAGGCTTCCCAGGAGACACTAGTGGTAAAGAAGCCACCTGCCAGTGAAGGAGACATGAGAGACGCAGGTTCAATCGCTGGGTCAGGAAGATCCCCTGGAGGAGGGCGTGGCTACCCCCGCCAGTGTTCTTGCCTGGAGAATCCCACGGACAAAGGAGCCTGGCGGGCTGACAGTCCATGGGGTCTCAAAGAGCTGGACACGACTGAAGTGCCTGAGCACACGCGCAGCTTGTCCCCAAACCTACATCAGACATTCAGTCCAGTTCAGACATTGATAGTCCAGCAACTCTGTTACACTTCAAAACATGAAAAAACCCCACTTTTGAAGATGATTACTCAGACTTCCTCTGCCTCAAACCAAAGCCGTGTTTCTGGCTGTCATCCAGTTACCATGGATTCTTAGAGGCCAGCTCCGTGCCCAGGCTGGGTCAGAGGAACGCTGCCCTGGAGAAGGGCCGGCTGGCTCTGCAGATGTGAGCTGAGAGCCAGCAAACAGCCAGAGGCCCCACCCTCGCCATGTGGCACCTAGGGTGATCCACCCCAGGGTGGGGTGCCAGGTGGCAGGCAGATGCAGCCCCCTCCTGGGGAGACCTCCCCCAAGCCAGACGTGGGACCCCAGGCCTTGCCATCCACCCTGCGTGGCCATTCTTGGCCTCCCTTGCCCCACACTGGTCAGATCAGGGCTACAGGAGAAGGTGTTCCAGGCTGCTCCAGCCAGAAGCAACGTATTCCTGCCTCTATCTGAAGGAGGCTCTGGTCTCTGCTCAGGGATGGCCCACCTGCTCTCTCGGCTGGATGGCCCTGGATGTGAGCCACACTCCAGGCTGGCAAGCCGGCCCCAGCCCTGCCATGCCCCCACTGCGCAAGTACAGAAGGAGCCTTTGTACCCGCTGCCACTTCCTCCTTGTCACACCCATGCCATTCTTGGTGGCTGCATTGGCTGGGCCACAGAGACAAGCGCCCCAAGCAAGCCACTTCCCTTCTCAGGCCCAGGTTTCCTCATCGAGAAAGTGCCTGGGGAGGACAGCCTCTCCTGGCCCCAGACAGCCCACCCCACGTGGGCACAGCCCCCTGGGGGAAGGCTGGCTGCCAAGTTTAGGGAGGGGGCCCAGGCCTGGCCCGAAAGACTGGACAGAGTTTAGCTGACCATTTATGGGTTCACACCCCACCCTGTGGTCCTGGGCACTCTTAGCTTCTACTTCCCTCCCTGTAACAAGAGGCATAATGGTTCCCTCCATCTACAGTTGATCTAAGAAGCCAGTGAAACAATGTACACAGATGAGACGAGGAAACACAAGGTCAGAGGTTGCCCTGAGCTGGCAACGGGGCTGAGGATTATTACCCCATTTTACAGATGACAGAAATGGAACCCAGAGAGGTTAGCTACCTGCTCAGAAGTCGGTGGGAAACAGCCAGGTTTTGAGCTCTCCCAGGCCAGATCTTAGCTCATCCCCTCACCTCTCTGCAAAGCCCTGAACTCAGTATCTATTCAGCAAGAGTAGCTCCCCATGCCTTGCCCTGGCCCCACCCGGCTCTCACTAGCCCCTTCTGGCTGGCTCTCACCAGACAGAACCCAGCTGCTCAAGGCTGTAAAACACTGAGTTATCCTACTGAGTTAGACACCCTCCCCCACCAGAGGGTCCATTTAAAAGGCTGCAGAAGCTTTTTCAAATGTTCCCTTACATGAAATTTCAGAATATAAAGTATCTCAGAGGACAGTTTACTAGCCACCCGTCCACTCTTGCTTGTCTGCTGTGGGCTGAGAAGCAAAACCACTGGGACTGTCAGAACACCTGAAGAAGTGAGTACTGAACTCTGGAGAAGGCAGAACGTGGGGCGGTTTGCCTCCTGGGTCCCAGTGCCCACGTCTCTACAGCAATGCTCCGCAAATACACTGGATAAAGGCTGCGGACATAGGGAGGCCCTCAAGTGGACGTGCGTTTATGACAGCTAGCTCCTAAGCTGCCCCAAGTAGAAGACCAGACCATTTGTTTGCAATTCAATGACTAGTTACCCAGCACCTTAAATAAGCCAGACAGACCCGTCCCCGCTACTTTGTACAACATGTTACTATCCCCATTGTACAGATAAAGAAACTGAGTCTCAGAGAAGATAAGTCAATGAATAGCAGCCAGGATCTTTCCAATGCCCCACGGCTAGTACCCCACAGCAGATCTCGTCTCCACCATTATTGATTACTAAACTGAAAGAAGGCAAAGAACAGATACTCAGGTATGGCTTGGATGAATGGGTGGATGGATAGATGAATGGGTGGATAGATGAATGAATGGGTGGATGGATGGATGGATGGATGAACCAGAGACTTCAGTGAGCAAGCTGGATGTTTACCCAGAGAATCCCAGGAGGAGGGTTGGGTACAGAGAAGGCCAGGCCTCAGCCCTTGAGGAGCCAATAAGGAATGTGATCATTTATAGGCCTTTGTGGGGCTCAGTGAAAGAGGGAACATCTGTGTTTGGTGTCCCCAGAGGCTCAGCCAGGACTCACAGGGGAGTAGACAGGGAGGCCAACTCCAGATCGGTACAAAGGACTTTTCAAGAGTCCATGTGGCCCCAAATATGGAACACAGGTAAGTTGCTTTGCTGGGCTGAGAGTGCCCCGTAGCTAGGATCTGGTAAGCAGGTTAGGGATTCTGCAGAGAGGATTCAAGCCTCAGATGATGTGTCCAACTGGGTGTTCTGAGTCTAGGTGTCCCCTGACTTAAAGATTGGAGGGGTCCATCCATAAGCAGGCAGATGTGGGGTGATTTATGGCTTTTCCAAGATGGCTCAGGATAGGCATCAAAGGGAGAGAGCCGAGAAAGCAGATAGACTCTTAAGGAACAAAAGCACATTGAACGTGGTTAAATGAGCTAATCTGGGGCTTGGGATTAGAAATGAGTTTCCAGAGGGCTCTAGATCCCCACTGAGCCCTGGGCTGAGGCCTCTTCACCCAAGCAGCTGCATTGCATGGTCCCTGAGATGTCCAGGCCCTTGACCTGGGACCCAGCTGGGCCACAAGCTTTGGGGAACCTGGAGACCTGGGGTTGATTGTTTCCTGCCACCTTGGGTGAGGGGGAGAGGGGCGCTGTTAGAGCCCTGTGAATATTCAGGGGCTCTTAGGAATCCCACATTGCAGAGTTTGGAGGCCGGGGAATAGCACAGGTACCAGAAAGGGACCTACTGTGCCAACCTGGGGCCTCATCTCAGTAATACAGACCCCGTGAGGATTTGAGGATGAGAGAGGTTATACAACTTGTCCCGACTTCAACACCAAGTGTGTAGGCGTGCTGGCTTCCGACATTGTCACTTTGTTCTTTCAAGTAGGCCTCCTCCAACATCAGGAAGGAAAAGCCTCCTCTACTGCGCTCCCCTCCCCCATCCCGTGAAGCACTGCTCACTTCCCCTCCATTCTTAAAGGCCCAGCTCAATCCCCCACGTCTTCCTCCTGCGTTAAGAAACCAAAATGGGCAGAAGTTAGCATAAGGGACAGGGCAGAGAGGGAACACAAGTCTGGGCAGAGGCCTGGAGGTGGCATTGAGCCCCTCGGGTTCAGGAGACTGGAAGCCTGATGCTCAGAGCTGTGAGCGGCAAGGGGCCTGAAGGGCCAGGGCTGGTGTCTGAAGAGGTGGCCTGAGAGCAGCTCCAGGAGAGTCAGGCAGAGCCAGCAGTGGGACCCTCCCAGGAGGTAACAGGAACCAGGGCAGGTTCCCAGGTCAGGAGAAGGGAGCAGGGTAGGTGGTGTGTGGACCGGTAGAAGCCCGTGCCCTCTGTGCCTCTAATTCTCAGAGAAGCCTGCAGTGTCAGGACGGTACCCTGATTGCCCCACGTCACAGGTGAGATTGAGGCTCAGCAGCCGCCTACAATGCAGGAGCCGTGGGTTCAATCCCTGGGTTGGGAAGATCCCCTGGAGGAGGGCATGGCAACCCACTCCTGCATTCTTGCCTGGAGAATCCCCATGGGCAGAGGAGCCTGGCGAGCTAAGGTCCATGGGGTCGCAGAGAGTCAGACACGACTGAAGCGACAGACACACATACGCACGGAAGGTGAGTGGCTGGCCCCGGTCACACGGCTCCTCTGTAGGTGGGCAGGAGGCAGATGTCAGGCCAGGGCTGAGGGCAGGTGGGGAAGGTGGATGGAGGTTACTGAGCCACCCCAGACACTAAGGCCCAGAGGAGACTCTGACCCATAAGCAAGGACAAGCGGTGACGACACCCTGTGCAGAGCCAGCCCCATGGCTCCTTGCTGCACGGGTTCCAGCTTGTGAGTGACCAGCCAGGAACTGGGGGCTAGCACCGATAGCCAAGGCTCTGTTTCTACTTGTCCCTTTCCCCAAGCATCACCCCTTGCACACCACCTATACCTGCCAGGGGATGGCCCATGGGTACACCCCCTTATCAAGAAGAAGTTCAGGCAGGGGGTGTGGAAAGAGTCCAGGCACCGGGTTCTGGTCCTGGCCAAGCCCATGCATACAGACAGTGTGAACTTGGGCAAGTTACTTAACCTCCCGTGCACAGAGCCCCTCCTCTACAAAAGGGCTGTGAAACACTGCCCTCCCCCCAGGGGCCCTGAGGACTAAATGGAATAATATACGTAGGAGCCCAACAGAGGTCATCCTGAGACTTAATGAGCTCCTGGAAAAGGGTGGCCGTGGTGATCGCACATGTTAAGTGAAAGTAAACTAAGAAAGGACATGAAAAAGGAGAGCTGGGTTTGCATCCTAGCTGTGACACTTATCTTGATCGGTTGCTTCCAGTCTCAGCCTCAGGTTTTTCATCCGTAAAGCGGAATGAACACTTGGACTCGGACGCTCACAGGGCCAAGGCGGGGTGTCTTGCTTGGCGGTATAAATGGCTGCAGGGTGAGAACTGGCAGATTCTTCTGGGCTCGAGACTTACTCAAGACAGAGATGGGCCCACTCCTCACACCTCTCCTCAAAGGCAGGAAGAGACCCCCGGCAGCCACCGCAGAAGACCCCTCAGCCTCCTCTGCTGCCCTTGGCAGGTTCTGGACCTCAGAGCTGACCCTTGGGCTCTGGTTACCCAGGGGCTTTCTGGGTCTCCTGTACCTGCTAGGGGTCTGCATGTGGGGCTCTTGCCTTTATTAGGCCATTAACATTCATTTGAGCACATCTCTGGCTTTTAACCACAGTGATAGGTTTAATACAGACAAGGAGCTAGAAACTGAGAGCGTGGAGGGCTCAACCACAAGCGCAATGGAGTCCAAGCAGGGCGCTCGGTGCTAAAGGCAGTGCGAGAGACAAAGATGGCGCCCTCCACCATCTTTGGGTTCTGCGTTAGAGACTGGGAATTGCTTTACCCTGGCCCACACAGCCAGCGTGTATCAGGCACAGAGCAGCACTGAGGGAAAGCACATCTTTAAGTGGAGCAAGGTGCCACCTCTGGGGTCCTGGGGCTCTGGGGCAAGCCTGTTCTCTCGGGGACCATCACTGCTTAACTCTCCCTCTCAGCATTCACTTGCACCCACACGTTGTCGATGTCTGTTTAGTCGTTCAGTCATGTTTGACTCTTTGCGACCCCATGGACTAGAGCCCACCAGGCTTCTCTGTCCATGAGATTCTCCAGGCAAGAATACCAGAGTGGGTTGCCATTTCCTCCTCCAAGGGATCTTCCTGACCGAGGGATCGAACTTCTGCCTCCTGTGTCTCCTGCATTGCACCAGACGTGTTGGTGGGACTCAAACCAAGACCGCTGGATCCTGGAGTGCAAACTCCTCCCCTCACTGAACCTGCAGCCCTTCTAGGCTTAGGGGTGATCTGCATGCTAAAATAAAATCCCAGCAACCTCACGGCAGCTCCTGCCCTGCCCTGAGGCCTAGTTTTAGCTGCTGGTCTTCCCCTGACCCTGGAATCAGACACACTGTTGCTTTGGTTCCAGCAGCAATTTCCATCCTCATCTGGGTCAGAGTGGGAACAACTGCAGACCCCAGCTCAGCACCTACTGTTGTGCTACCGTCCAGTAGTGCAGACGCTCATGCTGTGCAGGCCTTCATGCCCCACAATTTCAGTCCTCACGACAGCTCCGTGGACACTGATCCAGACGTCTCTGTTGATCCCCTGGCTACCACCTCACCCTGTTTGTGTGGACTGACCCCAGATGACCTTCTGGACCCTCCTACCACCTGCAGTCTGGGATCCCCAGGTCTGGGAGAGTGGTCTCAGAGCTGGTCCAAATGAAGGAGAAACATTCAAGAGGTGACAAAGAAGGGGACTTCTTTTGCTTCAGTGGCTGACTTGGGAAGTTGAGGATCAGAAATCCTGATTTTCAAAGGCTTCTCAGGTCTAAGCAGACGAGGGCCAAGGTAGACATCAGTTCCCTCAAGGCCTTCTCATAGTCCACTGAAGAAGTAGGTGACCACAGCCTATGGGACAATTGTGCTTGAAGCATGAAAGCTGGCGGGGACTCAAGGAAGCTCAGAAGTCATGGGCCTTCCCAGGGGCCAGAGGTAGGGCAACTCTAAGGAGGAACCCACCATCCCAAGGGGATTCTCTCTTGGGATGGTGTCTCTCCATGTATATCCAGGCTTGGGAGAGTTAGAGGGGGGTTGTCATAGACTGGTGGCAACCTCACGTGTGCATGCTAAGTCACTTCAGTCGTGTCCAACTCTTTGCCACCCCATGGACCGTAGCCTGCCAGGGCTCTTCTTTCCATGGGGATTCTTCAGGCAAGCATACTAGACTGGGTTGCCATGCTCTCCTCCAAGGGATCTTCCTGACCCAGGGATTGAACTCGAGTCTTGTGTCTCTTGCAATGGCAGGCAGATTCTTTATCACTGGCACCACCTCAGAAATGTTCAAACCTGTTTCCTCATCCATAAAAACACTTTGAGTGTAGAGAAAAAGGAACCCTCCAACACTGTTGGTGGGAATGTAAACTGGTACAGCTACTATGGAGAAGAGTATGGAGGGTCCTTAACAAACTGAAAATAGAGCTAGCATATGATCCTGCAATCCCATTCTTGGGTATATATGCAGAGAAAAGCATCATTCAAAAACATACTTTCATCCCATTGTTCATTCCAATACTGTTCACAATAGCCAAGACATGGAAGCAACCTAAATGTTCATCAGCAGATGAATGGATGAAGAAGACGTGGTGCATATATTCAGTGAAACCCTATTCAGCCATAAAAATGAAATCATGCCTTTTGCGGCAACATGGATGGACCCAGAGATGACCATACTAAGTGAAGCAAGCCAGACAGAGAAAGAGAACTATCATATGACGTCACTGAAATGTGGCATCTAAAAAAAGAAAAGAACTTGTTCATAGAACAGAACTAGATCCGCAGGCAGAAAACAGACGACGGTTCCCTAAGGGGAAAGGGGGGAGGGATACGTCAGGAGTCGGGATTGGCAGATACCTGTGTGCTCTGCTAAGCCACTCAGTCATGTCTGACTCTTTGCGACCCCATGGACCTTAGCCCCCCAGGCTCTGTCCATGGGATTCTTCAGGCAAGAATATTGGAGTGGGTTGCCATGCCCTCCTTCAGGGGATCTTCCTCATCCAGGGATCAAACCTGCGTCTCTGTGTCTCCTGCATTGGCAGAGGGGGCTGTTTACCACGAGCCTTTCCCAGGCCACCTGGGAAGCCCCGGTGGTACTGATGAACCTATTTACAGGGCAGGAATAGAGACGCAGATTTATACTAGACTACTGGAGTAGGTAGCCTGTCCCTTCTCCAGGGAATCTTTCTGACCCAGGAATCGAACCAGGCTCTCCTGCATTGCAGGCAGATCCGCTACCAGCTGAGCCACCAGGGAAGCCGCAAAAGAGAAACTGTTGGTGGGTCAGTCGTGTCCAACTCTTCACGACCCCATGGACTGTAGCCCGCCAGGCTCCTCTGTCCATGGGATTCTCTAGGCAGAATACTGGAGTTGGTTGCCATACCCTCCTCCAGGGGATCTTCCAGACCTAGGGATCGAACCTGGGTCTCCCGCTTTGCAGGTAGATTCTTTACCATCTGACCCACCAGGGATACTACTATATATAAAATAGATAACCAACAAGGGGCTACTGTATATTACAGGGAAAGACACTCAATATTTTATATAATCTATAAGGGAAAAGAATCTGAAAAGAATATATATAAATACATATATAAAATATGTATAACTGAACCACTTTTTTGTATATTTAATGCAATACTGTAAATCAACTGTACTTTATTTTTTTTATTAAAAATTAAAAAAAAACCACCTCAACACAGGACCTTAATAGCCAACAACATTGAAAAAAAGAACAAAGTTGGAAGACTCACACTTTCTAATTTCAAAACTCACTACAAAGCTATCACAATTAAAATAGTGTAGTTTTGTCATAAGGACAGACTTATAGACCAATGGAATGAAATAGAAAGCTAGAGATAAGCACTCACATATACGGTCAACTGAGTTTCAACAAGGATAAGACCATTCAACGTGGAAAAGACCATCTTTTCAACCAAAGGTGATGGGGAAATGGATATTCACGTTCAAAGGCATGAAGTTGGACTCTTACTTAACACCATATACAAAAACTAACTCAAAATGGATAAATGACCTAAAGGTAAGAGCTAAAACTGTAAAACTCTGAACAGAAAATAGGGGGAAAGTTTCAAGACATTGAATTTAACAATGATTTCTTGCATATGATACCAAAAGAACAGTCAATAAAAGAGAAAAACAAATTAGTTAGACTTTATCAAAACAAAAAAATTTTCATTAAAAGCCAGCATCAAGAGAGTGAAAAGACAATCCACAAATTGGGAGAAAATATTTGCAAGTCATACTTAAAATAATTACTATTCAGGCTATATAAAGAACTTTAAAAACTGAACAACAAAAAGATAACCCAATTCAAAAGCAGGCAAAGGACTTGAATAGACATTTCTCTAAGGAAGATAAACAAATTGTCAATGAAAGTGTAAAAATATGCTCAGCATCACTAGTCACTGGGAAATAGAAATCAAAACACCAGTGAGGGACTTCCCCACCTGACCTGTGGTTAAGGGTCTACACTTCCACTGCAACAGGCCCAGGTTTGATCCCTGGTCAGGGAACTAAGATCACACATGTTGCATAGATAGACAAATAAATAAATAAAAAGAGCCAAAGTTAAAAAACAAAAAATGAAATTCCACTTCATGCCTACTAGGATGTCTATGATTGGGGAAAAGACACAGGAAATAACAAGCTCTGGTGAAGATGTGGAGAAATTGGAACTCTCGTGCATTGTTGATGGAATGTAAATGGAGCAGCTTCTGGGGAAAATATTGATAGCTTAGCAGTTACTCAGCATGTTAAACATAGGATTACTTATGATCCAGCAACTCCATTCCTAGTATTATACCCAAAAGAACTGAAAGCAGGAATTCAAACCAGTATTCAGTTCAGTCGCTCAGTTGTGTCCAACTCTGTGACCCCATGAACCGCAGCACCCGAGGCCTCCCTGTCCATCACCAACTCCCAGAGTCCATTCAAACCCATGTCCATTGAGTCGGTGATGCTATCCAACCATCTTATCCTCTGTCATCCCCTTCTCCTCCTGCCCTCAATCTTTCCCAGCATCAGGGTCTTTTCAAATGAGTCAGTTCTTCACATCAGGTGGCCAAAGTATTGGAGTTTCAGCTTCAACATCAGTCCTTCCAGTGAACACCCAGGACTGATCTCCTTTAGGATGGACTGGTTGGATCTCCTTGCAGTCCAAGGGACTCTCAAGAGTCGTCTCCAGTACCACAGTTCAAAAGCATCAATTCTTCGGTGCTCAGCTTTTATAGTCCAACTCTCACATCCATACATGACCACTGGAAAAACCATAGCCTTGACTAGATGGACCTTTGTTGACAAAGTAATGTCTCTGCTTTTTAATATGCTGTCTAGGTTGGTCATAACTTTCCTTCCAAGGAGTAAGCGTGTTTTAATTTCATGGCTGCAATCACCATCTGCAGTGATTTTGGAGCCCAGAAAAATAAAGTCAGCCACTGTTTCCCCATCTGTTTGCCATGAAGTGATTAGTACATCCGTGTTCATAGTGACATTTTTCACAATATAAAAAATGAGATAAAAACCCACGTGCCCAATAACAGGTGAATGGATAAACAAAATGAGGTATACACATAGCATGGAATATTTTTCAGCCATTAAAAGGAATGAAGTTCTGATACATGCTAAAACATGGATGAACCTTAAAGACACTATGCTAAATGAAACAGGACAAATACCGCCTGATTCTACTTATACGTGGCCCTAGCATGGCAAGTTCATAGAGACAAAAAGCAGAGTAGGAGATGAGAGGAGCAAGATAAGGAGTTATTATTTAAGGGGTATAGAATTTCTGTTTGAAATGATGAAAAAGTTTTGGAATTAGTGGTGATGGTTGGTAGAACATTATGAGAGTACAGATGCCACTTAATTGCACACTTAAAATGATTAAAATGGTAAATTTTCTGTTATGTATATTGACATTGGCCACAAAAAAGTAATTGTATAAGGTTAAAAAAAATCCCCTCTATCCTCTACTAATTCACAAGTGAGTCCAATGAGGTCGCATAAATGGTAAAAGCCAGATATATGCTCACTGTCAGCAATGGCCATGCAGCAGAAAAACCACAGTTCTCAACACCAATGGAGAACTTTGAAAACTACTGCTCCTCCACTCTGAAATTTGTATGTAATTGACCTGGAGCTGCGACTGGGCTTTGGAGTTCGTGAACCTTGTTACATTTCTGATCTTATCTCCAACCACTTTTCACCTCCATCACTCTGCCGCAGCAGCGTAGGCCTCCTTGTCCCCTGAATAGGTCAAGCACCCTCCTGACTCAGCCCATCTCCCCTTCTTTTTCTCTGAGTATGGCTCAGCTTCTGCTTTTCTATTTCCGCAGCTGAGAACCCTGATCCCATCTGGCTGCTCCATCCCCACCCTGGCTGCTAGTCTCTGGAACAGCAGCAGATACTTCCTGTTGCCCAATAGCGGGTGGCCTGTCAACATCAGAGGAAGGGCCTGTCACTCACTGGCCTGCTCCTGTTATCCATTGCTCAGGGTGCCAGGTCTCATCAAACCACCACACGCTCTTGCTAATGTCAAGGGTGTTCTGACCTGGCCGGGGAAGGTAGCAGCCAAGCCTAGCCCAGCAGCCCCAACGTCCATCTGGGTGGCACCTCCAGGCCCACATCCCCTCTATAAGCCATGATTTTCTCTCTATAAAGAAAGGATAAGAATACTAGCCTCATGGGGCTATTGCATCTTGTCACCTGAAGCCATAGGAATGACTGTCAAATGGTGGAATTTAGTATCCAATGGCGAACAGAGTTGAGGAGGCATCCTGAGATCAGGAAGACCCACATATGAGGCTCACGCTGTAGGTGCCTATCCAATTATAAGTCAGGATCCCTTGGGATCTCTTCCTGGTCTACTGACTCCCAATGCTGAGCAGCACGTGGTCCCCTGAGGACTGTGCTTAGTGTCTCCATCCTCAAAGCCTTTATCTCAGTTGAGAATCACTCTAATATCCTACAGATGAGGAAACTGAAGTTCAGAAAGGAGAAAGGATTCTCCAAGTTCCCCCTCAGCAAGTGAGGGGGGAAGCTTCAAAGAGGCCTGTCCCCCGTCTGAGCCTGGAGCACAGAGAGTGACTAAGCCCGTGAGGGAGGGGCCTTCCAGAGCTAGTCCCGCAGGACGCCCTGGCTAGCCTGCGCAGTCCCCAGGGCACCGGGTACCACTCTCTCTTGCTAGAAGTGAGGCAGTTTCGATTTCCGCAACTAGTTCCCTCCATCGTGTCATTTGCAGCGTCAGACAGGCTCTAGCTGAGGCAGGCAGGCATCCTAACCACAGCCCACAGCCTCCAAGCCTCTTTTTGCATGAGAAGAAACATCCGTCACTGGAGAGGGTGAAGAAAGGAAGAAAGGCTCTCTGCCTCCACTCAAGGCTGGTCAAGACCTTTTAAAGCCCAGCCGTGGTCCTCCCTTCCTACAGTCACTGTACGCAGTCCTCTGGGCCAGAAGACCGTCTTGCAAACCCACTGCACCACTCCCCCCTCCACACCTTTTCCCCTGCCAAGCTTTCCACCTTGGCCCTCCCACCCACCAAGTCCTCCTCCACCTTTCCAAGCCCAAGCAAGGCCCTCCCTCTCCACCCCAGGGGCTAGCAACCTCGGCTGCGTGGAGGTGCCAGGAGAAGCCAGCCGAAGTCCCTGAGTTCCTGGCAACTGGACAACGAGGAGGACCTTAAGAAGCAGATCTTGTTTTCCACCAAGAACAAAACTGAAGCTGTGGGTTACGTTCTTGACCCAGGACACAGCAGCCAGGAAACGCCACAGGGGAATACCTGCAGGCATCACAAAAGCAGGGCGAAGGCAACCATGAAGCTCTGCAGTCACCTGGGGCCATCAGACGGTCGACCGCATCCTATGGAGTGGGTGTGGAGGAACCGAGTCCTTGGGTCCCTGGGGGCACACACACCACAAAGTGTGCACAGAGTATGTGGAAGAGTTCACGCCACTGAACCACAAATGCCACCTAAAAACACGATCTCAGCTTGAAAACAGGAATTGCTTAGTTTTGTTTTTTAAACATTTTCCTTTTAATGGCATGTGTAATCTGTGATCATTTGCAGAAAATTATGGCGAGAGAAATCACCTTACTTCCAAAACCATGGAAACCGATGTTACCGAATAGAGAGCCACCCTTTCATCCTTTAGGAATTATAATTGAACCAAGAACTCACCAGTCTCCTTGGATTCAGGGGCAGAATGTGATAGGGTCCGACAGAGCTAATGGGTGTCCCTGCTCTGCCTTGAACGTATGACCATAAACTTGGCCCTTGACCTCCCCTGTCTCCGTGCTGGACATGGGAGGACATTGGCAAGTCCTTCCCTGCAAGGTGGATTTGGGGACACATGTGTCACAGGGCCTGGTACATAAGGGATGCCGAACAGCAACCAGGAACAGCCGCCTCTCCTCTGAGAATGACATATCTGGGACTCAGAGGAAAAAGAATTTTCACAGAACAGGAAATAAACATCTTCTTTTTCATTTTTAATTGTGTAATTTAATTTTCATTGGGTAATATATTTACATGGTTCAACAACCAAACGCTATAGAAAAGTACATAGAATACTTAATGCCACACAGCCCTGAAACCCATCAATCTTTCTTCTTTCACTTCCCCCAAAAGGCCATCACTTTAATTAGCTCTCTGTGCGTCTTTCCAGAGATTCTTGTTGTTAATACAAGCCCATGCAAGCATGCTAAGTCACTTCAGTTTTGTTTGACTCTTTGCAAGCCCCTGGACTGTAGCCCACCAGGCTCTTCTGTCCATGGGATTCTCCAGGCAGGAATACTGGAGTGGGTAGCCATTCCCTTCTCCAGGGGATCTTCCCGATTCAGGGATCAAACCCAGGTCTCCTCCATTACAGGCGAATTCTTTACCATCTGAGCCATCAGGGAAACCCTAATACAAGCCTATACCAACACTAATGCTTATTTCCCCCCACTTTTCACAATGGGTTGCACACAAGACACACCGCTTGGTCTGTGCTTTTTACACAGAACACCATGCCTCAAGGAGCTCTGCGACCAGCACAGAGAGAGTCCGTTCTCATCCTTTTCAATAGCCATGGCCAGAAAGGCACAGGGAGGGCAGTAGGTGGAGACAAAGGAAGGCCAGCCAGAGGCCCCTCTCTCCCATCTCCTGCCTCTACCATCCCCTCCTGCTCAGGAGGACCCCCTCCTCAGCCACTGGCCTCCTCGGCCTTCAAGGCCACAGGGCCCTGCCCTGCTGCAATTCCATCCACAAAACCTGAGTGGGCTTTGATTCCCAGCAGAGCCCCTTCCAGGCCACTCTGATCCCTCTTTCCTGGATGAAAAGTTTCCTGCCCAGCCAGAGGACTCTGAGGGGTCCCAGAGTGGCTGCTAGTGCCAAATGCCAGAGAACTGCCCACACCTTCCCACCCAGGAATGTCTCCTCATGTGGGAAGCTATGCAAGAAGTGGTCGTCAAGTGCAAAATCTTGATACACAAAGATCGACCCAGAATGCTAAATAGTTGGCAATAATCTCTGTTTTTTTTAAGACAGCATATTAAAAAGCAGAGAAATAACTTTGCAGACAAAGGTCTGTATAGTTAAAGCTACAGTTTTTCCAGTAGTCATGTACAGATGTGAGAGTTGGACCATAAAGAAAGCTGAGTGCCAAAGAATTGATGCTCTTGAACTGTGGTATTGGAGAAGACTCTTGAGAATCCCTTGGACTGCAAGGAGATCAAACCAGTCAATCGTAAAGGAAATCAGTGCTGAATATTCGTTGGAAGGACTGATGCTGAAGCTCCAATAATTTGGCCACCTGATGTAAAGAACTGACTCACTGGAAAAGACCCTGGTGCTAGGAAAGATTGAAAGCAGGAGGAGGAAACGACAGAGGAATGAACATGAGTTTGAGCAAGTTTCTGGAGTTGGTGAAGGACAGGGAAGCCTGGCAAGCTGCAGTCCATGGGGTTGCAAAGAGTCGGACACCACTGAGCAACTAAACTGAACTGAATCTAAATGTCCAGCAACAGGGGATTGTATAAATAAATCGTGTGTGTGTGCTAAGTCACTTAGTCATGTCTGACTCTTTGTGACCCTATGGACTGTGGGCTCCTCTGTAGGATCCTAACTTCTTCTAGGGCAAGGTAATCTGACAGTCTCATTCAGCTGTTTGGATGGGGGATGAGGATCGCAGGGCCCAGCTTAGATTACCTAGTAGAGAACGCTTCTCAACAAATATCTGTTGAATGTAACTAAAGCAAAATGAAGGAGAAGATGGGTTCAGCAAGGCAGTAGACCGTGGAGACCCTTACTGTTTGTCCACTTATTCTATTAACGTTGACCAAACACACAGCCCACTCACCAGCCCTATGCTGAGGATGGGATTCACAGCATGTCCACCAAATCCACAAATTGGAGAACTGTACAGTCACTAACAATGGTGTTTTGAAGATAAGGAAATCACACCCCAGCCCATGCATGTTCAAGATAAAATTATGTCAAGAAGAGGAGTGTTCCCCCACACTCTCCTCGTCAGTAGGGAACCTCAGAGTCTCAGAACCGGAGAGGGGAAGAGGCCGCAGTAGCTGATCAGACACATGGGGCCTCAGCCCTCTCCCCCTGCCCCTAGCCCACGCATCCTTGGTGAGTCATTTCCCCACCGAAGGAAGTGGTACCTCCTCTGTCTTCTGCTGCGGAGCTCAGCACCTCCTCGCTTAGCATTTCCAAATGGAGAGGGAGCCCAGCCTCAAACGGGAGAAATGTAACCTCAAGTCAGAGGGAAAAGTTCAGGCCCGGTTTCTAGGTCCCCTTTGATGGTTTCCGCCCAAAGCCATGACGGTAGGGAGGGAAGAGCAAAGGCATGAGAAGGAGTATATGTGGCCATTACTTTTCCTTTTAACAACCCCGAAAAAGACAGGATGTGGGTCTTAATAAAACCTGGTCCAGAACTAGATTTTCCTTCTTAAAACAATATCCCGTGACTTCTTTGCAAAAGTGGTTGGATGTATAGGTCTGGGAGGCAATGAGAGGGCAGGAGGGGAAAGTGCGGCTCAGAGCAGTCCTCTGGGTGCTCCCTGTGCCTGGTCCATTATCAAAGAACTCTAGACTCCAGAAGTCGATCCTGACTTCTTCTAGGGCAAGGTAATCTGACAGTCTCATTCAGCTGTTTGGATGGGGGATGAGGATCACAGGGCCCAGCTTAGATTACCTAGTAGAGAGCGCTTCTCAACAAATATCTGTTGAATGTAACTAAAGCAAAATGAGGGAGAAGATGGGTTCAGCAAGGCAGTAGGACCGTGGAGGCCCTTACTGTTTGTCCACTTATTCTATTAACGTTGACCAAACACACAGCCCACTCACCAGCCCTATGCTGAGGATGCAGACAGGTGTTTCTTGCAATACACTTTGGCTGCTGCTGAGAGCAGAGCCCCTGCAAGGAAAGCTGTGTATACTGGGATAAGGAGTGGTAATCCCGCATTCTCTGGGATTCTCTGCCCCTCTGGCCTGGTGCTGAGTCAGATTCCAGGAGCTCTAAGGCCCTGTCAGCTTGGACACCTGGTACTCTTATCCTCAGCTTTCTCTCCGACAGCCCTCTGTTCTGAGGCTCAGTCACAAACTTCCTGCAAAACTGATCTTCTTTATCACTGTGTGTGTATTAACAGAAATCAAATGATCCCTTCCCTCCCCTGTGGCTAGCCCACCCCAGCCTCACTCCCAAAGAAGCCTGAACGTTAGGCTGCAGACAGAAGTAGGCTATAAATAAATACTGCATGGTCACACTGACAAGATTGCAAATACAGGCCTATTGAGGGACAGGACTGGTCAACTCTACCACTTCTAACCACTGTGTCTGCTTTTTATAAGGTATTGTCTCTTCTCTTACTATCAGGCTACCAGCTATCTGTGAAACTGTCTCTAACAGGTCAGTGTCAGTTCAGTCGCTCAATCATGTCCAACTCCTTGCAATCCCATGGGCTGCAGCACGCCAGGCTTCCCTGTCCATCACCAACTCTCAGAGCTTACTCAAACTCATGTCCATCAAGTCAGTGATGCTATCCAATCATCTCATCCTCTGTTGTCCCTAATGGGTCTAACAGGTCAGGCCCACCAATATTTAATCAGTCAGATTCCATGTAGATACCTACCATTTGCTGTATCTATAGGTCAACAAAACCACATGACTAAGCTTGTTAAAACTGTGGGTAAAATCAGAGTTCATGGGCCCTAACTAAAAGCTATAGGGCATCTCAAATGAGTAAAGTATGCAAGCTTTAATGCAAACTCTTAGAACCTCAGAAACCATTTTTGTTTCCCTGCTCACAATGAAGTGCTGCTGTGAACAAGGCTGGCTCTCACCTGTGTTTTGGATGGTTGAGGCTGCCAGTTAACGGGAATGCTGCAGTATTAGACACAATCCTTCAGCTCAGGGCTTCCTTCCACTACAGACCAGCCATTTGCAGGCAGCGTGTTCCCAAGCTGTGGTTAATGGCATTGCCTGGGCACGGGGTGGGGGAAAGCCAGGGGGAAGGGCAGGCTGAGCCCTGTCCCTAACACCAGCACGGCGGTTAGATCACTGTGTCTTTTCCATTTTACCGCTTTGTCTATAAATTGGGGTTCAGAAGACTTCTGTGGAGCCCATCTGATCTGATTTCTCTGGGAGGTAGGAAGGACTGAGTTTTTCCCTCCTTCACCAACGTAACCCAAAAATCCAGTGATGGGCGCTATGGCTAAAGAGGTAATGAAGCACCTGAGTGAGAGCTGACACTGGGGCCAACCTGTCCAGGTTTCACCCAGCTGTGTGACTTTGGGCAAGTGACTGAGGCTCTCTGTGCCTTGGCCTCTTCTTGTGAACAATAGGTGCCACAATAGCATCCACTTCCTGGGTTTAAATGAGTCAACAGATGCATAGTCCTGAGGACAGTGCCTGACACGTCTTTAGTGCTGGGGTTAGTGGTCCTTGTGGCCTGGGCCAGGCTGAGCGTCTGGGACACAGGTTAGGATTCAGAGCCCGGGGGCATTGGCCTTTCCCTCCCTGCTTTGGCCCTCCCTAGGGAAGTGGCACCTCTACCCCAAGCCCCCAGAGCCAGCAGCAGAGGAGAGGAGAACTTGCAAGCGACTCAGAGGTGGGGCGAGCACAGAGTGTGGCGGGACGCAGCACAGGAAGCCGCCGCAGGTAGAATGCTGCCACCACACCCTGCTCCCTCCTGTACCACCTACCCCCTTCCTGCCCAGATCCTGCCTTGGGGCTGCTCCTCGGGCCAGCTCTGTCCTAGGGAGGGTGGAACCAAAGGCTCTGGGCTGGACCAAACGTCCTGGAACTCAAATACAGCCAGGGTGTGCTTGGCCCGCCATGGGCTGCTAATCACCTGGATGTTCAAGTGAAAGTGTGGGTCTCCCAGTCATGTCTGACTCTTTTGTGACCCTATGGGCTGTAGCCCACCAGGCTCCAATGTCCATGGGATTCTCCAGGCAAGAACACTGGAGTAGGTTGGCAATTCCTTCTCCAGGAGATCTTCCCAACCCAAGGATCAAACCCAGGTCTCCTGCCTTGCAGGCAGATTCATTGCCATCTGAGCCACAGGGAAGCCCTAACTTTTCCCCAGCTCTGCACTCCAAGTCAGAGCAATGACGTAGTGACGCACTGTCCAGTCTGCGCATCCCCTGCTGACGGCTGCCCCCCCCCGCCTCGCATGGGTCCCAGCTGCCAGCCTGGTGCTTGGAAGGGGCCGAGGCAGGTCTGCTTCCCTGGCTTCTCTGGGCTGGTCCCGGCCCCTCTCTGTAGAGATGGGGAGATGGAGGCCCAGAGAGACAGCCCTCTGCCTACTGTGCAGTTAGAGCAGGCGGGAAGCGAGCCACTCAGACTCTGGCCACGGGCCCCAAGGAGAGCGTGGCCCAGAAGGGAAGGAAGACCTGGCTCGTTAGCTCTCGTCCTCCTGGCTGGAGGCCCCAGGAAAGGGCCCAGGGAGGCCAGACTGTCGGCTGAGTTCAGGCCGACTGAGCAAAGAGCCAGTATCCTCTGTGCGGCTGGCGGGGGTGCCCTCAGGACAGCCACGTTCCTCAGCTCTAACCAGAGAGGTCTCAGCTTTTCCCTGGGAGCCACTGGGAACAGTCAGCGCTTGAGAAGCAGAGGGGTAGGCTGAGAGACAGCAGGAAAAAAGGTGGTGGGGTCCAAATGGGGCTTGCAGGCTGTGTGGCCTGGGGCCAGCAATTTCACCTCCACAAGCCAGCTGGGCGCTGGAATTTCACAAGGAAAAGACTTGATTTACACATGTGCTGAATTTAAGAAAGCGAACAAGGAATTGCCCAGCCCTGTTGCCTCCCTGAAGGACCCCTAAGGTCTGCAAGGAAGAGGGGTGAAGAGGGGTGGGGTAAGGGCAAGAGATTCCCGTTTGGTGCTCCAGCGAGATGCAGGGGATTTTGTTACATTAGATCCCCTCGTTTAGCTCTCCCATTCAGTTAGCATGTTTGTTAATTATCTCTACCATATAGATGGGGGGGAGGGGTGGCCAGAAATGAAGTTCAGAGAGGTAAAATGACTTGTCCAGCCTCTAAATAGCAGAGCCAAAATCCAAATTCAAGTCTATCTGGTCCCCAGACCTGTGACCCTTCCTCCTTTACCACACAAGTCCTCATCAAGTCCCAGCCATGTATCAGATGCTCCTAAAAGGCTCCCGCTGTGGAGAGGGGGTCTCCCAGAGGAAAGATCTGCCCTGGGACCCCAGAGAATGTCCATCCCTTGCTTGCTGAAGTTTGCAGAGGAATCAGTACCCCAGACTGAGGACCCCCATTGTCCACTTCCAACTCAGAAACAGCCCAGGTCACACCCCTCACCCCACGACAATAAAGGATCAAAATCAGCCATCATTTTTATGAGAAAACCCCCCTCTGGTAGCCACATCCCCAACCCACCGCCCTGAGGAAACGTCAGCTGAGCTGGCCTCCCCAGGTACACTCCACTTGCTCAAACCCACAGCCGTCTTCACTCACCCAAAACGCATCTTTGAACTGAAGCTGAGGCATCATCCTCAGGCAACTGCCACGGCAAAGCTTGCTCTCCTGCCACGGTCAGGGCTGAACGAGGGCCAGGAGCCAGGCGCACAGTCCCAGTCCCGGCAGGGCTGGCCCGGGGCTCCCCTCCCCAGCCGGCGGAGCCCTCTGCAGCGCCTCTGAAGGCAGCCGTAAGCCAGAGACTGCCAGAGGGAAGAAAAGGGCTCAACCTGTTTTGTTTGGGGCTAGAATCAGTGGCAAAATGAGGAAGGGCTGGTGCCCAGTGACGGGAGGAAGGGCCCCACGGTCCGGCCCGGCCCCTCGCCAGCCCCACGGAGATGGAAGACTCAGTCCAGGCTGCAGGACTGAGAGCAAGGAGGGCAGCCCCGGGTCAGCAGAGGCAGTGGCCAGCGGGAGAGGCGGTCCCCGGGGCCTCCGCAGGAAGGTTTGTGCAACCTCCCCGGGGCAGGCTCCAGGGCCGGCGCCCCACAGGAAGTGGAGCCGCCCCGCCTGCCACCTGCCACCCTGCTACGCGCCTCCACTTGCCCCCTTCTGATGTTCTAGCGGGGAATGTTCTCTGAGCCACAAGCCCAGAGAGCCTGAGGCCCACTGCAGTTGTGGGCAAGGAGGAGGGCAGGAACCCAGGTGCTGTCACCCAGCACGCCAGCCCCACCCCGGCCCAGGTCCAGAGGGCCCAGACTCTCCACCGGTCACCGGCAAACCACTTCAGGAAGGGAGGGGCTCACCCAACCCAGAACATTATCAAACGCTGCGTGCACGATGCCCCAGTCCGCGTCCTGCCCTCGAGGAAGTCACAGTCTGGGGGCAGGCATAGCTGTGGGCTGGCTGTGGGAGGAAGGTGAGAGCATGGAGGTGGGGGGAGCAGGTAGCTAGGCCAATGGAGAACAGCCTCATGGAGCCTGCCTCTTCTCCAGGTCTCCAGATTAGACCCTCTCTGGGGCAGGAAGTCCCCTCTGAAGATGGGGTCTTCAGGCTGAAAGAATGTTGTTGGACTGGGAGAGACAGGATTACAGAGGCATAAATGGGAGAGTTTGAAAAATCCAGGTGGAGGCCCCTGTTTTTGTTCTGTCTGGGCCCTACCCTTCAGAAGGACTTTAATCCACCCTCCAGCTCTCCAAGCCTTGGTTTCCCCGTCGGCCACCCCTAATCTTTGGAAAAGATTAGGGAATTACTGGAATTTCTGTTTTTTGTAGGGCAGGTGCTGGGGCTCGCTCTGTGTGTCTGGTATTACCTTGGGAAGAGCCTTGGACTGGAGCCCCAGACACCTGGGAAGGAAGGGCCTGCCTACTCAGCAGAAGATGCCGGCAGGGGGGGCCGGAGCCCGGGATGTGTTGGCAAGAAGGGGTGAATCAGGATCGTCCACAAATCACCACCCTCAGCAATGCCTCCCTTACCACTGACTGTGGTGATCAGACAGAGGAGAGCTGCCGCAGGAGAGACCTAAGCTCCCAAGTGCTAGCTATGTGAGCCTGGGGTTAGAGTTGGGGCACACCCACACCTCTGAAATAACCACCCAAGAGAGAACTCGTTGGGGAGAGCTGCAGAGCAGAGGCTATGGGGGTAGCCCCCTACCTCCAGAATCCTTGTGTGTGTGTCAGTCACTCGGTCGTGTCCCAGCCATGGACCATAGCCGCCAGGCTCCTTTGTCCATGGGGATTCTCCAGGCAAAAATACTGGAGTAGGTTGCCAAGCTCTCCTGCAGGGGATCTTCCTACCCCAGGGGTTGAACCCAGATATCCCGCATTGCAGGCGGATTATTTACCAGCCGAGCCACAAGGGAAGCCCAGAATCCTTAGGATCTAGTTAATAAACATCTCCAGCATTGAAAGCACCCCAGTTGGATTTTTTGTTGCTTGTAGCTGAAGACAGCTGACGTCAATATCACCTTGAATGCCGAAGGCCAAAGGCTGAGGCTGAATCTCATACCAATGGCATCACCACCTCTGATAGCTCCGACTCAGCCTCCCTGGCCTCAGGTTTCCATCTATCAAATGGAGTGATGCTTCTGGTTCTGGAGACAAACAAGAAACCCTCAGGCTCTTGCCCTCTTATTCCCATGGAGGAGGAAATGGCAATCTGCTCCATTACCCTTGTCTGGAAAAACGAATGGCCAGAGGAGCCTGGTGGGCTACTGTCCCTGGGGTCACAAAGAGTCAGACACGACTTAGCCACTGAGCACACACACACCCTCTTATTAGCAGGAAACTTCAAGTCAGGCTCTCTCCCCTGCCTCTCCAGGGACTCTTCCCATCACCCCTCATAAATTTCTGCTCAAAATAGCCCTCTTCCTTCCGCACAAAGGTGCCCTCTCTACCCCTACCTCCACATCTTTGCCTCTCTCTGCTCCCCAGACTCCCTCCTGACATGCCTTCCTTCATTTTCCTTCCCTGCACAAATCCTCCCTTCCCTCAAGGCCTGCCACAAAGCTTGCACACTTGAGACCTTCCTGTGCCAGCTGCCCTGGGGCAGCCCCAGAGGGATGGCCTTGCAGGTTGTGGGCTGAAGCAATTAGGGAAGGAAGTAATAGGAGGATTCTAAAGAGACTCTAAAGTGCTCTGCTGCAGAGAGGCCTTCCTCCTCCCCCCTCAACTCCCCACTGAGGCTTGGCCACCTCGGTGGCCAGTAGCCAACTCTGCTTTGGTTTACACTTGCTTAGTACCGGGGGCATCATTAAGCCTTTCACGCCGACTACCTCATTTAGTCCTCCCTTATCATCCTCACCTCACAGAGAAGCAAACCAAAGATTAAAGAATTCACGTGACTTGGAGCTTGCCTGGTGGTCCAGTGGTTAAGCCTGCCCCTTCCAATGCAGGAGGCATGGGTTTGACCCCTGGTCAGGAAACTAAGATCAGCAGGGTATGGCCAAAAAATCAAAAAAGAGAAAAGAAAGAGTTTATCTGATTCATTCAATACCTCACAGTCGGTATATAGAGTGTTGGGCTTTGACTCAGGTTTTCTGATGCCAAAGCCCGTGTCTTAATGTCCCCTCGTGTCTGTTACCAGCAACCTCTCTTAACAGTGAGTTTCATCCTTCCTTTCTCCAATTCTGCCTCCAGAACTTCTCACTCTGATCCAGAGCTGGGAAAGGTGAGTCCAGGGAGGCTGTTGGGGCTGATGGCTCTATTGGATGAGAGTACAGCCCTGGCGCATGATCATCGTCCAATTTCCCTTTGTTAGTTGCACCGCCTAAGGATGCTTTGGCCCCAAGGAACATAAAACCAGAGGGTCTGATGTGGACAACATGTGTCATCATCCATACAAGGGGTCTGGAGGCAGCATGGCCTGGGTGAAATTCATTAGGGCCCCGGCTCAGTTTCTCTGTGATTCTTCTCATTTACTGTCTCCCTTAACTTACTGTGCCTCAAAGAGTTGGACACGACTGAGCAACTAACTGAACTGTCTCCCTTCTCCAGCTCCAATGGCTCTGGTCTATGACCGCACACACAGCCACAGAGGAAGAAAAGTGATTCCTCTCCTGTTGTCTCATTTTCTTCAAAGTCCTCCCTGCCCAGGCTCCGAGGAGACCTCCCTTCACGTCTCATTGGCCAGAATGAGACAGAATCACATGCACAGGTATGGCCATCACCGGCCTCAGGAAGGGGATGTCTTGATTGGGGTGATGGGAATGTTGAGAGCCAGCCACTGTGGCCACCACAGCCCTCTGTCCATCAGGTCCACAGACACTGCTAGGTACCAATTCCTGGCAGGTCCTGCTGGGACGGGCTCAGAGAGGACACAGACTGGTCTCTGCCCTGGAGGACCCACTTATGGGTTCTAGAAAGATCTCTCCAGATGGGAAGTGGTTGGGAGAGAGTGAGACCAGAAGAGGGTGTTATAATAACTCTGAGAGAGGACTGAGCCCTAGGTGGGCAGGCCAGGAGGAAGGCATGGACTGGTGGGATATTACGGAGACAGAGGAGAAGGAGGGAGACATCTGAGTGCCTCTGAGAAGAAAAGGAACTGCTCTCAGGCCTCCCTTCATCACCAGTTTCCCTGGGGAAGGGAATCCAGTCTTGAAAATCATAACCACAGTTGCATCAAAACACCATTCACCTTGAGGTCCAGGCAGCTGTGCTTGAAGCCAGACTTTGCTCCTATTTAAGGAGGGAGTCCCTCCATGAAGGCTGAGCCCCATCCTATTTTGCATGACATTTGAATACATTTCCTTGAGGAACTCAAACTCAAGAAGTAGTAGGTCCATGGATTGAGAACAAAGTGCAAAATCAGTTATTACAACATTGCCCCTTGGAGGGGTTTGGCTCCTGAAGCCAGTTCATCCATCCTCTTGAGCCAAATAAACAACAAAAACAATAATACGAGCCAGCATCAAGGGAGTATTACTGCCTGCAGGGTCTGCATGTATTTTACATGCTTGATCTCACTGATGGCTCTCTGCCAGGATCAGCTATGTCATTTGCAGCATCAATGCAAAATGAAAGTGTGGGGCCTCTTATTAACAAGGCAAGGGACAAATTGCCATTAAAGTTTCTAAAATATAGTCTTTCCCTTTCCCATGTTCTGTCAACTTGCTTCATTTGCTATTTAATGTTGCACCCTGTTGGGCATGGGAACACTTGAGGGACAAGTGCCCTCTGTCTCTTGACTCACTTTCAGAGGAAATCCACCAGCTGCTGGGTTTCCCCTCCTGCCAGTCACCAGACTACATTCTCTGGCTGGGGGCAGGGAAGTCAAGCCAGGCATCTTCCTTTCTCATGGTAGAGGGAGATCCCCAAGACTACTGCAAGCTCATACCAGGATGCCCTCGGTACATGGGTCAGGAGTGGGCAGGAGACCTGAGTCACCTGCCGAATGTGCCACGGTGCCATCAGCTCAGTGCAGGGACTGCCATGCCCTGTCCTGAAATGCTGCCAGGCAACACTGAGCCTCCCCACTCCTATGCCCAGGCCCTGCTGCGGGCAGAGGGTGACAGTGGTGGCTAGGCAGGAGTGGGGAGGGGAAAGCTGAGAACCCATCAGGGGAGGTGGTAGGAGATGGGGCCATGCATGAGCCGAGGCTCCAAGCCCTGAATCCATGCCTCATTGTCCCATCAGACTTCACTTAAAAACAGAAATCCAAAGATAGCGTTATAAAGGGTTTCAAGATGTACATCCTTGTGGGAAACCCTGCTCACTACCGCCTGTTCTCCACACATCAGGATGACATTTTCAGACCAAATTAGATCATATACTTTCCATGGTCACCTTAGCTATGATTTCTCAATGTTCTTTGAACAACAGTCATTGGCCTTACATGGCCTGTAGATACTGCATGATCTGACCCCAGCCTACGATTCAACCTCATCTCAAACAGGAAGAATCTTGAGCAATAGGTTGGAGCCTTCTAGAAAACGGAAGGCATTGTAGAAAGGAGCATCTCAAAGCTCCTTGGTGACTTTAGGCACTCAGAAGGCCCTTACCATGAATTTTATTCAGAAATAGCATCACCAGTGGTCTAAGGGGCATTTGTCTTGCCCCTCTCTGCCTGCAGTTCAGGAGACCTGGATTCTAACTCTGGGTCAGGAAGATCCTCTGGAGAAGGAAATGGCTACCTGCTCCAGTATTCTCGTCTGGAGAATCCCATGGACAGAAGAGCCTGACGGTGTACAGCCCATGGGGTCGTAGAGCCAGACATGACTGAGTGACTAACACTTTCACATTTGCTTTTCTCACTGTTGTCTTGATAATATCTGCCACTGTCCAGGCAGGCCAGGTGACACACATACCTTTCCTTCCTGGAGAAGCAGAGCACACTGCCATGATGATGGCATGGCTGTGGGGTGCCTGCTCGCCCCATGGTTGAATTGGACTGTTCCTGTACCCAAGCACCACGGCCCACTGTTCCTAGGGGAAATGCGTCAGGCTCCTCCAGTTGGCCAGAGGCACATGTCCACCATGCTGGGGCCCCCGCACTCAACCGTAGCTACCCTGCCCCGGAATGGAACAAACCCAGCAGCAGAGCACCCACCGGCATTTCCTGAGCCTTCCCATCTTGGGACGTGGAAACAAACAAGGCAGAGCTCCTGCCTGTCTGATGGGGGAGGAAGCCCAGGTAGGGAAATGTGCTGACTGCAGAACAGCGGTGGGTGCAGGAGAGAGGGGAGTCCCCCCTCAGGAGGGGAGCTGGGGCCTGAGTAGCCAGAAGGAGCTGGCTGGTGTGACCAGTCAGCAAGGAGTCTCCAGAATGACAGCCAAGGCCTGCTGGGGTCTCAGCACACAGAGCTGTGTGCTAAGCACACACGCCTGAGACCTCATGCCATCCAGCAGATAAGGAAGCTGAGGTTCAGAGAGTTCAGCTAACTTGTCAGTGTGTGCATGCTCAGTCGTGTCCAACTCTGCAACCCCATGGACTGTAGCCTGCCAGGCTCCTCTGTCCATGGCATTTTCCAGGCAAGAATACTGGAGTGGGTTGCCAGTTCCTGCTCCAGGGGATTTTCCCGACCCAGGGATTGAACCCACATCTCTTGTGTCTCCTGCATGACAGGAAGATTCTCTACCACTTGAGCTAGAGTCCCACCCTGAGTGGAGTCTTTCCTTCCTAGAGAGTAGGGCTAGAGGTGAGGGGCCAGGGCAGAGTCTGGGGCCGAAGCCTGATGAAGAGGGAGGGGAGTGAGGGGAAGTCAGCAGCTGGGGAGGAAGTTCAGGGACCAGGGGCCCTGCGCGGTGGCAGCGGGGCTCCCAGATGGCCTGTCTGACACCTGGGAACATCCTGGCCCCAGATCTTTGCAGAGGGGCCCGTGGATGTGGCCTGTGGCCCTTAGGATGTGCTATCGATTCTACTTTTCAGTTTTCCCCAGAGAAGCAATTGCAAAAAGATAAAGCTTCTTCCCACTCATGCAGCTCTTCAGAGTTGACAAGGAGCTTTCAGATTTACTAATTTGCAGCCACCAGGGTGTGACTCTAAGTTTCCAGTCATCATCATTCTTCAGAAGCCAGGTGTTGCTGGCCGGAAGGCTTAGAAGACATCACAGAAGTGCTAAGTGGCCAGCAGGTGGCCAGCAGGGTCACCAGGACCCCCCACCCAGCCCTGCAGATGTGGGGGAAGGGCTCCTTCGGTGAAGGCTGAGAACCACCATCGCCAGCTCACCAGTCAGAGGGTGGAGGAATGCAGAGGTGGAAGGGCCCGCAGAGACCCTCTTGAGGGTCTCACATGGCAAGAAGGGGGCCTATCAGAAGACCTGTGGGACTTGGTTAAAAATCATAAGGCCAGATCTCAGCTTAGACTTACTGACTGGGTAGGGGCAGGGAATCTGTCACAGTTTCTAGTCACCGTCTGTGAGTTAGACGCACACGCTTGGAAGGGAACTCCTCTCATTCCCTACTGCTCCATTTTACAGATAGGGAAACAGGCCCAGCAGGACAGAACCACTGATCGGATTCTTTTTAATAACAGAGAAGGCAGGGTCTAATCACCTCTCACCCCCCATTCCTGCTCTGGTCCTTTCTAGCCTGTTTTGGTTTGTGTTTTCCATAACGGCAGCTGTCTCAAAAAAGAGCATCAACAGTTTTTCAAAATCCTCTTCCCAGTTGGGCTGGTCTTCATTTGGTCAGAAAGTATCTTTGCTCACAGTAAGGCAAAGCTTGATTTTGGCCCAGCTGCGGTTTAATTATTACTGAGATCCTGGCATTCAAAGGCAGGAGACCTTGACTTCAGTCTTGTCTGGGCCAGAAAATCAGTAAGTTGAGAAATGGGGAAGGGAGCACGGATGCAGCAAAGGAGACAGCGTACGCCAAGGCGTGGAAGCAGGGGCGACTGGGCGCGTCCAGCTGAGGGGTGGGCGGTGGGGAGAGCGCTCGGCTTGGAGACCGAAGAACAGGATTTGAATCCTGGCTCCAGCCTCACCTCACCGACAAAGTTCCTCGTCGGGAACAAGGGGATGATGAGCCTATGTATTTAACAGGGTTGCTCCAAAATTTATACAAGATGTTTCTAACATGCCTCGCCCAGTACTTAAGCACATGAGGTCATCCAGCTCTGCTCCCGTGCACAGAGGCCTGTCAGCCCACGGCGATGACAGCATTTCAGACCTGGCATTGTTACTGCTAAGGGGCTGTCCTCCCAGGGAGTGACTGGAGAAGATGTACTCCCAGGACTTCAGACAGCAGAACAAAGCCCAGGAGTGGCTGGTGGCCTGAGCAGTGTGGAGGGCATGACAATAGACTCTCATCAGACGGCGAAACCCCACGTTCTTGGGGAGCCGGGGCCCAGCTCTTGAGTTTCTTCCCAAGCCTTGTCCTCAGCAGCACCCCTTTCCAGATATCTCTGAAAGACATGTGTTCTCATATATATTTTTTAATTTTTACGTTTTATTTTGACATAGTTTAAAAAGAGTACAAGGAACTCTCATCCTCTTTCCCCAGATTCAGCAGATCATTTACATTTTTACCACAATTCTTTATTATATCTCTCTCTGTACTTACACAGATATGCAGATGACACCACCCTTATGGCAGAAAGTGAAGAGGAACTAAAAAGCCTCTTGACGAAAGTGAAAGAGGAGAAGGAAAAAGTTGGCTTAAAGCTCAGCATTCAGAAAACGAAGATCATGGCATCTGGTCCCATCACTTCATGGGAAATAGATGGGGAAACAGTGGAAACAGTGTCAGACTTTATTTTCTGGGGCTCCAAAATCACTGCAGATGGTGATTGCAGCCATGAAATCAAAAGACACTTACTCCTTGGAAGGAAAGTTATGACCAACCTAGATAGCATATTCAAAAGCAGAGATATTACTTTGCCAGCAAAGGTCCGTCTAGTCAAGGCTATGGTTTTTCCAGTGGTCATGTGTGGATGTGAAAGTTGGACTGTGAAGAAAGCTGAGTGCCGAAGAATTGATGCTTTTGAATTGTGGTGTTGGAGAAGACTCTTGAGAGTCCCTTGGACTGCCAGGAGATCCAATCAGTCCATCCTAAAGGAGACCAGCCCTGGGTGTTCTTTGGAAGGACTGATGCTAAAGCTGAAACTCCAATACTTTGACCACCTCATGCAAAGAGTTGACTCATTGGAAGAGACTCTGATGCTGGGAGGGATTGGGGGCAGGAGGAGAAGGGGACGACAGAGGATGAGATGGCTGGATGGCATCACTGATTCGATGGATGTGAGTCTGAGTGAACTCCGGGAGTTCATGATGGACAGGGAGGCCTGGAGTGCTGTGATTCATGGGGTTGCAAAGAGTTGGACACGACTGAGTGACTGAACTGAACTGAACTGAACTGATTACATATGCTTAGTAATGAAGTAGATATTATCTGAGTAAGCTAGAGACATGGAACCCTTTACCCCTAAATTCTTCAGTGCGTATTTCCTGTGAACAAGGACATTCTCTTACATAACCACAGCACAAGTTTCAAAACCAAGAAACTGAACGCTGTACAATGTTCTTGTCTAGTCCGTCTCCTCAGTCACCTTTGATTCCATTGGTCGTAATGCCCCTTAAGTCTATGCTTCCCTCCTGGTCTCCTTCCATCTCTGACAGTTCCTCTGTCTTCCCTTGACATTCATGACACTGATACTGGGGAAAACGGCAGGCTGCTCATTTTGTAGAATGTCTCTCCATTTGGGTTTGGATCTGGTTCTTCCCTCGTGATTACATTCAGATCACACACTTCGTATGACAGGAACACCACATAAGTACTTTTGTGTTCTTCTCAGTGCCTCGTATCAGGAGGCACATGAGGTCAACTTGTTGTTGGTGATGTTAACTTTGGTCACTTGATTTGGGTGGTGTCCACCAGTTTTCCCTTTCATGTTTAATGAGTATCTTATAGAGAAAATTTTGAGGCTATGTAAATATATGTATCTGTTCTTCATCACAGCTTTGCCTGCTTGTTTTGACATCCACTGACAATTTTCTGACTCCACCCTTCCATCTATATTTATTAGTTGGCATCCTACTGAACAGAAGTGTTCCCTTTTCCTCATTTATCTATTCATTTATATTAATGAAGACTCAGGAATTTCTATTTCAATAGGTTATAATCTGTTATTACTGTTATCTATGTTGATGCTCAGACTGTCCCAGATTAGAGCAGTTTCTGTTTCCTTTTCATATGACGCTATTTGTTTTTGAGTACTTCTTACTTACCTGCCCCTAGCTCTAGAATCAAGGTTTCTCCAAGGATCCCTGGTTGTTTTCAATAGTGAGTCCAAAGTTTTGCTCTTTTTATTTTTAAAGTCTTTATTGAATTTGTTACAATATTGTTTGTGTTTAATGTTCTGGTTTTTTTGGCCTCAAGGCATGTGGGATCTTAGCTTCCCCACTAGTAATGGAACCTGCACCCTCTGTGCTGGAAGGCGAAGTTTTAACTACTGGATAGCCAGGGAAATCCCTGAAGGTTTGCTCTGAACTCACTGCTCTTTACCTTTGTCTCCCCAAAATGGGTGGAGTAGATTTTTAAGGAGTCATGATTTTGTATGAATAGATGAGCTGAGAAGTTTCAGGTCATTGCTGATCTGAGCCCTGAATGATGGATGGCTGCGGTTTGGAGGAGCCTAGAGAAACATGAATTCTTTTATTATTATTATCATCATCATCACTATTAATGACAATAAGCACTTCCATTCATTCAGTGGTGCTGTGTGCCAGGCTGGGAAGAGGCAGGGCAGCTCATGCAGGTGTTGCATACCAGGTGGAGGGTCTGGACTGCAAGCTAGGAGCACTGAGGGACCACCGAAGGTCTTAGAGCCAGAGGGTTCCATCTCCCTTCTTCCCATGAAGATCATGCCTCTTTCTAGGGCTGCCTTCTCAGTACCGAAAGTCAAGAACTTGTGGCCAGATCACACAGAACGCTGAAGAGGAGACAAACAGAACAACAATCTGACACCCTTTCCCAGCAGAAAGCATATGACAAGGCCCAGGAGCTGGTGCTGGGGAAGGGGAGGAAGTGGTGAGATGCAACAACCCGGACATTTCGAAACTGCCAGGCAAGAAAGTCAGGAGCCATCGTGGTCAGGGGACGTGACTCTCCTGACGGGACTCCCTTAGTACAAAGACAATGATCTGTCACTTTTTTCCCCCCCTCATCCACACTTTTCAAAGCATCTAGAGAAGGCACAGGTTTGTGACCTCTGAAATTTCTCTCCACAGGGCTGCCATGTACAGTCGAGTAGGTGGTTCACTGCTTAAGACGTGAAAGGCGTGAAGCCCAGGTCCCCTCCCAAAGGACCTGCTGCCCCGCTGCAGGGAGAGTGCCCAGCACAGAGTCTCCAGCTGTCAATTCCTTCCTTCTCAGTTGCAGGGGGCTGCCTTACCTGAGGTCACACCTTTCCTGGCATGACTATTGGCAAAAGGATAAAGACCCCTCCACTGAGATCATATGCTTGGACAACTCTGATGAGCTGGTGCTGTGTTTGCTGAACTTGACTGAGCCTGAAACACACAGGTTGACTTTTCCTCTGCCCCGTCCTGCCTTCTTCCCCTTCCTTTCAACAGGTGTGAATCTCTAATAAACATCACGTGCTCCAAACTCTGCCTCAGGGTCTGCTTGTGCAGAATACAAACTGTCACACAAGAAGGTTCAGCCAAGGGGATGAGTGAGGGCTGAAAACCAGAGCTTGCTTCTGTAGACAAGCAGTATGACACGGGACTTCACCCTCCAAAGTAGGCACCATTTTCTAATTCTCCTCCAGCCTGCCTCAGGGCTCCCCTGTCCACTGCGCCCCGTGGTCACTCTCTCTGAGTAAGTCCTTTTCCTCTGAGCTCTGCACTTCCCATTTCCAATAATCCTCCAGAAAAGTCTTCCCTTTGGTACAAGAGACCCGGAGCAGTTCTGTCTCCTGTTTGCACCAGAGAAATTGTCTGGTAGATTTAAACTTAGAGGACCAGATGGGGAGTCATTCATCTCTCCAGGGAGCTGCCTGCCCAGAGGATGTCAGAGATAGAAGGACCCCAGAGATTTCTGCAGGTGGGCCTGCCAGAGCCAGGAAAGGGTCAAATGAGCTAGTCATGGAACCAGGTGTGGGCAGCCTGTCAGAGCCCAGCCCTGGCCTTGGGACCGCCTGGGTGCTCCTGGTTAGTACCTGGATTCACCTTACTTTCCAGTATAGAACCAGCACTTTGCTTCGTTTCTCATGCCCTTGGTCCTGCCTTTTCCTATGGCCCCTCTTCCCGCTTCTCTCCTTCCCACTCCCCTCCTCAGTCAGCCTGGAAATCACTTCCTCCCTCTGTTTGCCCCCAGAGCCTTTTGTTCACTTTCTCTGGCCCCTTCCTTCTGCTCCGTTGCCTGCCGGGCTGCTGGGGCCTCTGGCTTGGCCAGTGTAGGAGGACTTGTGCCTGGGCTGGTGGAAGCTGGAGCTGAGGCCTCACCCTGCAGCCTCTGCTTCCAGAGGGCACTGGGTCCTCCCAGTCCCGACCAGGACACTGTCATCTGTGGTAGTCACCATTACTATGCTCCTACTCTGTGTCAGACGCCGAGCTGAGCTGAGCTCTGCACTTTTCGTCCTCAGAAAGCAACTCAAGGAGAGTGTCATCACCCCTGTCACAGGAGAACTGTACAGGATGAGGAAGTTAAGGGTCTGGGACTGGACTCCCAAGTCTGTATATTCTGATCCCCATCCCCAACCTATCTTTCTACTATAACCTCCTACCTCTACACAGACTTAAGTCTGGCCAGCGCTACAGCAGCCTCTCTAGGGGGCCCCAGAAAAACCAATTCAGAAAGACACTTGGCAGTAAATATCAAGGAATTACTGAGGAATTTTTAAAATTTGATACACTGTGTCCAGGAATTCGAAAACTACCCGGAGGAAATAACAAGAAACATGGGAAACAATTTATGTACAAAGATGTTTGTAAAAGTATTATGTATCATAGGGGGAAAAAATCCCCCAATCTACATGTCTAAGCCTAATTAAATTATGGTGTTGCTCTGCTGAAAATATGCTGCAGCCATTGAAAATATTTATAAAGAGTTTAATAATCACATGGAGAAAACATTTATGACTAACGCCAAATGAAAATAGCAGGTTATAAAATTATACAGCTTGATCTCAACCATGTAAACTTGCTCTGCAATTAAAATGAGAATAAAGAAAGTGCGAGCTTTCCGCAGCTCCACTTCTTCCGTGTCCCCTACCCCGTGCAGACTCTAAAGCAATTCCCACTCTCGTGGTGTCTCCTTGCTTCGTCTCTCTCCCCACTGGACCATGAGGGTTTCAGACAGGGAGCAGTTGGTTTTCTTCCTCCCTGGTGGAGCAGCAGCCAGACAGAATCCATTGTTGAGTAGACACTCAATCCATCTCTAAGGAATGAATGAGCAAATGAAGGAAAGGAAGGGGTGGGAAGGCTGGCCCAGGCCCCAAGATGCTCACTTCCTCAGAATCAGTCTCCTGACTGGCATAATCTTAGACTTGCCTTCTCCTGCCCTGGCTCCAAAAGCCTTTGACAGCTTTGTCACCCGAGAAGCAGGGCAGAATTTCCCCTGAGCAGCTCAGGATGTCCAGGAGGGAGCATCCCTATGACCCTGGGCCAGGGGGTTGGAGACGTGCCTGAGCTGCCTCTGGCACCTTATACACACCATTCCCTCCAATCCTCACAGGTGTGCCATATTAGCATTGGAAACTCTCATTAATATGTATGAGCTTCCCCAGTGGCTGAGACCGTAAAGAATCTGCCTATAATGCAGGAGACCTGGGTTCTATCCCTGAGTCGGAAAGATTTCCTGGAGAAGGGAATGGCAATCCACTCTAGTATCCTTGCCTGGAGAATCCCATGGACAGAGGAGCCTGCTGGGCTGCAGTCCATGTGGTCACAAAGAGTTGGACACAACTGAGCAACTAACACACACACATTAACATTTATAGAAACTGAACCTTAGAGTCACAATTTGCTCAAGCTCTTACAGGATTAAGCGACAGGGCTGGGTTTCAATCTCCAAAACCCACCCCTGGACTATAAAAGTGACCTCGGCCTGTCCCTTCTCCAGTGTGAGCCTCGGCTTCCTCTCTGGACAGTGAGGCTTCTGACTCCAAGGGCTCAGCTGTCCCTTTCCACTTAGATAGCCTGTGATGATAAAATGTCCCAACTCAAACTCCACTTTCCTTTACACATATCACCCCCCTGAAAGTTACTGGAGGCAGCTTGGAGCCTTGAGGACCACGGGACTGCAAATGAGCCAAGTGATGCCATGCTTACAGACCCTTCACAGATAGCCTGGGGCTGGAGAACAGCTCATGCCTGCCCCCACCTCCCTGGATACTGGCAGAACGCCCTGGAGCATTGGAGCATCACATCCAGCCTCAGAAAGACAGGTGTATCAGGTTGCTGGCCATTTCCTCTGCTGAAACTCCTGGGCTGGCGACTGGGGGTCCTGAGAGTGTCCTCCTGCTGTCTTTGCTCAACTCAGCTCTCATGGCCAAAGGGCTCCGAGAAACATAGTCCTCTCCCTGCACTGTCAACACATACCCTGCCTATGCGAGAGACCATCGTAGTAACAGCCCACACCTGCACCGTCTCCCACCCGCTCCAGCCCAGCAAGGTGCCCAGGACAGGATGGCAGTCCCATTTTACAGGTGGGCATCCTGAGGCCCAGAGAAGGACAGTAATTCTCCATGAGCCACACTAGTAAGTGGCAGAGCTGAGACTAACCTCTAGCCTCTCAAGCCAGTGTTTCTAGTGCTTTCCCACCAGAGCCTGTGTTTGTCCCATTCAAGTGGTACACATTTATTAACCCCTGCCACAGGCAGGACACTGTGGGACTGCAAAACAGGCAAGACACAGCCCCTGCCCTTGAAGGCTTTGCAGTTGAATGCAGCAGGGGAAGAAGCAGGGGTGAGGTGTCAGAGATATGGTCTGCGAAGCTGCCTGGAATGGTGGGTGCAGAGCAAGATGCCTGGGATACCTGCTGAACAAAAGGTGGATGGACTGAATGAGTGAACTGCCTTACTAACAATGGAGAGGGGAGGCAGGGATGGAAGAAATTGCCTGAGTCAATGTGTGACGCACACAGTTTGACACACATGCAGGATACACATCTGAAAGGAGAAACACAGCTAAAAATAGCTCAGGAAGCCCACTGTAAATGCCAGGCCCAGAAGTTTCAAAGATCCTCTATAGATAAGGGTTGCTGTTACAAAACATGTTTTTGGACCTTCGTTTGGCAGCAAGACATGAATGATCAGGCAAACAATGGCAGCTCTGGGGAACAGGGGTGAGGGGAGAGGCTGGAGGCAGAGGGGCAGGGGAGGACTCCAGAGAGACATGAGGAGGCTGGCCCTGGTCCCAGATGGATGGATGTGGGAGAAAGGTGTATGGGTCTGGCTTCTGACACTGCCTTTCTCTGCTCCTAACAGCTGGGGTTCCCTGCTGGCCAGCCTCAGTCTCACCCCATCCCAGGGGTCAGTCCTGACTCAGGAAAGGAGGACAAGAAGGCATCCAGCCGCAGGTATCAGCAGCTCTGGCTGGTCGTCAGTTTCGTATCTGGATGAAGCACAATAACACACAGTGGGCACTCAATCCATTACTGTAAGCCTAGACCCTGAGCCACACTTTCCAGATAAATGTCACTCTGGAAGTGGGACCGCCCTGCCCACAGCCTGCCAGAGCTGGAGTCCTGGCCCTGAATCCCAGCTCAAGTTGCCTAGAGCCCAACACTAGGAGCCATCTGCCTGCCCAGCCATGACACCCGTTAGGTTGGGATAGTAGAAAGAGGTAGGAAGATTTGAAGCCAGACAAACTGGGGCTCAACTTTAGCTCTGTATTCTTGGAAAGTTACTCAACGTCTCTGAGCTTCGTTTTCCTTATTTATAGGAATCAGCCAACAATACTCATATAACAAGATGTTAAAGACGGGGCTTTTCTGCTCCCACAGAGTTCTGATTACTGTCCAAAGGTGAAGACAAGAAGAGACTTCAGGGAACTACTTGTGCTTGCAGGACCTGCCAAAAGGGGCTCCAAACAGACCATGAATGGCTGCCCAACACCCGCCTTCGGCTCCATATAGAAGTGAGGGCAGAGAGAAGACTGATGAAGACGATTCTGAAGAGAGTTTAGGGGAACGCTGATGTTTCTTTTCCTCTTCCCTCCTGCAGATTCCAAAAATGACCTTAGGGCTTGATCGAAAGATCTCTCTCTCTCTCTGGAGAAATTCTCATCTCTGCTTTCCTTGAAGTTGGCTGTGGCCCCAGGCACACTCTTTCCATGTGGCCACTCATGGCTGCTCAAGGCTTACATCCTTGTTTTAATATCCTCAAACAAAAAAGAGACAGCTTCTTATTCAATAGTCCAGTCAAAGTTCCAGCCTGACTTTCCTTTGCCGGATTGGGATCATGTGCCCATCTATGAACCAATCACTGTGGCCAGTGTGGGATGTGCTGCCGTGATTGGCTGGATCTGGGTCACATGTCCTCTCCCAGAGCCTTGTGGATCAAGAGTAGAGGACGGAAAGGAGAGGGCTGCAGGAGAAAAGGGAAAGGGGTGTTGGGCAGAGGGAGACCTCCATAATCCCTGCTTCAGCCTGTGTGCCGCCTTTCTTGATCAGCATGTCTCCTTCCTCCCCATTATTCTCTGTCTCAGCACCTTCCCGATTTCCTTCATTGTTCATATTGCTATTTAGAGTTACATAGTTGCTTCCTTGAGCTTCCCAGGTGACTCAGTGGTAAAGAGTCCGCCTGTCAATGCAGGAGACGGAAGCGACCCCATGGACTGTAGCCTGCCAGGCTCCTCCGTCCATGGGATTTTCCAGGCAATAGTACTGGAGTGGATTGCCATTTCCTTCTCCAGGGGATCTTCCCAACCCAAGGATTGAACACGGGTCTCCCGCATTGTAGACAGACGCTTTACCGTCTGAGCCACCAGGGGAGTAAAGAATCCGCCTGCCAGTGCAGGAGACGGAAGAGACGTAGGTTCGGTCCCTGCATCGGGAAGATCCCCTGGAGGAGGAAATGGCAACCCATTCCAGTATTCTTGCCTGGGAAATCCCATAGACAGAGAAGCCTGGCAGGCTACAGTCAATGGGGTTGCAAAGAGTCAGACATAACTATGCACACACGCATAAATATACTATTTGTCTCTACTCTCCAATATCGGCTCCAGACCATTGGAACCACACAGCTCTTGCTGCAACTCGCCCAGTGCCTGACATCTAAGAGATGCTCCGAGAATAGTTGTGGCATGAATGGCTGTTACCCTCATAGTGAGTGCCCTTTCTCCAGGCAGGGACCATGCTTATTTCCTACGAGTCTGTCACCCACCCCTGCCCTAGGTTGCCCCAGAGGTGCTTACACTCGTCTCCCCACACTCCCAGCCCCAAGCTCACTGGCCTGCCCCAGGCTCTCCTTAACTGAGAGTCATGCCCATGGGACAAAGGTCCAGAGGGCAAAGAAAAGTCCTCCCCAACACTGTCCTTCCACTGCTCACTGTGTGTCTGTCATTCACAGAAGTTGTGGCTGTGTCTTTCTGGAGAAGGCCATCTTCAGGTCCTACCAGGGAAGGTCCCTGCTTTCCTGCTAGGAGGTGAGGAGGCAGGAAACAGAAGTGCAGGGCCAGGCAGTAGGGAGGGAGGGCTCAGCCTCTCTTGGTCTGCATTTTGGAGGGTCTCCTCCAGCAAGGAGGAGCAGGTGGTGCTATTGGAGCAAGGAAAGAGGGAGCCCAGGTACACGCCCAAAGGAGTTGCCATGTTTCTGCCTGATCCAGTTTCCCTTCATTCTCCCCAAGCCTTTATCTGCAGGGTCTTTACCATCCGTGTGAGGCACCGTTGAGCTGTCACTTGGGAGCTGCCCTTGGTTCTTGCTCAGAATCTCTGATGTTGGAGGAACAGCGCCCCCTGAAGGCTGGCAGTGTGGGGCAGTGAAAATCAGCAAGAGCCCCCTCGCCCCCATCTTATGGCTGGAAGAGCTTTGTGTCAGAGTCAATCTGAGTGTTTCTGAGTGTTTTTTAGTGTGAGAAGCCTGAGCCTCTTGACTTCAGTCCAACAGTTAGTGAAGCTGCCCCCGCTAAAGGATCGCCTAGGGCCATGGGCAGGTGCGAGGGAGTCACCTGACACCAGAGCATCCTTGCTCAAGTCTTCTGCCTGTGGAGACCCGGCCCCAGTCACTTCCCAGCCTTGGGGTGAGGGCTGGCTGTCCCCCTCTCCAGAGCTGTGCAGGCGGGGCCAACTCAGCATTCAGGACTTGCCAGCAAATTCTTTGGTGATGCTGGGCCTCTCAGCTGGACCCCGCGATGTTGTCTCTGAGAGCAGAGAGGGGGAGAATGGCTGCTCCTCAACTCTGGCATTCCTACCCCAAATCCTGTAGTTTTAGGAGTTCAGCCTAGTGGTGCAGGGAGGATGGGAGGCGTCATGTCTCTTCAGACTTCCGAAACGTCTCCTCCAGGCACAGGGAAGGGGTTTTGGCACTGGTGTGCTTGTAGGTTTCCAGACTAAAACCTCCATCTCAGTCCTATGACCCAGAAATTCTGTTCCTGTGCCCATGATGGAGAAGGGAGGGGCAGCCCGAGAGTCCTCCAGCGGGGGCGTGAATGAGTAACACGTGGCTGATGCACTGTAGGCAGGCTCAGCAACGTGGATCTTAAAATCAAAAGTGTTCAGTGAAAAAAGTAGCAAAGCAGATGAGATTTTATAACAGAATACCATCTCCGTACATTCATAATACAAGTATAGGTGGATGCTTATTTTTAGCATTGTACTATTGCCTCTGGTATTAATAAAATGAACATGACTATCTGATATCAATGTATGAAAGATTTCAAAGACTCTGCTTATTTTTAGGATACTAGGGGAACATTTTTCAACCAAAATTTGTATGCTCACTTTGTAGACCAGCATGATCATATGATAGTTCTCCTATGTTAAATTATTTTTATTTTGCAATTTCCCATACTTCTTATAGTTGAAAGGTATTACAGTGGTTACTCTCAATAATTCTGTACTAGTTCAAATGTACCAAAATTATATCAATTGATTTTGGAATAGTACACCTAAGTGGAAATGTAAATTCATGTGTTATTCACAATATATTTTTATCCCTCAAAGTATTTTTCATTTTCACATTGCCCAGGCCCTGAATTTAGAATGATATGCTTATTCAACATTTGGATTAAAGTCCTGATAATGTATTAATGCTTCTAAGTTTCCCCTTACACTTAAGAAAAACAAATTATTTTCTGAGTTAAAAAAATATATTCACACAAAACACATGCAAGAACACATACAAATAAAAAGATATGCATTAAGCACATTAGAGTGCTTACCTATAGTGGATAGGAGAACAGGAGGGAACTATGGGATAAGTGCCTTAGACAGCAAGGAGATCAAGGAGTCCTAAAGGAGATCAACTCTGAATATTCACTGAAGGACTGATGCTGAAGCTGAAGCCCAAAACTTTGGCCACCTGATGTGAAAACCCAACTCATTGGGAAAGACCCTGAGGCTGGGAAAGATTGAGGGCAGAAGAAGAGGGTGACAGAGGATGAGATGGTTGGATGGCATCACTGACTCGATGGACATGAGTTTGAGCAAGCTCTGGGAGATAGTGAAGGACAAGGAAGCCTGGTGTGCTGCAGTCCATGGGGTCTCAAGCAGCTGGACACAACAACTGAACAACAACAATGGGATAAGAAGAAATTCATTAATTCAAAATGAAGGAAGAGGCCTTACGCAAAGATGATAATGGACCATGAGGCTAAGTAACTCAGTCTCCCTGCACACAGCCAAGGGCAAAACTGATTAAAAACCCTGCAAGCTCCAGTCTCCAAGCCCAAAGTCAAGTCCATCTGCTCCAGCTCTGGGGCAAAGGTCTTCCAAGAGTTTCAGTCAATAACACAGTGGCATTTGGTTTATCACTCACCAAAACTTCAGGAGAATAGAGGCTGGGCAAACTGTCCTGGCTGACCTCTAAGGCCTTGATTGCCTAACAGCTCAGGGCTCGGGCTGCTGTGACTATGATGGCATGGCCCTGGCAGTGCACTGGCCAACTGGAAGCCTGCTGGGCTTTTTGTCCTTACATCCCGCTCCAAAATCAGCCAGGATTCCAAGGACACGAACCTCAAAAGCACTGCCTTTCTTACAGAGCCCTGAAAAACTACCAACCTTTGATGTCTGTGATTTGTTCTGTATCACATATAGGAGCCCTCAGCACAATTATAGAGAAGACAAACTTGGGTGGAAGCCGGAACCATTCCTAAAGTCCTGTGCTCATTCTTCACTCTTCCATGCAGGGCCAGGGACTCTCTGGCTGCATGAGTCTGTCCTGTGAAAAGATCTGATGCACTTGTTCTCACTAAGGCGTAAGGGTTTGAAAAGTTTCCCTTTCTAGAACAAGCAAGATGCTTTAAGAGTCTGGTGTGCACTGTGAAAGGAAAATTAAAATGGAGTCAGTATTGCTAAGAGAGCTCTCTAAAATGAAGCCGGGAGGCACTGAGTGAGTGTGATTTATGCTCACCTCAGCCCAGATGGAATCTGAACTCTGACCCGTTATTGTCTCAACTCGGGCAGTGTTCCAGACAGTCAAAATACCATTTGGACCCTTACCCTAAATAACTCGTGACAGCCTTTTCCTCAAGGAGGAATATTTCCTTTCCCGTGTCAGAGTCCATCATAATTCTTGCCAGACCATTTTAACAACCTGTGGTCTTTGCCTTTATAAAACCCTGACTCTTTTTCTTCCCTAGAACCCTCTTTCCATTCTACTCAAATCTGTCTCTCAAATTGCAATTCTTTTATTAAAAAACAACAACAGCAACAACAACCATTATTTATTTATTTGTCTGTGCCAGGTCTTATTTGCACCACACAGGATGTTAGATCTTTAGTGTGGCATGCAGGATCTTTTCTTTTTTTAAGTTGCAAATGAGATCTAGTACCCCGACCAGGGATCGAACCCAGGCCCCCTGCCTTGAGAACACAGAGTCTTAGCCACTGGACCACCAGGGAAGTCCCTCAAATTGCAGGTCTTCAGACCCACACAAATTTCTTTGTTCTTTGAAGGCTGGATACTGATTGTTGTTTGACAACAATGCCGCTGATGCCAAAGGGACAAGTACTGAGGGAGGAGTTTTGGGCGGCTGAGAAGCAAAGATTGCTCAAACGAGGCCGAGAGACCTTAGCCAGCCTTACCAGTAAATCTTGGGGGGCAACATCCCCTGATGTTTGGTCTTGGAAAGCATGCCAGTTTCATTTTGAAGGCACAATATGAATTCAATTTCAGTAAGGGCTGTGAATTTTTTTTTAGAAGGTAAGATATGTATAGTTGATCTTATGATTTCCCCTCAAATTGAACCAAAATGACTGTGTTATTTATAATGTTACTCCAAACAGTCAGATTTTAAATCCTTAAAGGATAAATCAGGCCCTTTAAGATGCCTTCCAGGGAACTCCTTGGTGGTTCAGGGGTTAGGACTCAGTGGTTTCACTGCTGGGGCCTGGGTTTGATCCCTGGTCAGGGAACTAAGATCCCACAAGTCATCTTGCTGTGGGGTTAGGGCTGGGGGCCAAGAATATTATCCTCTTTCCAGTTTCTCTTAAAGTCAAGCATTTAATTTTGGATTTTGGAAACACCAGGGGCCTCTCAATTTTGCTTCATCTGAGATAAAATTCCCGTCATCCCACCAGCAGTTGCTGGCATCACCCTGAGGACCCATTGACCCTGAGCTCCCCATGGGCCTCCCTCAATCATATGGTTCTCCAAAGCATAACGAGTCAACAAGGCCAAAGACACATAATCACACAGAGCTGTGCATATCTTCTAGAACAAATTTCAGGTCCCCGAGACTCTGGAATAACATGCCCACATGGCCCCTAAACTTGCAAGGGCCTCTTCCTCACAACTCTGCCCCACTAAGGGTGAACTGAACTGTTAGTGTGTGCAGCCATAGGCCCAGAGGATGGCCAAGGGGCAGCTTTGGCAGAGGCTATGGATGGAGCTTGGATATGTGAGCTGGGATGGCCACACACATGTACACAAGGTTCCTTGCAATGTGGGACAAAGCAGGGGGGCAGGGGTAAGAAAAAGGGAGCCCTTTCCAAGGTTCCATGTTCCAGCACAGAGTTCAAGGATTTTTTTTTTTTTTTGGCTGCTCTGGGTCTTAGCTGTGGCAGGCAGATCTAGTTCCCTGACTATGGATCGAACCTAGGCCTCCTACATTGGGAGCGGGGAGTCTTAACCACTGCACCACCAGAGAAGTCCCAGAGTTCAAGAGTTTTTACCTAAAATCTGGTTTTCCAGGCCTATAAGAAAACACACTTGTCAGGATAACAGGATAAAATATGTTTTACTTAGCAATTTGTTAGCTTGATTTATATTCTTATTATGTAGATGTCCCATGGCCAGTGGCCTCCATTTGTATTCTAACCTTGGGCCATGCAAATACTGGGGGCAGGCCTGACCCAGGACTTCTTTTGTGAGGCTGATGTACAATCACCCACTCTCTTGTTCTACAAGGCAGGGAAGTAGAGAAGGAGAGGCAAAGGGGACTTACAGGGTAGAGAAAAACTAGTGCCCCCAAATGTCCCCTCCAGTCCCTCTTCCACAGGCTGCTGCAGGGATCCTTGCGTTTCCTCAGTGCTTTATATTTTTAAACATTTGCTTGCGAAAAATCTCAAGCATTTCCAAAAGTAAACTAGAAGAATGAATTCTCATGTCCCCATCACTCACCTGCTTTCCTTATACCCCACTCTCAGGTCCATACATGACTACTAGAAAAACCATAGCTTTGACTAGGTGAACCTTCATTGGCAAAGTGATGTCTTTGTTTTTTAATATGCTGTCTAGGTTGGTTTCAGCTTCAACATCAGTCCTTCCAATGAACACTCAGGATTGATCTCCCTTAGGATGGACTGGTTGGATCTCCTTGCAGTCCAAGGGACTCTCAAGAGTCTTCTCCAACAACACAGTTCAAAAGCATCAATTCTTCAGTGCTCAGCTTTCTTCACAGTCCAACTCTCACATCCATACATGACCACTGGAAAAATCATACCCTTGACTAGACAGACCTTTGTTAGCAAAGTAATGTCTCTGCTTTTTAATATGCTGTCTAGGTTGGTCATAACTTTCATTCCAAGGAGTAAGCGTCTTTTTACTTCATGGCTGCAGTCACCATCTGCAGTGATTTTGGAGCCCAGAAAAGTAAAGTCGGTCACTGTTTCTACTGTTTTCCCATCTATTTCCCATGAAGTGATGGGACCAGATGCCATGATCTTAGTTTTCTGAATGTTGAGTTTTAAGCCAACGTTTTCATTTTCCTCTTTCAAGTTCATCAAAAGGCTCATTAGTTCTTCTTCACTTTCTGCCATAAGGGCGGTGTCATCTGCTTATCGAGGTTATTGATATTTCTCCCAGCAATCTTGATTCCAGCTTGTGCTTCCTTCAGCCTAGTGTTTCTCAAGATGTACCCATATACAGTCTTGACATATTCCTTTCCTGATTTGGAATCAGCCTGTTGTTCATGTTCAGTTCTAACTGTTGCTTCCTGACCTGCATACAGGTTTTTCTAGAGGCAGGTCAGGTGGTCTGGTATTTCTATCTCTTTCAGATTTTTCCACAGTTTATTGTGATCCACACAGTCAAAGGCTTTGGTGTAGTCAATAACGCAGAAATAGGTGTTTTTCTGGAACTCTCTTGCTTCTTTGATGATCCAGAGGATGTTGGCAATTTGATCTCTGGTTCCTCTGCCTTTTCTAATACCAGCTTGAATATCTGGAAGCTCATGGTTCACGTATTGTTGAAGCCTGGCTTTGAGAATTTTAAGCATTACTTTGCTAGCATGTGAGATGAGTGCATTTGTGCAGTAGTTTGAATGTTCTTTGGCATTGCCTTTCTTAGGGATTGGAAAGAAAACTGACCTTTTCCAGTCCTGTGGCTACTGCTGAGTTTTCCAATATGCTGGCATATTGAGTGCAGCACTTTCACAGCATCATCTTTATGGATTTGAAATAGCTCAGCTGAAATTCCATCACCTCTAGTTTTGTTTGTAGTGATGCTTCCTAAGGCCCACTTGACTTCACATTCCAGGATGTCTGGCTCTAGGTGATCACACCATCGTGGTTATCTGGATCATTCAGTTCTTTTTGTATTGTTTTTCTGTGTATTACGGCCACTTCTTCTTAATATCTTCTGCTTCTGTTAGGTCCATACCATTTCTGTCCTTTATTGAGCCCATCTTTGCATGAAATGTTCCATTGGTATCTCTAATTTTCTTGAACTCTCGTCTTTCCCATTCTACTGTTTTCCTCTATTTCTTTGCATTGATCACTGTGGAAGCCTTTCTTATCTCTCCTTGCTGTTCTTTGGAAGTCTGCATTCAAATGGGTGTATCTTTCCTTTTCTCTCTATAGATATACAGTTGAATCACTGTGTTTGGAACGGCTCCCCTGCCTGTTTACCCCACTGACAATATGCACACGTATGCTCATTTGTTCCATTTTATTTATTTACTCTTAGAAATTCCTTTTTAAATTTAATTTTGTGTTTTACATGAAATATTTACTTGGTTCCAAAGTCAAATATACAAAACAACATTTATTCAAATAAATTCAGCTTTTATCTCCATCCCTTCCCTCTGTATGGTCCCTCACCCCATCAGTAATCACTTCTCATTGGTTTGTCATTCCATTGTTTATTTTAAATACAAGTAGATACACCTGTATGCTTATATATTTGATCCCTGCCTTTCTTAAATAACTGTTATATACACATTCCCTTTTTACTCAGAATATAAATGGAGAAATTCCTCATTCCCAGCTACAGCTGCCTGATACTTTTTTATTCAACCAGCCTTTTGATAGATATATGGGCTGTTTCCAATACAAAGTCTACCAACTAATTGCTTTTTGTCTTTTGGTCTAAGGTTGCTTGCAGGCTAAGTTGCTTCAGTCGTGTCCAACTCTTTGTGACTCTCTGGACTGTAGCCCACCAGGCTTCTCTGTCCATGGGGTTCTCCGAGGCAAGAGTACTGGAGTGGGTTGCCATTTCCTATTCAGAGGATCTTTCCAACTCAGGGACTGAACCAGTGTCTCTTATGTCTCCTGCATTGGCAGGCAGGTTCTTTACCATTAGCACTACCTGCGAAGCCTTGGTCTAAGGTTATCTGGTTGCAAATCCTAGATGTTGTATCATTTCACAGAGGAGTCTTTCTAAAGTACAGGTGTGATCAGGACCTTCTCCTGCTTGGAACCCATCAACAGCTACTCCTGGTTCTTAGAATAAAGTCTCAACTTCCTAGTTGAACAGAGAGTGTCCATCAGCTCTTACCTTGCCCAGCTCACCAGGCCACCTGCTGCCCTCTTCTCCCCAGCACCTCTCCTGTTCATCTCCACCCAGGAGAATGGGTCCATACTTCTGTAACCAAGCAAAAAGAGCTCGCATGTATCCACAGCACAGGAAGTCCAACTCTGACAGCGGGTGTTGGCAGCAAAGTGAGGCTTTATTGCAGGGTGCCAAGCGAGGGAGTTGGGAGACAAGCCTCAGACCCACTCACACTTGGTCTTTGAGTTGGAGGCTTTTTAAAGCAGAAGAACAAAGAAGCTGGGCTTACTCATGGCCTTGTGACATTTCTGTGACATTTCTTAATCGTGGTTTCAGGAGTCAGGACGTCTCTGGCCGGCGGTGCATGGCTCCGGGGTCTGTTAGCTCATCTTGCCCTGGAGAAACAACCTAAATTTGTAGGTTATTGAGATTACCTACAACAGCAGTTTTAGTCATCTGACTCTGGCTGATTAGTGTTCAGTGAGCACAAGATTGACTTCAGAGAGGACAAGAAAGGAAATAAAATTTCAGATAGAGAGGTCAATCAACTCGGTTTCAATACCCTGACTTCATGCTGCTCACACATTCTCTATTCTCTGCTCACAAGGCTTTTCGAAAGGCTTTTCGTCCTTCTTTTATTCAGCTTGTGTAAACCAATTGCCATCAACGCATGGATCCTGGACTGTGATTTTCCCATGTTTATCCCCTGACCTCATGGCTCCTTCAGAACTGAAGCTGCAAATATCCCCAGTGCCCAACAGAATCCCAGCAGCTCCATGGCTTTAGGAAATGTTTGTTGCATGAATAAATATTGTCTTTCCTTTTAAATGAACAAAATCAGCTCCAGGTCACAGCCCTGCCTCTCACTAACCACAGAAGAAGTTGTCCCATAATGAAATCTCCTTGGTGTTTTCTTTCTGTTACTCTTCTGCAGGAAAAAGTTTCAATTAGGTGTTTACAAGAGAGATTAAAGCTATCATCACTGGGGGGTGGGAGGGAAGAAGTTATAATCCAGAAAGCCAAGCAGTTCAAGAATTTTATGACAAAAACTCGGTTTCTGTTGGAAAAAAACCAGACTCAGAGAGCCAGCAGTGAGAGGGCCTGGCTCCCAGCTCCCCCACAGCGGGTCCCAGGTCCATCTCACATTTGGACCCTTCAGAGTTTGCTGTAGCCACTCGTTCCGGGAAACAAACTCACTCAGAAGGACAATGCAGATAGTGGAGGGCAGTTTATTACACCGGCGGGTCCAAGGCAGCGTCTCCTCTTAGCCAAGGACCCCGACCAGCATTTGTGAAAATCTTTTATACCCCATGTGCACGTGTCTGAACCCACCACCCCAAATTCCTTGAGACTTACGTAAACCAAGGAAAATACAACCCCAATAACCCCATCATTTATGTGATATGTGCTCATGTGCTCAAACAGTCAAACAATTAGCCAATAATCAATAAGCCTGAGGTTACACTCCGATAGATACAGAAAAATATATGGCCTGTCTGGGGGAAGGGGTGACTAGTGTATGTTTTCTCTTAGGCGATGAGTAACCTAGGTACGTGGAGAAGGCAATGGCACCCCACTCCAGTGTTCTTGCCTGGAGAATCCCATGGATGGAGGAGCCTGGTGGGCTGCAGTCCATGGGGTTGCTAAGAGTTGGACACGACTGAGCGACTTCACTTTCACTTTTCACTTTCATGCATTGGAGAAGGACATGGCAACCCACTCCAGTGTTCTTGCCTGGAGAATCCCAGGGACGGGGGAACCTGGTGGGCTGCCGTCTATGGGGTTGCACAGGGTCCGACACAACTGAAGCGACTTAGCAGCAGCAGCAGCAGCAGCAGCAACCTAGATACGATCTTCAAGGTTCCCCTGTCTGGAGGGGGTCTTATCCTTCTGTTGTTGTTTTCTTAGGCACTAAACACAGAGTTCAGAGTCCATTGGAAAGGTGGCCGAGCATGATCAGCATGAACAGGCCTAAGATGGAGTCCAGGCCCTGTGAATTCCTTCTTCAAGTTAAGGAAACCCCCCTCTTCACTTCTGAGACCCCCACCAGGGCAGGCTTGGAGAGCATTCTGAGCCAGCTTCAAGATGGGTCTCTCACTGCTTGGAAAACCCATTCTGTTCAGGTCCACCTGTTGGTTCAGACTTTAGGCTGCCTGCCTTTTATCCCTGTCTACACTGAATGTGGCTAAAGACAGGCACGTCCTTCTCAGGTAAGCTCAAATCGGGGCCTCAGCCCTCACCTGGCCTCAGGAGGGGAAGCCCTCACTGTGTGCACCCCTGGGGAGGGGCCTGTGAGGCATGGGACTGCATGCACTCATGGGTTTTTCTCATCTTCTGTAACTACTGATATTTTAATAGCACATATCCAAGGAAGCTTGTGGGCAACTCAAGAGAAGCCTGGGGAGAAGAGAGAGACGTTCTGGTTTGAAAAGAGGTCAAAGAACCACAGAATCAGAGGAGCTCATATCGAAAGGGATTTTGGTACTCACCTGTGCTATGCTATGTCATGCTAAGTCGCTTCAGCGGTGTCCAACTCTGTGTGACCCTATGGACTGTAGCCCCCCAGGTTCTTCTGTCCCTAGGACTCTCCAGGCAAGAATACTAGAGTGGACTGCCATTCCCTTCTCCAGGGGATCTCCAGGCAAGAATACTGGAGTGGATTGCCATCCCCTTCTCCAGGGGATCTCCAGGCAAGAATACTGGAGTGGGTTGCCATTCCCTTCTCCAGGGGATCTTCTTGACCCAGGGATCCAACCCGCATCTCTTACGTCTCCTGCGTTGGCAGAAGGTTCTTTACCCAGCGCCACTTGGGAAGCCCTTGGTACTCACCTAGGATATTCCAAAGAGGACATGTCCCCAGGATCACCAAAGAGGCCCCTCTTTGATCTGTTTTATAAGTATCATGGTGGACTATCTTGCTTAAAGAAAGAGTTCTGTTTTGTTTTTTTTTTTTTAATCTGCAGAACATTGACTCTAGAGCAGCTTCTTATGTGATACAAGAATACCCTTTATTATGGTGTTTCTGTCACAGTGCCACCCAGACTTACATGGTCCCAGAGTCAAGGGGCTCCCTTTTACCCCTAAGATGCTGCGCCATTGTTGGGCAGCTCTAATGATCCAAAGGAGACACTTATCCCCACTCCTCCCTGCCACACACCCACACGTGCCTCTCTGTGGTTCTCTGAACTGGTCCTGATCCTGGTCATCTTCCCCATAGTCTGGGCTGTGGTCTGTTGAAGGCAGAGCCCACATCCTCCTCCCCGCCACCTCCACCTCACCTCTTCTCCTTATTATATGTTCTCGGGTCCTTGGTCTACTCCTTTGATAGTTAACAGATCATTACCTGCCCTAAAGGGATTCTCTGGTCAGAAGTAAAAATGTTTTATGGCTATCACTTCAGTTGGCTCTGCTACTGATTCAAAATAGCAGTTGTTTTTCTCTTTAATGGATATTTTTCCCCTTTCCAGTTGTTGAGTGCTCTCCCTTTTTAAAGATGTGAAGATTCCAAGCAGGCCGGAGCATGTCTGAGATTTCCTCCCCAGGCATTTCGCAACACTCACTGCCCTCCTTCCCTCCTGCCGTGGAGGTTGTTGCTGTCAGGGTCCATGAGGTGATTGCAGATGCGTAGACATACACAGCAGACTTTCTAAACTGTAAGCAAAGCAATCTGAGGACCCACAGCCATAGAATAGCAGGCCAGGTAGAGGGTTCTCCCACTTGACCTCTAGAATTACCTGGCTGCTGCTGCTGCTGCTAAGTCGCTTCAGTCGTGTCCGACTCTGTGTGACCCCATAGACGACAGCCCACCAGGCTCCCCCATCCCAGGGATTCTCCAGGCAAGAATACTGGAGTGGGTTGCCATTTCCTTCTCCAGTGCATGAAAGTGAAACGTGAAAGTGAAGTCGCTCAGCCGTGTCCGACTCTTCGCGACCCCATGAACTGTAGCCTACCAGGCTCCTCCATCCATGGGATTTTCCAGGCAAGAGGACTGGAGTGGGGTGCCATTGCCTTCTCCCGAATTACCTGGAGGGCTTGGTAAAACACAGACTCCTGAGTTTCTGAATCAGAAGATCGGGGTGGGGCCTGAGAATCTGCATGTCTAACCTGTTCCCAGGTGATGCTGATGCTGCTGGTCTCAGAGCTACTCTCTGAGAACCACTGGATGAAATGGAGACGACAGCAAGGTTTCAAGGAATGGAAGTGTTTCTAAGTGTCCAGCAGAAAAGGGTGCAGTGAGACCCACACACTCCACAGGGGCCTGAGTTCACCCCGGTTCCTTCCTCATGCGCCGCCTCTCCCGCCCACGGCATCGCCCCCACACGGAGTCTCGCAGGGCTGGGAGCAGGCACGTTGTTTTGTGGACACTTCATCTCAGAGACCAAAGGAAACTGATCCTCTGGACCCAGATTTGGCCCTTGAGGAAAAATTGGCATGAAAACAGTCATTTCGTCTTGGAGGTGGCAGTGATCAAGAGAACAGCCTTCAGCAAGCATTTGAACAACACTCCTGTGTATGCCTAAGGGCCCTGCAGACTGTCCTAGCGATCTGAACAAGGGCAATTTCAAAATTCTGGGCCTATTCTGGCAATGAGCTATGGGAACAAAAGAATATTGGAGCTTAGGGAATGAGGAGTCAGTACATAGATGACAGGTTGCAGTTCCACGCCAGGAGATGTGGCTCCTAAGAGATGAGAAACACTTCAATAATAACACTGGCAACCTGACTTTGCAATCCTAGAGGATGCTAGGAAAGAAGAGAAGCTGAGCGGAGTGGGGGTGGGGTGGGGTGGGGGGAACAAAGTAGGAGGCTGGGGTGTCATTCGGGCAAAGAGGTGTTAGAGTCTGGGGGGTGGGGTGGGGGTTGTTGTTGGTTTCTAAAATATTTAACACCATCTGAGCATCAAAGACTGACAACAGACTGTGAAACCTCCTAGTCCCAGAGAGACCCCTGGCAATTAAGTTTAAAGGGCAGGAGCTGTCAATTGGTGGCCAATATATGTATAAAAGGAGCCTTCATCTCTGGCATCTTAACTTCAGCTGTGGAATTCATCTCACCTTGCAGCCTTATCAAAGGTTTGCCCTTCTGTTGCTTCAAAAAAAAAAAAATCACTTCATTCAGATTTTGAAATGCCAAAGTTCTCAAACCAGCAGCAGCTATCAAAAATTAAAGGAGCTTTAATCACAAGGTATTTCCTATTTTAACTTCTAACAGAAACTGCTACAGTACTCACTGAGGCTTGACAAGAAGTGTTTCATGACGGTGGGTTCCAGAGCTTTCCTTCACATTGTGTTTTGGCCATGCCTGCTTCATCTTTATTATTACTTAGCAAGGAAAGAATTTCCTTTTTTTCTAGTCTAAACATTCCCCATGAGAAAAACAGTCTGCTTCTCTGTTGAATAATAGGCCCCAAAGCCTTTTAATAAAAAAATCAACGTCCATTTAGGAATTAATGGTAGGTAAGAATCGCGTCATTCGTGTTCATCGTATTTCTGCTGCCTGACAGAGTGTAAAAAGTAGATTGCCTTTCTCAGTCTGCTTTGAAGGAGTCGATTCTGTCTCCAAAATGTCTCCACCATCTGTTCCAAGCACAGTTGTCTTACCCAAGGGCTCATCACTCCTCCTGAGATGAGTCAACCCCCTCCTACCTGATCTCCCCACTTCTGCACTCCTTCCCTTCTCATCTTACTTATGATAATTCTGTCCACACTTCCCTAACACAGACCTTTCCCTAGGCACACAGCAGGTCCACACACCTCTTAGGGGAGGGCATAGCAGGGCGGCACACCGGGCTGTCTTCAAGGTGGGTTTCCCGCACCTGACCTGCCTTTCCAGCTCCAGCTTGCCCAGGCTCACAGTCCAGCTCCTGCCTCGATGCACTGCTTTTTAGTCATGCAGCCAGGAGCACATTCATTCACTCCGCAGATGCTGCGCCCCGATTTCGGTCCTGGGCAACAGTTTAATAATAACAACAACAAAAAAAACCCAGCTAACTGAAACCTTTCTGTATGCCAGGCACTGTGCTAAGTCTCTTCAAGTAAGAACTCATTTGATTCACACAATGACTCTATTAGGTAAATATAGCAACTCATCACCTCCATATATAAGTAAGGAGACAGAGACTCAGAGAAGCTAAGCAGCTTGCCCAAGTCCAGGCTTCATAGTTCGTCACCCATTTATTCATTCAAATGGTCTCTGGAGTAACTATTATGTTCATGTATTATCCTAGGTACTTGGGAAACAAGAGAGAAAGAAACAAAGAACTCTGCCCTCGTGGAGCTTACTTTCTGGTAGAGGGAAATGGACAAGAGAAGAGATGTTCTAAGTGAATTATCTAGTGGGTTTGAAGGTGATGAGTAGTACGATGGGAACTAAAGAAGAGCAGAGCTTAAGGAATGGGGAGTCAGCATGTAGGTGGCAGTTTTCAGTGTTAATAAGGTGGTCATGATGGCTGCATTACCCAGGTGACCTTTTACCAAGACCTGGAAGAAGTAGAGAAGACACCCTGTGGCTCTCTGGGAGAAGAGCAACCTTGGGAGAAGGAAGAACAAGTGCAAGAGTCCTGAGGCAGGAACATGCCAAGTGCCTGCTCTGTTTAGGAATCATAATGGTGTCCAATGTGGAGGGAGAGGAGTGGATACGGGAAAAGAGCAGGGGCAGAATCCTGTAGCTATTCGGTTTCCATTCTGAGTAAAGTGGCAAAGCACGGACTTCCCTGGGGGTCCAGCGGCTGACTCTGCACTCCCAATGCAGGGGGCCTGGGTTCCATCGCTGAGCAGAGAACTAGGTCCCACATGCTGCAGTTAAAGATCCCACAGGCTGCAACAAAGATCGAAGACCCTGCATGCGGCAACTAAGACCACTGGTAGACAAGCACTTTTTTCCAAGTGGCAGTGGGCAGTGGGGCCAATTGCATTCTACGGTCACCTTGTATGGAAGAGATGATGGAGAAGGGGGCGGTGGGTGGGGGGTGGGGAAGTCAAAAGATGGGTGGAAAGACTAAGAGGCAATTACACGAATTCAGGCAGCAGTAATGAAGGGGTGAGAAGCAGCTGGATTGGACTCTAAAGGTTTTTACTTCAGAGCATGGGGACGGCTCCATGGAGCCTGTTTCACTCCACCTTCGTCCAGAGTACTCTGCCTCCTTTCCAGGTAGTTATACAGGGGTCTCCTTAAATTATCACAGATTCACTTGAAATCACACACCCCAAACTGGAAATACTTCATTTAAATTCATTTAATACAAGCATTACATTAAAAAAAAATAACCTCCACCTTTCAAATTTCCTACAGACATTTTTTGTCTTTGAAAGTTAAATTGTTAAATCCATCATCTCCACTTTTAAATTCCTCTCGTAAAAAGGCAGTGTTTCTTCCTGTCTGTTTAAATCATATTCCACCCTGAAATTGGTTATGTAACTTAGGAATGAAAACAATGTCATGCCTTACTTTTCATCTGTCTCCTGGGAGGTGGCTACAGGAGCTGGAGTGGGAAATCAGTAGAGTCATAACCATAAGGCAATTTCATCTACTTTTTCTTAATTAAATGGGAAATATAAAATTCTTTTCAATGAATGTATTAAATAGAAAACACACTCCAGTTCCAACCGGTTGCCAGGTAAGGCCGGCAAGGACAAAGACTCAGAGCTGAAAGAAAATATAAAGACCCACTCCTTTGAACTCTTCAATCTTCCTCTGATGAGAAACCAGATTGGGAACAAAGAGAGCTGCCCGGATTGCACCGAGGTTAAGTGGCTGAAACTCAGGTCCTCCTTCGGACTCCAGCCTAGTGCTTTTCCCAGACACAGTGAGGCAGCTTCCTGTCAGAACAGACCAGAGAAAACAAAATTATGGGCTTTCAAAACTAGACTCTTAAAGTGATATCCAGAGCAACTAGACCAGTGTTTCTACATGGGGTGAGTTTGCCCTCGGGGGAATTTTGGCAATGTCTGAAGACGCTATTTTTTATCTGTTACAACTGAAGGGAGGGTGCTACTGGCATCTGATGAGTAGAAGCTGACGATGCTGTTAAACATCCTGCAAAGAATAATTCAGTCCCCCAGGTCAACAGTGCCAAGGTGCAGAAACCCTGAACTAGACCCAGCGACATATTAAGAGTCACCTGGGTGTCTGCAGACCAACTGGGCCAGAATCTCTAGGGGAGGGGGTCAAACAACGGTGTTTCTGAAAAACTCTCCAGGTGAAAGTTTGAAAATGACTGGCTCAACCCCTACCAATTGGAAAATGAATTAACCAGCCAACCAAAGAATGTAGCTACCCCTCACTGCGTGTCCACCAGAAACTGAAGGACATATAAAGCAGTTCGCCTCACCGTCCTTGCCTCAGGGAGCTTGCAGTTTGCATGAGGAACAGACCAGGAAACACTATCATTTGTTGTGGGTTATTTAGGTGAAGAGTATGTGGAGGAAGGGCTTTAGCAAACAGAAGGCAACATTGAGCACTGAGAAGTCAGAGGGCTGGCTCCTGGGTTGCAACCAGAGGCGAGTTTATTGGTAGGACTACTTCATCCATTTTGCATCTTTGTATTTACTTCTGTGATCAGAAAAAGTCTCATTTTTCCAGTCTGCTAAAATTGGGTTAGATAAGGTACACTATCTTATCCTCCAAACTATAATTATACATGATTTGATGATATTAAATATAACGTTACTGAGTCCAGAGAGACTGTTTTATTGCTTTTTAAAAAATTATACAAGCAATTTGATATAATTTATGTATTAAGAAAATAATTGTCCCTCAGCTGTGTTTGGGTTAATTATACCCACCTTTCCCATTGGGAACTGGATTCCTTAAAGATATCTTGGGGCTTCCCTCGTTGGGAATAAAGAATCCATCTGCAATGCAGGAGACACAGGAGATGTGGGTTTCATCCCTGGGTCAGGAATATCCCCTAGAGGAGGGCATGGCAACCCACTCCAGCGTTCCTGCTTGGAGAAACCCATGGACAGAGGAGCCTGGTAGGCTACAGTCCATAGTGTTGTAAAGAGTTGGAAATGACTGAAGTGACTGAGCATGCACGCAAGGATATCTTGGTCAGATTCCTAAACTTGCCTGTCATTTTGTGGTTACAACTCCCCCACTTCACAGTATAGGACACAATGTTTAAGATATGGTCTTTTTCATTTTTAAACTAGTGTCTAGTCAAAGCCTGTTTCCCTGCCTCCCTAGAGGCACTGGTGGCTGTTGGCAGTGGTTTTCAATCCTAAACAGACCTCTTGCTCCCTGTAATAATAATAATGTTGTTAACAGCTGCTTTACTGTCTTGAAATAAAACTCATATGTAACATAACTTACCTACATATAAAATTTTTTTGAATCATTATATACTGATTGTCCCCTCCTCCATATATTCTCCATGCCCCTACAGCCTGCTCTGGGCCCAGGGAGGCAACCTCCACAGACTGCATCACCCGGGCTTCCTGCAGCATTAAGCCCATGGGAGGCACTGATACAAAGGCCGCAGCAAAAGGAGAGAGATGAGTGTATTTTCCCCTGCCTCACTGAGCTGCCAACAGTGTTGACACGTCTCTGTACATGTGGTCACAGCTCGTGTGTGTGTGGGTGAGGGGTATGTGAGTGCCTGTGTGCCTAGTCGCTTCAGTCATGTCTGGCTCTTAGCGACCCTGTGGACTGCAGCCCGCCAGCCTCCTCTGTCTGGGGGATTCTCTAGGCAAGAATCCTCAACTGGATTGCCATGTCCTCCTCCAGGGGGTCTTCCCAACCCTGGGATCAAACCCACATCTCTTATGTCCCCTGCATTGCCAGACAGGTTCTTTACCTGTCTAGGAAGCTCAGGAGACTGTATACTAGCCTGCTAACGCTGCCATAACCACAGACGGTGTGGCTTCAACAACAGACATTTACTTTTTCACACTTCTGGAGGCTGGAAGTCAAGGTCAAGGTGTCTACCCGGTTTATTTCTGGCGAGGCTTCTCTCCTTGGCTTGCAGACAGCTGCCTTCTCTCTCTGTCCTCACTTGGCCTTTCCTCTGTGCACTTGCACCCCTGGGGTCTTTTCTTCTTTGCATATGGATGCCAATCCTATTGGATTAGCGCCCCACCTGGTGACCTCATTTAATGATAATGACCTCTGTAAAGGTGCTAACTCTAAATACAGTCACATCCTGAGGTGATGGGGAGTTAGGACTTCAGTGTAAGAATTTGAAAAGGGTATTATCTTAACACGTAAATACTTGGGAATGACTATCCCAGAGGACATCTGGAAGTACTGCTGTCAGATGTTTGTACCAAGAATGAGCTTAGATACAAAAGGAGGATACCAAGGTTTTTATCAGGGACTCAGGTGGCGCTAGTAGTAAAGAACCCACCTGACAACGCAGGAGACATAAGAGATGTGGGTTCAATCCCTGGGTCGGGAAGATTCACTGGAGGAGAGTATGGCAACCCATTCCAGTATTCCTGCCTGGAGAATCCCATGGACAGAGGAGCCTGGCAGGCTACAGTCCATGGGGGGGCAAAGAGTCGGACACGACTACAGTGACAACGCATGCACGCACGCACATACCACTGGTGGCAGTGTCATTTTGGAACCTGTTTTTCTGCAATGGTGAACAACTCTTGGAAAAGTTCTAAATCAGAGGAAGCTTTTGATTTACATAGTATTGAATTTCTGGAAATGCAGTATACATTAAAACTATGTGAAAAATAGTTTGTTTAAAGTGGAGTTTGATTCTAGGCTCAGATGATCATAAGCAGGAGTTTCACCTACATGAATGTCCACTGGGACAGTCTAAAACCAGGTGAGACAAAGTACAATTATTTCTTGTGCAGGATTGCACCACAAATGGCAAGGCGCCTGGGCCCCCGACCTTGCACTTCAAATGCGCAAAAAGTGCCCCCAGGGTGTCCCCCCTCCAGCACTGTGTTCAGAGGATGTCAGTGGCGTGGAGTAATTGTGGTCTCTGCTGTCCTCTGACCCTTTCTGGTGCTGGAGTCTGGGAGGAGAGGTGGAGTGGCAGGCAGTGGGGAAAGATCACGGTCTGTAGTGAGGAGTCTCTCCTCTCTCAGGTGGTTATGGTGATTCTGTGGCTCAGAGTGACCCATCAGGGAAGTCTTCTGTGAGACTTCTGGTGTGAACTCATATATGAGTTTGTTTTTTTCTTTTTAAAACATTTTAGTTTAATTAATTTATTTGGCTGCATTGGGTCTTAGCTATGGCACTCAGGATCTTTAGCTGCGGCATGAGAACTCTTAGTTCCAGCATGTGGGATCTATTTCCCTGACCAGGGATTGAACCCAGGCCCCCTGCATTCGGTGCATGGGGTCATAGCCACTGGCCACCAGGGACTCATTAGCAGTCACTATTCATACCCCTGCAGCCAGACCTAGGTGACCGCTAATCTACTTTCTATCTCTCAAGATTTTGGAGTCATATGGATCATGTGGCTTTCGTGACTGACTTCTTTCACTTAGTAGATGATATAGAGGGTCATCCATGTTGTAGTTTGTATTGGTACCTCATTCCTTCCGTAGCCAGATAACATTCCTTTATATGAATACAACACCTTTAATTTATCTATGTGTCAGCTGGTGCACATTTGGATTGATTTCATGCTTTTGACTATTATGGGTAGTGCTGCTATGAACATTTTTGTACAGTTTTTGTGTGTGTATGTTTTCATCTCCTCTGGGTATATAGTGGGTTGGCCAAAGAGCATGTTCCAGGTTTTCTATCGGAGAAGGCAATGGCACCCCACTCCAGTACTCTCGCCTGGAAAATCCCATGGATGGAGGAGCCCGGTGCGCTGCAGTCCATGGGGTCGCTGGGAGTCGGACACGACTGAGCGACTTCCCTTTCACTTTTCACTTTCATGCATTGGAGAAGGAAATGGCAACCAACTCCAGTGTTCTTGCTGGAGAATCCCAAGGACAGAAGAGCCTGGCGGGCTACAGTCCATGGGGTCGCAAAGAGTCAGACTGAGTGACTAAGCACACAGTGATGAGAGATGTGGGGCATCTTTGCATGTGCTTATTGGTCATTTGTATATATACCTGGAATAAATGTTTATTCAGATAATTTGCCCATATTTTAATTGGATAACCTTGAGTTATTTTATTTTTTATTTTTAAAATTGAGTGGTAAGAGTCCTTTATATATCTTAGATATAAGTTGTTTATCAGGTATGATTTGCAAATATTTTCTCTTATTCTGTGGATTACTTTTTCACTCTCTTAATGTTATCTTTAAAGCACAACAGTTTTAAACTTTGATGAAATTCAGTTTAGTTTTTTCTTTTGACCATGGTCACAAAGATTTATTTATACAGTTTCTTCAAGAGTTTTATAGTTTCAGCTCATATTTAGGCCTATGTTCCATTTTGAGTTGATTTTCATATATGGTTTGAGGAAGGAGTCCAATTTCATTCTTTTGCATTTAGCTATGCAGTTGTCCCTGCACCATTGGTTGAAGAGACTATTCTTTCCCCACTAAATTGTCTTGGCACCCTTGTCTATCACCGCAGTCTTATTTCTGGACTCTCAATTCTTTTCTCTTATGTCGGTGCTACACTACTTGACTGCTATACCCATATGGGTTCTTAAATGGACATTCCAAGGGCTGCCCCCGTTTCATACTTCCCTTCATATGGGAGACTGGCTCCTGTTCAACTTCTTTAATTCTCTCCATTGCAAACACCACAGGCTTTCACCCATGGCCTCTTACTGCTGGCCCACAAAGCAAACAGTTCTCTTAGATGAGAAAATGTGCCCATTTTCAGGGACTTCTTGTGAAAAGCTCAAGTACTCATATATACCAAAAGTTGATGCACAGGCTCCTTCAACACTGAGCTGTGGACTTTGGAATATCATCTTAGCGATATTCTCCAAGCTATGGGGGTAGTGAAAATAATTTAGGTAAAGTGTGGAAAGAGAAAAAGCCATGGATAAAACGCCAGATGGTGGGGGCAAAAGCCCATAAAAGAGTCTGAGAAGCAGTGATCAAATGGGAAGGAGAAAAATTAGAAGAACATGGCCTCATGAAAACCAAAAGCATTTTTCAGGAGGCTGAAGTCAGGAGACATGTGCTCAAGAAACTTTATGTGAATTCCATAGCTGGGCTTCTGTTTGGACTGTTCAGTTCAGTCACTCAGTTGTGTCCACCTCTTTGCGACCCAATGACCGCAGCACCCCAGGCCTCCCTGTCCATCACCAACTCCTGGAGTCTATCCAAACCCATGTCCATCAAGTCGGTGATGCCATCCAACCATCTCATCCTCTGTTGTCCCCTTCTCCTCCTGCCCTCGATCTTTCCCAGCATCACGGTCTTTTCAAATGAGTCAGTTCTTTGCATCAGGTGGCCAAAGTATTGGAGTTTCAGCTTCAACATCAGTCCTTCCAATGAACACCCAGAACTGATCTCCTTTAGGATGGACTTGTTGGATCTCCTTGCAGTCCAAGAACTCTCAAGAGTCTTCTCCAACAACACAGTTCAAAAGCATCAATTCTTCGGCACTCAGTTTTCTTCACAGTCCAACTCTCACATCCATACATGACCACTGGAAAAACCATAGCCTTGACTAGATGGACCTTTGTTGACAAAGTAAGGTCTCTGCTTTTTAATATGCTGTCTAGGTTGGTCATAACTTTCCTTCCAAGCGGTAAGTGTCTTTTAATTTCATGGCTGCAATCACCATCTGCAGTGATTTTCGAGCCCAGAAAAATAAAATCTGTCACTGTTTCCACTGTTTCCCCATCTATTTGCTATGAAGTGATGGGACCAGATGCCATGATCTTAGTTTTCTGAATGTTGAGTTTTAAGCCAACTTTTTCACTCTCCCTTTCACTTTCATCAAGAGACTCTTTAGTTCTTCACTTTCTGCCATAAGGGTGGTGTCACCTGCATATCTAAGGTTATTGATATTTCTCCCGGCAATCTTGACACCAGCTTGTGCTTCCTCCTGCCCAATTAAATCCATCTGCAGAAACAACCTTGCTAAATGGTGTATAATCAATCCTACTGTTAGAATGTAATTTAGGGGGAGGGCTAATTCTTAAATTTTCATGTATTTTTGAAACTTAAATTTGAAACTATAACTTTGATTTAATCAACTGCTTATATTTTGCCCTATTTGCATATTAGTCTGTCTTTCCCCTCCCTCCTCCTCCAGTGGACACAGACTTTTTTGTTTTTCCTGAACTATTTGAAAGTAAGTTGCAGCCATTGTACTCCTTTCTCTTCTAACAATAGTTCAGCATGTAAGAACAAGGACATTCTTATAACCACTGTTCAGTTGTCAAAAGTAACGACATTTATCACTGATACAATAATATTAACTACAGTGCATTTTCAAATGTCAGGATTACTCCATTAACATCCTTTATACCTATTTTTCCTTTCTCTAGGACTATGTGGTGTTGACACTTGAACAACACTGGGAAGTAAGGGTGCCAACTCTCTGCACAGTGGAAAATCTGAGAATAATTTTCACATGACCCTCTCGATGTGCTGTTCCTCTGCATCTACAGATTCAACCAACAGTGGATCACATAATGCTGTAAAGTTTACTATTGAAAAATATTCCATGTATAAGTGGACCCCATAATTCAAGCCCATGTTATTCAAGGATCAGCTGGAGTTTTTCAGGAATACCATAGAACTGATGGTGTGTCCTTCTCAATGACCATATTAGACACACACAATGTTGGTTAGTTCCTGTATTGGTGATATTAACTTGGACTACTTGGTTACAGTTTGTCAGTTTTCTCAGCTATAAAGCTACTATTTTTCTCTTTATAATGAGAAAAGTAATTTGTGAGAAGATACTTTTAAATTGTAAATATGTTTCTTATCAAATTTTCACCCATTAGTTCTGGCATCCCTTGATGATTTTTTTAACTCCAGCATTTATTCTACATTTATAGGTTGGCATTCCATTATATGGAAGAGCATTCTTTTCTCACTCATCTATTTCTTAATTCTTTACTTTATTTCACCATGGACTTGGATTTTTATTTTATTCAAAAGCTTATAATCTATTATCATGATTTATTTTGATGTTTAGATTATACTGTATTTGGCCAGTGGGAACCCCTACAAACTGATACCAGCATCCCTTTGATTTATCCCCATTCTTCTTCTTTCAAGCAATTTTAAGAATTCCAGTTTAGTCATTTAGTTGACTCACCTGGCCCCTGATTTGCTCTGACCTCATGCGGAGAAGGCAATGGCACCCCACTCCAGTACTCTTGCCTGGAAAATCCCATGGACAGAGGAGCCTGGTAGGCTATGGTCCATGGGGTCGCTACGAGTTGGACACGACTGAGCGACTTCACTTTCACTTTTCACTTTCATGCATTGGAGAAGAAAATGGCAACCCACTCCAGTCTTCGTGCCTGGAGAATCCCAGGGACGGGGGAGCCTGGTGGGCTGCCGTCTATGCCGCACAGAGTTGGACACAACTGAAGCGACTTAGTAGCAGCAGCAGCAGCAGCAGCACGGCTAAGTCTAAGAAACAAGGCAAATGAGATCTATCTGTGCATTGTTTATTTTTAAAGCATTTAAGATTGCATTATGTATTTTGCACAATTTTATGCTATTAGCTTATGGTCACATAAAAAAAAATCCAGCTCTCTATCAATGTAAATCAAAAGTAAGGCTTCTTAGTCATCATAGCTGACTGAAATCCTGCTCCAAACACACTTAAATGCTAGACAAAATACAATCCAAAACATTTAAGATTATAGATCAGAGTATAAGAGCAATAAAGAAACCTCCATGTGCTAGAAATAAAGAAGGAATGAACAAGGACATGATGGCTCACAGGGGAATCAGATAGGGCCCCTAAACGTGAACCTCAACCCCTGGGGCTGAGGTCGTAATGCCAAAGAAAAAGAAAGGAGATGATGCTTCTACAGTGGGGAGCTGGCCAGGACCAGAAGGAGGCTCTCTCTGAGATGAAGACTAGAAAAACTCCACTCACTGGTCTAAAGAGGAACAAGGAAGTACAACATCTGCCAACCATCATCGATGAGAAAGTGTTAGTTGCTCAGTTGTGTCTGACTCGTTGCAACCCCATGGATTATAGCCCACCGGGTTCCTCTGTCCATGGGATTCTTCAGGCAAGAATATTGGAGTGGGTATCCATTCCCTTCTCCAAGGAATCTTCCTGACCTAGAGATCTAACCCAGATCTAACCCAGGCAGATTCCTCACCATATGAGCCACCAGGGATGAGGGAAACTAGTCACCAAAACTGTGCTCATGCAGATACACAGGGAGTCCAGATTCATACTACTGTGAAATTAGAAACTTTTAGGCTAAGAAATTTAACACAGAAACCTGTCTAGAACTGATAAAACTGACAAGGCCTAAGGAAGACTTCTACAACCTCGGATATGCAAGTCTCTCCATGCAAACAGATCACTAAACGTGAATTCAGTCAAAATTTGCAAACCATAATGAAGGATAGTCAGTAGACTGACAAATGGGACAACACCTAGAACCAACAAAATAACCTCAAAGATTACTTAAACATAAATATATTTAAACATCCAAAGGGGGGGAAATCTTTCTTAAATGAGACTGCAAGTCAAGAATAGGCTAAGAGACATTAAAAAAATTACAGTCATTGAAACAAACTGATATGTCAGCTTTCTCTCATCTTGTGCCATTAGTAAATTCATTCAGTAAATATCTACTATGTGGTAATCACATACTGGCCACTGGAAACACGAGGATAAAGATACAGGAGTAGTCCTCAAGAAACTTATATTTCATTCCTTTATGCAAGGATTTTTAGATAAAGTGATTTATCTAAATCACATTGATTTGTAGGTAAACTGTTATACTTTTCCTCTTTGTCATACAGGAATTTTATAAATGTTTATCATGTTTTTAAATTGAGCAGGAGAGTGGCATTAATACAAACCACCCTCATCTTGCCTTCTCTAGGCTCTCAGTTTGTTGCTTTGCTTTGGTGGGTTGTTTGGGAGTTAGTTTTGCTGAGGTGCTGGGGTATAAACAGTGGATGGGCAGAAGGAGCACAGCTGGAGTAATTGCTGTAGGACGGTGAGGTGAAATACTGTAAACAGCTAGTCACAGCTCACTCTTAGCTTAGCCCAACTTCCCTTTCCTCATCACCACAAATGCAAGATCACAATTAAAGGTAATCAAGAATTTTTTTTTTTTACAGAGTATGCTAACAAAATCAGTCTCTTGCATGAGGTCATTTGTTGTTAGATGGAACAACAAAACATCAATTCAGACAGGCCGACAGCCAGCACAAAGAAAACCCACCTTTGTTCATGCTTTTAGTGCGTTCTTGTGATAGGATGGTCTCTTTACCTGTGTTACCAACCATTCTTAATGGGACCAGAGCAGAAGAGTGATGTCTTCTGTTCTTTGGAAATTGGCCTCAGAAGAGAAGAAAAATAACTTTGTAGAACAGAAAACAAAACTAGGGTGTTTTTTTTCTTGTTTAATCTTGTTTTTTTTTGTTTTTTCACAAAACCAGGATTAAAGGCTATGTGAATTTTTAAATCCCTTTAACCATTTTTAAAGTTTCCAGAATTTAAATGGTTTACTTTCTATAGCTCATGAACTGTCTTTGGTTAATTTGCAATAAAAATATGGTGAACTCCAGGTTGCAATAAATTTGCCATTAAGATATGGTGAACATGCATTATGAAAGTGCATTTTCCTTTGTACTTGAATTGAGTACGTTTTTTTTTTCCAAATAAAACTGAGACTTTTTTTTTCCAAATAAAACTGAGACTATGCCAAAGCCTTTGACTGTGTGGATCACAATAAACTGTGGAAAATTCTTCAAGAGATGGGAATACCAGACCACCTAACCTGCCTGTTGAGAAATCTGTATGCAGGTCAGGAAGCAACAGTTAGAACTGGACATGGAACAACAGACTGGTTCCAAATAGGAAAAGGAGTACGTCAAGGCTGTATATTGTCACCCTGCTTATTTAACTTCTATGCAGAGTACATCATGAGAAACGCTGGGCTGGAAGAAGCACAAGCTGGAATCAAGATTGCTGGGAGAAATATCAATAATCTCAGATATGCATGTGACACCACCCTTATGGCAGAAAGTGAAGAGGAACTAAAAAGCCTCTTGATGAAAGTGAAAGAGGAGAAGGAAAAAGTTGGCTTAAAGCTCAACATTCAGAAAACGAAGATCATGGCATCTGGTCCCATCACTTCATGGGAAATAGATGGGGAAACAGTGTCAGACTTTATTTTGGGGGGCTCCAAAATCACTGCAGACGGTGATTGCAGCCATGAAATTAAAAGACGCTTACTCCTTGGAAGAAAAGTTATGACCAACCTAGATAGCATATTCAAAAGCAGAGACATTACTTGGCCAACAAAGGTCCGTCTAGTCAAGGCTATGGTTTTTCCAGTGGTCATGTATGGACGTGAGAGTTGGACTGTGAAGAAAGCTGAGCGCTGAAGAATTGATGCTTTTGAACTGTGGTGTTGGAGAAGACTCTTGAGGGTCCCTTGGACTGCAAGGAGATCCAACCAGTCCATTCTGAAGGAGATCAGCCCTGGGATTTCTTTGGAAGGAATGATGCTAAAGCTGAAAGTCCAGTACTTTGGCCACCTCATGAGAAGAGATGACTCATTGGAAAAGACTCTGATGCTGGGAGGGATTGGGGGCAGGAGGAGAAGGGGATAACAGAGTTTGGGATGGCTGGATGGCATCACTGACTTGATGGACATAAGTCTGAGTGAACTCCGGGAGTTGGTGATGGACAGGGAGGCCTGGTGTGCTGCGATTCATGGGGTCACAAAGAGTCGGACGTGACTGAGCTACTGAACTGAACTGAACTGATGGTGAACATGCATTATGAAAGTGCATTTTCCTTTGTACTTGAATCGAGTACCTTTTTTTCCCCCAAATAAAACTGAGACATTTTAGTAGCTGTTCTGGATGCCCTTAAGGGGATCTACTCACTGATATCAGTTGTAAAAAATTTCATAGCAGTCAGAAAGTCTGGCCAAATATTTATTTGACAAAAACTCAATGTTGAAATGAAGCACATTGGTTATCACACGTTTCAAGAACTTGACTTTAATTTGCTTTCCCAAATAATTTTTTAAACTTGAAAAGATCTTATAGAAGTTTTTTAAAGAAGAAATTTCTCACTTAAAAGGAAATACAGTAACACAAAAACCTGAGAGATAAATGCATAATTTAATGCATAAATTTAAAACTGCAAAGGAACCCAAAAAGGACATATACTGTAATAATTCCAACTATGTGATGTTCTGGAAAAGGCAAAACTAAGGAGACAGTAGGTTTAGTGTTTGCCAGGGGTTGGGGTGGAGGATGAATGAATAAAGGCAGAGCAGAGAGGATTTTAGGGCAGTGAAACGACCCTGCAGAAAGGTAGATATGTCATTATACATTTGTCCAAACCCACAGAGTGTGCAACGTCAAGAACAAACCCTAAACTGTGGTCTTTGAGTGATAATAAAGTCCTACGAGACTTCTCTGTCCCTGGGGTTCTCCAGGCAAGAATACTGGAGCGGGTTACCACTTCCTTCCCCAATGTGTCAATGTAGGTTCATCAGTTGGAACAAATACACCACTCTGGTAAGGGATTTTGATAGTAGAGGTGGCTGTGTATGTGTGAAGAGCAGAGTTTATGGGAATCACTACCTTTTGCTCAATTTTGTTGTGAATTTAAGACTGCTAAGACTTTAAAATAAGTCGATTAAAAAAAAAAAAAAACAAAGGAAAGAACTAAGTAAGGCTAACTGAATGTCCTAGCTTTGTTTAAGTTCACATCACAAACTATAAAGTCATTTTCTGTCCTGTATATTTGCCCAATCAGAAACATGTATGAACTGATTTGTGTATATACTGTCAGCTTTTCCATTTTGAAGTAGTACCTGGAGTCAAACAAAGGAAGTTATTAACTCCTTCAGCCAGAATCAGCAAATAATTAAAAAAATCTCATTCTATAAGAATAAATTCAAATTATCCTATTTCTATTAAAATTAAAATAAAAGCTTTATTTTTAAAGAGGCTTGTTTAAAACTTAAATCCCAATGAAAGCATTAAAAATAAACTTTTCTATTTTGAATTAGCAAAAGAAATAAACTTTTCTATTCTGAATTATAGAAACTCTGTTCAAAGCCGATTCTTTTTCTCTGTATGCTTATAAAAGCCAATTATTTAATACTAAATCTTCTCTTAGTAAGGATAGGCTGTGCTCTTACCAAAATCTTAGCGGCTTAACATAATAAAAGTCTTATTTTTTGATCATGCAAAGTCCACTGAGGGTCCACCTGAGCTTCCTGGGGTCAGTCAGTAATCAAGACTACTTCGGGACTTTCCATAAAGAATCCACCTGCCAGTGCAGGGGACATGGGTTCAATCCCTGGTCTGGGAAGATTTCACGTACAACTAAGCCGTGCAACGTAACTACTGAGCCTGCACTCTAGAGCCCCTGCTCTGCAACAAGAGAAGCCGCTGCAAGGGAAGCCCACACACAGCAAGGATGAGTAGCCCCCAGCTTGCCGCAGCTAGAGAGAGCCTCTGCACAGCAATGAAGACCCAGCGCAGCCGAAAAGCAAGAAACCTTTAAAAACACTACTTTGATCTTGTGGCTTCACCATTTCAAGTAAGGCATCCTTTACAACACCAGGGCAAAGGCACGGCAAACGTTTGTCACTGGTCTGCTTTGGGAATGACATATACTACTTCCACTCACATTTAATTGGTTAGAACCAGCCCTTGTTCACCCACATGGGGGCTGGAAAGTATAATTTCTTTATGCCAGGGATTAAAGAAGTACAGATATGGATGACCACTAATAATGTCACCAAAATTCTTATATCCACGTGAAATCAAGGCTGAATGTAGAATGCTAATTCTTAACTCATCAGATTAAAATAAAAGCTGTATCTGATCCTCTAACAATTCTGGTATAGATTTTGGAGAATCTAGTAAGAAAAACAAATGATTATCATGCTAATCAAACTAGTAATTCCAAATATCCTAATTTCAGTAAGGTTGACAAATGGCAGATGAGTGATAATTGTGTATCTTTTAATTCTTCAAGAACCAGACAAGTATCGTAAGATAAAATGAAAACCATGTACTTTAGCCACCAGGGTAAGCAAGCTATCATTAAAGTGTGAGAGTTTATAATCTGCATTCACAACTCATATCAGCAAAAATGGGAGCAATAGAGAGGTAAGCAGACAGTTAATTCTATCAGAAAAGAGTTTCAGGTTTTCTCTATTACTCATAAAAACTAGCTGAGTCTCCCAATGTTGTGCATGCTATAAAAGAGACAACTTCAGATTGGAAAAAGATTAACAGAATGCATAGCTGGCCTCTTCACCCACAAATACAGGTAATTTAAGAAAACAGAAACTGTGAGTTAAAGCTAGGAAAAAAATAAATTTCTCACCTTCTCACTTTTCTTACTCCCCACAAAGGTAACAAGCTAACTTCCTGAATAAGGTTAAAACTGACTGCATAGTATGAACAAATGCTTATCAAGTGTGATTTTAATTTCAGTATGACTGATCTCAGGCTCTGCTGGTAATTTCAACCTGTGCAATCCTTATGATTGTTTCCAGGCTGAGAGAGCAAGAACACATTTGCTATACTAGCAACTGAAATGTGTCAGGTGTACATTCAATCACAATATGATTCTTTTATCCAAAAAAACCAAAATAAGAATATGAAGCAAGAATATAATTTAACAAAGTTTTGAGAGCATTTACTTCTCAAATACAGGAATAAATGAGGTGAGGTCATGTATAATACAACAAAACTTTGCTGAATTCTAGGTTTACCTGAAAGAACAAAGAAAAATCAAACAAACATATAAAAAGATAGGACATTTCATTTTAATCAGTCAAAAAAAAAAAGAAAAGAGTTCTGGACAAAGTCAAATTCCACACACCGTAATGCTATAGTTACACATTAAATATAATTACTATCTATACATATGCAAAAATATAAAGTTCTATTTCATACAATAAAACCCTTTATAGAAACCATTTTAAAATTAAGCAGAACTTCTCAACATTAATATGTGAGGTATAAGTCCTTCTAAGGTTCCTTTAAAGGTTTTAAAACAAAATGCTAAATCTAAAAACAATGTCCTGTCAGTTCCCAAGTTAAACCTACTTAAAACAAAAAATTGATAGCTTAGTCACATACTACTTAAATAATATTGTTCAGGCATCTCTGAAATCCTCTGGTTTTTTTTTTCAAGTATGGAAACAGAACTCAAATATTTCACAATACAGTACTAAACAGATGGGCTATTTAGGAAAGACTTTTTTGTCATATGGCACAACATTGTTTCATTTCTTCAATGCATTTGGAAATAAATATCAGGCTTTTGTTTTACTTTTCTCCTAAAAGGCCAAAACTATAATGTACATTAAGATAATTTTGACTCTGGTAAGACTTAAGAATGTAAAATATAACATCAACATTTTATCACAAAAGTAAAGCTGGTAACAAACTATAAAAGGAGCCCGTGCTCTACTCAGATACACCCGGGGATCAAAGCTCATCATGATAAAAATATTCATCATGAAGCTGTCTGCCGTAATCTGTGGCTTCACTTGTAAGAAACAAGTCCTGGTTCTCCAGAATCTCTTCTTCGGAGAGCTTTCGGTCACTATTCAAATCCATTTCATCAATTAGATGAAGAGCCTTTAAAATAAAACAAAAAGGTGCCAAGCATAATGAGTATTTTTCAGCAAGATGTTCACATTTTAATGGGATCTGATTTGTCAAAATCATTCAGGTATACCAAGTACTCATTATTGTCTAAGTACCTAAAAGTATTAACTATCTTGACTGGGTCTGTCTACAGCATTTCTTGTTACCTCCTTTCTTAATTTCTGCTGGATTCTGTCTCTTCCCAACTCAAATCCAATTCAGGATATCTCAAAGTCAAGAAAAATTAGTATAACCCATTTTGAGCCCCAGAGGTAAATACCAACTTTCATTATTCAATTGTACTATTGAATTCATACATAATACCATCTTAACTTCCTTGTCTCTTTGACAATCTAAAACAGATCATAGATTTAAATCAAGAAATAGCAATGCATCGATCCTAAATAACTCCACTACTTCCTTCTTTGGCTTAAGATTCTGAATCTCCTTTACTATAATAGCACAAATCTGGGGATGAGAGAGTCATTCTGTAATACTTACCTCTTCCTGCGCAATGCCCTGGTTATTGGGCACAACCCAGGACAACAGTTCTTGTGGGTCAAGTCTGCCATCAGCATCTTTGTCATAATCATTCATGAACCTATCTTTCTCAACAAGTATCCACTCTGGATCTTCATTTGCGGCTATTAACATTAAAAAAGAACATAAACATGGATACACAAGAATATCACAGGCATCCCAAAAGAAGTCTGATATAGCCCCAGATAGAGGAAATGAATTTACAGCTTACCACAGAAAGGAGGCCCCAAGAAACAAAGCACTTAAATGTAAAGGGCTGAAATAAGTGCAAACTCTGTAGTAATTTTCAAAAATGATACTCAAGAGTTTTAAAACGGTTGCACAGAGGGGTGGGGTAGGGAGGGAGATGAGAGGGAGGTTCAAAAGGTAGGGGGCGTATGTAGAACTGTTGCATAGGGACCTCCCTGGCAGACCAGGGGTCGGGCCTCTGTGCTTCCAATGCAGGCACCGTGGATTCAATGCCCTGGTCGGGGAACTAGGATCCCACATGCTGTGTGGCGTGGCCAAAAAGAAAAACTAATCAGCTTTGTTATAAAACTGTTCTGGGATAAAACTCAACTGAAAAAGTGAAAAAAAAAAAAAAAAAAACCAAAGATGAAAGTCTATGTATCATGCATCGAACCTGGAGGTGGGAGGGGGAGTTCAGGATGGGGAACCTGTGCACACCCGTGGTGGATTCATGCTGATGTACGGCAAAACCAATACAGTATTGTAAAGTAATTAGCCTCCAATTAAAATATATAAATTTATATTAATAAATAAATAAATAAATAAACAGATGGAGATTTAAAAAAAGTCTACGTAAAAATCTCATGGAGAAAAAAAATTTTTTAACTGTTACATATTATCACAAACTAGTAATTTTGCTAACTGCTGCTACTTGTTCTGATATTGTTGGCCGAAGTCTGAACTGGGTAATGGTTTTATGAACGTCATGTGACTAAATCTTCCTGTGTGTTCTTACAAAGTAATGCCATAGGTAATTTTAAAGTGACATTCACAGTAAGTGACGCTAAGCAAAAATTCTGAAAAGACAGCTGCTTATACAAAAAGCTGCATATAAAACTTTCTTAAATTTTAAACAGTAAGCCACTTTCCACAGTCTTACTCTAGTATTTATAGGATTTATTTTTTTCTTCTAAGATCTACATGCAAATGTACAGAAGTCTGTTTAAAAATAGCAACCTTTACTTCCTCAGGCATCTGAATTGATAATTACATTGTATTTGTTTGAAAAGGAAGAAAAATGCTTGGCTCTACATGTGGAACTAAAATTGAGCAAAACAGCATTCTCAGATAAGCTGTAAGTCTCTTTGTTTCACTAGTATTTTACTGAACTGAACAAGGAGGTATCAGGCCCATTCTTCCATTTTCCTCTGTCAAACAGAGCTCTCAATGAGCAAGACTATCTTTCAATTTCTTCCTTTTTTCCCCCTTCCTTCCACACATCCCCAGCCTACTTACTTGGGTCCCGCCTGTAGTCACCGAGAAATTCTTCCAAACTAACAAATCCATCACCATTTTTGTCATGTTCTTCTAAAGCCTCTTGAATGACAAATTCCTATTCCATGTATGTTCACAAAAAAAAAAAAAAAAAAAATCTGTCACAAAAGTTTCAATCCCATCACCATCTGAATCAATCCTACTATAGAATTAATTATTGAATTATTTCTACTGTAATTAATTAATCCTACTATGGAAATAATTGTCCTAATTATTCTTTAGGAATAATTATTTTGTCTCTACTTGCCACGAAATCTTTCTAAACACTGGAATTTAGAAGCAGGAATAAAACCCCAAATATTAATAGCTTAGAATTTAACATCCTTAAGTTTCTATTATTGAGCACTCTACCTCACCCTCCTGAATAACCTTGGCAATAAACTCACATTTCTATTTTCTGCACATTACCTCCTTCTGAAGAATGATACCTTATACTACCTTTGTCTTTAATTTCACTTTCCTGCCAATCCATTAACAAGCCAAAAGAACCCTCATCTCAGATGTCTCTGCATAGAACTGTTGCCTGAAATGGGTCAGTACCCTATAGAACTTCAACTTCCTTGCCTCCTCTTCCACCTATCTACCCTCATCCACCCTAGACTGCCCTCAAATTGGTTCCCAACTCTTTCTAAGGCTCCTTCCCAACTAATTCCTTCTGACCCAAAGATCACACCCTTTCCAGCTATACTTTCCCAAGAAGACCTGCTCCAGTGCCTGCCTACCTACACTCCTGTGCCCCCTTGGAGACTTTTCTGATTATGGCAGCCCTCATGCAGACCCACATCACTTTCTCCTTTATTCCAGAATCAGAGGAAGACACACAAATATAAACCTAATCCTTATAAATTTTATTTTTTGCCACTTCTGTGGGCTCTCACTGCAGCTTGGAAGTCTATCTCTGCCTCAGCTTCCCTAACACTCTATGGCTGGTTTTTGACATCTCTGTTTTCTCTAAGCCTTACCCCAGCTCTCTCCAACATGCACTTGGCGAAGACTTCCTGTTTTTCTAAGCCTGGGAGAAATCCTTCCTTGCTTTCCAGCACTGCATTCTCACCTTTAACCACCTTTTTGGTGCCTGCTTCCTCTCACCCTTCTCTTTGATCTCAGCAGTTAAAGCTCTGCCCCTCTTCTCTAGGATGAAGCCCTCAACTCTCTTTCTAGATCCCATACTTCCCCACTTCCTGAGAGCTTTCTTTTACTCTTAACTCCAGCCTCTCCAACCCTTTCCACTAGCTCCTTCTTCTATGCCTTTAAAAACAGTCAAGTTCCCATGACTCTGTTGCACTCTTTAACCACCATCCTGGTCTTTCTTTTCCTCTCAGAGGTTACATCTACTGTTCTCATTTCCTCATTACCTGCTGCTGCCTGAATACTTTTTCAGCCTGGATTCCAGCACCACAACTACAGTGAAATATATTCTCAAATGTCTCTTACTGTAATCAAATCCAGGGGCTTTACCTACATCTGCATGAAGCAACACTTAAGTAGAAGTTGTTGGTTTTTTAAAAAAAATCAAATATAACAGATTTTTGATACAGAAACCAGGGGATGTTAACCTGGAGACCCAAAGATTAGTTTTGGAGAGAGGATCTGAGAATCTCTTGAAATTATAACCCAGTATTTTATGTGTATGAACATGGACATGTTCAGGACTTTTCTGGGGCAGGGTACACAGCTTGCATCATATTTTTTTTAAAGGAGTCTGTGACCCAATAAAAGAATCACTGATCAAAATGATTATTCCTCCATTCAAGTAATCCTCTTGGGAAACAGACTTATTTCAAGAATGCTGCCTTGGTTAAAATACTTTTTAACATAATGTGAATCAAAATATTTTTAAATTCCAACTTTTAATTCAAAGTAGAATCACTTAGTTGATCTTATATTCTGCCCTTTCCCATCCTATATACCCTTAAAGGGGAAAAAAAGGAAAAAAGGATCCACAGACAATTGAGGTAGACAGAAATTAATGAAGCTGCTCTGAATGAGACACCGTCTTAGGATCACCCATCTCGTGTGCTGCCGTCAACTCCAACTCAGCACAAAGACCATCCTTTCCCATCCTGACATATCCCATTCTGCAGTGGTACTGCTTTTGTATCATTGTTACTCAAGCTTCCAACCTCAGAGTCATTTCTGATTCTTGCCCTCTTCCCCTCCCATGATACATCAGTCAACATTCCTGTCTGTGCTTTCTTCAAAATGTTGGTCATTCATCAATTCATTCCATTGCCGCTTTATATTCCAGGGCCATACACATAATGCCTAAATTATTTCATTGCTGTCACTGGTCATTTCCCTCCTCAGTCTTCAACTGTTCCTTATTCCCCAGATAATCAAGATCCAACATCCTCTGCCTACCATGCTAGGGCTCAATTAGCTTATCTTTACTTAATTCTGGCACTTAAACAAACTGTGCCCAGCAATGTTCTCAAACTAGGTCATGTACTTTGTGGAAGGTAAGAAAACCAAAGCCTCACAATGGCAAGAGAAATGGCACTGATGGTGGTGTCTTGCCACTGAGCTAGAGAGAAAAATGTATCTGCAGTCCTGCTATCAAGGCAGTGGCATCCAACCATGACCCATTAAGCAAAAAGCTGCATCTTCCCTCCCTGAAATGTCCAGGGAACCAAGCCACACAGCTGGGGGCTGATGCCGGGCAACAGACCTCAATGTAAATGTTTAGTCTGTTTTTTAAAAGCCATTTCTTATATTAATGTTTACTCTCCAATATGATAGTTTCTGCTCTCAAGAAGTTTACCAAGTCATAGCAGGGACTTAATCAGTGTTGAATTATACCTAGAGTTCAACAAAATTTTGAAGAGCTGGTACTTCTTTTAAGTACTAAAGGGATGAGGGGACTCATTATGCCTAAAGTTGCAAAAACATTATTAGTCATTAGCAGTTGCATCCCCCCACCTCATCCCACCTCCATACCCTATGCAAAGGGATCTAAATGTGATAGTGTTTCCAGACCAAAAGTTTTCACAAGTAACCTTGTAAACTAAACAGGAAGTTCTAGTGTTACTGATATTGAAACACCTGCGAAAGTCTGAAAGCTACAAAACAACAAGGAAGGCTGAAGATAACCCAGTTATGAAAGAGAAAGTAGCCAGGGAAAGACCGATACACATACATACTTCAGAGATTAAGCAAACCTCATTCCTTACCTTCTCCCTCCCTGTACACACCCCCACTCCACCAGAAAACCTCCTTCTTCCCCTGCCTTTTCTGAAGCAAGGAGAAGTTTAGATCATCTCCTAAAATTCTGTTTTGTATATAATTCATTTTCATTACTGTGTAAAAGTAAGTTTTAAAGTTTGGGCTATTCAATAGTTATCTTGAAATTTTTTCTTCCTTACCGTCATATAATCAACTTCTTCAGGATGCTCAAAAGCAATAAACTCTTCAAGGTTCAAACCAGGGCTTGAATCCTGGTTAGCTTTTTCAAATCGCTTCTTGTCCTTTAAATGAAGCTTTGAAAATTAAATATTGAACATTTAAAGGTTTTCTCATTCATCCCATAACGTCATTAAAAATACTTTGAAAAATACAAGCTATGTGAACTTTAAAGTACATTTATATCCATTATCACATTTTATCTTCACATCATCCCTTTGATGGTAAGTTGGGCAAATAACAAGCATTTACTAGAAGCAGTACAGGGACACAGACTCAGATCTGAATCCCAGCAATGCCACTTATTAATTTGTTACTTAGGGCAAACTGCTTAACCTCTTCGGGCTCCTCAAATATACAATTGGGATAATTTGACACCAAAAACAACAGAAGCAAAAATAAACAAGTGGGACTACATCAAACTAAAAGGCTTCTGCACAGCCAAAGAAATTATCAAGAAAATGAAAGCTACTGAATGGGAGAAAATATCTGCAAATCATCTATCTGATAAGGGGCAAATATCCAAAATATATAGAGAACTTGTACAACTCAATAGAAAAATAAACAGTCCAACTAAAAAAATGGGCAGGTCTGAATAGACCTTTTCTGAATACATACAGATGGCCAACAGGCACATGAAAAGATGCTCAGCATCATAAATCATCAGAGAAATGCAAATCAAAACCACAGTGAGGCACACCTGACACCTGGATGCTATACAACCAGATAATCCAGCAATTCCACTTCTGAGTATTCGTCTAAAGAAAATGAAAATACTAACTCAAAAAGATATACAAGCCTCTATGTTCACTGCAGCATTATTTACAATAGCCAACACATGGGAACAACCTATGTCCACTGATGAATAAATGGATAAAGAAATTATATAATATATTCCATTATATATATATATAGTAGAATATTACTCAGTCATAAAGAATTAAATCTTGCCATTTAAGACAACATGTATATATACTTCAAGGGCATTACACTTTGTGAAATAAGTCAGAGAAAGACAAATACTGCATGACCTCTCATATGTAGAATCTAAAAACAAACAAAAAAATCCCTCTAAATCAAAGTTCACAGATAGAGAGAACAGACAGGTGGCTGCCAGAAGTGGCTGGTAGGGAAATGAGAGAAATCAGTGAACTGTTTTTTGTTTTTTTTTTTAGTTTAAATAAACTGAACAATTCATAGTAAGAAAAAAATCTCTATTAAGCAACTGGGATGAGAATTCCTATTAAGCAATTAGAAAACATATTAGGTATTCAATAAATGTTACATGTTACTATTATTGATAGAAAAACTGAGATTAAAATGACTTATTGAAAGGGATGTCAGGAAAACATCTAAAATATATTGAACTTGGATCCTTCCTGTTCTTTCTACAATACTACACACGATCTTCTTTAACAATTGCAGTAGTTTTTTGAATGGCCCCAAAGCAATGAATTCAGACTATGTATTAGTTCTTGGTGTGCCTATTTCTGTTTTTGGTCTTCAAAATGACTTTTCAAAAACACTGTAACAGGTTTCAAAAAATAGTCCTCTTATGAGAATACTTTTGGTAAGTATTTGGAAGTCCACTCTTCGTAGGCTCTTTATAGTGTTAATTCTGTATGTCCAGATGAATACGTCAACAGCTGAAAAGCCCCTCTCTCGGGGTTGAGTTGAATAATCATACCGTTTTCTACTCTGTCATGCCCATCTTCCTTTCCTTTCCCCTCAAGTACACTCTAGTAGGAAACCAAGCAGCAGCGACTATTCGGGAAAAAGCTGCTTTTGATCAATTTTCTCAAAGGTAATTCTGTAATTAAGAGTATTGGAAGCCAATAGTGGCATATTGCTAATCCTGCATACATTTTATTTTGAGAAATTTCTAGGAATAATTTTCCCTTTTATAAACTGATGTGTATTAAACCACACATTTTTTAAAAAGCACAATTTCAAATATTTTAGAAACTTTTATGTGTTTCACTGTTGAAAAGAAATGTTCTTTTCAATTTTTTAGAATACTAGTGGTTAGGTAGCACTCGTTTACTGAAACAGTAGTTCTTTTACGATGACTGATTTACAGTGGAGAGGCTCACTTCTTTCCCCAAGGAATTTGTCTTTTAAACACCCAGATTCCACTAGCCAGTTATATTCACCCAATCACGACAGAGAAAAAAAATGTTTCCAAATAGCTGCTTTTAACTTAATGTTTCATAATTTTAAATAACTAAATAATGTACATGTTATGTTGAGGTTTAACATGGGGAAAAGTAGAAAAACAAGAACTTGAGGTACTTGGCTGAGTCAATCAAGTTTTTTGAATAAATCACTATTCAAAATACTAAAGTGCTTAGATTTCCTTATGAAAGAACCCTTCAATCTGGAGCAAAAAGGTTCATGTTTCAGCAGAGGGAGCTAAATTTGGCCAAATCTGCCTATAGAAAGAAAGGATCTCTTTCAATAGCTGAGATTTCTTTAAAAAAAAAAAGTACTTTTTCCATTTACATTTCTCAGGTTTTTAAAAAATAATGTGATTTTTAAAAGTTTTATTTTTGGCCATTTAAAGAACACAATTTATTAGAGACTCATATTAAAGAAGCTAATACACCAAAAAACTTTTTCCAAAGCGGCAAATTTCTAAAAGATGACCACAAAGGACGGTCAGCTTCATAAAACCTCAACACTTTTTTTTTCTGTATAAAACCCTTGTGTTCTAGCGCATAGAAAGTGCTATACACAGTAGTAATAAGATGGAAACTACCATAGTCATTTATTTTTACATTTAACAGAAACTTGTGAAGAACAAAACTGCCATCTTTTGGTAGACTAAAGATTTTACATGAGGAAATATATAACCTGTGAAAACAGAACAAAAGTCTAGGTCTTAAAATTCTGATTAGCCACATGCATGATTATATCTTACACAAATAAATCCTGCTTACACATGCACATTCAGCAGCTGGCTTTAGAAGTTATAGGAATTGAGCTTTTGCCAGGTAGGTGCTCAAACTTTAATTATCCTGCTTAAAAGTGCTGACTATACTTGTTCATCAGGTCATAAAGAAATACTTTTTTCCGGCATCTCACAGCCTGCGAGTCATTATTCCAGATTATCTCTATTCTCTATATGAAAACATTAAAAGTAACATATAATTCAGCTATCAAATTGATTTTTGTTTTTAAATAGGCTTCCATACAGAAACATTTTATTTGGATATCCAATTACTTTTAATGATTATTTTATGGTACAATGTTTAGGCTGTAACTTTGATCAAGATCGATGCATTCTTCATCTTTTTATTTTTTACTTTGCGGAATCATGCAGTTGTGTCTGGGTTCATTTTTACATCCCACATCCACTTTTAGTGGGTTATATATGTAAATATATATATAATTCTAACCAAGTATTATAAATAGAATTTCATGCAGAGACATATTCCTATGTTGTTGAAGAATAAGCAATAGGACCAATAGGACTCCCATTGAGAAGTGTTCATTTCAGGGACCCATTAATTCCTTTAGGCTATAAGGTCCATCTAATTCATTCTTTAAAAAGCACAGTCTTATAATCAACATGTCCTGAGTACCTGGCTGGGAAACACAGCATTAAAATCAGACATTCTGGGTGAGTGGGCTCCTGCCGGCCGAGGTTTTGGCAGCGCGCGGTGCCCAGGGAGTTGCCGGTCTGGAACTTCAGATCGTAAACTTCCTGTCCTGAACTCTGTGTTCTAGGTTGGGGGCGTCCCGCATCTAAGGCAGGAAGATGGTGGCCGCAAAGAAGACGAAAAAGTCACTGGAGTCGATCAACTCTAGGCTCCAGCTGGTTATGAAAAGTGGAAAGTACGTGCTGGGGTACAAACAGACTCTGAAAATGATCAGACAAGGCAAAGCGAAACTGGTCATCCTTGCCAACACCTGCCCAGCCTTGAGGAAATCTGAAATAGAGTATTACGCCATGTTGGCCAAAACTGGTGTCCATCACTACAGTGGCAATAATATCGAACTGGGCACAGCACGTGGAAAATACTGCAGAGTATGCACACTGGCTCTCATTGATCCAGGTGACTCTGATATTATTCGAAGCATGCCAGACCAGACTGGCGAAAAGTAAATCAGGTACAAATTTTCTTTAATAAAACTGGCCAGAGCCTGTTTAAAAAATAGATAAATAAAATAAAATCAGACATTCTGAAAAAAAAAAAAAAAAAAACAACTGCTCATAAACAGTTTATGTAACCAGTCACGTATTTCTTCGAAGTGAAGATTTTCTTCTCAATACCATCATGTATTATTACATTTCACCCTCCACTCTACAAAGAATATAGATTTTAAAAAACTACGCAATTTTCCTACTTTTTGGTGGGATAATAATTAAATCTTTCGAATGAAAAACAAACAAACAAACACAGAATCTACTTCTGGTAAGATTTTAAAATACTGTATTTAACATTTGTATTAATTCCCTGGCAAAGAAGTCATAATGTCATACCATGGTTTGGTTTTAGAAAAAATCTTGGAATGTGAACGATGCTTTTAAGATGAGTTAATTCCTACAGTAAAGGAGAATAGCAGATAGACAAATTCTAGGTCTTATTATCATCATTTGTTTTCTTTTTAGCACTAAGTAGTGAAAACACTGATTTACACTCTTTTCAGTCTACTGTAAGATGAAGACCCAAATAAGGAGAAAAAGAGGATATTTTCCCCCTATATATTAAATCTTGTCTGTTCTAAAGCTGATACAGTTATCAAATGCTTAAACAACTTCCAAAAGCTGATTGTATGTAAGTATTAGAGATAAACATGTGACTCACGTGTTTACTTCAACAATTTTCTTTCAGATGAACATAGAAGGATTTACCAGTTCAACTGCTGCTATTTGTTACTATTTCTCCATACTGTTATCATCCCCATTTTTAGATGCGAGGAAACTGAGGCATAGGAGGCTTAATTTAAACTAAGGTGCACCAGTCATGTGGTGTTGCATGCATGCTCAGTCCCGTTTGATGCTTTGCGACCCTCTGGACTGTAGCCCACCAGTCCATAGGACTTTCCTGGCAAGAATACCGGAGTGGGTTTCCATTTCTCCTCCAGGGGATCTTCCCAACCCAGGGATTGAACTCGCATCTCCTCCAGCTCCTGAACTGCAAGTGGATTCTTTAGCTGATGAGCCACTGGGGAAGCCCTTGCTGAATGTAAAGCCAAGCTGACTGGCCCCAAAGCTGGAGTCCTTACCCTCCTCACTGGCGGTACAGGCATAGCACTTGCCACGGGTGCTTGCCATCTACCTCTACAGGATTAAATCCTGTGCTGCTGCAGCTGCTCGCCTCCAGCACCCTCTGAAGGAGCTCAGGACGGACAGCAGAAGCCAGGCACTCTGAGTTTTGGGAAAACTGGCAGGACAGGTCTTCAGATAGTTAGATATTCTCAGGAGATAATTTTATGAGCCCAATTCTTATATCTCCTCATCGCTAGAAAAGCACTAAAATCCTTCATGGTTGACAACTGTTTCTCATGACTAGCAGAAGCTTCATAAGACCAGCAGAAATTTTCTAAAAAAATAAATGTGCTTGACTGTATGTACTCCCCCTTTACCAAAATCACATATATACTGTCCTTTCCTTCCCCCCTACATCTCGGGAGCAGTTTCTCAGAGCTATCTGAGGTGTTGTCTCCTAGGCTGCAGTCCTCATACTGCCTCAAATAAAACTTAACACACAACTCTCAAGTTGTGCATTTTTTTAGTCGACAATCCTTAGAAGAGAAACAACCAATTGTGAGTCAGTGATGACCTACAGAGTCCAAGTGGCCAATATGGTTCTAAAATAAATAGCATATCCAATGCTACAGTATGGCCACAGTAAAAACTAAATTGTAGATACCAACAGAGGAAGCTCAAAAGTTTTCAAAGCACCCTTGACTAATATTTTGGGACACAGCCTTTGCAAACAGTTGTTTGAGTTTATTTTTTCCACATACAAAAATCTCTTTTTAAAAAAAGTCTTTAAAACTACCTCTGAAATACAAAGTATTCACAATATCAATTTTTAAGGCTTATAATAATTTGTCTTAAAGAGTTCCTACTAATTACTAAGTCTTTAAAAGTTCCTGTTAATTCCTAAATATGTCTTCTTCAACTATGCTTAAGAAGTATATTTCAACAAATTAAACCATGAGACACACCACAACTCACAGTGATACTAAATTTTTAAAAATAAGTTATTTAAAATGGTGCAGCCACTATGGAAGACAGTGTTGCAGTTCCTCAGAAATTTAAAAACAAGAATTACTATATATGAACTGGCAATTCCACTTCTGGATGTACCCCCAAAAGAATTAAAGGCAGGATTTCAAACAGATATTTGTACATCCATGTTCATAGCAACATTACTCACAATAGCCAAAAAGATGAAGCAGCTCAACTCACCATTGATTGATGGACGGTTAACAAAATGTGATATATACATATAATGGAATATTATTGTCTTTAAAAGGAAATTTTGACACATACTATGACCTGGACAAATCTTGAGACTGCTAAGTGAAATAAGCTAATCACAAAAAACATACTGTATGATTCCACTTATATGAGGTACCTAGAATACAGTAAGTCTCATTCATATGAACCTTCAAGTTGCAAGCTTTCAAAGATGTGAACATGTCTTCCTGTCCAATCACTTAAGCTAATTCACATGTCTGGCATCCAGTCACATGCAGGCATCCTCTCCAAGTGCTTATGCTTCTGTGTACCTTACTGTACAGGGTACGGGCTTTGAAGGTGGCATTAAAGGTAAAGAATCAGCCTGCCAAGGCAGAAGACGTAAGAGACGGAGGTTCGATCCCTGGGTCGGAAGAGGCCCTAGAGAAGGAAATGGCAACCTACTCCGGTATTCTTGCCTGGAGAATCCCATGGACAGAGGAGCCTGGCATTGCAAAGTCAGACATGACTGAAGCAACTCAGCATGCATGCAGGCACTGTATAAAATACAGTAGTACAGTCTCCTTATTTCAAGCCCAAGATGTCCAGAGGCAAGCATAGAAGCAGCAGTGATGTAGCTGGTACTACTTTACTTTTCAAGATACTATACTGTAAGATTAAAGTTGTTTTATTTTTTTGTATTTTTGTGTATATTATTTGTGCAAAAAATATTATAACCTATTATAATACTGTATAGCTGATTCTTTGTTGGGTACAGGCTAACTTTGTTGGACTTATGAATGCATTTTTGGAATGGAACTCGTTCATATGTTGGGGAATTACTGTAGTTGAATTCAGAGACACAAAGTAAAGCGGTGATTGCCAGGGGCTGGGGGAAGTGGAAACGGGGAGTTATTTGAGGCTTCCCTGGTGGCTCAGATGGTAGAGAATCTGCCTGCAATGCAGGGGACCTGGGTTTGATCCCTGGGTGGAAAAGATTCCCCTGGAGAAGTGAATGGCAACCCACTCCAGTATTCTTGCCTGGAGAATTCCATGGACAGAGAAGGCTGGCAGCCTACAGTCCATGGGGTTGCAAAGAGTCAGACATGACTAAGTGACTAACACTTTAATGGGTTTAGAGTTTCAGTTTTGCAAGATGAAATAAATTCTGGAGATTGGTGGCCAACAGTGTGAATATAATAAAAAAATATGGAACTGCACACTTAAAAATAGTAAAATGGTAAATTTTATGTGTATCTTACCACAATTCTAAAAATGTTTAGTTATTCTATATAAACCTAGGTACTTAAAAATGGGAATAGGCCTCTATAATCTTCCAATATGATACAAAACCAACCATTCAATAACACAATAAAATCAAATACTGTGAAACATATTCAAAATACACTAAAAAAGCAAACCAGGAAATGAGAACAAATGATGCAGCTAAGAAAAAGATGCAGGGATAATTGAAGTAGTCCAGAATAAGAGCGCTAAATCTGGCTAGAAAGGAAACATCAAAATGACCACTGAGGTGGAACAGGTGATTGCCTAGAGAACAAGGCAATCCAGTCGATGACCTCAGGCTTCTTGTGCTCACTCATGCAGGAAACTGAACTAATATGATCAAAAGAAAAAGCTTGTGCACACATACTCACCTGCCTAAAAGACTCCTCTTCTGCATCATCGAGAGCAGTGTTCTCATCAAAGTCGATCACCCGATCATACATCTGAATGTTGTATTCATCCCATGACACACTACCATCACTGTTTTTATCATACTCAAGAAACTGTTGTTTCGCTTCTTGCATAGCATAATGTTTAAAAGACATTTGAATCCATGAACTGAGTTCACCTATGAGAATTTCCCAGAACATAATGAATGTGACAGTAATTCTGATACTTAAGAGAAGTGAGGATTTCTAAACATTCTTTAAAACAATAAAAAAAAAAACTTTAGTGTTTATAAATATTTGAGTGAGAACTGGTTTAGCTGCGTTCATAGAAACAAGAGTAGGAGACGAGGAGAGCTGTTTGGAATCTAAGAATGTTATGTGTGATCTACCCAGAATGTAAGCCCTTTGAGTATGGAGAGTTTTGGTATATTTTTTTCACTGAGGTACTCCAAATGACTAGAAAGCACCGGGCTCAACAAGTATTCATTAAATAAACTACCAATTGGCCAAGAAAGCACTTGACTTTTAAAACATATTATTCAAAAAATTGCAGATAACTTTTGCTAATTGGGCTTTCCTGATAGCTCAGTTGGTAAAGAATCTGTCTGCAGTGCAGGAGACCCTGGTTTGATTCCTGGGTTGGGAAGATCTACTAGGGAAGGGATAGGCTACCCACTCCAGTATTCTTAGACTTCCCTTGTGGCTCAGCTGGTAAAGAATCCACCTACAATGCAGGAGACCTGGGTTTGATCCCTGGGTTGGGAAGATCCCCTGGAGAGGGAAAAGGCTACCCACTCAAGTATTCTGGCCGGGAGAGTTCCATGGACTGTATAGTCCATGGGATCACAAAGAGTTGGACACGACTGAGCAACTTTTCCTTTGCTAATTACCACAGATCTCTCAGGAAGCACAAATATTTGAATAGCTAACCACTTATTTTAATATGTATTAGAAAAAATGTTCTTCATTTACAAAATATAAAGTTTAAAATACATTTTACATTGAGTTGAAGTAAGACTATATTAAGGAAATAATAGATAAGTATGATCTAAATTCTGAAAAATGCACTCAAGTGACGAAGTTTGAGAAACATTGTTACAGTATGTTACCATTAACTATGTCAAATCATCTGGAGGAAATTTTAACAAAGTTATGGGTAGCAATTATGATTTATGTGTGTCTTGTAATAGCTTTGTCTTAACTGGGTATCTGAAAACATGGAGGAAAAGTTTCTAAATCTGAAATGTCCACTTTCAAGTCAACTTTTAAAAATCTATCTTAAAATACTTTAAAATATCTATAGAGATATTTTGGAGAAGAAAATGGCAACCCACTCCAGTGCTCTTGCCTTTAGAATCCCAGGGACGGAGGAGCCTGGTGGGCTGTCATCTATGGGGTCGCACAGAGTTGGACACGACTGAAGCGGCTGAGCAGCAGCAGCAGCAGAGATATTTAGTATATGCATCATAGAGAAAAGGGGATGAGGGGAGAAAAATGTGCATATCTGTAAGAATAGCAAGAGTACCCATTTGGTTTAAAGATAATACACCATTTAAAGAATGGTATTCCTCTGTTAGTTTGGGGGAAGTCAGGTGAATGCTGCTGCTGCTGCTAAGTCGCTTCAGTCGTGTCCGACTCTGTGTGACCCCATAGACGGCAGCCCACCAGGCTCCCCTGTCCCTGGGATTCTCCAGGCAAGAACACTGGAGTGGGTTATCATTTACTTCTCCAATGCATGAAAGTGGAAAGTGAAAGTGAAGTCGCTCAGTCGTGTCCGACTCTTAGCAACCCCATGGACTGCAGCCCATCAGGCTCCTCCATCCATGGGATTTTCCAGGCGAGAGTACTGGAGTGGGGTGCCATTGCCTTCTCCAAGTCAGGTGAATAGAGAAAAGTAAAGATACTTTGTCTCTCCTGAAACTTTAAATTGGGGTAGAATAATTATGGTAACCATGGAACAATTACTTTATACCAAGTCCTCTACAGATGCTGTCTTTAATTCTCAAAACAAGGCAATTATAATAATTGCTTTACAGTTGAGGAAATTGACATTAGAAATTGAGGACTCATAACTGATAAGTAGCAGAGTCCAGATTCAAACCCCATGTTTGGCTTCAAAGCCCACACTCCTTCCACTGAACTTTGCTGTCTCTCAAGAACCCGAGTCCAGTCCTGGCCCTTAACATGCAAATAAGCAAAACTTCCTGAAGAGTCCTCAAGAGGAATGATCATCCAGGCATAACAGGATACAGAATGGAACAGAGGACAGAAACAGGGCTTCACACTTCAGCTCTGCTGTTAGAGCTAAGTTTACCCTCTCAAGGTTTTGTTTTCTCATCTATTAAATGAAGATTTGGACTGTTTCTTTTAATTTTAATTTTTTTAAAGCTTACTATTAAATATTTGAACATATATAGGCCCTTACAGATAAATGCCACCAAGTTTTCCAAATCATCTTGTGCACTCTCTAATGAATCCAAAGTTGGACCTATTCTTATTGGATAATTAGTCTAGAGGCTCTGTTGTTCACATAGAAGGAGCAAAACCTTAATATTGGTGACCACACCTGAGGGCACTTCATTGACAACACATCTTGAATTTACCAATCAGCTTGTAATTCTCTCTAGCAACTTCATTCTTCAGATGTTAAGCAGCATTTAAATGACAGTTATAGCAAAACAGCTCCTGAATTTTTGTTGAGGATTAATTTGGAAAAGTTGATAGGGTTTTTCAAATGAATTAAGCAATGGGGAGAGGCAGGTGCACAGCTATTTATTTAGAATATTCTTTTAATAATCTGTGCATTTCGTTCCTGATTCTAGGACCTATCTAAGAGCACTCTTTTTTTTTTTTTTTTAAAGTGAAGGATATTAAAGACTGAATTAAGGGAAGGAGATATGGATTCTAATCCTGGTTTTACCACTCATTTGAGGAAGGTACTTATGCCTCTGGGTTTCAGTTTCTTCACCCCTACAAAAAGAGGTGGATATAATGATTATATGGTTCCTACCGAGTTATAATAATCTGTCATAAACACAATTCACACGCAACAGGTCCTTTTCCAGTTGCTTATAAAAAGAAGCAAGTTCTTAAGATTCTAATGAAGCATTTATCAAAAGAGCAATAAACTTAATGCCTTAAGGTTTTAGTTTGTTTCTCCAAAATGAATCACATTGTTGACGTTGATAAAAAGTCATGTGAGGAGTCCAGCAATTGCTCTAGGTATGACCTGAACACCAGGGTCAATGATGCTTATGTATTACTGGAGAAAGCACTGAGCTTTACTTGGTATCCTATGTCTAAAGATTTGGAGGTATAAAACCTACTCACCATGTCCTTTTTACCCCTCTCACATAGCATCTCTAATTGATTGCAACACTAGTCATCTACACTCAACAGACACCCTGCTTAAACGTTTATATTTGTCTCCTACAAAGGGATGTCTCCATTGTTAGTTGTGTAGGACGTCCTTACTTTCGGTGAGAAAGCCATCTGAGTCCAAGTCAATTTTCTTTATGATTGACTTCAGTCTTTTGTGTTGCTCTTCGGGGGAGAGTTTAACATATTCATCGACTTCTTCCTTTGGGAGGTAAGCGATATACAGGGGGGATCAAGCATTACTATCAGGAGGGCAAAATGGTGGAGAAAAACAGAGCTATTAGAGACCTCCCTTGCGGAGGGCTTTTGGGGTGACCCATATCTGCTCTCCAAGGGCCCTGCCCCCAGTGATCCCCTCAGTGATCCTGCCCCTTGTAGGAGAGTAGAAGGGATCTGGCTCTTGGGCCGCACTATTTTCACGAGCTTACAGACCCCGGGGTTCATCGGAGAGTGAGCAGCGCCCCGCCCGGCCCCCATTGTCAGGCTGCCCCGACCAGGCCTCGCCCGGCCGCCCCCTTTGTCCCGCGGGGACAAAGCCCGCGGGAGCCGCGCTGCGAGGCCCGGCCCTCCCAGCCCCCGGTCTGGCCGCCTCACCTGGCCGCCCAGCAGCGCCTCGCGGTCGTAGTCGGCGCGGTGCTCGCCCTGTCGGTAGTGCAGCTCCTCGGCTTCCCCGGCGCTGGCTGCCGCGGCGCATAGCAGCAGCAGCCCCAGCGTGGCGGGCCTCGGGCCCAGCTGCATCGCGCCAGCCAGCCGCGGACACACAGTGAGGCGAGGAGGGAAGCAGGCGGGGCCCACGCCAGCGGCGGCGCTCGGATGGGAGCTGCAGAGAGGCGGTGCGGCGACGTACGGAGGTGGGAACGGAATGCGGAGAGGTCCGTGGCCTCAGTTTCTAGTGCCCTGTAAGGCTGAGGCCCGAGCCACAACTGCGATGGTGAAATTGGTCCGGCCGAGGCCTATATAGCCCCGGTGGGGGTGAGGGGGCGGGGCGGGGCGAGGCGGGGCGCCAGGCCGCGCCGCTGATTGGGTTGCACGGCGCTGGGGGCGGGCCGCGGCGATGTGGCGATCTGCCGCGGGCCCAGAGGTTCCCGGAGGCTGGCGATCGTGGCCGGGAGGGGAGACCCCCTGGGGAGCCTTTCCTTGCGCCACGACACCCTCCAGAAGACACGCCCTCACTCCACCCTCGCCGTGTCTCTGTCAGTCAGCCTCATTCCTGCCCGAAGATCCCTGTCTAGTCCATGTAACCGACCCTGCTTCCATCAATGAGAAAGGCTGCAGATTTGGATGAAAACAATAGAGTACCTAGGAAAATCTTTGTATTTCCAAATCTTTAATGTATCTCTACTTACTTATTTGACCAGAGCAGAACGAATGAACCCGGGTACTGAAGCCTGATGTTTTGTATCTGATGCTCAGTTTCGCGATTTACAAGTTCTGTGACCTTCGCCAAGTTTGAGGTTGTTTAGTCGCTAAGTCGCTTCCTACTCTTTGCGACCCCATGGACTGTAGCCTGCCAGGCTCTTCTGTCCATGGGATTTTTCCAGGCAAGAATGCTGGAGTGGGTTGCCGTGCCCTTCTCCAATGCGTCATCCGCACCAGGGTTGGAACCCGCGCCTCCTGCTTTGGTATGCGGATTCTTTACCACTGTCCCTAAGTAAAATGTATAATTCAGTAAATTATGTTTAAGACATAAATTATTCTTTAAGACTAGCATATACTTGGCCTACTCAATATTGCTCTGCAGGAGACCTGAGGCTCCTTCTTACAACCAGTCCCAAACATTCCCTGCCACCTGCCTGGAGAGCTGGCACTCAGGATACTTACCACCCAGGCATTTAAGAAATATTGACACCTTTTGTATAGCTATAACTGGACATGGAACAACAGACTGGTTCCAAATAGAGAAAGGAGTTCGTCAAGGCTGTATATTGTCACCCTGCTTATTTCACTTCTATGCAGGGTACATCATGTGAAACACTGGGCTGGACGAAGCAAAAGCCAGAATGAAGATTGCAGGGAGAAATATCAATAACCTCAGATATGCAGAGGACACCACCCTTATGGCAGAAAGTGAAGAACTAAAGAACCTCTTGATGAAAGTGAAAGAGGAGAGTGAAAAAGTTGGCTTAAAACTCAACATTCAGAACACTAAGATCATGGCATCTGGTCCCATCACTTCATGGCAAATAGATGGGGAAACAGTGGAAACAGTGACAGACTTATTTTTTTGGGCTCCAAAGTCACTGCAGATGGTGACTGCAGCCATGAAATTAAAAGACACTTGCTTCTTGGAAGAAAAGTTATGACCAACCTAGATAGCATATTAAAAAACAGAGATATTATTTTGCCAACAAAGGTCCATCTAGTCAAAGCTATGGTTTTTCCAGCAGTCATGTATGGATGTGAGAGTTGGACTATTAAGAAAGCTGAGCACCTAAGAATTGATGCTTTTGAACTGTGGTTGCAGAAGACTCTTGAGAGTCCCTTGGACTGCAAGGAGATTTAACCAGTCCATCCTAAAGGAAATCAGTCCTGAATATTCATTGGAAGGACTGATGCTGAAGCTGAAACTCCAATACTTTGGCCTCCTGATGCAAAGAACTGACTTATTTAAAAAGACCCTGATGCTAGGAAAGATTGAAGTGGGAGGAGAAGGGGATGACAGAGGATGAGATGGTTGGATGGCATCACTGACTCGATTGACGTGAGTCTGAGTGAACTCTGGGAGTTGATGATGGACAGGGAGGCCTGGCATGCTGCAGTCCATGGGGCTGCAAAGAGTCAGACACGACTGAGCGACTGAACTGAATTGAACTTTATATAGTCAAGGTATATGAACATGGGTGTCTGTTTTAAGGCTTATGGTTCACGTTCACTATCTTAGGAAACAAAGTTATAACTTTTTCTTAAAATATTAGCTATAATTTATTTTTGAGACTTTCAACAGGGAAAGAAAGCCTACTTAACATCATTTCTGTGTGAAAGTGGTTTATTATTCAAATATTTGTTGGAAGGTTAATATTATGATTTATTTATAGAAATGCATAATAAAGGAAAGAATAATTTTTCTGTACTTGACCAGTGGAGAAGCTCATATAAAAAAGAAGAGAATTATTTTGAGGAGTGCTCAGAATATCCAGTTTAAACAAATTCATGAGGCAATTAGAGTAAAAAGATATTTTAGCTAACTCTTGTCTTGATTTGCATTATAATACTCAACTAAAAATTAAACTTTTAGTAAATTAGAAATTTCAAATTTAACATATTCTAAACTTACAATAGAATTCTAGAATTCTTAAGACAGTCAAAATCTGCCTAAACTGAGGATTTATAATCACGTGTCACAAGAAAAGCTGAACAATCGTAAATAATGACCTGCTTGCCTGCTAAGTCACTTCAGTGGTGTCCAACTCTTTGCAACCCTATAGTGAGCCCACCAGGCTCCTCTGTCTATGGGATTCTCCAGGCAAGAATACTGGAGGGGGTTGCCATGCCCTCCTTCAGGGGATCTTCTGACCCAGGGATGTAAACCACATCTCTTCCGTCTCCTGCATTGGCAGCTGGGTTATTTACCACTAGCGCCACCTGGGAAGCCCTCAAATAATGACACAGTAATAAATTTTTTGTTACTTGGCCTCTAAAAACCTCTTGACTCATTTATAATATGGGCAAAATAATAAGACTACTATAGAAGTTTATTATGAAGATTAAATTAAATAATATGCATTTAGAACAGTAGCTGGCATGTATGGTAAAGTGTTCAATAAATGTAAGCTTACATTATGTGGGGAGAAAAGCAAAAGATGGTTGTGCAGAAGGAACATAGTGAGTACCTAGGAAATTCTTAGAAGACAGAATGCACATGGAGGTGGTTTTTATTCTAGGTCTACATACAAGGCTCTGTGGTTTTTGCCCATTATCCTAAGTACACTAAACTAAAAAGAAATTCGTAGGCTGCAGCTTGAGCTTTCTTTCATCAATTGCTCCACTTAGGATCAGGCCTTTTCACACAGAAGAAAAGGCTTTCTGGGTCCTCTTTCACTTCTCACAGTCTCTATGTGGATTGGGTGCCAAGAATTCTGTTTCAAACTGAATGAGCACAAATCAGACACATTTCTTGAGTCAGGTTGGAATTTAATTGTTTTTAATCAGAAACTTCTGGGAAGTATACAGAATGAAGAGTTCAATGGGATCTTTCCAGTGTTATGAAGTTCAACATAGAATAAAGTTTTAAGTTTCAGAATGTGAATAGAGGGAACACCTCAGGATTGATTTCTCTAAAACAATTTTGAAAAAAAGAAAAGAAAAAACTTTTATTACATTTTAATTTTAGCTTTAGTTCTGGGCTTTGAGGCAGTACATGAAAAAAAAAAAAAAGACTAATGTCCTCAACTCAGCTTTGCACATATTGTTCTCCAATAAGTACAGTGTAAAATTTGGCCAGCTCCTGATGTGATTCCAATTACAAAATGTAGGATACAAGATATTACGGAAGTTCTTCTGAACCCAAGGTCTCCCCAGATGGAGGCTTTGAGGCAAAAGAAATCTAATGATATCTTAAGAGGAGATAGACTGAACAGCATAAACGTGAACAGCACCAGAAGGTGTGGGTTTTATCTTCCTTCAGCCCCTAAGCAGATCTCTTTCCTTTATTGGCCCTTATTTTTCATTTGTAGGAAAATGATTCGGTTAGCTCAAAGAATCTTACTTTAAGATCTTTGCCTGTTAGGTGGATCCTAATTGGTATGATAATCACAAAATCCCGTGCAAAATTTTTTGCACAGTAGATTTCTGGAGAGGAGGGCTATAGTTTTGCTTTCATTAGAGTCTCAAAAAAATCCAGGTGGCAGCCCTTGTAGAAGTCTCAAAGCAGCTCTTCATCTCTTAAAATAAATAATTTTATGATCTTGGCAGTTAGGATTGTTAGGAAGCAGATTAAAGACCTACGTTTAAGAGAGGCAAGACTGATCCATTTTCATTCATTGTAATTAATCCATTTTATTTAGTGAAAAATAAATATTTAAAATAAGCAGGCTGTCAATAAAAAAGGCATTATGAGAATCCAGAGGTCAACTTTCTTGCCCTATAAAAGCCATAGTACATAGCAAATATGTTTGTTTTTTTAATTTACTTATTTGGCTGCGTTGGGTCTTAGTTGTGGCACACAGGAGCTTTGTTGTGTCAGGCAAAATATTTTCATTGCAGTGTGTGGGCTCAGTAGTATTGGCTCATGGGCTTAGTTGCCCTGCTGCATGTGGGATTTTAGTTCCCCGATCAGGGAACAAACCCGAGTCCTCTGCTTTACAAGGTAGATCCTTAATCACTGGACTACGAGGGCAGTCCCGCAAATATGTTTTTATTTGTATTTTTGAAGTATAATTTACATACAACAAAGTGCACAAATCTTACATGTACAGCTCAATGAATCTATACATATACAAACCTGCAAAACCTGCCCAGCGCCCCATAAGTCTCCCTCCTATTCCCCAAATATCACCTCTGCCAAACATAGTTACTATTCTGACCTCTGTCATCATAGGTAAGTTTTGCCTGTTCTAGACTTTATGCCAATGGCATCATACAGGATGTAAAACTACTAGTCATATACCCTTCTGCTCTGTTGGGAAGCAGTATGGTGCCAGGGAAAGAGGACAGACAATTTTGGAATCAGAAGCACAGTGCTTGAATCAGTCTCTATAGCTCACCCACTTTGTTATCTTGAACAAATGACTTAATCTTTTTAAAATTCTGTAAAAAAAAACTGTAGTAATAAAAACCTGTCTGGTAAGTCTTATGCTGCTGCTGCTAAGTCGCTTTAGTCATGTCCGACTCTGCGCAACCCAATAGACAGCAGCCCACCAGGCTCCCCCATCCCTGGGATTCTCCAGGCAAGAACACTGGAGTGGGTTGTCATTTCCTTCTCCAATGGATGAAAGTGAAAAGTGAAAGTGAAGTCGCTCAGTCATGTCCAACTCTCAGCTACCCGACAGACTGCAGCCCACCAGGCCCCTCCGTCCATGGGATTTTCCAGGCAAGAGTACTGGAGTGGGGTGCCACTGCCTTTTCTGATAAGTCTTATGAGAGTAGCTCATTAAATACTTTATGTAAGGTGTCTGGCTCACTGAAGGGGCTCAAGTTGGTTTAATTTTCCTTTCTTTCTCCCTAGAAAATTTCTGTTCTACCTTCTAGATCCTGGGTCTAGGAGTGCTTCCTAAAGGAGGCCTTTTCTAACTTCCTACCACGCAAAATTGCTATTTTCTTGGGTCTCTTTATTTCATTATTGTGCTTTGTATGTTCCTCTGCTATAGCATTCAGCACAGTCTACTGTCAGACATGACTAAACAAAAACAACAACTGTACCTATTTGCTGGTATTACTACAAGAATTTGAGAGTCTTGAGGTCAGGAACTATGTAATTTCACCTGTATTTCACCAGTGCCCTTACTAATAAGAGAAGTTCAATAAATTTTTGTGGAATAAATTAATTCTGCTCTACTGGCATTCTTTTAGAAGTATGTACTGTAGATAGCAGAATTAACTTTGAAACTATTAAGAGAAAGAATGTGTAGATTTTGATTTTATTAAAATGTGTGTTTCAATGATTAGTGGCTTAAAAAACAAAGCAATACTTAGTATACATGGTACAGACACTGTGTTACAGGTGCATTTCCATGAAAATAAGTGAAATTTGGCACAATAAACAAATTACATGGAAAGGCTAACAAATGGAATGAATTTGTAGCTTTTCCAAAGTTGGAAAACACAAGACAAAGGAATAGACTACAGGGCAATGAATGAAGGCGCAACCTACACTGAATGGTCACACAATTAGAGGCATTTTGTTGGCTGTCTAATCTTTCATTAGCCTTTTGAGAAGAGAAGATGTGGAAATTCCAGGGTTACAATGGAATCTTAGAAGATGACACAAAATATGTATGTGGGTGGGTGTCATGTTAAATATACTTAGAATATACTTTCATTTCTAAGGAGTATCTAAAGTGTGTGTTGCTGTTCAGTTGCTAAGTTACATCTGAATCTTTGTGGCCTCTTGGACTGTAGCACACCAGGCCCCTCTGTCCTCCACCATCTCCTGGAGTTTGCTCAAACTCATGTCCATTGAGTCAGCAATGCCATCTAACCGTCTCATTCTCTGCCATCTCCTCCTTTTGCCTTCAATATTTCCCAGGATCAGGGCTTAAGTAGTCATAAAATTGTAATAACCTGTTAGACATAATTGCAACAAATTCAATTTAACTGTTTCTTATTGAATGCGATTTCCCTCAATTAAACAAGGATCTGTCCCAATGATCAAATGTAATGATAGCTCCATCCTGAAGTTGAAGCCATCCTCTACATCCGGCAATTCACATTTATGGCCCTACAGCAGTTACACCCATCTCTGGCCCTAAAGGCAGCCTAAGTGGACAGATATTAGAGTGCCTTCCCTGACTTACTCCCTGCACACATAGGGTGACCATACCTCCTGGTTGACCTGGCATAATTATTAATCCTGTCCACTGTCACACTCAAAAATATTCCGAAATGAATTGACAAATTTTGTCACCTTACCTTTGGGCCTCACACACAAACTGTCCAGTCCTCTCTCAGCCCCCTCTCCCCACATCCCATGTTTTATTAAGCCTCAGAACCCTTTCCCACACTCTTTCCCTCAAGTTCTCATCAATTAGTCCTTGAAGTGTTACTCAAACACATCAGCAGTAAACATCAAGAATGCAAAGCAGGAAGGGATGAAAGTTGGTTAAAGAAGGCAGTGAAAGAAGGAGTAAAAAGAGGAGGAAGATTGTATACTAAAGTTTTCTTACAAATTATCATGAAATTTATTTTCTTTTGGCATTACGAAACTAGTTTTGAAGATGGTTTTGTGAGAGGAAACCCCAAACAGAGTGCCTTCTTTGAAAGCAGAGTGACTTCTTTGAAAGACGCCACTTCCCGAACCTGTAAGTTTTGGAGTGTTTATGGGAACAAAACACAGGATTGCTTTGTAAGCACATCAGGCATTCGAGACTTACGTGTTGTCAGATCTGCTGACAAAGAGAAAAACGTTCCTACGATTGCAACTCCGTACAAGATGCTGTCTGGGGGTGCTTGTGAGAAATTTGCGCCTCTTTTTTTTTTTTTTTCTTGGTTCATTATCTGGACAATTTTGAAGTTGATTGCTGTTAAAAAAAAAAAAAAAGATTTGTCCTACAGTGTAGTACAGAAACAAAGGAGTTACACAAGTATGGCATGAGTACTTATTTATTTTAGGGAAATCACTATATACAAATAAACAGAGAAAAAGTGATCGGAAATCCCATTCTTTTAAAAAATATATTTTTTGTTTTTGGTTGTGCTGGGTCTTTGTTGTTACACGTGGGCTTTCTCTAGTTGCACTGAGCAGGGGCCACTCTCTAGTTGAGCTGTTCGGGCTTCTCATTGTGGTGGCTTTTCTTGTCGTGGAGCACAGGCTCTAGGGTACACGGGCTTCAGTAGTTGTGGCACATGGGTTCACTAGTTGCATCTCTTGGACTCTAGAGCTTGGGCTCAGCAGCTGTGGCACATAGGCTTAGCTGGGTTGCAGCATGTGGGATCTTCCCACACCAGAGATCGAACTGTGTCCCCTGCATTACAAGGCAGGTTCTTAACCACTAGATCACCAGGAAAGCCCAGAAATCCCATTCTTATAAATGACTACTATAAACGTTGGTGTTGAACTTTACAGAGGTTTTCTGTATGTATTATATACACTTTTAAAGGCAGATACATCTTATGTAAGAATAGTATTAAAAAGGAAGCTGCTACTATCAATAAAGTAGCTCAAGAAAGCCAAGGAGCATAGCCCAGAAAGATCTACAAGGTCTAGAGACCCTTAAAAATCCTCAGCAAGTATCCACATTCCATTTCAGAAATATTGATTTATGAAATAATAATAAGAGCAATATCATAACTTATGTCCAATATAGAGCTTAACATACAGAAAGAATTGTAATATATGACAACAGCAGCAGTAAGGTATGTGGTGGGTAGTAACTGTAACTAAAGGTTTCTAAAATCTTTGCATTGTTCAAGAGGTGGTGAAAGTCCTAAAGAAGTTTCCATAAGTCAAGGATGCATATTATAACCTGTTTTATAACACTAAAAATCAGTAAGAGAATGCATAACTAACAAGCAAGCTAATAGAGGAAAAAATAAAATAATAAAGAGAAATATTTTAATTTTAAAAAGGCAAGGAAAGAGAGAAAAGGGAACATAGAATGTACTGGACAGGTTGAAAAGAAACCGCAAGATAGTTAGTTTAAGCCCAATTCTCTCAATCACTGTATCAAATATGAATGGAATAAATACTCCAATTAGAAAAGCAAAAATTTAAGACTGAATGTAAAACTTCAAATATTTGCTGCTTTCAATAAATATACCTTAAGTATGAAAACACAATGATGCTGAAAATAAATGAATAGAAAAATATATATCTGCAACCAGTAATCAAAAGAATCCTGATGTTGTTATACTAATATCAGACAAGGTAGTCTTGATGATGAAAGGCTTTAAAAAAGGTAAAGATAACATTTCATAATGTTAAAAGCTCAATATTTCATCTTTCTTAGGCACACAGTGCTCTTTAAATTTGTAGAATATCTGAAGGTGATTGATTTCCTTTAATTTTTCATTTTTGATAAAATGATACAGATGTTCTCATTTAAGTATTATATCTTAATCTCATAAAAAGGTAAGAAGAATCCCATAGGACCTTTAGAAATCATAAATTTCTGTTTATTGATTTCATAAATCCATATTTATTTAGAATTAACCCCATATTTATCCTAGCAATTCTGGTAACAGAGTCATAGTGAAGACCGCTTGGGTTCTAGAATAGAGCCATATCTGTAGCAGAGAATTTTATTGAGCAGAGAGTTATACTCTGTTTTAACCTTGAAAATCATCTACAGTTATGCTATTGTGCCTTGCTAAAGAGTGAACATTTGCCTATGAAGACATTTGTGAGGACAGGTCTCTATCCTTTTTTACCTTAAACCAACAGTCACTGTATGGTACTGTATTCATACAATGTTCAATACATGAGTCTGAGGATCAAAGAGTGGAAGTAGGAGGGCCAACTCACCATCACTCCCAAAAACTCATTTGAAGAATTTGTTCTTCCTGGTCCCACAATGTCTTGGTCCTTTGCTTCTGTAGATCTCAGATTCCAGAAAGAATACACTTCCACCAGGGAACAAAGAATCCTATTTAACTTAATACTATGACTGCCACCTTGCCACTTTGGGGTCTTTTGTGCCAGTGAAAAGGAGCTACTACCTTGTGGGGGAAAATGACTTTGATAATCATGAGGAGGTGGACCTGTTGCTATGTATGGAGCAAGCAGGAACATTTGGCACTTGGGTGATCCAGTAAGGAAGCTCTTGATATTCCATGGTCAGTTTTAAATGTAAGAGGAAAAATTCAGCAACCATGACCTGATAATGGCATGATATTCAGGAGCTCAGGATACACAGGGATGAGGATTTAGGCAACTCACTGGACAAATCACATTTGGTTGTTGTTCAGTTCCTGAGCTGTGCCTGACTCTTTGCAACCCCATGAACTGCAGCACTCCAGGCTTCCCTGTCCTCTACTGTATTCTGGTATTTGCTCATATTCATGTCTCTTGAGTAGGTGACGCTATGTAACCATCTCATTCTCTGCTGTCCTCTTCTTTTGCCTTCAGTCTTTCCCAGCACCAGGGTCTTTTCCAGTGAGTCAGCTCTTCACATCAGGTGGCCAAAGTATAGGAGCTTCAGCTTCAGCATCAGTCCTTCCAATGAATATTCAGGTTTAATTTCCTATAGGATTGACTGATTTCATCTCTTTGCTGTCGATGGGACTCTCAAGATTCTTCTCTAGCACCACAATTCAAAAGCATCACTTCTTCTGTATTCGGCCTTCTTTATGGTCCAACTCCCACACCCGTACATGAATGACTACTGGAAAACCCATAGCTTTGACTAATGGACCTTTGTCAGCAAAGTGATGTTTCTGCTTTTTAATATGTTATATAGGTTTGTCATAACTTTGCTTCCAAGGAGCAAGCATCTTTTAATGTCATGGCTGCAGTCACAGTCTGCAATGATTTTGAAGCCCCAGAAAGGAAAATCTGTCACTGCTTCCACTTTTGTCCCGTATACTTGCCATGAAGTGATAGGACCAGATGCTATGAACTTAGTTTTCTGAATGTTGAGTTTTAAGCCAGCTTTTTCACTCTCTTCTTTTACCCTCATCAAGAGACTCTTTAGTTCCTCTTCTCTTTCTGCCATTAGAGTGGTGTCATTTACATATCCATGGTATCATCTGATGTTTCCTAGAGATTGTTGATATTTCCCCCAGCAATCTTGATTCTAGCTTGCGATTCATTCAGCCTGGTATTTCACATGATGTACTCTGCATAAACGTTAAATAAGCAGGGAGACAATATTCAGCCTTGTACTCCTGTCCCAATTTTGAACCAGTTAGTCATTCTATGTCCAGTTCTAATTGTTGCTTCTTGACCCACATAATGGTTTCTCAGGAGACAGGTAAGGTGGTCTAGTACTCCTGTCTCTTAAAGAATTTTCCACAGTTTGTTGTGACCCACATAGTCAAAGGTTTAGTGTAGTCAATGAAGCAGATGTTTTTCTAGAACTTCCTTGCTTTCTCCATGATTCAACAGATGTTGGCAATTTGATCTCTGGTTCCTCTGCCTTTTCTAAACCCATCTTGTACATTTGAAATTTCTCAGCTCATGTACTGCTGAAGCCTAACTTGAAGGATTTTCAACATAATCTTGCTGCTGCTGCTAAGTAGCTTCAGTCATGTCCTACTCTGTGTGACCCCATAGAAGGCAGCCCACCAGGCTCCCCTGTCCCTGGGATTCTCCAGGCAAGAACACTGGAGTGGGTTGCCGTTTCCTTCTCCAATGCATGAAAGTGAAAAGTGAAAGTGAAGTCGCTGAGTTGTGTCCAACTCTTAGCTACCCCATGGCCTGCAGCCCACCAGGCTCCTCCATCCATGGGATTTTCCAGGCAAGAGTACTGGAGTGGGTTGCCATTGCCTTCTCTGTATAATCTTGCTAGCAGGTGAAATTAGTGCAATTGTACAGTAGTTTGAACATTCTTTGGCATTGTCCTTCTTTAGAACTGGAATGAAAACTGACCTTTTCCAGTCCTGTGGCCACTGCTGAGTTTTCCAAATTTGCGGGCATGTGAGTGCAGCACTTTCATAGCATCATCTTTTAGAATTTTAAATAGCTTAGCTAGAATTCTGTCACCTCCACTAGCTTTGTTTGTAGTGATGCTTCCTAAGGCCCACTTAACTTCACACTCCAGGATGTCCAGCTTTAGGTGAGTGACCACATCATGGTGGTTATCCAGATCATTAAGATCTTTTTTGTAAGACACAGTTCTGTGTCTTCTTGCCACCTCTTCTTAATATCTTCTGCTTCTGTTAGGTCCTTACCTTTTCTGTCCTTCATCATGCCCATCCATGCATGAAATGTTCCCTTGATATCTCCAGTTTTCTCAAAGAGATCTCTAGACTTTCTCATTCTATTGTTTTCCTCTAATTCTTTGCATTGTTCATTGAAGAACGCCTTCTTATCTCTCCTTGCTTCTCTGAAACTCTGCATTCAGTTGGGTATATCTTTCCCTTTCTCCCTTACCTTTTGCTTCTCCTCTTTCCTTGGCTATTTGTAAAGCTTCCTCGGACAGCCACTTTGCCTTCTTGCATTTCTTTTTCTTTGGAATGGCTTTGGTCACTGCCTCCTATACAATGTTATGAACCTCCATCCATAGTTCTTCAGGCACTCTGTCTACCGGGTCTAATCCTTTGAATCTGTCACCTCCACTGTGTACTCATAAGGGATTTGACTTAGGTCATATCTGAATGGCCTAGTGGTTTTCCCTACTTTCTTCAATTTAAGTCTGAATTTTGCAATATGGAATTCATGATCTGAGCCACAGTCAGCTCCAACTCTCGTTTTTGCTGTCTGTATAGAGCTTCTCCATCTTTGGCTGCAAAGAATATAATCAATCTGATTTTGGTGTTGACCATCTAGTGATGTCCATGTATAGAGTCAGCTCTTGTGTGATTGGAAGAGGGTGTTTGCTATGACCAGCATGTTCTCTTGACAAAACTGTTTGCCCTGCTTCATTTTGTACTCCAAGGCCAAACCTGCTTGTTACTCCAGGCATCTCTTGACTTCCCACTTTTGCATTCCAATTCCCTATGATGAAAAAGACATCTTTTTTTGGCATGAGTTCTAGAAGATGTTGTAGGTCTTCATAGAAGCCTTCAAGTTCACCTTGTTTGACATCAGTGGCTGTGGCATAGAGTTGGATTACTGTGATGTTGAATGGTTTGCCTCGGAAATGAACTGAGATCATGCTGTAGGACCGCATTTCGAGCTCTTTCATTGACTTCGAGGGCTACTCCATTTCTTCTAAGAAATTCTTGCCCACAGTAGTAGATATAACGGTCATCTGAATTAAATTCACCCATCCCAGTCCATTTTAGTTCACTGATTCCTAAGAAGTTGATGTTCACTTGCCACCTCCTGCTTGACCACATCCAGTTTCCCTGATCCATGGACCTAACATTCCAGATTCCTATGCAATATTGTTCTTTACAGTATCAGACTTTACTTAACAAAATATGCATAACCGTTAATCATCGCTATAACTGGTCATAAGGTTAGAGGTGATATTTATTACTTCCTTCTTTCACTATTCATTCTGTGCATCTATTGTTCTTTGTCTATGCTTTAGCTGGTTGTGGCCCTTTACCTAGGTAGTCACCCCAACTTTCATTTCTGAATGATTCAAATCTTTAGTGGTCTTGCCTTTTTTGGGTTCTTTCTTTAATCTTTTCTACTAGAGATGGAAAAACAAGGGATGCCCCAGTGATTCCTCCTAGGTACCAGATAGAATCCTCTCTGTCCTCATTGTTAATTGGGACAGTCCACTCCATCCAGTATTGTAACCTCTCCTCTGGCTATTAGATTAGTGGCACGAGGACCCCAAAACAGTCAGGTGGCAGTTTCAATTTCTCACTCAGTTGGACCATCATTGTGTCCTGTCATGAAAGCATGCCTCCCTTGGGGGTATAGCAGATGAGGTAGATGCTTCTCTTCATATCCCTTTGGCCCATCTGAGTCACCTGCACCTGCAGTAGAGGCTACCTGCACAATGAAAACTTTTCCCCACTTCTCTAGTCTCTCCCTCTAGGTTCTCTCACACTCTGCCAAAGGAAAGCCCAGAAATGTGACAGAGTTAATGTCCTTTAGTTGGAGTTGGCAGGTATATGTCCTGCCTTCCTGTCCTCCAAAAGGACAATTCTGAAGTTTATTCCATTAGTTTTTTCAGAGGTTTCTTGGTGATAATGAGCTTCAGTTTCCCATGAGTGATTAATTTCTCATCCTTACACACCTTATTGTCTTTTCTTCTTTCTCTGACTTACTTTCCTCCCTTCATCACTTGTGCTCATTGGAGTGATCTACCAGATAAATTGCCTGGACACAAGGTTCTGTCTTAGGACACGAACACAAACTAAGATAGGAATCAAGACCTATTAAAAAAAAAAGAGGAATTTATTATTGAGAAGAAGGGAAACTAAATTTTGTCAGCGGCTTATTAGGTATAACAGTTTCCAGAACCTAGGTATTGTGACTGTAAGAGAAACAGCACCATCTGTTGGTCACTGGCTCAGAGCATAAACTGCCTCCTGGTAGCACTGGATCTCACAGATTTGTCCCACAAGTAGTGCTATAATTGGCGCTTCCCAAGTGGTGCTAGTGTTAAAGAACCCGCCTGCCAATGCAGGTAGATGTAAGAGACACAGGTTCAATTCCTGGGTCGGGAAGATCCCCTGGAGGAGGGCATGGCAACCCACTCCAGTATTCTTGCTTGGAAAATCCCATGGACAGAGGAGCCTGGTGGACTACAGTCCATAGGGTCACAAGATTGGACATGATTGAAGCTACTTAGCACAAACGCAGTGTTGTAATTATGACTTCAGTAGGTCATTCCATCAATCTGTTGGATTAGATGTTCTCAGATGATGGGGTACGTGGTAATATTAGTGAAAAACAAGAGTCTGAGCCAATTCCTCTTGCTTTCAAATGAGGTCTTTGGTGAGAAGCAATCTTATATGGATATAATGATAATGAGTCATGGAATCATTACATTCCATAACTCCACAGATCTTGTTGCTGGTAGAACTATTTTGGATAAGGAAAAAAGAAAGAAGTATCTATTCAAGTGAGAATAAATCTCTGGCCCATTTTGACGGAAACGGTCAAATATAATCAGCATGCCCTCAGTGCCCTGAGGAAGAGTGTCGTAACAAGGGTTCAATATTGGCTTCTGCTCTTGCAGTCTGAGCTCTCTGCCTTGGGGAGGAAAGTCCACACTGTGGAGCCCTTATCCCTATTGCCATGGCTACTAGTACACAAGCCTGGTGAACAAAGACTGGAAGGCTGAATAATGGAGCCAATAAACACTCACAGAATGGGTCTTCTCCCTGATTATTAACAGCTTTCTCTGTTTTTAATTAATTAACCGACAGAGGTATAGTTGATTTACAATAATGTGTTAGTTTCAGATGTACAGCAAAGTGATTCAGTTATGCATATTTTCCTTATTTTTCAGGCTCTTTTCCATTATAGATTATTACACAATAGTAAATCCTTGTTTTCCTTCTTTCTTTCATCAGTTTTATAAATGGTAGTTAGTATCTGCTAATCCCAAGCTCCTAATTTATCCTTCCCTATTCTGTTTCCATTTTCTGCCGATGGGTGAGGGTGAGCACCGAAAAATCGATGCTTTCAAACTGTGGTATTGAAGAAGACTCTTTAGAGTCCCTTGGACTGCAAGGAGATCCAACCAGTCAATCCTATAGGAAACCAACCCTGAATATTCATTGGAAGGACCAATGCTGAAGCTGAAGCTTCAATACTTTGGCCACCTGATGCAAAGAGCTGACTCCTTGGAAAAGACTCTGATACTGGGAAAGATTGAGGGCAGGAGGAGGAGACGACAGAGGATGAGATGGTTGGATGGCATCACCAACTCAATGTACGTGAGTCTGAGCAAGCGCCGGGAGATGGGGAAAGACAGGGAAGCCTGGCATACTGCCATTCATGGGGTCACAAAGAGTCAGACATGACTGAGTGACTGAACAACAACTTCCCTTTCCTCTTTGGTAACCATAACTTTGTTTTCTATGTCTGTGGGTCTATTTCTGTTTTGTAAATAAATTCATTTGCATTATTTTTTAGATTCCACATTTAAGTGATATCATATGATATTTGACTTTCTCTGCCTGACTTACTTCACTGAGTATGATAATCTCTAGGTTCATTAATGCTCCTGCAAATGGCAATATTTCATTCTTTTTATGACAGAGTAAAATTTCATTGTATGCACACACACATCTTCTTTATCTGTTCATCTGCTGATGGACATTTAGTTTGCCTCCATGTCTTGGCTTCCATAAATAGTGCTGCTATGAACATTGGGGTGCATGTTCATCTTTTCCAATTACAGTGTTCATCTTCTCTGGATATTTGACCAGGAGTGGGCTTGCTGAATCATATGATAGAAGAACTTTCTCTTCAGTGGATGCCTTTGGGTAAGCTTTCAAATAAGAAGCAAAAATCTTCAGGCATGCATGCTAAGTCACTTCAGTCTGACTCTTTGCAATCCCATGGACTGTAGTCCACCAGACTCCTCTGTCCATGGGATTCTATGGGCAGGAATACTGGAGTGGGTTGCCATTTCCTTCTCCAGGGGATCTTCTCAACCCCGGGATTGAACTTGGGTCTCCTGCATTGCAGGCAGATTCCTTACTGACTGAGCCACCAGGGAAGCCTGCTGAGCCACTAGGAAAGCCCAAAAAGGCCAATTTTGAGAGATCCATTAGTAGCTCAGCTGGTGAGGAACCTGCCTGCCAATGTAGGAGACACAGGAGACACAAGAGACAAGGGTTTGGTCCTTGGGCCAGGAAGAACCCCTGGAGAAGGAAATGGCGACCTGCTCCAGTATTCTTGCCTAAAAAATGCCTTGGATAGAGGAGCCTGGTGGGCTACAGTCCATGGGACTGCTAAGAGTCAGACACAACTGAGCGTGCACACATCGTTACTCATGGTATTCATATTCCTCTTCCATAGATTTCCTTGTTACCAATATTTTAATGTTATTCTTTACGAGTCTCTGAGCAATAGGCAAATGTTACTTACTACCTATGAGCCAGAGTAGATCTGTACCTCAGACTATGATCCTTATAGGCTAAGTGGACATCCACATGTACTACCCAAAGCTCTCCCCACTGGGAGAGTTGATTTTCACATTTTCTTTCAAAGCTGCTCCTGGGTAATATAATAACAATCCACTTCCAGCTGATGCCAACATATGGTGCAGGCCCATCTTTAAACTAGGCCCAAGTTTTATTTTATTCTGCTTTGTTTTCCTCTAAGTGATGGTCATAGGGAACTCCTCATGAGGCCCTAGAGTCCCTGCCATCTGCCTGTGCCACTTACTTGTGTCCTCCTGACCCAATCAAAGGTAATCTTTCTATGCTATTTTTAATTGATGATGGTTTGTTGGTATGTATGTCTAATATTGGGCTTCCCAGGTGGTACTAGTGTTAAAGAACTCACCTGCCATTGCAGGAGATTTAGGAGACTTGGGTTCGATCCCTGGGTTGGGAAGATCTCCTGTTGGAGGCACAGCAACCCACTCCAGTGTTCTTGCTTGGAGAATCTAATGGACAGAGGAACCTGGTGGGCTATGGTCCATGTGTCACAAAGAGCTGGATATGACTGAAGTGACTTAGCACACATGCACATATCTTATGTCATGGCACGTCAAATTGGCAGATCAGAGAACATCAATCTTTATGTCATCATGATCGTCTATCAGATTCTAGTGCTCTTTTAGTATAAGAGAGCATGGTATAATGTAAAAAACTTGAAGTCCTGTGCTTTGAATCTCTTATTGGGATTTGTGCAAGGATCCATACAGCATCCTCACTCATCACAGAAACTTAGATCTTCTGGATTATTAGACTTGACTGGCAGAGCCTGGATGTGCTGCAGAGCTTTTTTATTTTCTGGGAACACAGGTTTCTCAGTAAATGGCTCAGAGAAATACATCCAGATGTGGTGTATGTTGCCTTCAAAATCCAAATGGGCCCACCATGATTGTGCGTCTTTCTTAGTGTTTGGATGCACAAGGTAGAGAAACCTGTCTTTAGCTTTAACACAGGGTTTCTTGACTTTTTCATCTTGATGTTTTGAACTTGATGGTTCTTGATTGTGAGGAGGTGCCCTGTACATTTCAGGATGTTTAGCAGCATCCTTGGGTCTATGCCCACAAGATGCCAATAGCCACTAACTCCCTTCCCTACAGCTGTGACAACCAAAAAGGTCTCCAGATAGTGTCTGCTCAATGTTCACTAGGGGACAAAACTGTCTCTGGTTGAGAACCACTGCTGTACAGGAATAGTGCAATACTCCTTTCACAGAAGTTGTGTGTCTCTGGCATTCATGTATCTTACTGAGAATATTTGCTACTTCTTGATCACTGAGTCAGTCAATAGATGCTATTAGTGTCTGGATCAGATGAATGTTCCAGGGGATGTCCAGATGGTCAAGGTCCATGTGGGCTACACTGTGACAGTATTTGGGAATTGACATGGACCTGAAGTAAAACTATAAAAGTCAGTTACTGTTCCTGACATACGAAAATGTGTTGCTTTGATTTTCTGTGCTAATTGATTTGAGGGGAAAATGACTTGCCAGATCAACAGCTGCATACTACATGGGCAGGACTAGGTTGATGTGTCTCAGCAAAGATGCCATATCTGGATCAAAAGGTGCAAGTGGAGTCACTGCCTAGTTTTGTTTTTTTTTGACTTGACACATATTTATTAAGCACCTACCACACATTCAACACTGTTTTAGGTATTAAGAATGTAACTGTGAACAAAGGAATCATGATTTTTGTTTATCTATTAACAATAGTTTGATGTAAATCAAAACTACAGTGAGATATCACCTCACACCAACCAGAATGAGTATCATCAAAAAACCCACAAACAACAAATGCTGGAGAGGGTGTGGAGGAGAAGGGAACCCTCTTACACGGTTGGCAGGAATGTAACCTGGTACAACCATGAGAGAACAGTATGGAAGTTCCTTAAAAAACTAAAAATAGAGCTACTATATAACCCTGCAATCTCACTCCTGGTCATACATCTGGAGAAAAACATGATCCAAAGGATACATGCACCCCAGTGTCCAATGCAACACTATTTACAATAGCCAAAACATGCTGCTGTTGCTGCTAAGTCGGTTCAGTCGTATCTGACTCTGTGCCACCCCAAAGATGGCAGCCTACCAGCCTCCTCTGTCCCTGGGATTCTCTAGGCAAGAATACTGGAGTGGGTTGTCATTTCCCTCTCCAATGCATGCATGCATGCTAAGTTGGTTCAGTCATGTCTGACTCTGTGTGACCCCATGGAGAGCAGCCGACCAGGCTCCCCCGTCCACGGGATTCTCTAGGCAAGAATACTGGAGTGGGTTGCCATTTCCTTCTCCAGGACATGGAAGCAACCCAAATGTCCACTGACAAAGGAACAGATAAAGATGTGGTACATATAAACAACGTTTCAAAATCTCCTGAGTAGAAGCTTGGATAATCTGAATTTCTGTCTAGTTTTGCCACTGTCAAAAGCAGGAATTATACAGAAGTGAGATGAGACTCATCACTTTTGCATCTATCAAATCTTTGATGGTGGCACCAATCCCTGCAATTCCCAGAGGGCTGTGATATTGCATGGAGAATTCAATGGACAGTATAGTCCATGGGGTCGCAAAGAGTTGGAAACGACTGAGTGACTTACACTTTCAGTTTCACTTTACCATTTAATTAGGGAAGGGCAGTTCCAGGGGCCACTTGGCTCTGCCTATCGTAACAGTCCTTTCGCAAGGGTCAGGAAGCTAGTGCAGGAAATCTACCAGTTGCCAAGCCTATCTAGTCTAAACATACATTTAGGACCTGGAAAATTAACTCAGCATGGGTTTACAGAACTCTCTGAGCCCTCTGTGTGATTGACTTGGATATAAGCTTATTATCTGGTTACCCGAAGCCGTCAATCTATCCAGGGGTCCCAAAGGATTAGCATAAATTCAGATCAGTGTCTAATAATCCTTCAAAGTCTGGATATGTCCCTGCCCTCAGTGCATGCTCATTCTTTTAAATGCCACAGGTCCTTTGGGGAAAGTCTTAGAGAAAGATTTATGGTATACAGTTGTGACAATGTTGCAGTGTCCTTCCTCAAGAGGACCCAGTTTCTCCTTTAATCACTGGATCCTGGGTATGCACTATAACCAGGAACTGAATTAGGGGCCAAGACTTCCTCTTGTGACAATTCAAGTGAGGTTTCTGTGTACCAGAACGTTAGTTCTCTGGGTTGTGTATATCAAGGAAAACTTTAGTAGGCTACCCATCCATTAATATTTCAGTCCTAGGGACCCTGTCATCAAGTTGGTACCCCAACAGGTCCCTGAGGATCAAAACATTCTGACTACCACTCTGCTCCTGTTGTCCATTGTGGTCCATCATGGTAATTGCGGCTCCCTGTCTCTATGGTTTATTATTGGCACATGGCCCCTGGCCACTCTGGCAGCATTCCCACTGAAACCAGGAAACCCATTTCAATCATCCTTGGTCCAAAGCGGAGAGGCACTGCAGAGCTTTCAAGGAGGCCTGCCTGTGTTTCTCTAATGTTTTCTCAGTGTCTTAGTGCCCTCTGACCCCTTCTACAAAATATAGTCAGAAGAGTGAGCGGGTGGCACATAATAAATTTACTCCAACATTCCCATCAGCTTGACTCTTTCATGTGTGACCCTGTAGCTTGACTTTTTTGTGTGAATCTTTACATTTCTTTCTCCCCGTTATGCATGCTGTCAATTCAGTTGAGTTCAACTCTTTGTGACCCTGTGGCTCCATCAGGCTTCTCTGTTCATGGGTTTTCCCAGCAAGAATACTGGAGTGGGCTGCCATGTCCTACTTCAGGGGATCTTCCTGACCCAGGGATCAAACTTGCACTTCCCATATTGCAGGAAGATTCTTTACGCTGAGCTACCAGGGAAGCCCTCCTTTTCCCCATTATTTGAGTGAAATTCTGACTGCTTAGTTTCATTAAACGTAGACCACTACTGAATCCTTGTTTCAATCAACCAGATCAGGCAGGTTGCTAGAGATGCTCCCTTTAGAACATTAAGAGCAGAAGGACACCTGTGTTTAATCTGACATATTATATTCTAGCCTTTCTTTTGTAATATCCTTAGAATCTACTCGGATACAGTTTTCCAGGCTATTGCTAATGCAAATAGAAAAGATACTGTAATTGCTTAGGTGTATAAGCTCATTTATCTATTTATTATCTGGAATATACCTTATAATTCTCTCCTGGTTCCCTGGATTTAACTTTACAAGTGGGTTTGGAGGTGGTAGGGGGATAGGATTTGGGGGAGAATAGATTTCTCTTTTCAAGGCAACTGCTGCATATATATTCTTTCAACAGGGGAAGGTCAGTAAGGAGATGGGACTTGGGGGATATTTATGGGGCTAGTTGGAGGTCACCTCAAATGTCGCCATCTTAAGTCACAGGACCATGCTAGTTTCCAGTTGATGTCCTAACTTTAAGGCAGTGACTTAGGCTGTGAATTCAATGTCATCACATTTTAGCAACTTGAACAAATATATTTGGTTCTGATCCTCAACCATGGTTTGTCCTTAAGTGGTAAGAAACAAGAGATTCTCCATGCCACTGTAGAAGCTTTCTGGTTCTCTGATCACACATTTAGCTGAGTTTAAAGCTCTGAATTTAATATTTTCCCTCTCTAAGCTGCCTAATGCTTGTGAAGTTGTCAGCCTACTCTGTAGTCCTTATAATTATCATGACTAACACATAGTGAAGTATAGTAGCTCCAAATTTTATTTCCTTACTTTCATCTGGCATTTTCTTACAAGCAATTGCATATACTAATTTAAGCAATTATAGTACCATTGCTTGCCCTGGATTACTAGAATTTTATTTTCCACTTGTTGGAAGTGATAAGGGCATTCACCTTAAACAAGTGAGCAAATTAAACTCCTGGTGAACAATGGAAAGATGTGATGTTATCAGAACCTCAAAGCTAAGACTGTCAGGCAGAATCTAGAGCCATGGCAGGAGGTTCCCAGGTGGAGTCGGAGCCACAGAGATGTTGTATTAACCACTGGAGATGATGCTCGAGGGAGAGCAAGAGAGAAGAAATCTCTTGGCTTCTCCTCGCCTACTGCTGAAAGCCAAAAGAAGCAGTGAAGCCAGGGGATTCACCTGAGAGAAGCAAGAGTGGCTGGTTTTGTAGTCCTCTGTAATTCAATTCCAGTCTTATGGAAAACTGTACTTTTTACTGAGTGAGTCCTTGTTCCTTGTTTTCAAGGGGATCTAACTATCAGAGTTTGTACAAAGTGCTTTGGAAGCCCAGTGGAGAGAGCAGCTGAGGTCCCAGAGGTGAGAGGGAGTTTGCCAGGTGGAAAAGAAGAGCAGGTGTATACTGGAGGGACCAGCGTGTCAGAAGTCAAGAGGTGGGGCAAGACAGGCAGCTAAAGAAAAAGGGACAGTTGTATGATAGTACGTGCCTGTCACTTCAGTGTACTAAGTCACTTCAGTCATGTTTGACTCTTTGCAACCCCCTGAACTATAGCCTGCCAAGCTTCTCTGTCCGTGGGATTCTCCAGGCAAGAACGCTGGAGTGGGTTGCCATTTTCTTCTCCAGGAGATCTTCCTGAACCAAGGATCAAACCCATGTCTCCTGCATTGGCAGGCTGGTTTACTACCAGTGTCACCTGGAAAGCCCTATATGATAGAAAAAAGTGAAAGTTAAAGTGTTAGTCACTCAGTTGTGTCTGACTCTTTGCAACCCCATGGACTGTAGCCCACCAGGCTCCTCTGTCCATGAAATTCTCCAGATAAGAATCCTGCAGTGGGTAGCCATTCCCTTCTCCAGCGGATTTTCTTGACCCAGCGATTGAACCCATGTCTCCTGCACTGCAAGCAGATTCTTTACCATCTGAGCTACCAGGGAACCCTCTATATGATAGTACCTACCTCATATTTGTTTTAAGGGTAAATGAAAAAAATAAACAGTCACTGGTACAATCTGAGCTCTAACTGTACACTAAAATATTTTAAGTGCTTTCTAAAAATTGATTCATTTAAGACTCACAAAATTTCTTTAAGTGTATCTTAAAACTACATTTTACAGATAAGAAAAAATGAAGTTCAGAGAGTTTAGTTATTTTCCTAAGATCACACACTTACATGACCTGACCCGAAAGTCAGTCTTTACTTTTGCTATTCAGTTCAGTTCAGTGGGTTTGGTGAGAGATTTCAAGATGGAAATGGTTGTTTAGATGCTTACGGAAATGAGAGTGAGAGGAGAAAGGGGACAATGATAAGAGGAATAAGGCCCTAACCACCTTTTATGAAAGGGCAATATGTGCTCTCTTTACCCTACTCATTTTATTTAATTATCATCTCTACCCTGCTCTAGGAAGGCAAGGATTTTTATCTATTGTTTACTTATTAACTCCAAGCATCTAGAATAGCATCTGACATACATTAAGTGCTCAAAAATCACTTGTTAAATGAAAGAGCAAGTTTTCTAACAAGGCAGGAGGTGGGAAGGGCCTGAACCACCAATAGTATGGTTCCTACCCTCACAGCACTTAAGAGTCTAGCTGCGAGGTAGACTCCATTGTATTCCATAACTTCCTGCATACTGTGGGTAAAAAAGGGGAGGGAAAGGTATACTGAGCTTGAGTTTCTCAGCCGGCTGAGAAGTGAATGGGGTAATATTTATGTGATAATTAAGGTCTGAATGGTTCTGACATCGTTGAATTACTTAATTCCTATGTCTTTGAAGTACAGAAAACACAATTGTTAGGTCTTTGTACTTTGATCCTTTCAAGTCTGGCACCCGGGCGGTGCCGAATAAAGCTTTGCGGCAGAGGGTAAGCTGTGTTTCGCTTAGGACTGCACTTTTCTGAAGCAATTTGTTACAGATTTCTGAGGCGGACTTCTCGGTTCTTTATCTATGGGACAGACTATGGTGATAAAGGAAGCAGAGGGAAGGGAGGGACTGATTTCGTGAGAGAAACAACTGTGTGGCCAAAAGTGGGATGCAAGCACGCCCTGGGGAACGGAACAGACCCGAGAAGCAGCCGCGCCCCGGTCACGAAAGAAACCCACGCCCTACCTCCCGCCTCGGCAGCCCGTCGGCGGGAACCTGGCTGCGCTTGCGCGCCGGCTGCCGGTGAGTGGAGCACTGAGGGGCGCGGCCGCAGCTGGGAGTCACGTGGTGCGCCGTCCAGCCGCCCCGCCCCTCCGCAATCGCCCCGCCCCGCCCCTTTCCCAGCGGGACGCTCGGAGCCGCCCCGAACTGCGCAGGACGGCCAGGGGTGAGTGTCCGCGCGGGGCGCGCGTTACGCAGAGCCGGGAGATCCTGGACTGGGGTGCGGGTCGGCGGAAGGCGTAGAGGGGGCCGAGGGGACAAAATGGCGGCGGGGTACGCCCTTTCACCCCCTCCCCTCACCTGGGAGTGCGAGCGGAGAGGGACAGGGAACACTGCTGGGGGAGGGGAGCCGCGGCAGCTCGGGAGGGCCGTGGGGTCCTCCGAGGAGGCCGAGGGACGGGGGTGGGCAGGCTCTGGGCCTGCGCTGCGTACTCATCTAGGGGTGTGAGCGACAGGGGACTCCGCGCACCCCGCGGGCCGAGAGGTGGGCGGGGGGCTGCTTTACTCCATCAGAGGGGCGGCCCAGGGCGGCCGCGGGTCGACGCTTTCGGAATGTCCGAACTGCTAGGGGCTAACGGAGGAGCCGTCCTCCCAGCCTTTCATTTGACAGGTGATCGTCACCATGTCATTCTCAGCAGGGTTTACCACGCTTTTCCTGCAGGTTGACTCGGGTATTAACTCTGCCCGGGAAGCAGGGCGGGAAAGGTCTCTGGCGTCTTACAGATGCGTGAATTGAGGCCTGGAGGGGTAAGGAGTTTAACCAGGGCCTGGCACCTGGGTGTAGTAGAACCTAACCTTCTGCCTCTTTCGGTGCTCCTTGCCCAGCCCTTCATTCGCGCCTTCCCTCCCGTGCCAGTGAGGGACGGGATTGTTTGAAAGCAGACAGAAAACTGGTCCTCCAAGCAGCACCTGCTGCTGTCAAGTGGCTCCCGCTGAGATGGGGCCCGCCCGCTTGAGAGCAGCTTCTTCCTGTTGTTGGTGATCTGTATTCCTCATTCTATTTGTGCCAAGTTATTCTAACATGAAAATAGCTCTTCAGTATAATATCTTATTGAGTCATTCCTTATATATAAGCACATGTTGATTTTACCAGCGTTAGCAATTTCGTTCCCATCAATGTCAACGATCCGAGGTGGAAGAATGGGATAAGCATTGTACATTTTACCAATGGGGAAACAGGCCATTCCTTGCCCCAGGTCAGCCGCTGGTAAATGGTTCATCTGGAATTAAGCTTTTTAAACCTAAGGTTGGTATTCTGACCAATGTCCCACTCTGGTTTATATTGATGCTCTGGTCCTTGTTTTTTTTTTTTGTCGTTGTTGTTAAATACGACTTTTCTTCAAAATGTGTTCGTCGCAGATTGACTTATGCTGCATATTGAAGTGATTTGAATAATATCCATTAAGGAATTAATTACAGAGTCAATTTTTATTATGATTTGAAAAGGTGTCAGTGGAAGTGTGGCTTAATGGCTTTGAAGGCAAACTGATCTGAGTTTGAATCCCAGCTCTCCTACTTGTCTTTTGACAGACAAATTTTTCTGAGCCTTGGTTTCCTCACCTATAAAATATGGGTATTATTGTCTATCTCACAAGTTTGTTGATAGCAAGTAAATGAGGTGTCTTAAGCTTTAGAACTGCTTCTGGCCCATATTAAGCACTCAGCATATGCTTTTTCCTTTTCTTTTTTTCTCCCCACTCCATTGAGCTGCAATTTTTTTTTTTTTTCATTCTCTGAACCCTGATGGTTTAGGTCAGTTTACCTGATGGATATGTATGGAAGCATAATCAGTGTGGCTATATAGATAACAGTTATGAAAAAATTGGTAAATTGAGCTCCAAAGGATCTAGTGTTTTAAGCATAGACTTCAAAATTGTTCTTCCAGCTTCATAGATATTTAAGAATCTCTACATGTTGATTTGATACTGACTGCACTGATTCTTTCATTTAACCACTATATGAAGGGGATTGACATTGTCGTCTTTCACCTTCACACCCAATCACAACCCAACCTAGTTTAAAGAAGAAGCAAAAATTCTTTGGGAAATCATATAGGAACATTCTTTAAACACCTAGAAAGTGGTAGTGGTATTTAATGGGAAGATAAATAGGATTCTCTGTAATGGTACAGTCTAATATCCTTTGTGAAATCAGCATTTCTTAAATTGTAGAAATGAAAACGGCTAATGGCTTGTATAACAAAACAAGTCACTAATAAAAATCTGTTTCCAGTTTTATGCTGGGATGGTAACCTTTTCACAAACGTGTGTCTGGCTTTGGCGGTAGGTCTTACGGAATATAAAGAGAAAGATCTACAGTCCATTGGTGGAGACATGCTTAAAAAATATTAGGGAATATTTTTTTGCTCTGTGACATGAAACACTAAAGATTTCATGAAACTTTACTAAAATAATTTCTACATTTTAGTGATAACTTCCTAAAGGAAGTTTATTATATATTTTGAAAACATATGCAAAGTGGAGAGAATAGAAAAATTAATTTCTATGTACCAATCTATTTCAGCAATTACCTATGCATGGACAGTCTTGCCCCACAAAAGCTGTCACTTCCCATTCTTTTGGAAGAAAATCTCAGACATCATATTTCATTTGTAAAGATTTCTCTATGTGTCAAGCTTGCTTTTAATATATTGTTGGAAAGGAGAGGTAATTTTGATATTTTCAAAGAGGCATGGGTTTATGGAAGAAAATAAATACCTCTTCAGTTCAGTTCAGTTCAGTCTCTCAGTCGTGTCCAAGTGTTTGCAACCCCATGAATTGCAGCATGCCAGGCCTCCCTGTCCATCACCAACTCCCGGAGCCTACCCAAACTCATATCCATTGAGTTGGTGATGCCATCCAACCATCTCATCCTCTGTTGTCCCCTTCTCCTTGTGCCCTCAATCTTTCCCAGCATCAGGGTCTTTTCAAATGAGTCAGCTCTTTGTATCAGGTGGCCAAAGTATTGGAGTTTCAGCTTCAACGTCAGTCCTTCCTATGAACACCCAGAACTGATCTTTAGAATGGACTGGTTGGATCTCCTTGCAGTCCAAGGGACTCTCAAGAATCTTCTCCAACACCACAGTTCGAAAGCATCAATTCTCTGGCGCTCAGCTTTCTTTATAGTCCAACTCTCACATCCATACATGACTACTGGAAAAACCATAGCCTTGACTAGATGGACCTTTGTTGGCAAAGTAATGTGTCTGCTTTTTAATATGCTGTCTAGGTTGGTCATAACTTTCCTTCCAAGGAGTAAGCGTCTTTTAATTTCATGGCTGCAGTCACCATCTGCAGTGATTTTGGAAAGGAAAAGGAAAGGATAGTGAAGTCGCTCAGTCGTGTCCAACTCTTTGCGACCCCATGAACTGTAGCCTACCAGGCTTCTCCATCCATGGGATTCTCCAGGCAAGAATACTGGAGTGGGTTACCATTTCCTTTCCCGACCCAGGGATCAAACCTGGGTCTCCCGGATTGGAGGCAGACGCTTTAATCTCTGAGCCACCAGGAAAGCAGTGATTTTGGAGCCCCCCGAAAATGAAGTCAGCCACTGTTTCCCCATCTATTTGCCATGGAGTGATGGGACTGGATGCCATGATCTTAGTTTTCTGAATGTTGAGCTTTAAGCCAACTTTTTCACTCTCCTCTTTCACTTTCATCAAGAGGCTCTATAGTTCTTCTTCACTTTCTGCCATAAGGGTGGTGTCATTTGCATATCTGAGGTTATTGATATTTCTCCTTGCAATCTTGATTCCAGCTTATGCTTCTTTCAGCCCAATGTTTCTCATGATGTACTCTGCATATAAGTTAAATAAGCAAGGTAACAATATACAGCCTTGATGTAGTCCTTTTCCTATTTGGAACCAGTCTGTTGTTCCATGTCCAGTTCTAACTGTTGCTTCCTGACCTGCATACAGATTTCTCAAGAGGCAGGTCAGGTGGTCTGGTATTCCCATCTCTCTCAGAATTTTCCACAGTTTATTGTGATCCACACAGTCAAAGGCTTTGGCATAGTCAATAAAGCAGAAATAGATGTTTTTCTGGAACTCTCTTGGTTTTTCGATGATCCAGCGGACGTTGGCAATTTGATCTCTGGTTCCTCTGCCTTTTCTAAAACCAGCATGAAATACCTCTTAGTTGATAAATTCATGGTAATAAATATAGGAGTGATCAGAATTGAAAACTTCATTAAATAACTTGGAATTATAAAATGTCTCTATTGCTTTTCAGAATACTTACTTTACTGTTATACACTTATTTTCTAGTTGGCAAATGTGAAAAATTAACAATAGCTTTGAGTGTGCTGACATCAGGATTGTTTAAGTTCCAGTCTCAAAAAGTAAATACTCAAGATTTTCTTTTATTTTAGAAGAGGCCAAAACAGGAGTGATAAATTTTATGAACGTTGAAGAGTAACTGATTGAAACCCTAATTTTTCTAGAATTTACTGACAAATACGAGACAGTTCGTGGATAGAAGTACTGTCGTTACTTTGGTTAGTTGGGCCTATATTTTTTAGAGTCATGCTGATAGCAGACTTCTTCCTATTTTGGGCATGCCATTTGATTCTTGCCTTTTCAGAACCTGTGTGCCTGAACTCAGAGAGGACAGATGCCTTTCCTGGCACTTGAGCCAGTCTTCACATTTTTATCTCTAGGGCTCTCAGGTGTCTGTACATTCTGGGACTGCAGGGCAGGGTAGGACAAGTGAAACTTCAGTTCCTCACAGGCAGCAACCTGTTCAGAAACCTTGGGCCCAGTTAGTCCTAGTGTTCATTCCCTGCTTACTAACTTTTTTTGTGTGTGTGTACTCTAGTTTCTGCTTGGCCATTGTTTTCCTGTAGCCTGTAGTTCTCAAATTTAATTTGAGTAGCTCTCTCAGTATTTTGCCATATTCATTTTTTTTATATTAGCTGATTTTTCATTTATGGTGGTGTTATGGTTCCTTTTAAAATTTAAGTAAAAATGTAGTTTTTTTCACAGAGAAATGTTATGTAGATAATAGTACAGATGGTAGTTAGGACAAGTATGAAAGTAGTAACTGAAATTTTGGAAATTCTAAGTCCTTTTTTAAAAAAGCTTTATTGAGATATTCCGCATAGAAAATTCATCCGTTAAAGTGTACATGTCAGTGGTTTTTTTAAAAAAAATTTGCATTACAAATCAGTAAATGTGACATGCCACTTTAACAAAAAGAAGGCTGAAAATCATATGATTATCTCAATAAATGCAGAAAAAAGCATGTGACACCATTTAACACTCATTTATGATAAACACTCTCAAGACAGTGCTTTTAAGAGGAATATATGTCAACATAATAAAGGCCATATATGAAACAGACCTTCAGTTAATATCATATTTAATGGTGAAAAGCTTAAAGCTATCTCTCTAAAATTGGGGCAAGACAAAGATGCCAACTCTTGCCACTTTTATTCAACATAGTATTGGAAATCCTAGCCAGAGCACTCAGGCAGGAAAAGGAAATAGAAGGCATCCAAATTGGAAAGAAGATGTAAATTCATCACTATTTGTGGATAACATGATTTTATAAATAGAAAACCCTAAAGATGCCACCAAAAAACTATTAGAAATAAATATAGGGGAATTCCCTGGCAGACCACTTGTTAGGACTCCATACTTCCACTGCAGGGGGCACAGGTTGATCCCTGGTTGAGGAACTAAGATTCCACATGCTGATAAGCCAAGAAAAGAAAGAAGAGAAATAATAACTACAGTATAGTTGCAGGATACAAAATAAAAATACAGGAATCTGTTGTATTACTATATGCTAACAATGTGCTAGCAGAAAGAGAAATTAGGAAAAGAATCCTATTTATATTTGCAATAAATAATAAAATAGGAATAAAAGTAAGGATTTGAAAGACCTTTAAACTCAAAAATATAAGACATTGTTGAAAGAAATTTAAGAAGACACAAATAAATAGATATTCCATGCTTATGGATTGGAAGAATTAATATTGTTAAAAAGGCCATATTACCCAATGCAATCTACAGATTCAGTGCAATCCTGTCAACATTCCAGGGATATTTTTCAGAGAAATAAAGCCAAAAATTATGAACTTTATATAATATTAAAATTTATATGGAGGCACAAGGTACTGAATAGCCAAAGCATCCTGAGGAAAGAACAAAACTGGAGGTATCACACTCCCTGATGGCAAACTATTTTGAAAAGCCATAGTAAGCAGTACAGCATGGCATTGGCAGAAAAATAGATACACTTACCAGTAGAAGAGATTTGAGAAATAAACCCACTCATATATGGACTACTGATTTATGACAAAGGAACAAAGCTCATACAATGGAGGAAGGACAGCTTCTGCAACAGATGCTCCTAGGAAAACTTGACAGCAAGATGCAAAAAAAAGAAACTAGACTGCTATCTCACACTGTACACAAAAATCAACTCAAAATGAATTAATGATTTAAATGTAAGACCTGAAACCATAAAACTCCTAGAAGAAACTGTGGGTAGTATGTTCCTTGACATCAGTCTTAGCAGTATCTTTCTAGATTAGTTTCTTAAGGCAAGGGGAAACAAAAGCAAAAGTAAACAAATGGTACTACATTAAATTAAAGAACTTATGTGCAGTAAAGGAAACCGTCAACAAAACAAAGACAACCTACTGAGTGGAAGAAGGTATTTGCAAATGATGTATCTGATAAGGGGTCAATATCCAAAATGTATAAAGAACTAATACAGCTCAACAGCAACAAAAAGGAACAATTCATTGAAAAGTGGGCAGATGATCTGAATATTTTTCCAATGAAGACATGCAAATGATAACAGACACATGAAAAGGTGTTTAACATTATTAATTAATAGGGAAATGAAAATCTAAACTATAATGAGATATCTCTTCATGCCAGGTAGAATGGCTATTATTGCAAAGCCAAGAAATAACAAATGTTGGTGAGGATATGGAGAAAAGGGAAACCTTATGCACTGTTGGTGGGACTATAAATTGGTGCAGGCACTTTAGAAGATATTATGGACATTCTTCAAAAATTAGGAATAGATCTACTATATAATCCAGCTATCCCACTTTCTGGTATTTATTTAAGGAATATGAAAACACTAATCTGGAAAGATAACTGTGCCCCCTATGTTCATTGCCACATTATTTATAATCACCAAGATGTGGAAACAATCTAAGTGCTCATCAATAGATGAATGGATAAAGATGTTATATATATATATTTGTATATACACATAATTAAATACTACTCAGCCATCAAAAGATGAAATCTTGCCATTTGCAACAACATGGATAGAGCTTGAGTGTACTATGCTCAGTGAAGTAAGTCGCATGGGAGAAAGACAAATACTGTAAGATTTCACTTATGTGAAATATAAAAACAAAAAATAAGTGAACAACCCAAACCAGAAGAAACGTGGATACAGAGAACAGAATAATGGTTACCAGAGGAGAAGGGACAGGAGGGGAGTAGGGTACAATGGATAAAGGTGGTTAACTGTGTTGACAGATGGAATCTAAATTTTTGGTGAGCACACTGTTGGGTATACACAAATAGAAATATCATGTTGTGTATGTGAAATTATGTAACAGTATAAGCCAAGGTCACCTCAATAAAAAATAAATCTTAGAAAAGGCTCCTGCCAATGGTTCAGTCCCTGGGGAGTGTTCTAATTGGCTTATGGTCTCTGGCAGATACTTCAAGATTAGAAAGTGGGTCCTCATCACTTATGGTCTATGCACTTTTTAATCAGGTGTTTTTTGTGCTGATTCCTGGGTTGAGTAAATCTACCTGTGAGTCAGAAAGTGAAGATCATGGCATCTGGTCCCATCACTTCATGGGAAATAGATGAGGAAACAGTGGAAACAGTGTCAGACTTTATTTTGGGGGGCTCCAAAATCACTGCAGATGGTGACTGCAGCTATGAAATTAAAAGATGCTTACTCCTTGGAAGAAAAGTTATGACCAACCTAGATAGCATATTCAAAAGCAGAGACATTACTTTGCCAACTAAGGTCTGTCTCGTCAAGGCTATGGTTTTTCCAGTGGTCATGTATGGATGTGAGAGTTGGACTGCGAAGAAAGCTGAGCACTGAAGAATTGATGCTTTTGAACTGTGGTGTTGGAGAAGACTCTTGAGAGTCCCTTGGACTGCAAGGAGATCCAACCGGTCCATTCTGAAGGAGATCAGCCCTGGGATTTCTTTGGAAGGAATGATGCTAAAGCTGAAACTCCAGTACTTTGGCCACCTCATGAGAAGAGATGACTCATTGGAAAAGACTCTGATGCTGGGAGGGATTGGGGGTAGGAGGAGAAGGGGACAACAGGATGAGATGGCTGGATGGCATCACTGACTCGATGGACATGAGTCTGAGTGAACTCCGGGAGTTGGTGATGGACAGGGAGGCCTGGCGTGCTGCGATTCATGGGGTCGCAAAGAGTTGGACACAACTGAACTGAACTGAACTGAACTGTCCATTCCCAGAAGTTCTGTAGATTTCCTGGACATATTTTCTATTGTTATTTAAAGACAGTTGTTTGGGGGGCTCATCTCTCCTGTGCAGGATCTAGGGGTTGGAGTGCTTGATGTGGAGCTCAGATCCCTCACTTTTCAGAGAAAAGATCCATACCTTCTGGTACCTGCTGATTGTGAATTGACGCAGCTGGTGTTGGGGTTTTCCTTGGCGAAACTATCTCTGCCTCTCTCATCCTCTGCCTCTCATATCTGTGTTGATGTTCTGCCCTTTGTTGTGGAAGTTCTTTTTACCAAGTTTTTATGTCCCTTTCCAAGGGAATTATTCATGTATAGTTTTCGATTTGTTGTATACATGGAAGGAGTTGAGTTCAGGATCTTCCTGCAGCACTATAAGAACCCTCCCCATCCTTTTTTTTTTTCCAATAGAAATCTTATCTTAGAGCAGTTTTAGAATTGCAGCAAAATTAGGAGGAAAATACAGAGACTTCCCATGTACTCACTGTCTCTACTCATGTATAGCCTCCCCATTATCAACATCCGTTGCAAGAGTGGTACATTCGTTACCATTGATGAACCCACACTGGCAAATTGTTGTGACCTAGAGTCCATAGTTTACATTACTCTCCACTCTTGGTGTACATTTTATGGGTTAGGACAAATGTATAATGGCATGTGAGGACTTCTCAGGTGGCTCAGTAGTAAAGAATCTGCCTGCCGATGCAGGGAGCAGACCCATGTCTCCCGCGTTGGCAGGTGGGTTCTCCATGACTGAGCCACCAGGGAAGCCTAATGTAACATTTTTAACCTGATGCAGTGGTGACGTTTAACCTGACATGGGCTCCTGGTGTCACTTCTGTGCTTGCTCGCTCTATTGATTTCTTATTCAAAGGGATGGCTCCTCAGAAATTCTTTGTGGTATTTAAATTTGTGCTACACATGTCCCTTAATGTATTTATTAACCTACAAATTATAGTTCACCCAAGTAAGTTTAATTAGGTCACATTTGCTTATTTTTTTTTACATTTGTTTCCTTTGTCTTAGGAGACAGATCCAAAAATATGTTGCCTCAATTTATATCACAGAGTGTCCTGCCTGCATTTTCTTCTAGGAGTTTTATGGTTTCTGGTCTTACATTTAGGTCTTTAATCCATTTGGGTTTATTTTTATATTTGGAGTGAGAAAATGTCCCAATTTTTTCTTTTACATGTAGCTGTCCAGTTTTCCCATCACCAGTTATTAAAGAGACTGTCTTCATTCCTGTTGTATAGTCCTTCCTCTTCTGTTGTAAATTAACTGATCATAAGTGCATGGGTTTTTTTCTGGGCTCCCTATTCCATTCCACTGATACACGTGTCTGTTTCTGTGCCATTAGTGTATTGTTTTGGTTATTGTAGTTTTGTAGTGTAGTCTGAAGTCAGGGAGTGTGAATCCAGATTTGTTCTTTTTTCTAAAGATTACTTTTGCTATTCAGTTTCTTTTGTGATTCTAAATGATTTTTAGGATTATTGGTCTAGTTCTGTGTGAACATGTCACAAGTATTTTGACAGGGATTGCATAAATATGTAGATTGCTTTGGGTAATATTAACAATGTGAATTCTTCCAGTCCATAAACATGGGTCATCTTTCCATTTCTTTGTATCATTTTCAGTTTCCTTCATCAGTGTCTTATAGTTTTCAGAGTGTAGGTCTTTTACCTCCTGGGTTAAGTGTATTCCTATATATATATATATTTTTTGATGTGATTTTAAATGGGATTTTTTTTTTTGCTTTCTGATAATTCATTATTAGTGTGTAGAAAAGCAGCATATTTCTCTGTGTTAGCCTTGTATCCTGTAACTTTACTAAACCTGCTTATCAGTTGTAATGTTTTTTTGGTTAGGACCTTAGGGTTTTTTGTATATAGCATCATGTCATTTGCAAATAGGGACAGTTTTACTTATTTCCTTCCAATTTAGGTGTCCTGTTTCTTTTTATTCTCCAATTGCTATGTGTAGGATTTGCAATTCTACTATGTTAAAGAGAAGTTGTAAAGGTGGAAATCCCTGTCTTGTTCCTGATCCCAGAGGAAAAACTTTCAGCTTTTCACCATTGAGTATGATGTTAGTTGTGGATTTGTCATAAATAGCCATTATTATATTCAAATATGTTCCTTCTGTACCAACTTTGATGAAAGTTTTTGTCATTAATGGATGTTGAATTTTATCAGGTATTTTTTCTGCATCTATGATTATGTGATTTTTATTCTTCCTTTTGTTAATGTTGTGTATTACATTGATTGATTTACAGATATTGGGTCATCCTTGTATCCCTGGAAAAACCCCTGCTTGGTCATGTGTGTGATCTTTTTATATATTGTTGAAATCAGTTTGCTAGTATTATGTTGAGGAGTTTTACATCTGTATTCATCAGAGATGTTGCCCTGTAATTTTCTTTTTTTGGAGTATCTGTGTTTCTTTTTGGTATCAGCATGATGGTGGCATTGTAGGATGAATTTGGGAGTATTTATTCCTCTTTAACTTTTGGAAATAGTTTGAGAAGGATAAGTATTAGTTCTTCATGTGTTTGGTAGAATTCCACTATGAAACCCATCAGTTCCTGAACTTTTGTTTGCTGTTAAGTTTTTTTTGATTACTAATTCAATCTCACTGCTAGTGATTGGTCTATTCAGGTTGTCTATTTCTTCTTGATTCTGTCTTAGAAGTTTGTATGTTTCTAGAAATTTTTCCATTTCTTCTGTTTGTTGCCATATTCTCATATGACTGTAGTATTCTCTTATGATTTTTTTTTGTATCTCCATGATATTAGATGTAGTTTCTTCTCTTAATTTCTCATTTTGTTTATTTGGATCCACTTTCTTTTTTTCTTGATGAGCCTGGCTGACGGCTTTAAATTTTGTCATTTCAGAAAACCGGGTGCTGATTAAATTGGTCTTTTCTATTTTTTGGTCTCTATTTTATTTCTTTCCTCTCTGGTCTTTATTATTTTCTTCCTTCTGCTCACTTTGAGCTTTTTGTTCTTTTTTTTTTTTTCTAATTACATTAGATGCTAGATTGGATTATTTGTGAATTTTTTTTTTTTGTTTCCTGACATAGGCTTATATTGCTATAAACTTCCCTCTTAGATTTGCTTTTGCTGCATCACATAGGTTTTGGAGAGTTGTGTTTTTATTTTCATTTGTCTGAAGGTAATTTTTGATCTTCTTTTTGATTTGTTCATTAATCCCTTGTTGTTTCTATTAGTGTGCTGCTTGGTCCCCATGTGTCTGTGTTTTTCTCGTTTTTCTTCTTGTGATTGATTCTTTTTTCATACCATTGTGGTTAGAAAATTGCTCGATATAAACTTTCTTCAATTTGTTTAGACTTGTTTTGTGGCCTATCATATGATCTATTCTGGGGAACATTCCTTGTGCGCTTGAAAAGAATGTGTTGATGTATATCTACTTGTTTTAAACTGGTAGTCATTTAAATCAAAGCATATTCTAAAAGATCTGCATTTTTCTCACTCCCACTATATTTTGTATTCTTTACATTATATTTTACATTTTCATATGTATCCCTTAACTGTTCATTGTAGTTATAGTTGATCTTACAGTTTTTATCTTTTCATTTTTATGCTGAGTTATTTAAATGGTTGATCCTCAGTCTTGGCTGTATATTTACCATACCACAGCCCTTAATAGTAAGGGCTAAATGGTTACTTACTGTAATAGTGGAATTTTCCTCTAATAGAAATTCTTACTTCTTGTTGTAGTCTTGTCTTTTCCACTTAGGGAAGACCTTATAACATGTCTTTTAGGATCAGTTTAGAGTTGATGAACTCTTTTACTTTTTGCTTGTCTGAGAAGTTCTTTATCTCTCTTTCAGTTCTGACTCAATTTTGCTGGGTAGAGAGTATCCTAGTTTTTCCCTTTCAGCATTTAGAAGTTTCCTGCCACTCCTGTCTGGCCTGCAGGCTTTCTGCAGAAGCCTTATGGGTTGTTCCCTTGTATATGACTCTGTTTTTTCTCTTGGTGCTTTTAGAATTCTCTCTTTAAGTTTTGCACTTTAATTATGATATGTTTTGGTTTAGGTCTGTTTGGGTTCATCTTGTTTGGGACCCTCTGTGCTTCCTGTATCTGATTATCTGTTTCCTTCTTCGGGTTTGGAAAGTTTTCAGCCATAATTTTATCAAATACACTTTTGAATGTTTTCCTTGTCTCTTCTCCCTCTGGGAGCCCTGTAATGCAAATCTCAGTATGCTTGGTGTTTTCTTAGATGTTGCTTAAACTGTTCTGATTAAAAATTCTTATCTTACTGTTGTGGTTGGGTGATTTCCATTTCTCTATCTTCCAGATAACTTGGGAAATCTTCTGTATCACCTAGTTTGCTCTTAACGTCCTTCTAGTTTTTTTTTAAATTTCATTTATTGCATTCTTCAGATCTAACTGGTTCTTTTTTTGTTTTCTAGTTCCTTTTTAAAACCCTCTCTGTGTTCATCTATTCTTCCCCCTAATTTAGTTAGCATTCTTATTCCTGTTTTGATCTCTTTTCCTGATAAATTGTTTATATATATATTTTTTTCTTTCACTTTAAATAAATTCTTCTGTCTTCTCATTTTGATCAACTTTCTATCTCTGTAAAATTAGGTGAAACTGTTAAGTGTGGTGATCTTAAAGGGGTATCCTTTTGTGGGTGTGTCCTTATGCAGTCTGTGTGAGCCTATTGGCTTTGGTGGGAGAGCTGGATTTGAAGTGAGCACGAGTCACATCTTACCCCAGATTTGCTGGCACCTGTCACTGTGATGGGAGGTGGGGCTGTAGAAGGAAGAGCAAGAGTCAGAACCAGGTGTGAGCCAGGACTTTGATGCTTAGTAGAGGACACACCAAGGTGCTGGAGCAGAAGCCTTAAGGGTGGGGCCAAACTGCTTCTATTCCCTCTTCGTGTATGCTCTTTCCTCTCACAGCACTGGCATCATTCCCCAGAAGGGAGCTACACTGGAGCAAGAAGGGTGGGAGCAGCCACTCAGTGTGGGTTGGGGCATGCGCTGGGACTGTCTTGGCATATCAGAGTCCACACTATTTTGCATCTGCTGCCTCTGGGAGTGCCAGTAATAGCTGCCCTTGCCTTATTCAGATGCAGAGCTGGGTCTGAGTCGGCACTAACCCTTCACCTCTGCCCTTCCCCTTGACAGTGTCGACCTTCACCTTAGTGGGGAGCTGTGTGGTGGAGCAAGATGGGCCAGGATGTGCACTGGGGTGGTCGGGAAAAGCAGCTAGGGTCACAGGCAGTCTCAGTCTGCTTCCTCTGTCTTGTTTTGGGAGCAAGGAAGCAAGTGTATGCCTGCCCTTAATGAGTGGAATTCAAGTTTCTCACAGTTCCCCTGCCAATCCCACTGGTCTGCACACCAGTGAAGGAGATTTGTATTTCCGGTCTCAGACTCTAGGCCTGGGGTACCCAATATGTGGTTCAAACCCTTCTCTTTCCAAAGAGGATCTCCAAACCCAAGTAATTCCCCTACTTCTGTGTCCCCTCCTTCAGGTGTGGGTTCTCACCTGATCACTTCTCTTTGCTTTCCTTCTTGACTGTGTGGATCTTTGTTTATAGCGTTTGTTATGTAAGAGTCTTTCCACCAGGCTCCACATTGCTTCTTGTCTATTTCCAATCTGTTGTCCAGTGCATATGGATCATATAATATTAATACATAAATTTGTGTCTCCCTTAAAAAATTGTTGGTATCTAGCCTACAGTTGTCTTTATTGGAAAGTTCACTAATTGATTCTGGAATAACCAAAAGAAAAAGGTCAAAAGAGGTAATTCTGCTTAATCAACAAGCCAGCCTACTTCCTTCCTTTCCTTAAAAATCTTTGTTCAATGCCTACCATTTTAAACATACTATCTTAAATAGAGGAAAAGGAAGATCACTGAAATGCTGATCTTGTCTTTCAAGATTCTAAAATGTAATAGAGGAGAAAATTGTCATCTAAAGGAAATGGGGGAAAAATATAACACCAGTTGAGCATCTTTATGTGCTGGTCTTTATGTCTTATTTTAAAAACCATTTGGGGACTTGTTATGTAACCGATATTGTGCTAACTAGCAGAAACTCTAGTGTGCTACCATTTAACTGTAAAGTAGATATTATTCTCTTTACTCAAGAGAAAACTGAAGTTCTGAGGGATTCATGACTTGTGCACAAGGTTATGTAATTAGTGGCTGTAATAATTTGCTAAATTGAGATTCAGTCCCATATTATTGTGCTGTCTTTCTCACTGTGTTGTGCTGATTTCAGTACACGTGTTTCTCATCTAATCCTCCTAACAACCTTATAAACTAAGGATAGCCTTCATTCCACCCCGCGCCCCCCCCCCCCCCCACCGCCAAACTGTGTGTCCTTTGGTCAGTTTTACTGAGGTATAGTTTACAAAAAGTATGCCCACTTTTTTAAAGTGGGCAGTTCAGTGAGTAAGAACACAGGTATACATAGTTATGAACCGCTGCTGCAATCCGTCTTCCCAGGAAGTTCCCTTGTACTTCTTTCCAGTCCTTCCCCTCCAACTAAGGTAACTCTCTTTTGATATTTCCACCTGGGGTTAGTTTTGCATGTTCTAAAACTTGATATAAATGGAATCATTCAGAATGTATTCTTTTGCATCCAGCTTCTTTTTCTGAGCAGACTGTCTGAGATATCTATTTTATTGTATATTCATTCCTTTGTATTGCTCTCTGTTTTACTATATAGATGTACCAAGATTGGATTATCTTTTCTTTTTGATATTTGAGTTGTTTCCAGTTTGGAGAAATTATGAGTAAAGCCCCATTGAATATTTGTAAATAGGTCTTTGTGTGGAAAAAATTATCTTGGGTAAGCAATCTAGCCTTCATTTTTATGGGTTAGAACAATGGCACCCCACTCCAGTATTCTTGCCTGGAAAATCCCATGGACGAAGGAGCCTGGTAGGCTGCAGTCCATGGGGTCGGGAAGAGTCAGACATCACTGAGCGACTTCACTTTCACTTTTCACTTTCATGCATTGGAGAAGGAAGTGGCAAGCCACTCCAGTATTCTTGTCTGGAGAATCCCAGGGACGGGGGACCCTGGTGGGCTGCTGTCTCTGGGGTCGCACAGAGTAGGACACGACTGAAGCGACTTAGCAGCAGCAGCAGCATACCGATATTTGAAGAGGCTGAATAACTTCTCATAGTCACATGACCATTTGGTTGACTCCAGTGCTTGTATACACTTTTTCTACTGTATTCACACTTCTCCCTACTTTTCAGAAGTGATGATTACAGGTCAAGTAGTCTTGGAATTCAGATGAAGATCTCTTTCAGCTGGGGATATCATAATGGGCTTCATAAAGAGGACTTTTTTGAGTTGGTCTTGATGAATTGGTAGGCTTTGAGTATGTATAGGGTGAGAAGAGAGGAACATTTTGAGCAAAGATTCTTTAACATGGGTTTCATGTGTTAGTAAACAAGTGTTTAATGAATGCCTCTCAGAAAGCAGACACTGTTCTGTATTCTGAGGCTATAGCAGTAGCCCCAAACCAAAGATCATCAAGCAGCTAACTTTCTTGCGGGGAGAGATGGACAGTACACCAAGTAAGTTTAAGTCATGAACGCTCTAGAGAAGCAGTGGGATAGGGAGTGCCAGTAGTGGGAGTCAGAGAAACAGATTGCAGTTTGAAAGAAGAGTGCTTTCGTAGGCCTCACTGAGAAAGTTACATGTGGGCCAAGATGGAGTCAGTCCTGAGCATTCCCGATGAGGACTTTGAAGTGTAAACCCCTGAGGCAGAAGTGTGTCTGGCATGTTGGGGAACTTACAGAGGCCGTGTCGCTGAGCTGGAAAGAACACCAGAGAAGAGAGGAGGAGGAGACGTGGTCGGAGATGTATGAGGAGTTAGGAAGTTTAGAGTGTGGGGACTTTGACCACTGTGGAGGCTTTGACTTGACTTTTCATGAGACGTAGAGGCATTGGAGAGTTGTGAACAGAGGTGGTGCATTTTTTAAAATGTAACATTTTTATTGAGATATAACCCATATACCAACAAATCACCCAGTTAAAAAGTGTTTTTTTAGTATATTCACAGAGTTGTACAATCACCACCATGTTGAATTTTAGAACATTTTCATCATCCCCAAAAGAAACGCTGAACTCATTAGCAGTAACTCCCATTTTACTCTGACTCTATAGCCCTGCTGCTGCTAAGTCTCTCCAGTCGTGTCCAACTCTGTGTGACCCCATAGACGGTAGCCCACCAGGCTCCCCCGTCCCTGGGATTCTCCAGGCAACAACACTGGAGTGGGTTGCCATTTCCTTCTCCAATGCATAAAAGTGAAAAGTGAAAGTGAAGTCGCTCAGTGTTGTCCAACTCATAGTGACCCCATGGACTGCAGCCTACCGGGATCCTCTGTCCATGGGATTTTCCAGGCAGGAGTACTGGAGTGGGTTGCCATTGCGTCCTCCGAACTCTGTAGCCCTAGGCAAGCAATAATCTGTTTTTCTGATTCTACGGATTTGCCTATTTTGGACATTACATATGAGTGGGATTATGTAATTGTGTGGTCTTTTATGACCGGCTTCTTTCATTTGGCATCTTGTTTTCAAGATTCATTTATGTTGTAGCATGTACAAGCACTTCATTCTTTTTGTAATGGCTGAATAAGATTTCCTTGAATGGATATAGCACATTTTATTTATCCATCAGTTTTTGGACATTTGGATTGTGTCCACTTTTTGGCTGTTAGGAATAACGTTGCTATGAATACTTGTATGTAAGTTTTTATTTGAACATATGTTTTTATTTGAAGTGCTGCATTTAAAAGGGAGTGGATTCACTTGGTGAAGATAAGTGACCAAGACCGTTGTCCCAGAAAGTTGGGTTCCAGTTGCTGCTTATTTTTCTTTGTTCAGCAGCGTTTCTTACAGGATTAAGCCACTGTTTCTTGCAATTTCTCTGTCCTCTTTTTTTTTTTTTTAATCTAGTTTCCTAGGTTTGGATTTCTTTGAATGAAGATTTGACCACCATTAAATAGGTTCCCTGAAAAGTAGGATCTGTTCTGTGTAGACCATTCAGTTCAGTTCAGTTGCTCAGTCGTGTCTGACTCTTTGCAACCCCATGAATCGCAGCACGCCAGGCCTCCCTGTCCATCACCAACTCCTGGAGTTCGCTCAGACTCACGTCCATCGAGTCAGTGATGCCATCCAGCCATCTCATCCTCTGTCTTCCCCTTCTCCTCCTGCCCCCAATCCCTCCCAGCATCAGAGTCTTTTCCAATGAGTCAATTCTTCGCATGAGGTGGCCAAAGTACTGGAGTTTCGGCTTTAGCATCATTCCTTCCAAAGAAATCCCAGGGCTGATCTCCTTCAGAATTCATTAGTGGGTCATAATTCAGTGAAAACAGTATTTAAATAATGAAATAGAGCAGGAAATATTAGAGCGCATCTCTCACAATAGAGTTAAATGTAAATTCATGAAACTTTGTTTCGATAAGAAGTATGTATTTATAGATTATAGTAGAAGAAGTTTGAAGCCTCCAGATTAGGATATCAGAGACTGTTTATGTAATTAATACTTTTTCTCTTCCATTTAATTATTTTTGGAGAGCATTGAGGTATTGTTCAGCATAAAACATGCTGTAGTATAACCAAATGAAATATAAAGGAGTAATGTTTTTGTTGTTGTTGAATATAATGAGAAACTTAATTCAATGCAATCCCTATCAAGCTACCAGCCATATTTTTCACAGAACTGGAACAAATAATTTCAAGATTTGTATGGAAATACAAAAAACCTCGAATTACCAAAGCAATCTTGAGAAAGAAGAATGGAACTGGAGGAATCAACTTGCCTGACTTCAGGCTCTACTGCAAAGCCACAGTCATCAAAACAGTATGGTACTGGCACCAAGACAGACATATAGATCAATGGAACAAAATAGAAAGCCCAGAGATAAATCCACACACATATGGACACCTTATCTTTGACAAAGGAGGCAAGAATATACAATGGAGTAAAGACAATCTCTTTAACAAGTGGTGCTGGGAAAACTGGTCAACCACTTGTAAAAGAATGAAACTAGAACACTTTCTAACACCGCACACAAAAATAAACTCAAAATGGATTAAAGATCTAAATGTAAGACCAGAAACTATAAAACTCCTAGAGGAAAACATAGGCAAAACACTCTCCGACATAAATCACAGCAGGATCCTCTATGATCCACCTCCCAGAATTCTGGAAATAAAAGCAAAAATAAACAAATGGGATCTAATTAAAATTAAAAGCTTCTGCACAACAAAGGAAACTATAAGCAAGGTGAAAAGACAGCCTTCTGAATGGGAGAAAATAATAGCAAATGAAGCAACTGACAAACAACTAATCTCAAAAATATATAAGCAACTTATGCAGCTCAATTCCAGAAAAATAAACGACCCAATCAAAAAATGGGCCAAAGAACTAGACATTTCTCCAAAGAAGACATACGGATGGCTAACAAACACATGAAAAGATGCTCAACATCACTCATTATTAGAGAAATGCAAATCAAAACCATAATGAGGTACCACTTCACACCAGTCAGAATGGCTGCGATCCAAAAATCTGCAAGCAATAAATGCTGGAGAGGGTGTGGAGAAAAGGGAACCCTCCTACACTGTTGGTGGGAATGCAAACTAGTACAGCCACTATGGAGAACAGTGTGGAGATTCCTTAAAAAATTGCAAATAGAACTGCCTTATGACCCAGCAATCCCACTGCTGGGCATACACACCAAGGAAACCAGAATTGAAAGAGACACATGTACCCCAATGTTCATCGCAGCACTGTTTATAATAGCCAGGACATGGAAACAACCTAGATGTCCATCAACAGACGAATGGATAAGAAAGCTGTGGTACATATACACAATGGAGTATTACTCAGCCGTTAAAAAGAATTCATTTGAATCAGTTCTGTTGAGATGGATGAAACTGGAGCCGATTATACAGAGTGAAGTAAGCCAGAAAGAAAAACACCAATACAGTATACTAACACATATATATGGAATTTAGAAAGATGGCAATGACGACCCTGTATGCAAGACAGGAAAAAAGACACAGCTGTGTATAACGGACTTTTGGACTCAGAGGGAGAGGGAGAGAGTGGGATGATTTGTGAGAATGGCATTCTATCATGTATACTATCATGTAAGAATTGAATCGCCAGTCTATGTCTGACGCAGGATACAGCATGCTTGGGGCTGGTGCATGGGGATGACCCAGAGAGATGTTATGGGGAGGGAGGTGGGAGGGGGGTTCATGTTTGGGAACACATGTAAGAATTAAAGATTTTAAAATTAAAAAAAATAAAAAATAAAAACACACACACACACACACACACAATAGTTTTTACCAAATTTTAAACTAAAAAAAAAAAGAAACTTAATGGGAATGAAATTTTTATCTTTTTATAAACAAATATGATTTTATGACAGTGTTATGGCTAATAGTATGTACTGTATATATTTTTTATTATAGGAATCATACTGCATGGATTTGTGTGGTAAATGAGCTTCTTGTCATAGAACGGAATTAAAAAATGATGGTAAGTGATCAGTTTACCTTAAACATTAACCTTAGTTTTTTTAGCCTCCTTCTACCTCCTTTCCTTCCTTCCTGCTTTTCATTCATCATCCTTTTTGATGTAATATTTGTTACCTATAAGATACTCTATGGAACATGTGTTATAAAGCACAGCAGTTAAGGTAACTAACAGTGAGTGTACTGTTCAACCCTAGAGGCATAGACTCTCACTCTTAACATTTGTATGACCTAGGGCAAGAATATAGATGGAAGTTAGCTTTTTTCTTAATGTCTTAATCTTAAGAAGTTATAAATTAGTTTATGTCAGCAGCTTGACCTACTTTCCTACCCAGGGCTCAGCCAGGTCTTAAAGGAGAAATGCTCTCCCTGGGGTTGGCAGGGTGGAAGTTGGGCCAGGATGGTCTCTGAATCTCAGATGGGCACTAATGTGGTGAAACTCCCCAGAAACCCTGGGCAGATGAGTTCTACTTTTTAAACTCAAGATTTATAGGCAGTTCTAAGTATCTACTCAAACTATCTCACTTAAACCCAAGAGGAGGAGGAAATGCAGTTTATGGGATAATCCAGGTGCCTAGAGACTTCTTTAGGAAATGGGGGGTGGCCATTTTTAAGTAAAATTAGATATTTTTATCTTGGTTTCCCAGCACAGAGGCTGTGGTTTGCCTTCTTCCTTCTCTTCCTCATTGTTTGCTCTTAGGGTGGGGAGGCCTCCGTTCAGTGTGTGAATCCCTCTGGATTAATTCCTATATACTCAATTAGTTACTTGCTATCTTTTTGTTTTGACATTTTTGATGTTTTGATATTTTGATAGGTGTAATCTTCTAAAGTGTAGGACTTAGGGCAGGAGCCTCCTCTTTTGGGTGTAAATGTAGGATTATATTTACTTATATTTTCCTTTCCTATCTCATCCTGACCCATTCCACACTCCAGTTTCATTTATATCTTAAAGACATAAATAATAAGTTCTGAGTTTTAAATTTTTAAAATCTGTCATTTGAAATAATTTTTCTTCTGCCTTTTATATTCTGAAAATTTCTTACAGTGAGGGCCGTTCAGTCCTAAGCTCTGTTTTTGTTTGTCTGAATCTTTTTTCCTGCCCTGATTTTCAAAGACGGTGTTGCTGAATGTAGAAGTCTAGATGAAGAAAATTTTCTCTCAGTATTCTGAAAGCGTTTATTCCACTGTTTCAGCCTCTTTTTAGTCTTTCAGAAAGTTGTGTGCTTTATTTGTTTATGGCTGTGCTGCGTCTTCCTCGCTGCACGGGCTTTCCTCTGGCTGTGGACAGTGGGCGCTGCTCTCTAGCTGCAGCGTGCAGTTATGTGATTTATTTGTTAATGGCTGTGCTGCGTCTTCGTTGCTGCACGGGCTTTCCTCTGGCTGTGGACAGTGGGCGCTGCTCTCTAGCTGCGGCGTGCAGGCCTCTCGTCGCTTCTCTGCGGTGGAGCTCAGGCTCCAGGACGCGTGGACTTACGTAGCTGTGGAACAGGGGCTCAGTTGCTCTACAGCATGTGGGATTTTCCTGGATCAGGGATCAAACCCATGTCTCCTGCATTGGCAGGCGGGTTCTTTACCACTGTGCCACCAGGGAAGCCTCTCTTTTTGATTTGTTTTGTTTTAATATTATATACAATGTTTCATGCTTGCTAAGTCAATTTAGTCGTGTCCTACTCTTTGTGACCCTATGGACTGCACGCTGCCAGGCTTCTCTGTCCATGAAAATTTTCCAGGCAATACTAGAATGGATTGCCATGCCCTCCTTCGGGGGCTCTCCCTGACCCAGGGATCGAACCCACATCTCATTGTTTCCTGGGTTGGCAGGTGGGTTCTTTACCACTATACAATGTTTATGTGGTTCAGAATGCAAACTCTTTTTTTTTTCCTAATATATACATTTTGTTGAAGTATAGTTGACTTACAGTGTTTCAGGTACACAGCAAGGTGATTCTGTTATACACATACTAGATTTCAAATTATTTTCGGTTATAGGTTATTGCAAGATATTGGCTGTAGTTCCCTTTTATATAGTAACCCTTTCTTGTGTATCTGTTTTTTAAATTAGATATCTAGCATTCTGTTCATATTAACTCAAACAGGTAGAATCAAAATGTCATAAATTTTTTAGCTAGGCAAAAAGTCATATGTTTTCTAAAATATATAATTATACATACTATTTATGTATTTATGTGTAAAGGCTTTTTCTGCTCTGCTTGATAAAGTCTTGAGAAAGAATAAAAAAAAGAGACAGAGAAATTGGAAAACAAACTAAATGAAATGGGAGCACTGAATATGAAAGAAAAAAATGAAACAAACTAGATAAAAGTAAAAGATCATCATATAGTCCAGTTTTTAAATATGGTTGCTCATTAGAAACACATCTGGAACTTTGTAGACAAAAAGCAATCCCTGGGCATTTGTATTTTTCAAAAAATTCCAAGGTTATTCTGGTATGTATCTTGATTTTATTTATTTTTTTTTTTTATTTTATTTTATTTTATTTTTTTTTTTAATTTTAAAATCTTTAATTCTTACATGTGTTCCCAAACATGAAACCCCCTCCCACCTCCCTCCCCATAACATCTCTGTGGGTTATCCCCATGCACCAGCCCCAAGCATGCTGTATCCTGCGTCAGACATGGACTGGCGATTCAATTCTTACATGATAGTATACATGATAGAATGCCATTCTCCCAAATCATCCCACCCTCTCCCTCTCTCTCTGAGTCCAAAAGTCCGTTATACACCGCTGTGTCTTTTTTCCTGTCTTGCATACAGGGTCGTCATTGCCATCTTTCTAAATTCCATATATATGTGTTAGTATACTGTATTGGTGTTTTTCTTTCTGGCTTACTTCACTCTGTATAATCGGCTCCAGTTTCATCCATCTCATCAGAACTGATTCAAATGAATTCTTTTTAACGGCTGAGTAATACTCCATTGTGTACATGTACCAAAGCTTTCTTATCCATTCATCTGCAAGTTTTTCTATTAAATGGTAGCTTTAGTGATATAGAATTCTATTATTTTCTGCTGACTGATCATGATACAATGCTATTAAGTGAGTAATAGTTATATAATCACAATAGTAAAACTTTTTTTATTTTTAAAATTTAAATTTATTTAATTGAAGGCTAATTACTTTACAATATTGTATTGGTTTTGCCATACATCAACATGAATCTGCCACGGGTGTACACGTGTTCTCCATCCTGAACTGCCCTCCCACCTCCCTGCCCGTACCATCCCTCTGGGTCATCCCAGTGCACCAGACCCGAGCATCCTGTATCCTGCATCGAACCTGGACTGGCAATTCGTTTCTTATATGATATTATACATGTTTCAGTGCCATTCCCCCAAATCATCCAAATAAAGGATAATTATATTTGTAAGTTACAATGAAAACATGATTGACTAACAATATAAAATAATTACATACAATTTGAGGGGTTAAGTAGAGTGATGTGGTTAAATGGAAGTACATACATGCACATGTTTTTATCCACCCAGCCAGTCTAGGTCACTTGTCCATTCTTCTGGCATTTAATCTGTTTGCATTTAAGGTAATTATCCATATGTATGATCTTATTTCCACTCTTAATTGTTTTAGGTTTATTTTGTGTAGGTCTTTTCCTTCTCTTGTGTTTCCTGCCTGAAGAAGGAACTTTATGCCTAGAGAGTTTCCTTTAGCATTTGTTGTAAAGCAGATTGGTGGTGCTATTCATAACTTAAAAGTTAGCTATTCATGACTTCTGTTTGTCTGGAAAGCTTTCGATTTCTTCATCAGTCTGAACGGAGTCTTGCTGGGTGAAGTATTCTTGGTTGTAGTTCTTCCCTTTCATCACTTTAAATATATTGTGCCAATCCCTTCTGGCTTGTAGAGTTTCTCTTGAGAAGTCAGCTGATAACCTGATGGGAGTCCCTTGTATGTTATTTGTCATTTTTCCCTTTTTGCTTTTAATATTTTATCTTTGTCTTTAATTTTTGTCAGTTTGATTACTGTGTGTCTTGGTGTGTTCCTCCTTGGGTTTATCCTGCCTGGCACTCTGTGCTTCCTGGACTTAGTTGAGTATTTCCTTTCCCATGTTACGGATTTTTTCAGCTATTATATTTTCAAATATTTTCTCAGGTCCTTTCTCCCTCTCTTCTCCTTCTGGGACCCCTATAATGTGAACATTGGTGCGTTTAATGTTGTCTCAGAGGTCGCTTAGGCTGTCTTCGTTTTTTTTTTTTCATTCTGTTTTCTATATTCTGTTCTGTGGCACTGATTTCCACCATCTGTCCTCAGGTCACTTGTCCATTCTTGCAGCTCAGTTGTTCTGCTATTAATTCCTTAGTCTAGTGTGTGGTTCCTATCTGGTTGCTTGTTATTTAGTTCTTCTAGGTCTTTGGTAAATGTTTCTTAAATCTCTGTTCTATTTCTGATATCCTTGATCATCTTCACTGCGATTATTCTGAATTCTTTTTCTGGAAGGTTGCCTATCTCCGCTTCATTTGGTTGTTTTTTTGGGGGTTTATCTTGTCCCTTCATCTGGGACATAACTCTCTGCTTTTTTATCCTAATGATTAACTTCCTGTAATGTAGTTTTTGTTCTAGCTTCTGTGGGATTGTGGTTCTTCTTGCGTCTTCTCTCTGCCCTCTGGTGGACGAGGCTAAGAACTTGTGTAAGCTTCCTGATGGGAAGGTTGTTTCTGTTGTTCAGCTGCCAAGTTGCATCTGACTCTTTTTAGCCCCATGGACTGAAGCACACTAGGCTTCCCTGTCCCTCACCTTCTCCCAGAGTTTGTCCAAGTTCATGTCCATTGAATTGGTGATACCATCCAACTATCTCATTCTCTTGTCACGCCCTTCTTCTCCTGCCCTCAGTCTTTCCCAGCAGCAAGGTCTTTTCCAATGAGTCGGCTCTTTACATCAGTTGGCCAAAGTATTGGAGCTGGAGCTTCAGCCTCAGCATCAGTGGTAATGAGTATTTAGGGTTGATTTCCTTTAATATTGACTGGTTTGATTGCCTTGCAATCCAGGGGACTCTCAAGAGTCTTCTCCAGCACCACAGTTCAAAAGCATCAATTCTTCTGCACTCTGCCTTCTTTATGGTCCAGCTCTCACATCTGTATATGATTACCGGAAAGACCATGTCCTTGACTAGCCAGACCTTTGTCGGCAAAGTGATGTCTTTGCTTTTTAATATACTGTCTGCGTTTGTCATAGCTTTTCTTGCAAGGAGCAGTTGTCTTCTAATTTCATGGCTGCAGTCACCATCCACAGTGATTTTTGAGCCCAAGAAGAAGAAATCTGCCACTGCTTCCACCTTTCCCTCTTCTATTTGCCATGAAGTGAGGGGACCGGATGCTATGATCTTAGTTTTTTTAATATTGAGTTTTAAGCTAGCTTTTTCACCCTTTTTCCACTTTCATCAAGAGGCTCTTTAGTTCCTCTCTGCTTTCTGCCATTAAAGTGGTATCATTTGCATATCTGAGATTGTTGATATTTCTCCTGGAAATCTTGATTCCAGCTTGTAACTTATGTAGCCTGGCATTTTGTATGATGAGCTCTGCATATAAGTTAGATAAACAGGGTGACAATAAACAGCCTTGCTGTATTCCTTTCTCAATTTTCAACCTGTCAGTTGTTCTATGTAAGGTTCTAACTGTTGCTTCTTGACCAGCATACAGGTTTCTCAGAAGACAGGTAGGATGGTCTGGTATTCCCACCTCTCTAAGAGTTTTCCACAGTTTGTTATGATCCATACAGTCAAAGCCTTTAGAATAGTCAGTGAAACAGAGGTAGATATTTTTTCTGGAATTTTCTTGCTTTCTCTATGATCCAGCGATTGTTGACAATTTGATCTCTGGTTCCTCTGCCTTTTCTAATCCAGCTTGAAAATCTGGAAGTTTTCAGTTTCACATAATGCTGAAGCCTCACTTGAAGGATTTTGAGCATAACCTTACTGGCATGGGAGATGAGTGTAATTGTCTGGTAGTTTGAACATTCTTTAGTACTGCCCTTCTTGGAAATTGCAGTGAAGATTGACCTTTTCCTGTCTTGTGGCCACTGCTGGATTTTCCAAACTTGCTGACATATTGAGTGCAGCCCTTTAATAGTATCATCTTATAGGATTTTAAACAGCTCTGCTGAAATTCTGTCACCTCCACTAGCTTTATTGGCAGCATTGCTTCCTAAGGCCCATTTGACTTCACACTCCAGGATGCCTGGTTCTGGGTGAGTGACCCCACCATTGTGATTATCTGGTCATTAAGACCTGTTTTGTACAGTTCTTCTGGGTGTTCTTGCCATCTCTTTTGATCTCTTTATGGCACTAGGTGGCACACTGTGACTTTGGATGAAAATACATATATTTCATTTAAATCTCTTGGAAGAAAAGAACCTATATGAAAATACTGTTTGAAATAGACATCTGGAATATTATGGAGTATCTTGGACTCATTTATTGCATTTCAAACCCTGATGCTTAAATTAAATAGTTTAAAATTTATATTAAGTTACTACTGAGATTTTTTAATAAGAATAGGTTATTAAAATTGATAAAAATATATGAGTTTGTACTGAAAAGAGTTCATTCAGCTTATGTTGCAGAAGGCAGCTGTCCTTTAAGCTGAAAAATGGTTTTCAATCATGTGTTGTAGTAAGATGAGTGTTATAATGTTTTTCTTTATAAAGTATTGGAATTAAGAATGATGACAGTCCTGAGCTGGTGAGTTTTTCTTTGAAAGTGTGTATGTGTACTAAGTATAAAAGAACTAACCTCATAATTTGTAGTAGAACTGAAATGTTGATAGAGTAAGAAAATACTAGGGCTATAAGTATGAAGTCAGTCACCAGCCTATAGGTGACATTTTAAAACATGTAGGTAATGTGAAGAAATGAAAATAAATGTTTTCAGTGGCTGCTGAAATCATTAGGTGAAAGGTTGATAGAGAAATGTTTAGATTTCAAGTTTCCTGGTACTACAACATTGTTATCTTGTGGTCATTTTAGTTCTGAGAAACCTACTATTTTATGAAGTGCACTGTCTCTCAAATCTAATCCCTTTAATCTCTTTGTCACTTCCACTATGTAATCATAAGGGATTTGATGTAGGTCAGACCTGAATGGCCTACTGATTTTCCCTAGTTTCTTCACTTTAAGTCTGAATTTTGCGATAAGGAGCTCATGATCTGAGCCATAGCTAGCCCCAGGTCTTGATTTTCCTGACTGTATAGAGCTTCTCCATTTTTGGCTGCATAGAATATAATCAATCTGAGTTTTTGGTATTGACCATTTGGGGTCCATGTGGGGAATCATTTCTTGTATTGTTGGAAGAGGGTGTTTGCTCTGACCAATGTGTTCTCTTGGCATAACTCTGTTAGCCTTTGCCCTTCTTTCTTTTGTACTCCAAGGCCAAACTTGCCTGTTACTCCAGGTGTCTCTCAACTTCCTACTTTAGCATTCTAATCCCCTCTGATGAAAAGGACATCTTTTTTTTGGTGTTAGTTCTAAAAGGTCTTGTAGGTCTTCATAGAACCACATGGTACCCCAATAAAAACTGAGCTATTAGAAAAGATGCAGGCAGTAAATGCTGGGGAGGAAGCCAATAAATGTACATTGTAGGGTGGCAGAATAGAAGAGAAAATGTTATATAAATGCCCTGAATTAGGAAGGAGCTTGGTGGCTATAGGGAACTGATTAAATGTCAGTGGAGTTGGAGCATGGCAAACGGGAAGAGTAATGGAAGATGAGGCTAGAGAGGTAAATAGAGGCTGGTTTGTGCTTTTAGATAATGCCAGATTTCTTAAGTGGTTGTGTATTAGTTTAACTTTCTGTCAGCAATGCAAGCAGTTGCCCAACTCCTTGCCATCACATGGTATTGTCATTTATTTGAAAATGTTTTAATGTTTTCAGTGCTTACTTTTGAGTACCTTTTTATGTGATAGTTGGTTATTTATATGTCTTTTGTGAGTGCCTATTCAATTTTCATTTTCTTGTTGGGTTATCTTTCTTTTTCTAACTGATTTAAGGATTTCTTTATTCTGGGTATAAGACCTTTATTACTTTTACACATATATCTTCTTTGTGGCTTGCTTTTTCATTCTTTTAATGATGTCTTTTTAATATAAGAATGTGTTCTTAATTCCAGTGAAGTTCAATTCATCATTTTTTCCTGTATGATTAGTGCTTTTTTGTATCCTGATTAAGACTTTTTTCTATACCTGAAGATCATGAAAATATCATCCTTTATTATCATTATTTTTAGGACCTTTTATTTTCCTGTCATTTCAGATTTAAGAAAGGTTGCAAGAGAAGTACAGATAATTCTTTGATATTCTTTCACTAACTTTACCAATTGCTAATTTTGTCTGTTTTCCTTTCTCATATTCTCTCTTTTATTTTATATGTGTGTGTGTGTATATAAAACATACATACATAACACACACATATAAAATCACATATAGGGAATTCCCTGGTGGTCCTGTGCTTAGGACTCTGTGCTTCCACTGTAAGGGGCCTAGGTTCCATCCCTGCTTGGGCAACTAGGATCCCACATGCTGCATGGTATGGCCAAAAAGAAAAACACCTATACAGACAAAGACATATACATATATAGCTACACACATGTACATTTATTTGTAGACACATCCCTGCATCAGGCAGATCTCCTGGAGAGGGGAATGGCTTCCCACTGTAGTACTCTTGTCTGGAGAATTCCATTGATAGAGGAGCTTGACGGGTTAAAGCCTTTGGGGTTGCAAAGAGTCATACATAACTGAGCGACTAACTCTTTCACTTTTTCATAAATACATGCATATTACTCTTCCATGAACCACTTAAGAATATTTTTATCTTGAGGAGACAGCAGTGAGCAGTGGTGTGAAGAGATCTTAGTTCCCTGCCCAGGAATTGAACCTGGGTACCCTGGGTGACCGATTTTACTTTCACTTTTCACTTTCATGCATTGGAGAAGGAAATGGCAACCCACTCCAGTGTTCTTGCCTGGAGAATCCCAGGGATGGTGGAGCCTGGTGGGCTGCTGTCTGTGGGGTCGCACAGAGTCGGACATGACTGATGCGACTTAGCAGCAGCAGCAGCAGCAGCCTGGGTGAACTCAATGGACATGAGTTTGAGCAAACTCTGGGACATAATGAAGGACAGGGAAGCCTAGCATGCTGCGATACATGGGGTCATAGAGAGTCGGATATGACTTAGCAACTGAACAATAACAACAGCCTGGGTGAAAACCAGGAATCGTATCTACTAGACCGTCTGTCGGGCTAGCGGCCAGAAGCAAAGTTACTTTGGCTCTTGCGCCCGTTGAAAAATGAATTTCTCAAGAAGGTAAAAGCTATAAAAATAGGTACAGAGTTTATTATTAGAGACGTAGCACAGCAAATGGGAGGGCACACAGAGAAACAGTTTATTTCAGATAGAAGCAAGGCAGAGGCACACACCCAGAGAGAAAGGATGTGGGTGTCCTGCCTGCGAGGAGGAGCTCACTGAGGGGTGAGTCAAATCACTTACCCAGGGCAGTTCTTTCAGGTCTGTTTTGAAGAATGTCACTTGATTTGGGTCAGATTTTCTTCTTATAGACTCAGATTTTGTGTTTTTGGTAGAATATCATACGAATGGTGTATCCTTCTCAGTATATCACATCAGGAAGCATATGATGTCAGTTTGTCCTACTATTGATCATGTGGACTCTGATCACTTGGTTAATATAGGGTGTTGTCAGGTTTTTCTCTTTGAAGTTTGCTTTGTCTTTTGAAGTGAAAGTGAAGTCGCTCAGTCGTGTCTGACTCTCTGCGACCCCATGGACTGTAGCCTGTCAGGTTGCTCCGTCCATGGGATTTTCCAGGCAAGAGTGCTAGAGTGGATTGCCATTTCCTTCTCCAGGGGATCTTCCAGACTGAGGAATTGAACCCAGGTCTCCCGCATTGCAGGCAGATGCTTTACCATCTGAGCCAAGTAGTATGTTATTTGTTGAGAGAGACTTTGAGGCCTTGTAAATATCCTGCAACTCATCAAACCATCTACCCACTAGTTTTAGCATTCACTGATGATAATAATTATTAATTATCTACATGCCTATCTATCTGTCTGCCTGTCTTTTAGGCTTCTTGGATTTTTTATTTTATTTAATATTACATTCTACTACTACCATTTATTTTGATGCTCACATTGTCCTTGACTTAGCTGGTAGAAGTTCCTTCACACCGGCTCTTGTATCTTTTCATATGCTTCTATTATTGTTTGGGTCCTTCTATACTTTCTAGTCTAACAAGCTATTCTAGATTCACCTTATAATTTCCCTCTCCTTTTTCTCACCTTATTACATGGACTAGGAACTTCAGTATCATGATGATGGAAGTGGTGATTGTAGGCATCCTGTCTCTTTCAAGATTGTATCATTTAATATGATATTTGCTGAAGTTTGTGAAGAGTTTTTATCATAGATGGTATCCAGGTTTATCACATGCTTTTTTCATCTGTTGAAAAGAATATTAAACTCTTCTCCTTTATTTAGTTAATATGATGAATTGCATTCATTGATTAAAAAATGTTAAATCAGCCTTGCTTCCTGAAATAAAATCAACTTGGTTGTGATGTTTTCACTGGGTTCAGTTTGCAGGTGTGTGTGTGTGTGTGTGTGTGTGTGTGTGTGTGTGTGTGTGTGTAGGTATACGTAATGTACATTGTTACTTTTGAGGAGTTTGAACTGCTTGTTTACTTTCCTTGTCCTCTTAGGTTCTAGTATTCAGGGTCATGCGTCACTCTGTGACTTGAGATTTGAGCCTTCATGTTTTTCTTTGGAAGAATTTAGTATAATTTCTCCTTCAGTGATTAAGGGAATTCACCAGTGAAACTCATTTAAGCCTGGATTTTCTTTTATGGAATTTCTTCAGTAAATATTTCGTCAGTATTTAAAAATTTTAAATTTCTTTAGTAAATACTCAGATTTTTCCATTTCCTTTTATGCCAAAGAAAGAAAGAAAGATAGCACTAAGTCCTGTCCAACTCTTGAGATCCCACAAACTGCAGCCCGCCAGGCTCCTTTGTCCATGGGATTCTCCAGGCAAGAATACAGGAGTGGGTGGCCATTTCCTTCTCCAGGGGATCTTCCCAACCCAGGAATTGAACCCAGAGCTCCCTCATTGCAGGCAGATGCTTTACCGACTGAGCTACACAGGAAGCCCCAAGATTTTATGCCAAAATTTGGTTAAATTGTGTTTTTCAAGGAATTTGTGCATTTTATAAAAATTTTCAAATTCATATTTTATTTATAACATTCTTTTATCTTTCTGATGTCTAGAGGCTCTAGAATCTTAGTGATGTTCCTTTTTGTTTTTGGTATTGATAATTGTTGCCTTCTTTCTTCTCTTTGCTTTATCAGTCTTGCTAAGAGGTATATGCATTTCTTGGTAAACATTCTAAACACTTGCTTTCTTAGGTAATATACTGTAAGAGTCAAACTTAAATCTTTACCTCAAGACTGATGTGTATACTTTTTATTGAAACATTTAGTATTTGAACATTCCTCTGTAAAATCTCCTTATGGCACTAGGTGGCACACTGTGACTTTGGATGAAAATACATATATTTTGTTTAAATCTCTTGGAAGAAAAGAACCTATATGAAAATACTGTTTGAAAGAGACATCTGGAATATTATGGAGTATCTTGGATTCATTTATTCCATTTCAAACCCTGATGCTTAAATTAAAAAGTTTAAAATTATATTAAGTTACTACTGAGATTTTTAAAATAAGAATAGGATTACTAAAATTGATCAAAATATATGAGTTTGTACTGAAAAGAGTTCATTCAGCTTATGTTGCAGAAGGCAGCTGTCCTTTAAGCTGAAAAATGGTTTTCAATCATGTGTTGTAGTAAGATGAGTGTTATAATGTTTTTCTTTATAAAGTATTGGAATTAAGAATGATGACAGTCCTGAGCTGGTGAGTTTTTCTTTGAAAGTGTGTATGTGTACTAAGTATAAAAGAACTAACCTCATAATTTGTAGTAGAACTGAAATGTTTATAGAATAAGAAAATACTAAATTTCAAGTTTTCTGGTACTAAACGTTGCTATCTTGTGGTCATTTTAGTTCTGAGAAACTCACTATTTTATGAAGACTTTTGAGTTATAAAGAATATGATAGTAAATTTTATGATCTGATATATAGCTATGCATATTTACCTATACAGTTTTCTTTGACTGCATAAGAGAATTATCTGAAAAAGAGATAAAAAGTAGGTGACCTACTGACATATAGTCATCTGGCCTGAAAAGAATAGTGATACTTCTTGGTTAAAACAATGCTTAGATAATCTAAATGATAAATGCCAACCTAAGTTATATAAAGCTAATAATCATTGGGAGATGTCTTTAAGCAAAAGGAAGTGATTTTATGATATTACATTGATTGGAAAATATGGGAATAGAAAAGCGATGATTCAAGTGTTTTGCACAGAATGGAGCTGGAACATTGTTCACGAACTAATGAGTTTCAGTGAAAGCTTATGAGTCATATAAGTAGATGTCATGTGTATATCCAGGGTAAGGTCAGAGTAATGAAGAAATGTGGATACGGTGTTTATTTTAAAAATATCAAAAGTTAAGTTCTGGAGAGGAAAATTTGGGTTAACTTTATAACACAGTATTAGAGTGGAAGAGAACAGTCTTTGTTTTCCTAATAGTTTGAGCTAGTTGTTTCATTTATGTATTCTGAAATTCAGTTCCTGTTACTCACATATTTGTCTTCTTTGATTATTCCCTTTTTCCCTATATATGCAGTTTCACTTTCTGTGGATCGTCCCTGTCGGCATAAAAATACGCTGGCACTCATTTAAAAAACCTTCTCAGTTCATTTCTGCTTTCTTCTTTCTCAGTTCACCTTTATTATAATACTCAAAGTTTGTTTTTTTTTTAATACTTACTGTCTCCATTTTCTTACTCAACATTCTCTTGAACTCTCAAGTCGAGTTTTTGACCCGACTATTCTACCGAATAGATAGTAATAAGTGACTGATTTATTTATTATAGATTATTTATTTTATCACTGTCTGGACAATGCAGAGCTGCCCATCTTGTTGTGCTGTTGCTTCTTTAAAGGTGAACTTTCCCCCGCTCTTCTGTACGCTTTTAAAATTTTCCCTGTGCTTCTGGTTATCATCAGTTTTTCTGTGCTAGTCTCAGCATGGTTTTCTTTGTATTTGTATTTGTCTTGCTTAGAGTTTGTAGAGCTCCTGAAATAATTGAGTTTATATCTCTTGTCAGCTTTATACTCTCAAAAGCATTAGTGGAACAGTTGGTGAAATTTAAACAATTACTGTAATTTAGATAATTTGGATCAATGATAATTTTCTGATTTGATAGTCATAGTATAGTTATATGAAGGAGTATCTTTTAGATATATGAAATACACATTGAAGTACTTAAGGGCAAAAGGTATCATGATTACAGCTTATTCTCAAGTGTAAATTGTTTATTATAGAAGTTGCTTGTGAGCCCCTGCCCTAGCATATAGTGACTTTTCTTCTCTCAAAGGCATTTCTGTCATTCAGTTGCTCAACTGTGTCCGATTCTTTGCAACCCAATGGTCTGAATTACACCAGGCTTCCCTGTCCTTCAACATCTCCTAGAGATTGCTCAAACTCATGTCCATTGAGGTGGTGATGCCATCCAGCCATCTCATCCTCTGTTGTCCCCTTCTCCTCTTGCCTTTGATCTTTCCCAGTCTCAGGCTCTTTTCCAACAAGTTGGCTCTTAGCATCAGGTGACCAAAGTATTAGATTTCAGCTTCAGCATCAGACTTTCCAATGAGTATTCAGGGTTGATTTCTTTTAGGATTGACTGGTTTGATCTCCTTGCAGTTCAAGGGACTCTCAAGAGTCTTCTCCAACATCACAATTCAGAAGCATCAATTCTTTGATGCTCAGCCTTCTTTCAGGTCCAAATCTTACATCCATACATAACTACTGGAAAAATAGTAGCTTTGACTATACAGGCTTTTGTCGGCAAAGTGATGTCTCTGCTTTTTAAGATGCTGCCTAGGTTGTTATACCTTGTCTTCCAAGGAGCAAGCATCTTTTAATTTCCTGGCTGCAGTCACCGTCCGCAGTGATTTTGGAGCCCAAGAAAATAAAGTCTGTCACTGTTTCCCCATCTAGTTGCCATGAAGTGATGGGACCAGATACCATGACCTTAGTTTTTTGAATGTTGAGTTTTAAGCCAGCTTTTTCACTGTCCTCTTTCACCTTCATCAAGAGGCCCTTTATTCCTCTTGGTTTCTGCCATAATGGTGCTGTTATCTGCATATCTGAGATTGTTGATATTTCTCCTGGCAGCCTTAATTCTGGCTTGTGCTTCATCCAGTCTGGCATTTTGCATGTTGTACTCTGCATGTAAGTTAAATAAGCAGGGTGACAATATAAACCTTAATGTACTCCTTTCCCAGTTTTCAAAGTCATACTTCTCATTAATAAGTTCCTTTGTTTGAGAATAGTTTGTTGTATTTCTTTCATGTATTTCCCAAATAAGTAAGCAATTAAAATCAACCAGTAGCTGAGGAGAACCCAAAACATAAAGAGTAATGTAAGTGTGTAATGTAACCACACTGAAAGGGTGAAGATGAGAAGAACCAATTTAAGTAATTAAGGAAAATAACAATTTAATGAAGGAAACAACTAATTTAAGTAATTAAGGAAAATACAAAATCTAGTACTTTGGATCCTGTAAGGCTAAAGATAAACCTGTATAGAAATATAATCTTGCTAATAAATGAGTTTCTCACAGATATGGGTTAGCAGTTATGAAACTTTTTTTACTATTATTTTTTGACTGCATAGCAAAACTTGTGGGATCTTAGTTCCCTGACCAGGGATTAAACCCAGGCTTTTGACAGTGAAGGGTATTCCCTGGTATCTCAATTGGTAAAAAAAATCTGCCTGCAGTGCAGGAGACCTGGATTCAGGTGCTGAAATGGATACACAGCAGTGTTTGTGCTCCTTAGGACGCTTTTTAAAATCTTAGGTTGAATTTATTCTTAAAATGATTTATTTTTAATGTTGTAAAATTCAGTCTTGTAAAATTTTAGAACTGAGAAAGATCTGTGCCTTACTCTTATTTCTGTTTAAGCACCTTTCCAATCCCGAATTAGTTTTAACTGTTTTCTTTCTGAGAAAAGAAGAGTAATGATGAATTTGTTTGCCAACTATATTTTGTATGTTGACTAACAGACTAATGCCATGTTCTCTTATCTGTGCATAGGCTTCATTCCAGCGCTCTAATAGTCATGACAAAGTAAGGAGAATAGTTGCAGAGGAGGGTCGTACAGCAAGAAACCTAATAGCTTGGAGTGTTCCACTAGAAAGCAAAGATGATGATGGTATGTATTTTTAAAAGTTTCATTTTTGTTGTAAATTAGAAGATATATTTAGTCTCGAACAGTAGGCGGACTGAAAACTGTGTATGTATGAAATCAGAAATAATTTTTAACTGCTTTTTAAATCTTACCTAATATGCAAATGTAAGTGACATAGTTTCAGTTTCATACAAGGATGAAATTGGGTGTGTGGTTATGACTGGCAGATGGGTTTTCTTTAAAAATATTCATTTATTTCTTTGGCTGCGCTGGGTCTTAGTTATGGCACACAGGATCTTAATTGCATCACGAGAGATGTTGCAGCGCGCGAGCTCCAGAGCATGTGGGCTCACTAATTGTGGCACATACAAAGGCTTGGTTGCCCTGCAGCATATGGGCTCTTGTAAGACTTCTCAGACCAGGGATGGAACCTGCATCCTCTGCATGGCAAGGTGGATTCTTTACCACTGCACCACCAGCGAAGTCCCGCAGATTAGTTTTTTTAAAAGTTATAGGAGATTTAGATTTTTTTAAATTAAATCCTTCTTATAATATAGGTTTAAAAAATTCATTGTATTTACTGTGATTAGATAGAATTTGATGTAATGGTTTAGAAAATAAAACACATTTCTTTTAGTTCTCATTATTATTTGAACTAGAAAAAGTGTCTTCTCTCTTCAGTCAGTTGAGTTCAATGTCTAGCAGTGTAAGCTTCGCCTAGGTCCTGGAGATCTAGAAGATTGAATAGGGGACTCAGGAAACAGGGTGTTGGAGTGTGCCAAAGTAGACCTCACTGTGAAATTTTCTGAAGCCTTGTAGGGTAGGCAGTACTGCAGCCTTGGAATTGTATGATTTTTTTTTTCCTGGGTAGATTAGTTATGTATTTTAGGAGGGAAACTCGGGGAGATGGTGAAGGACAGAGAAATCTGGAGTGCTGCAGTCCGTGGGGCTGCAAAGAGTCAGATACAACTGAGCAACTGAACAACAACAACTACAAAAATTGCATTGTGTTCTTTCTATTGCCTCATAGGAGCACATGATGGTGGTTTTTCTTGTTGCTAGTGATGTCAGCTTTAGTAACTTGGTTAAGGTTGTTTTGCCCAAATTTCTCTGCTGTTAAGTAACAAATTATTTCTTTTGTAGTTAGTAATTTGTGGTAAGATAGTTTTAGAATATGTAAATACCCTGTTTCTCTTGAGATAGTCTACCCACTGCTTTTAGCTTCCTTTGATAATTCTAAATTTGATAAGTTGCTGCTCTGGTGGTTACAAAGTGGTGATGTGCTGGTCCCATTGTTCCTTTACTGTTTGTTAGCCGACATTCTAGTGTAAGGAAAAGCTTTCCTTATCCCCCTTTGTATTTAAAAAGCATTTTAATGTATTTTAGAAAGCTTTTATAGACTCGTGGTTTCTTAGTTAATGAATTATAATCCATCACTCTTATTTTGAGGGTTAAATTTTTTCTAGATTTGTCTAGTTGAAGATCTGTTAAGCTGGCTCATTTCTACTTGGCGTATTCTTCTCTCTGAAAATATCCTTACACAGTGGGATGTTTCAAGCTATACAGGAATTCACCTAAGTTTATATTCTTTATTTCTGTTTGAATTTTTTTACACTTTAGTTTTACTTAAATTTTCTTTAAAATCTTATTTTTAAATTTATTTTATCTTTTTTACATTTATAACTTTGATCCATTTGCAGTTTATTCTTATATATATGGATTTAATTTTATCTTTTTCAATATGGGTAACAGGTTGTCCCAGGATCACTTACTATAAAGTCTGTCTTTGCTCTAGTTACTTGAGATGCCACCTTTATTGTAAACTGAATTTTCATGTGTACATAGATTCTTTTCTACTAGTTTATCTAATTCATGTGTGAGTGCCACACTATTTTAGTTATATAGGCATTATGGTATTTTAAAATATCTGCTTGGACCAGTCCTTCCTTAGTAGCTTCTCATTGTCAGTCTTCCTAGATATTTTAGAGAGTGGTTATTTTGAATCACAAAAACTATTAAATAGAAGGGAAGTTAAATTTTTCTTTTTAAATTTAGCTCCATACTAGCTAAAGTCTTCCTGTGGAGCTTACTATTACTTCATTTCTTTGATTGAAAAATATGGCAACGTTATTTAGTACAAAAGTAGCGTGAACCCTGAACATATGTTATGGTTGCTCTGTGTTATAATTTCATGAAGTTTTATTTTCTCAAAGTAATCCGAAGGTATTATTTATTAAAATTGCTTCTATTCAAAAAAATGAAAGGAAAGAGAATATAATAATGAATCGAATCCTGTATCAGTATATCTATGTATATCCTGATACTGCATGTAAGTATATAAAAACTTGGCCAGTACAATTTTAAAGCTTCATATATGCTTACTGCAAAATAATGAAAATAAGAGCATAGAGAACTAGAACTTTCTGAATATCTATAATAATGACAAGGGGAAAATGTTAATATCACAATTTTTAATAAGGGTTATTTTATATTGTTAAAATGTTGCCACTTACAGCATAATCTTTATTTTTGCTTTTTTAAAAATAGCTCATTCTTTTATGGCTATATGCAGATATTTCTGAGGCTAATAATTCAATTTTTAAAAGTTTTCTTCTGTTCTTTGTTTTATTCCTGTTTCCTTTGGTACTTGTTTTAAGCTGATTATTCTAATGGATATTCTAAAAAGCCTTCTGGTACGTTCTTCTCTGTGATGAAAGGATGAATAAACAGCTGTGTAGGGGAGTAAAGAGTTCTCTGCCTGTAACCCTGGTAGAATAGTGAGACAGGCCCATTGATGTGCAGATAAATTGTTTGTAGGTGTTGTGGCTCACTTCATTCTTACTGTTTCAACTGTTCTGGTTCAAAATTACTTTGCAGAAAGGAAAGTTATTCTGTTGTACATTACAGAATTTTACTCCTGTTTTGGAATAACTCTCAAGAATAGAATGATTATAAAACAGTAGTGTCTTTCTTAAAAAGAGCAAGTGAGAAAGCTCTAACTGCAGAAATACAAAAGAACCGAGAATCTCCCTTTTCAAAATGAAACTATATTTCATAAATCAGATAAATTAAAACAAAATACTGAGTTTTTATTTTTTATTTAACTTATTTTTAAATGAAACAAAGATGAATATTTTTAATGATAAAAGGTACAATCCACAAAGAAGATAGATGTCATAAACCAGCAGAAACTAGATACATAGAGCAAAAATCAGAAGAAATATAAGGGAAAAGATATATATAATCATAGTGAGACATATTAACATTTCTCTGAGAATATTTTATCAAATACAAAAAATAAGAATAGGAGCATCTTAAATGATGTCATTAATACTTTATAATAGATTTATATTATCCTCTACAAATATTTTTAAAATTTAGTATCTCATTCATTGTAGTTACATGTCCATAGAACATTTAGAAAAACTGACCAAAAGGTAAATATTACTAAATTTCAAAAAGTAGAATTCTTTTTCTGTGTGTGATTCAGTTATACATATACACATATGTTATTTCTGAAATTATTTTCCATTATAAGTTACAAGATACAGAATATAGTTCCCTGTGAAAGTGAAAGTCACTGTGTCATGTCCAACTTTTTGTAACCCCATGGACTGTAGCCCACCAGGCTCCTCTGTCCATGGAATTCTCCAGGCAAGAATACTGACGTGGGTTGCCATTTCCTTCTCCAGGGTAACTTCCCGACCCAGGGATCAAACCCGGGTCTCCAGATTCTTTACTGTCTGAGCCACCAGGGAAGTCCTGTGCTATGTAGTAAACCTTTGTTGCTTGTTGCATATCTAATTTTTAAATTAGAACTCTAGCATTCTATTTATACTAAGTCAAACAAGTGATGAAGGTGAAAAAAGGAGAGTGAAAAAGCTGGCTTAAAACTCAACATTCAAAAAACTAAGTTAATGGCATCTGGTCCCCTCACTTCATGGCAAATAGATTGAGAAACATTGGAAACAATGACAGATTTTATTTTCTTGGGCTCTATAGATCACTGTGGATGGTGACTGCAGCCATGAAATTAAAAGACACTTCCTCTTTGAAAGAAAGTCTATGACAAACCTAGACAGCATATTAAAAAGCAGAGACATCATTTTGCCAGCAAAGGTCCGTCTAGTCAAGGCTGTGGTTTTCCTAGTAGTCATGTACAGATGTGAGAGTTGGACCATAAAGAAGGCTGAGGGCTGAAGAATTGATGTTTTCCAACTGTGATGTTGGAGAAGACTCTTGAGAATACCTTGAATTGCAAGGAGATCAAACTAGTCAATCTTAAAGGAAGTCAGTCCTGAATATTCATTGGAAGGCCTGATGCTGAAGCTCTAATACTTGGCCACCTGATGTGAAGAGCTGATTTGTTAGAAAAGACCCTGATGCTGGGAAAGATTGAAGGCAGCAGGAGAAGAGGACAACAAGGATCAGATGGTTGGATGACATCACTGACTCAATGGACATGCTGCTGCTGCTGCTAAGTCGCTTCAGTCGTGTCCGACTCTGTGTGACCCCATAGGTGACAGCCCACCAGGCTCTCCAGTCCCTGGGATTCTCCAGGCAAAAATACTGGAGTGGGTTGCCATTTCCTTCTCCAGTGCATGAAAGTGAAAAGTGAAAGTGAAGTTGCTCAGTCGCGTACGACTCCTAGCGACCCCATGGACTGCAGCCTACCAGGCTCCTTCATCCATGGGATTTTCCAGGCAAGAGTACTGAATTTAGCGCAAACTCCGGGAGATGCTGAAGGACAGGGAAGCCTGGTGTGCTGCAGTCCATGGGGTCACAAAGAGTCGGACATGACTGAGCAACTGAACAGCAAAAACAAGTGGAATCAAAATGTCACAAATTTTTTGTTAGGCAAAAATTCCTAAGTTTTATAAAATATATATTATGCATATTATTTATACAAGAGCTTTTCTACTACATTTGATAAAGGCTTCAGAAAGAACATAAAAAAAAGAGATGGAGAAGTTGGAAAACATAAACTAAATGAAATGGGAGCACTGAATATGAAATAGAAATTGAAACAAACTAGATAAAATTAAAAGATCCTCATATAGTCTAGTTTTTTAGAAACACATCTGGAGCTCTGGTGAAGGAAAAACAATGCCTGAGCATTTGTATTTTTCAAAAAATTCCAAGATAATCTGATGTGCATCTGGATTTTAAAAAGTGATTACAGATTTTTCTATTAAATGGTAGCTTTGGTGGTAAAGAATTCTATTATTTTTCCATTTACCAATCATTATACAATGGTATTAAGTGAGTAATAATTACATAATCACAATAATGAAAGATATTTATCAGTTTTCAAAATCAATAGCCAGACAAAAAAAAAAGATAATTACAATTGTAAGCCATAATGGGAACATGATTAACCTAACAATATAAAATAATTACATACAATTTGGGAGGTCAAGCATAGTGACCAGGAAATACTGAGTTTTTAAATGGTAAAAAATTTATTCTTAATTTTATTGTCAAAATAAAATTTGAATTCAAAAAGTATTTTCAAAAGAGTTGTATGTAAGTTGAAGGGTATCACTCATTTGACTTTTTTTTAAATTGTCAGACTATCTGATTTTTTCCTGTTCTAAGAAAACCAGTCAATTAAAACAGTCTCTGGTACCTTGGAAATTTGTTTTTTATTATATCTGTAGTTCATGTTGGCTAGTTCAGTTTAGTCACTCAGTCATGTCTGACTCTGTGACTCCATGGACTGCAGCACACCAGGCCTCCCTGTCCATCGCCAGCTCCTGGAGTTTACTGAAACTTATGTCTGTTAAGTCAGTGATGCCATCCAACCATCTCATCCTCCATCTTCCCCTTCTCCTCCCACCTTCAATCTTTCCCAGCATCAGGATCTTTTCCAGTGAGTCGGTTCTTCGCATCAGGTGGCCAGAGTATTGGAGTTTCAACTTCAGCATCAGTCCTTCCAATGAATACTCAGGACTGATCTCCTTTAGGATAGACTGGTTGGATCTCCTTGCAGTCCAAGGGGACTCTCAAGAATCTTTTCCAACACCACAGTTCAAAAGCATCAATTCGTTGGTGCTTAGCTTTCTTTATAGTCCAACTCTCACATCCATACATGACTACTGGAAAAACCATAGCTTTGACTAGATGGACCTTTGTTGGCAAAGTAATCTCTGCTTCTTCATATGCTGTCTAGGTTGGTCATAACTTTCCTTCCAAGGAGTAAGCGTCTTTTAATTTCATGGCTGCAGTTACCATCTGCAGTGATTTTTGAGCCCCCCAAAATAAAGTCTGCCACTGTTTCCACCATGTATAGATTAGTCTATGCTCTGTGGAAGGGGATTAGGTGTTAGCATGCCTGGAAGATTTGCATAGCTCAGTTTTATATTATCTATTTGTTGATCTATATATTTATCTATTTTTGCCTTAAGGAAAATCTAAATGTCAAACTGGTGGAAAATCAAAGAGGACAATTCAAGGCACTCATAAAACAGCAAAACAGGTACAGCATATATAACTTTATTTTTTTGTTTTTAATTTCAGTTATAAATCTACTTTTTCAGGATTTGGATATTATGTTTTATCTTCATATAAAATTTAATGTAACAATTTTATTTAACAAATATGTATACCATGTTATGTGTCTAACTTGTACTAAATACTTTACATAAATTTGCTTCTTATAACAACCCTTTGATGTTATAGGCAGTATTATTATCTTCATTTACAAATGAGGAAACTGAGGTAGAGAGAGTTTATGTAACTTACTAGTATGTAACGCAGCCAAGATTTGAACCTATTCTATCAGTTTCTACATTTTACACTCTTAACTCCTCTGTGGCACATTCCATATTTGTGAGTTCTTCTATGATCTATTTTCTCAGTATAATGATGCCTTTCAATTGTAGGATAATCAAGATGTATTGCATCTAAAATTTTTCAAATTATTCTACTAGAATTTTAGAACACAAGCCTACCTTATTTTTAAAAATGTTTTTGCATATTTATATTAGCTTTGTAATCTATAGGTATTTTCTCTGACCTTTTCATACAGTTTTAGTTTGATGTTATCAAATATACCAATATGTATTATGTAAACCAAAAACTATTCATAAGGAAAACATGGACTTCTAATCAAGGTGGCATTGTGAGTGCATAAAATATTCTCCACTTCTTACACACAAGAGGTATAAATGATAAAATATATTTATTTAGTGTGTAATATTCCACAGCTAATATCCACAAGGTTTTTTTCAATTTATTTTTCAATTTGCTCTACCATATTGAGTTGGTTTCTGCCATACAGTATTTTTTTTTTAATTAAAGAGACAAAGGATTTTCAAAAATGAAATAATCCCAGTGGATCAGGAGTAAAACAAACAAAAATATTCACAGGTAAATGGAGTTGGGGACACACACTTAATAGACAAGTCCTATGGGATAAGGAAGGCTGAAACACCCTGACTGTAGTGGGAAAACAGATCCAGACTCATGGTATAAAACTTTAGGTTTGTGCAGTGTTCTGCACTAGGAGACAAAGAATGCTACAATCTGCCTGGGGTTGTAGCCTGTGATAATTGACATCTGAAGCAATAAAAGAGAGTGGCCCTCTGGCTCATGACTAAGTCTGCTATATTCTTGAAGGGTGAGACCTTTAAGTCCCCAATAAAAGACCTCTGAAAGTGGGACCATGGTGGGCCAGATGATGGTAACCATAAAACTAGTACACATGTAGTGAGTGTGAGCAAAGTGAAAAACTAAAGTAAAAGAAACAAATGCAAAATAAGGTTGCAAAGTAAAATATCAAAGCACAGGAGGAAAAAATATAAGATGTAAACAACAAATGAGAGATGAGGTAATGAAAAAAGGTCACTTTTTAACCACCTGTTTATTTATTTATTTTTAGCTGAGCCAGGTCTTCATCGCTGTGCGGGCTTTTCTCTAGCTGTGGCCATTGGGGGCCACTCTAGTTGTGGTGTGTGGGCTTCTTACTGCAGTGGCTTCTCTTGTTTCAGAGCACAGGCTCTAGAGCACATCGGCTTCAGCAGTTTTGGGCTCTGGAGCATAGGCTAAGTATATAAGCCCGTGTGGCACATGGGCTTTATTCCTCAGAGGCACATGGATCTTCCCCAAACAGGGATTGAACCCATGTCTCCTGCATTGCCAGGTGGATTCTTTACTACTGAGCCATCAGGGAAGGCCCAAAAGGTCATTTTTTGAAAGAGGATTTTCAACTAAATGAGTTTAAATTCCTCAAAGGAAAGATGAAATAAAAAAAGGAAAATTCTGAAATAAAAGATGGATGTTAATTTTGAACATTTATAGATAAAAGTGAACATCTTAGAAATGAAAATGTCAGTGAAATTTCTAAAACCTGCAATTAGTAGGAATAAATGATACATTGGAAAAAGAGATGAAAGAGAGAATTTACGAATTGAAAGATATTACTTAAGAGGATTTAGAACATATCTCAGAGAACTGAAGAGATGGAAAATAGGAAACAGAAATTGATTGAGAAATTCTAATATATGCCTTCTAGGACTTTTGAAATAGAGGATGAATAGTGGACATGCAATATTTGGAGAAAATACTGTTGACATTTTCCTTACTTTGAGTTCTCAAGAGGGTAACTGTAGAGCTGAGCAGGCTAAATAAAAATAGATTTATACTTAGATACATTGTAGAGAAGGGCTGTGGTAAAGAACCTGCCTGGCAGCCCAGGATCCCCTGGAGGAGGAAATGGCAACCCACTCCAGTATACTTGCCTGGAGAATCTCATGGACAGAAAGAGTTGCACAGAGTCAAACATGACTGAGCAACTTAGCATGCATGCACATTCTAGAGAACCCGCAAAATGTTAGAGTTAAGGATAAAACTGTAAACAAAACCACAGAGGAATAACAATAACCCTTGTTATTAACAAAAGAAGAGTGGAGCAATACCTGCAGTTATAAGGTGAAATAACTTTTAATGGAGAATTCTGTGCCCATTCAAAGGATAATTCACATGCAAGAGTGAAATAAAACCATTTTTAGATGTACAGATGCTAAGGGTTTGCCACCTACTGATTGTTAATGAAAGGACTATTAAAGATATACTTCAGCAAAGAAGAAAAGGTAACCTGGAGGAGGGAGCTAGATAAAAAGACACATGCAGGAGTGAAATAAAACCATTTTTAGATGTACAAATGCTAAGGGTTTGCCACCTACTGATTGTTAATGAAAGGACTATTAAAGATATACTTCAGCAAAGAAGAAAAGGTAACCTGGAGGAGGGAGCTAGATAAAAAGATAGCTGTAAAATATGTCAGTAAATCTCATTAACTATTGATGTTTTAAAAAAACACTGACACAGTTAAATTTAGAAAGGTGGAGCTACAATCTTAAACAATACTAAGACATAGAAGATAGATTGTAGGAGTTTGGAGGGAAGTTAGTGTGATAAAATCCTTGTCTTCTTTAAGGAGTCTTTGTTTAAGGCTGGCTACTAAAGGAAGAAAACAAGTGGGCGCGATTTCCAAATAGAGAAAAAGAGAAAGTGAATAAACCAAAGCTTACTCACTCCAGTATTCTTGGGCTTCCCTGGTGGCTCAGATGGTAAAGAATCTTTTTGCAATGCAGGAGACCTGGGTTCGATCCCTGGGCTGGGAAGATCCCCTGGAGAAGGGAATGGCTGCCGACTCCAGTATTCTTGCCTGGAGAATTCCATGGACTGTATAGTCATGGGGTTGCAAAGAGTCAGACATGACTGAGTGACTTTCCCTTTCAACTAAATAGAAGACAAGAGAAAAGGGAAAAAGGGAAAATCATAGTAAGTGAAAAACATGAAAGATAGTGGTAGGTATTAAATATAAATATTTTAGCAAGCATAATACATATAAACTGATTAAATTCAGTTCCTAAAAGTCAAGGTGGTTGAATTAAACCTCTCATTTTAAATTGAACTATATACTGCTTAATTTAAGATTGCTGAGAGAAATATCAATAACCTCAGATATGCAGATGACACTACCCTTATGGCCGAAAGCAAAGAGGAACTGAAGAGTCTCTTGATGAGGGTGAAAGAGGAGAGTGAAAAAGGTGGCTTCAAACTCAACATTCAAAATACTAATAAGATCATGGCATTTGGTCCCATCACTTCATGGCAACTAGATGGGGAAACAGTGGAGAAACAGTGACAGACTTTATTTTCTTGGGCTCCACAGATCACTGCAGATGGTGACTGCAGCCAGGAAACTAAAAGACGCTTGCTCCTTGGAAGAAAAGCTATGACAAACCTAGACAGCATGTTAAAAAGCAGAGACATACTTTGCTGACAAAGGTCTGTATAGTTAAAGCTTTGGTTTTTCCAGTAGTTATGTATGGATGTGAGTTGGACCCTAAGGAAGGCTGAGCACTGAAGAATTGATGCATTTGAATTGTGATGTTGGAGAAGACTCTTGAGAGTCCCTTGGACAGCAAGCAGATCAAAGCAGTCAATCCTAAAGGAAGTCAACCCTGAGTATTCATTGGAAGGACTGATGCTGAAACTGAAGCCCAATACTTTGGCCATCTGATGTGAAGAGGAGAGTCATTAGAAAAGACCCTGATGCTGGGAAAGATTGAAGGCAGGAGGAGAAGGAGATGGCATAGGACGAGATGATTGTATGTCATTACCAACTCAATGGACATGAGTTTGAGCAAGCTTCAGGAGATGGTGAAGGACAGGGAAGCCTGGCATGCTGCAGTCCATGGGATCGCAAAGAGTCAGACATAACTGAATGAGCAACAGCAAATATACTGCTTATAAGAGACACATTTAAAATGTCAAGGAAAGGTTTGAAACAAAGAGAAAAAAATCCAGGCAAAATACTTTATATTTTAGATGTACTCTAAAACTAGAATAGTAGTATTCATATCAAACCAGGTGAAATTCAACATGAAAAGCATTGATAACAGAAAGAAGGAAATTATATAATGGTAAAATGAATAATCATGCAAGGAGTATAAAAGTACAAATCTTTTAGGTACCTAACAGCATAGACTTGAAATATTTAAAGCTCAGTTTAATAGAATTACAAGGGGGAAAGATATATTCATGATCATAGTGGTAAATATTAATGTCCTTTACTCAGAAACTGATAGATCAGAAAAAATGGCAAGAATATAGAATTAAGATACAATTATACTTGAGCTCATATAAATACATATATGTATGTGTATGTGTGTATATTCACTGGCACTCAGTGTACACAAAGCATGTGCAAAAATTGATCACTTCCTAGGTTATAAAGAAGTCTCAGTAAATAGAAGTCAGACAAGAGTATAGAATCCAGACACAACCTGTTCTCTGACGGTAATGCAATTAAATTACAAATAAAATATGATTATTTTCACATAATATAAAAAATAAGTTATTGATGGGTTAAAGAACAAATGAGAAAATAAAAAATTTAAATTATCTGGAAGGATATATTTATGACATTGAACTACAAGAAGCTTTCTTAGATAAGACAAGCATAATTGATGGATATATTAAAATTTATATACTAAAAAACTTAAGATGAGCTTGACTGGGAGAAGATACCATATATTAAGACTTTATAAAAGCTAAAATTCATCAGTAAAAGGACAAATAACCCAATAAAAAATGGGGGAAATTTGAATAGTCTGTAAACTTATGAAAAGATGCTCAGTTTCAGTAGTTATCAGGGAAGTATGTGTGCATTACTCATGAAATTCTAGCACTTTGCCCTCTAGAAGTGAGTATCATCAGCAACATTTTCTTTGTTCCTCTTTTCTCTGAACATCCCCTTTCCTTTCTTGCTCTAGCTAAACGCTGACTCACCTGTGGGGATTCTGCTTCCTCCAGTTGTTTTAAGTAGTAGTTGTCTCCCTCCCACCTCACCCCCACAGCCTCTGATCCTAGAGGTGGGTTATGTTTCCTGCTTATTCCTCACTGGTATTTTAGGCAGTCTTTCTCCCATCTCCTAAAACTCCTCAAATTTGAAGCACGTGCCATCAAACTATACCACCTGCTTCCCCTTCCCGTTGCAGCACTTAAATAGAATTCCAGGTCACTTCTCCTTATTCCTTGAAGGTATAATTTTCAGGCTCAGTGTGCGTGCTGTACCGTTTGCTATCCTCTAAATTTCTTACATTTCTTTCCTCCAGTGGTTGGTTTTGTCTTCTGCTCATTCCTATGGTCTTGCCTTGTTCTCACTAGCAGTGACTCTCCTTCTAGGATCTCAGTCTCAGCTATCCCTCTTCTACCTGTCATCTTTCTTTCTTCCTTTTTCTCTCTGATCATGTGACTCCAATAATTCTTTGCAGTTTATAGATTCCATGCAATGTATAATTTACTGATCCTACCACCCTTTCATGATCCCTTATACTCCATTTAAGGAAAACAATAGAATCGGAAAGACTAGAGCTCTCTTCAAGAAAATTAGACATACCAAAGGAACATTTCATGCAAACATGGGCACAGGAAAGGACAGAAATGGTATGGACCTAAACAGAAGCAGAAGATACTAAGAAGAGGTGGCAAGAATACACAGAAGAACTGTACAAAAAGCATTTTCATGACCCAGATAACCACAATGGTGTGATCACTCACCTAGAGCCAAGTATCCTGGAAAGAGAAATCAAGTGGGCCTAAGGAAGCCTCACTACAAACAAACCTAGTGGAGGTGATGGAATTCCAGCTGCGCTATTTCAAATACTAAAAGATAATGCTGTGAAAGTGCTGCACTCAATGTGCCAGCAAATTTGGAAAACTCAGCAGTGGACAAGGACTAGAAAAGGTCAGTTTTCATTCCAGTCCCAAAGAAAGGCAATGCCAAAGAATGCTCAAACTACTGTATAATTGCACTTATCTCACATGCTGGTAAAGTAGGCTTTGTCAGATTATCAGGGGGAGTTGACAGAGTTCTAAGAGAGGGAAGTGAGAAATCTCAGTTTTCTCCTTCCCCTTTCCCTCTCTTTTTCTTTCTTTCTCCCTTGTTTTGTCTCAGAAGTGATTGATTAAATTGGTATATAGCATTTGTTATTTGAATTTTATTTAAAACATGAAGTTCAGTTGTGTTTAACTTTTTCCAGAAATTTAGATCGCTTTGTCTTCTGCTGCATATCTTGGAAATAGGCACAGTAAGCCATAGCAACGAGATCAGTTCAGTCACTCAGTCATGTCCAAATCTTTGTGGCCTCATAGACTACAGCATGCCAGTCCTCCCTGTTCTGTCCTGTCCATCACCAACTCCCGGAGCCTACTCAAGCTCAAGTCCATCACACTAGTGATGCCATCCAACCATCTCATCCTCTGTCATCCCCTTATCATCCAACCTTCAGTCTTTCCCAGCATCAGAGTCTTTTCAAATGAGTCAGTTCTTTGCATCAGGTGGCCAAAGTATTGGAGTTTCAGCTTCAGCATCAGTCCTTCCAAAGAATATTCAGGACTGTTTTCCTTTGGGGTTGACTGGTTGGATCTCCTTGCAGTCCAAGGGACTTCTCAAGAGTCTTCTCCAACACCACAGTTCAGAAGCATCAATTCTTCAGCACTCAGCTTCTTTATATAGTCCAGCTCTCACATCCATACATGACTATTGGAAAAACAATAGCTCTGACTAGATGGATCTTTGTTGGCAAAGTAATGTCTCTGCTTTTTAATATGTTGCCTAGGATTTTCATAGCTTTTCTTCCAAGGAGTAAGCATCTTTTAATTTCATGGCTGCAGTCACCATCTGCAGTGATTTTCGAGCCCCCCAAAATAAAGTCTCACACTGTTTCCATTGTTTCCCCATCTGTTTGCCATGAAGTGATGGGATCAGATGCCATGATGTTAGTTTTCTGAATGTTGAGTTTTAAGGCAACTTTTTCACTGTCCTCTTTCCCTTTCATCGAGAGGCTCTTTAGTTCTTCTTAGCTTTCTGCCATGAGGGCGGTATCATCTGCTTATCTGAGATTATTGATATTTCTCCCAGCAATCTTGATTCCAGCTTGTGCTTCATCCAGCTCAGCATTTTGCATGACGTCCTCTGCATATAAGTTAAATAAGTAGGGTGACAACACACAGCTTTGACATACTCCTTTCCTGATTTGGAACCAGTCTGTTGTTCTGTGTCCAGTTCTAACTCTTGCTTCTTGACCTGCATACAGATTTCTCAGGAGACAGATCAGGTGGTCTGGTATTCCCATCTCTTTCAGAATTTTCCAGTTTGTTGTGATCCACACAGACAAAGGGTTTGGTATAGTCAATAAAGCAGAAGCAGATGTTTTTCTGGAACTCTCTTCCTTTTTGCTGATCCAGCAAATGTTGGCAATGAAATAGTTACCTAATTTTGAATCTTGGCTTTGTCTCTTAGTGTGAGACTTTGGGTTTATCATTTAATTTTGCTACACCTAAATTTTCTCCTGTAAAAAATGGAGCTAATAGTAGTAACTGTGATGGGCTTCCCTGGTGGCTCAGTGGTAAAGAATCTGCCTGCCAAAGCAGGAGACATGGGTTCAGTCTCTGGTCCGGAAAGGTCCCACATGTCTTGGGGCAACTAAGCTTGTGTGCCACAACTATTGAGCCTGTACCCAGAACCTGGGAGCTACAACTACTGAGCTCGCATCCTGCAGCTGCTGAAGCTCTCGTGCCTTATTCCTTTCTAGAGTCTTTCTTAATAGAAGTCTCACATAGAGCAATCACAGAGAATAGAAACATCTTAACTTGAAAGCAGTTTTGCCTATTATGCATTTTAAGAAAGTTGGCTAAAGTATTTGAATAATATACATATGGATACATGATAGGGTAAATACATAAATGGGTGAAGATGAGTTACAGTATTTTTGAGAATTTCATACTAAGATTAGTGTCTGAATTCACAGGAAGCTACTAGTGCTTCACTGAGTATTCTAGAAAAAGTTTGTGATGGAGGTATAATTCAGGAAAATTCAAGTGAACTTTAAGTTTGTGTGGAATATAGGGAGAGAAATGAGGTGGTCTGGAATATCTGGTAAAGGGCTGTTAGCACAGGGCCTTGGGGTGCAGTGTAATGGGAAGTCAGTGGTGTAATTGTAGAGCTCTGACTAGAAGATGGTCTCCTGTGGCTCTGTGATCTTGGACAAACAAGCCTCTAAATCTCAGTTTTCTAAGCTGTAAAGTACAGCTAATAATACATACTTTAAAATTTGTATAAGGGGATATTTGCCATCATAATTAAATTATTACTACTAGAGTTGGAAAGTACTTGGAGAGTCGTTAAGGCAAAGGTTTTGTGGGTTGTTGATGATTACTTTAAATTTTATTGCTTGAGTGTTGAGAATTTGGGCCTGGATTAGGACTGTCAGATAAAATACTTACTAATTTTTATTTGCTGGGTCTGACAGCCTTCATCTGGATGAAGGACTGTGGAAGGAGGATGAGCAGCTCCATCTCAGCCTTTTAAGTGTGTGTGTAAATGTTTTGTTTGCTTGCCTTTTGGTAACGAAGATTCTGTATAAGCCAAAGCCTGGCTATAAAAGAGTTTTCAAGTATAGAAATCACTGTTACTTTGAAGGCCAAAGCGTAAAACAAAACTGAAGCCTATTAGCTTCTATTTTGGGTGTTCTTCACTCTGGGACTCTTAACATGAAGAAGGGAAAACAAATCAGCTAATAGGAATGGCTTACACACATCCAGGACAGCCCAGAGAAACTTGGAATTGTTTGCTGTTCTAGCTGTAGTACAAATATTTATTTACTTATCAGTTTAAGTAGCCACAGAGAGAAAAGCAACTCGTTTGTACTTCTAGTGAGAAGATTCACGTCTTCCTATAAACTACACACTCATGTTTGTGGTGGAATGATTCTTTGGTAGTCTATAAAAGTGTAGAATATAATCTTGTATTTCCAAAATCTGCCTGTGCAAACGAGGAAAGACTGGGTCATATGAATGCTGTAGTTACTTTATTTGGTGAATCTGCTCTACAGCTGATGCTTGGTTTTCTTCATCAGTATTCTTTTCTAGTAAATTGTTTTGTGTTTATATATTGATTTTTACTTGTAGTGAAAAAATGGTTTAAGATAAAGTTAAGTAACAATATAAGTAGAGAATATGTCATTTCTAAATGAAAAGAATATATGCAGCAATTTTACAATGATGAAATGGGTATCTGTTATTTGTTAGTGTATGTAAATGTGCCACACATGTATTTTAGTAAACTAGGAGCCCTTTTTAGTGCTCCTTTTTGACCAAGCGTCTATTCATCATTAAAATCATCCTAATTTTCAATGAGACATGTAATTGATATTACAAACCTGCTGCTTTTATTTAAAATGAGAAGCTTTGTTTTGGTGAATTCAGTATGATGTAAGGTGAAAAGAAAGACATCATGTTTTTCAGTATTTATGTTGAAAAGTGTGATTTATAAAAAAATCTAGTTCCTGGAAGCATCAAAAATTTTTTTTTCATGTTTTATTTCATCAGAACACTACAGTAGACTGTAAAATGACATCATCTACAGCTGGAGATAAACACTTTGATAAAAGTCCCACTAAAACAAGACACCCTCGAAAAGTTGATCTAAGAGCTCGATACTGGGCATTTCTTTTTGACAATCTTCGCCGGGCAGTAGATGAAATCTATGTGACTTGTGAATCAGATCAGAGTGTGGTGGAATGTAAGGTAAGGTTTTCTTTAAGTTTTTGTAATCCATTTGTCAGATTCGCCAGTTTTTGCTCTATCTAAGTTGATTATTTACCTTCAGTATTAACTATAATCTCCATGCTATACACTACATCCTCAGAACTTACTTGTCTTAAAACTGGAAGTCTGTATGTACCCTTTACCAGCATCTCCCTATTTCCCCTATCATTTGCAGCCACTATTCTACTGTCGGCTTCTGTGAATGCATCAGGTTTTTCTTCGTTTTGATTTTTTAAGATTATCCTTGTTGTTGTTTGCGTTACCTAATTGTATACTTTTATATTCTGTGCAAGACTTGGTAGAAAATTGTCTTGATATATATAGTCTTAGGCGAGAAATTAAAAGATAGGTACACACATACACACACACACACACACACACAATTTATTAAAAGGTCTCTCTTGGCTGGATTCTCCATTGGTACTGTAGGTGGCATTAGTGAGTTTTTCACATTCTTTGGTTTCATGTTTAACGTCTTTAACTGGACATTGCCCCTTTTCTTGGAGAAGGCAATGGCAACCCACTCCAGTGTTCTTGCCTGGAGAATCCCAGGGACGTGGGAGCCTGGTGGGCTGCTGTCTGTGGGGTTGCACAGAGTCAGACACGACTGAAGTGACTTAGCAGCAGCAGCAGCCCCTTTTCTATTGAGATCACTCTCATCAACTTTGGTGAGGGGAAAGTGAGATTGATGGCTAACCGTAAACAACTCTGAGTGGGATTTAAAAGTAGTTGTAAGGTGTGTTTTCTAATTTTAGATAACCTTGTGTTTGTAATAGGATGTCAAACAGACACATAGCATAATCTGTCTCTGAAAATGCACTGGAAAGCCTGGACTTTTAGTAGATACAAACTATATGCTGTATCTATACTAAATAAAATTATTTTGAGAAAAATCAGGATGATATATCTTCATAGAGAGATTACAGAGGCAGCTTCTGTTTCTACAGTGAACATGGTTAAAAATCCTGAAATTCATTATTTAACCTTTGAAATATGTGAAGAGTCAAAGCAAAGTTATATGTTGAAACAATAGCTGTGTTTCCTCTAAAATTGGAAACAGCCAAAATATGTTTTAAACTAACTTAAAAATATGACTCAACAGAAACAGGTTTCAGAATGAACAGTGATTGAAATCATCCAAGTTTATGCTTTGGTTGTCACAATTAATATTGTTACTATCAGCTTGTAAAACTTTTTTTATGTTTTAAGAAAATATTTTTAAGGAAAATCATATTGTTAGGATGTAGTCTCCACTCCTTGTTTTCCATTTCAACCTGCGGGGAACTGGATGTGTGGCTCTGGGATACTGGGGACCCCGTGGAATATGAAAACTGGGACCTGTATCTCCTTTAGAGATTTCATAGCATTACAAGCTTGCTGGAGTAGCTCATGCCAGCTGGGCTTAGAGGGACTTCAGGGTAGTAAGCTTTCTTTGGAAGGAGTTAGGATGGGACTTGTCACTGATTGAGTAAAGAGGACCGCCAGTGCATCTCATGATTTCTGTGAGGGAAGGATTGTAGACATGGGTGAAGATGCTGGAGTAATAGGGACTTCCTATGAGGACACTTGGTTAGGTGTCAGTAGAATACACCAAAGTCTGATGGAGTTGAGGCAGATCTTGCTTTGGGCAGAGGGAGCCAGGGTGGACCTGACCACTGCCTAGAGACCCATGAGTGCTCCCTGTGCAGAAACTACCATGTACTGCAGAGATCAGTGGGGACTGCTCACTCACATTGATCCAGAGAAGGGTCAGGGCCACATCTCTGCCTGGCAGCACTTGACTCTGTTGTTGGTCAGCATCATCTTAGTCCCTGGAGAAGGACTGGCTGATGACTACTGAAGATCCATCACTAATATCTGGTAAGCTCTGTAAGTGGAATATTGCTCTGTTCCCACAACTGCCACTTATGGCAGGGACATAAGTTTGTGAATGTAGGATAGTGTTAAGGGGTACAGGGGAGGAAGAGAGGAACGACTCCGTGAAAATAACCCGTATTCCTCCCCAACAACAGGCATCTGCTAAAGGCTGTCTAATTCTCACCTGTGCTAGGTTGTCAGACAACAATAGGCAGATTGTCTGAAGATAGGATTTAACAATCAAACTTTGATAATTGAATGTGACTGAAAAATTGTGGATTTCACTGAGCATACTCTGGAGGTTTAGGATTCAGCTGAGTAGCTAGTTATATGTGGAAAAAGATAAAAGTATTCTATGTTTATATCTCAAAAGTTGAGACTTCTCATTTCAACAAGTTAAGTAAGGATCAAAATGATATGTGAGAAAATGCTTAGCAAAGTATAACATACAATAAAAAGAAAATAAATTTTATAATTAGATGAAAGGAGAAGTCACCGATGGAGATAGGGGAATATAGATCCAGAACAGAGAAGAATCATTATAGAAGCAGGAAGAATATAGGAGAATAGGAATGTCCCAAAGGCCATGGAAGAAGGAGTGGTACATAGGTTAAGAATGACTGCAGTTGAGAGGAAGCTTGGCATTCAAGAGGGATAAGAACAGATGGGATCAAGGTGGAAACTTGTGATAAGAATTTGGAATTCCATTTGAGGGGTTCTTTGCCCTTTTATATTTTCAAGAAGTAGGAGGTATGAGGTTGGAAGTTGGAAGAGGGTGGAAAGATCTGAAATAACTGTGATGGAGAATGAAAGGGCAGACTTTTGGAAGCCGCAGGGTTGCCCAGCAACCTTGAAGGTCACAGTTGAGACTGGAAATTCTTCTCTTTCCTGTATGTTCAGTTTTCCTTATTAGAGTCTTCTCCCATCAGCACACTACTTGCTTATTTCTCTTCCATTTTAAACTACAACAATAAAAACAATAAAAAGAAACCCCCAAACCCTATCTCTGTTTTACTTATTCTTTCATCTACTGTCCCAGATCCCATTTTCCTTCTCTCCTTAGCCAGGTTTCTTAGAAGACGCCTGCCTTTTTGCGGCCTCCATTTCCTTTTCTCTCAGGAACTCATTTGTCTACTCCAGCCTGGCGTCACATCCCTATCAGAGCTCCTATTAAACTCTTATTAAAGTCAGTCAGCGTTGCTCAGTCCAGTGGGTGTTTTTCTGTCCCTCCCTTGATCTCTGAGTAGCATTTCACACTGCTGACCACTCCCCTCTTGCAGCACTCTCTCCTTTGGCTTTTATAGAACCACCACCGCTAGTTTTCTTCTTTCTTTGTTGGTTGCTGCCTCTGCTTCCTCTTAATTGGCTTTTCCTTTTCCACCTGACCTTTAGCTTTTGGGAATTCATTAAGGCTCATCTTAGACCATCTTCTTTCCTCACTATTAGTTTCTCCCTCTGCGTTTTCTCCATGCCATGGCTTAATTTATTGTTGCTTTTCTGATGATTCTTAAATTTATATCTCTAGCCTATACTTTTCTTCTGATTTTCAGACTTGTATATCCAAATAGCCTCGTTGGCATCTCCACTTGGATATTTCATAAGCATGTCAAACTGATGTATATAGAAACAAGTTCATGATGACTCCTTCTACCCAAAACCTGGAGATATATTTTTCTTCCCTGAATTGGCAGGTAGTCCCTCCATCTTCCTCCCTTTACCCCACACCAGCCACTGTCCAATGAATGGACCTCTTTGAGTTCAATTCAGTTCCGTTGCTTAGTCATGTCCGACTCTTGATGACCCAATGGACTGCAGCACACCAGGCTTCCCTGTCCATCACCAACTCCTGGAGCTTACTCAAAGTCATGTCCATTGAGTTGGTGATGCCATCCAACCATTTCATCCTCTGTTGTCCCCTTCTCCTGCCTTCAACCTTTCCCAGCATCAGGGTCTTTTCCAATGAGTTAGTTCTTTGCATCAAGTGGCCAAAGTATTGGAGTTTCAGCTTCAGCATCAGTCCTTCCAATGAATATTCAGGACTTATTTCCTTTAGGATGGACTAGTTTTATCTTCTTGCTGTCTAAAGGACTCTCAAGAGTCTTCTCTATCACCACAGTTCAAAAGTATCAATTCTTTGGTGCTCAGTTTTCTTTATAGTCCAACTCTCACATCTGTACTGGAAAAGCTATAGCTTTGACTAGATAGACCTTTGTTAGCAAAGTAATGTCTCTGCTTTTTAATACTCTTTGAGTATTACCTCCTAAATCTTTCCAACCTGTCCACTTCTCTTATTCTCTACTGCTACCATTCTAGTCCAAGCTGCCATTATATTAGTAAAATCCCTGGATCACAATTGAAATCTTCTAGCAGGACTCCCTGCATCCTTCCAATCCATTCTCTATACGATAGGCAAACTGATACTTAAAACAAACATGAGCTCTGATTTCTTTGATTATAGCTCCTCATAAGTTTCCCTTAGCTCTGTGCATTAAAATCTCCAGCATGACCTTCAAATCTTGAGTGAGTTGATTTGTGTAAACCTCATTTCACACCACTTTTCTCTCCTCCCTTCTGCCTCATTTAAACCAGCCTTCTTTCGATTACTCAAACATCCCAGGTACCCGCAAGTCTTCAGACCTTTCCACATTCTGATTTTTCTTGCCGAGACACTCATCCTCACTTTTCTTGCCCAGCACCTCTTCACCTCCCCCATCCCTTTTATCTAACTCCCATTCCTAGTTTAGGTTTCAATTTAAGTGTCACTTTCTCAGGAGAGCTTATCATGTTTCAGACTAAATCAGGTTCCCTGCTGATACAGAGTTCACCCTCATATCTGCATGGGATTGATTCCAAGACACCTCTCCTACCCTTGCCATGTGGATACCAATATCCACGGATGCTCGAGCCCCTTTTATAAAATGATGTAATACATTCAGCCCTGGATATCCATGGGTTCTGCTTGGGCACGTATGGCCTGACTGTACTCTCATAGCATACTTTCCCTAGAAACATTTTATCACAGTTGAGACTACATAATTGTTTATTTTGTTGCTTTTACATTTGTCTCCCTTACTAGACATGAAGCTCCCAGAAGACAGAAACCACACTGTCTCACTTACCACTCTGTCATCAGTTCTTGGAACTGGAACTGGAACACAGTAATAGATAAATACTGTGTAGATAAATAGTAAATAGATGTTAAATGTCTGTGTGAAGCAATGAGACCACATACATTGTTGTGGTAAAGATATGTCTACACAGTTATATGGTTCCCTTCTACCCTGATGGAATGCTTACTAGCCATTCAGTCACTTGCTAAAAATGCCCAAAGATGGCGGGTAGATGAATTAGTCATGGGTTGGTATTTTTAAGGCAGATTCAGTGGAATTTCATTAAGTAAAAGATTGAAGAGGTTAAGAGAATAGTTGGAATAGTGGACCATGGAACTGAAGTTTCATGCGGAAGGAAATGGCTATCACAGAAGCCTGATAGATGTGGATAAAGTAAAGAAGTTAAGTATTTGCAAATATCCTTTGGACAGATAGGAGTAGGTAAAGTGGACTCTCTATAGATAAAAATTAATGTTTATATTTTTAAAGTCACTGTTTACATACTCTAATTAGCTTGTTTTTTAATGTCCTTGATCTCTCAGGCACTGAAATATTTTAGTCTCCCACTACTATTGCAGTTTCTTCAATATCTCTTTGAATTTTGGGGAATTTTTACTTTACACATTTTACTGTCTTATTATTAATTATAGTGTGTTGTATTTTTTCAATTTAATTTAATTTTAAACTTTTTATTTTATATTGGAGCATAGTCAATTAGCAAGGGAATGCTCAAAATCCTTCAAGCCAGGTTTTAACAGTACATGAACTGAGAACTTCCAGATGTACAAGCTAGATTTAGAAAAGGCAGAGGAACCAGAGATCAAATTGCCAACATATGCTGGATTATAGAAAAAGCAAGGGAATTCCAGAAAAACATCTACTTCTGCTTCATTGACTATGCTAAAGCCTTTGACTGTGTAGATCACAACAAACTGTGGAAAATTCTTAAAGAGATAGGAATACCAGACCACCTTACCTGCCTTCTGAGAAACCTGTATGGAGGTCAAGAAGCAACAGTTAGAACCAGACATGGAACAACAGACTGGTTCAAAGTTGGGAAAGGAGTACATCAAGGCTGTATATTGTCACCCTGCTTACTTAACTTCTGTGCAGAGTACATCATGTGAAATGCCAGGCTGCATGAAGCTCAAGCTGGACTCAAGATTGCTGGGAGAAACCAGCATAAACTCAGATAAGCAGATGACACCACCCTACTGGCAGAAATCGAAGAGCAACTAAAAAGCCACCTAATGAAGGTGAAAGAGGAGAGTGAAAATCTGGTTTAAAACTCAATATTCAGAAAACAAAGGTCATGACATCCAGTCCCATCACTTCATGGCAAATAGATGGGGAAAAATTGGAAACGGTGGCAGACTTTATTTTTTTGGCCTCCAAAATCACTGCAAATGCTGACTGCAGCTATGAAATTAAACGATGCTTGCTCCTTGGAAGAAAAGCTATGACAATCCTAGACAGCATATTAAAAAGCAGAAACATGACTTTGTCGACAAAGGTTTGTATAGTCAAAGCTATGGTTTTTCCATTAGTCATGTATGGATGTGAGAGTTGGACCATGAGAAAAGCTGGATGCCAAAGAATTGATGCTTTTGAATTGTGGTGTTTGAGAATACTCTTGAGACTCCCTTGGACTGCACGAACAAATCAGTCAATCCTAAAGGAAATCAACCGTGAATATTCATTGCAAGGACTGAGGCTGATGCTGAAGCTCCAGTACTTTGGCCACCCGATGTGAAGAGCCGGCTCACTGGAAAAGACCCTGGTGCTGGGAAAAGTTGAAGGCAGGAGGAGAAGGGGACAACAGAGGACGAGATGGTTGGATGATGTCATCAACTCAATGGACATGAGTTTGAGCAATCTCAGAGAGATAGTGAAGGACACGGAAGCCTGGTGTGTTGCAGTCCATGGGGTAGCAAAGAGTCAGACATGACTGAACAGCAACAGCAATGTTGATTTTAAGCATTATAATAATCATTTTGAGCATTTTTGTCTACTTACACTTAGTCACAATAGGTCTCTAATAATGGGAAATAGCATAAGAACATCTGGTCCATGTTTCAATGCCATTCTCCCAAATCATCCCACCCTCTCCCTCACAGTCCAAAAGTCCATTCTATACATCTGTGTCTCTTGCTGTCTCGCATACAGGGTCATCATTACCATCTTTCTAAATTCCATATATATGTGTCAGTATACTGTATTGGTGTTTTTCTTTCTGGCTTACTTCTCTCTGTATAATCGGCTGCAGTTTCATCCATCTCATTAGAACTGATTCAAATGTATTCTTTTTAATGGCTGAGTAATACTCCATTGTGTATATGTACCACAGCTTTCTTATCCATTCATCTGCTGGTGGACATCTAGGTTGTTTCCATGTCCTGGCTATTATAAACAGTGCTGCCATGAACATTGGGGTACATGTGTCTCTTTCAATTCTGGTTTCCTCGGTGTGTATGCCCAGCAATGGGATTGCTGGGTCATAAGGCAGTTCTATTTGCAATTTTTTAAGGAATCTCCACACTGTTTTCCATAGTGAACGTGTATACTATCATGTAAGAAACGAAGCGCCAGTCTATGTTCGATACAAGATACAGGATGCTTGGGGCTGGTGCACGGGGATGATCCAGAGAGATGATATGGGGTGGGAGGTGGGAGGGTGATTCAGGATTGGGAGCTCATATACACCCGTGGCAGATTCATGTCAATGTATGGCAAAACCAATACAGTATTGTAAAGTAAAATAACGTAAAAATAAAATTAAAAAAAATAAAAGAACATCTGGTCCAGCAACTTCCAAATGAGCTGCAATTAAAAATTAGTTAGCCACTGAAGCAACATATTTGTATCAATACCCAGGCAACTGCAAATTTTATTTATCCAAAAAGATCCTGGTAAGGATTAAATTATAGGAGAATGCTTTTCATTAGCAGATTTTCATTTGGTAGGCTTTTATTTGTTGAATATATTCTGTATGTATTCTTTTTCCAGCTTGCTTATATTGAGAATTAAGGGGAGATATTTGAAAGAGGTAAATGATAATGGAATGAAGATGACTGGGTGAATACTATTATTAGACAGTTTTTGAAAGTGATATACTTGCCATTTTGCTTTCAGATGATATCTTTTTTAAACATTATATTAGCAGTTTAAAAAATGCATTTTCTTTTTGTGAGAGTCCCTTCTCATGTGATGGTTATTTCCACTTCTTTCATCATCACAGAGGGCACAACTGTACTCATTCCTGCAGCTGAGTTGGAGGGCTGTATTGATGTCTGGGCCCAAGGGTCTGTGCACCTAGTATTGTGTGTCAGGAGGACAGAGGGATGGCGCCAACCATCCTGCTGTGCGCCAGTAACTAGAATTAGTTACAAACCGATCGAATCCGTTGCAGCCAATTGGTAAACTAATTGGTAATTTTAGCTGTACATCTATATGTAGTTATCTGAATGCCTATAACATTACTTTCAGAGCCACTTTTGTTCCGTTTCGTCCTGCTTAACAAAATAGCCTTCATAGCTGTAAGGAGAAAGATGTGCATCAGTGACTGTGAGGCTGCTCCAGCTGCTTGTCTTGTTTGTATTCCCTTGTTCGTAAAACATGACTCAGGTTACAGCTGCATGGTACCACTCTGATCATTTCTGATAACGGTGAGCTAAACATTCCTTAAAATAGGTTGTTTAAGCCACCAAATGTACTTTCTCTGTGCCAACTTGTATCAGAAGTATAGCTGCTTATATTCTTGCCTTTTTGAAGGTTTCTTCTTCTTTTTTTCTTTCAGTGAAAAGGGAAATCAGTAGACAACTTTTAAAGGAAATTATTGTGAATTAAATCTTTCTGTGCCCTAAAGTAGGTCGCTTAAGTTAATGAATTTAATTAAAGAATTTGAATTGTATTAGTAGAATTGAGAAAAGGAAGTCAACTAAATTTTTAAAATTTTCCTTTTCCTGATCATAGAAAACTTTCATTACCAGTGATTTGACAATAAGATTACCTTAGAAAGAAAATAAACAGTACTTCTATGTCAGGAGAGTCTTTTAAAGTAGAATATAACTTTTATGACTGAAGTGAGGGTGGTACTATATTTCAATTATGAATAACTTGGCATATATTTATTATTAGTCTTGGGTCTGGTTTCCAAAGTGTACCTGTATGTTTAAAAAAAAAAACATTGTAAGTGAAAAGTGTTTTTGAGGTCTTTGAGGCCCACTGATACTAAACCATGAGTCCAATACTTTGTTATGGAAAAGTAATATATTTTTAAAACAAATAACCGTTTTTATAGCTGGCTGTCATTTTCTGATAGTCATCTTCTGGGAGAATTGGAAAGTTGCCTTTTATAGTAAAGTGAGACTGGCATGTCTTTATAGTAAGATGAGAATAGGATGATATTGGTAAAGTGAATACACTTTAAAGTTCTTTGTCTTATGCATTTAAATGGCAACTATGGCCAATTAAGCAATGTCTGCACATAGCAAAACTTGACATCGATTCCCTTTTGTCAGACATGGAGTGGATCTTAGTGGCTTATGCGTTTAAATCTTTCTTGTGTAAAATTTTCATTGCCACTCTCATGTAAAACTAGTCAGTGCTAAGAAAAAGGTCTTTGTGAGATGAGTCGAATGTAGTGTCACAGTAATGTGATTTTGGATTTTCTAAAGAGGAAAATTAGAGTGCAGATTAACTGAATTAGAAGTGATTCCTGTGAAATCTAGTCAGTTTTAAATGTATTTTGTTATTGGAGGCATAGTGTCTGTGCAAATGCTGTATTTGATAAATAGAATGCAGGTAACCCATATTATGAAAACTGGTTTTACATCATGCATAATTATAATGTCCTTTGATATATTCAGCTTTGTATCATTTGCCTTAGAAATGCTGGTAAAATTTTAGACATTTACTTTTCCAAATATATTTCTTTTTAAACTGATGATTTCACATATATGTTAGCAGAATTAAAGATTATTTAAAAGTCTAACCATTATTATTTTTTTTTAATTTGATTTCAGAAAGCTTCAGTTTAGTAGTAAATGTAAAAAATGTTGATGAGGAACACTGGAGGGAAGCATGCCCTTGATAATGGATTTGCTAGTAACTTTTTTCATTCCTGTCTTTTCTTCTTTTTATTTTTCTTGCTGCTGGTATAGAACATCTTGGAGGTATGACTTAGCAGAAAAAGCAGTGGGCCGGGAGTCAATGCAGTGGGGTTTGGGTTCTGTGCTGTCACAACCAGATGACTAAACTCAGTGTTATCTTGAAAATTAAGTGACTGACTATAGACTATGTAACTTCTTCATTCATTAGATAATCCTCTGACATTTACTCATTATGTAACATCTTTTGTCACTAATAGTTTTACTTATTCAGCCCATTCTTTAGAATAAAAATTTCTAAACAAGACTAGAGAGAGTAGAAATTTGCTTTAAGAGGGATTGTAAATTATAATTAATTTCTGTCATAAAGTACCACTGATAAATGTTACATTGGACATCTGAGGGAATAATCTTCTGTTTAATTCACTCAGGCTAAAGAGCAGCATTTGCTAGCATGCTACTGATGTTTCAAATCACTGAATACGTCTCTCTTGTGGTTTGAATTTATTGATTCAGTGTTTTGACACATAGTGGATTTCTAACAAATTTTATTTTGGTGAGTAAATCATAGAATCTTAGAACTGTTAGTAAAGTTGTCTAATCCACCTACCCATTATACAGTTACCCTTGACCATATTCTCTCTGGTAACTAATTCTCTTTTTGAGGCAGCTCTGGCAGGTGAAAATCTGTCATTTTCACTGAGCATTCTTTGTTCTGTAACTTGTATTTATGTGGAAATAATATAATCCCTTTTATGATAACCTCTTTTATGTGAAGATGTTTATCATGCCATCCCATTAGTCTTTAAGCCTAGTCATCCAGTCCTTACTGTAGTTCCTACTATGATGTGATGTTAAAATCTTCCTTATTATCACACTTGGTTAATTGTATTCTACTTTACCTATCTGTCCTCCTTAAATTGTGCTTGCCATGGCTTAGTGGCTAGCAAGTAGCTAGCAACAGAATTAGACTCTAGCTGATTAAATAGAAAAATTAATTCTTTGAGAGGATAGGTCACAGATTTGATACTAAAACCCATGAATCAGGGTTAGAAAATAGGCAGAAACCAGGGAGGTTTTGCAGAGAAACATCTGGCTAGGATGTATTGCTATTTTTTTTTTTAATACCACCGTTTCCTCTTTATCTTTGCCTTGCTTGCTTGAGATCAGAGTCCCAGGCAAGTGAGTCTGATTGGTTAAGTTCTGATCATATTACTGTGCTTAACTGTCAAGTAGTAGAGAGCAGAAAGATCTTCTCCTTTTTCGTTTGTGCAAAAACCCAATTCCCCAAACTAGAAAGAGAGTGGAAATTCTGGTTAGCATTAAAAAACAAAATATTTCATGTAGACAGAAAACTCACAGAGGAAGTGGTCTCATTTTACCTTATGTGATCAGACCCCCAGCCTTTTCATAGTTGCTGTTATAATTGTATTATTGAAGTGTGAGGCCATACTCACTCTTTCTGCTGGCTCAGCAAACTATTTACTCAACTCGAGTTTAGTGTCAAGTAAAATTACAGTCTTTTCTATATGTGTCATGTTTTGTTAAGACCAACCTCTGCCTAATATTTTACTTGCACAGTTAGTTACTGGATCAAATGGTAGAATCAAAAACTTATCATTTAAAAATATCTCATCTTTTTAGATTTGCCACATTACTATAACCTGTCCATGCTGCCCAATAGAAATATAACATGAGCCACATATGTACTTCTAAATTTCCTACTTGTTACATTAAAAAGGCAAAAAGAAACATATGAAAATAACTTACATAATATTTTAAATTTAACCCAATACAGCAAAAATTATTTCAACACAATGGTAGCAAGTCAGAAATACGTAAGAGCCAGCATCAACAACTTCCCATTTGCCAAATCTGGAACAATTCAAGTATTAAAATAAATAATGATAGTAATGGATCATTCAAGAATATAGAAATTGATGAATCCATACTATTATGAATAAGTAAATTAATAAATAGTCAAATAAGGGAGAGGAGAAAGCACCTTTTCTATAACAGAATGCTAAGTAATAAATGTATAAGGAATGATGGAATTAGAAAACCATCATTTAGAAATTATTATAATAATTTATCCAGGCAGGAATCACCAATGGATCTTAAATTAGTGAAATTTGTTGAAGAACACGATATTTATAGTTACAGAATATCTCCCTAAAAGATAGTTTTTAAGTACAGAGAAAAATAGGAAGTTTAAGTGGGGAGTTGTTAGATACCACTTATCAAATTATCAAGTTTATTATCATTAGTAATAGGACATATACATAGTGGGTGCCTCTTTATATTAGGCACTGAGAAGACCACAGCATCACTAATGTAGTATTTCTGATAATTTATTTAATTTGACCTAAAATTGATTGACATATTACAGAATAACTGCCTGTATTCTTTAAAAATATGAGGTCATGAACGACTGAGGAAGAGCAGTAATAGAATGAGGAAGACAGGACAGTTAAATACAAGCATGATTCTCAGTAGGACCTTGGATTAGATTATTTTTCTTCTCTAAAGCCACCCTGATTATTTAACTTATATGCAGAATACATCATATGAAATGCCAGGCTAGATGGCTCACAAGCTGGAATCAATATTGAAGGGAGAAGTATCAATAACCTCAGATATTATGCAGATGACACTCCCCTATTGGCAGAAAATGAAAAAGAACTAGAGAGTGGTTTTTTTTTTTTTTTTTGATGAAGGTGAAAGAGTAGAGTGAAAAGCTGGGTTAAAACTCAACATTCAAAAAATGAAGATCATGGCATCTGAAGAACTGATGCTTTCAAAGCTGTAGTGCTGGAGAAGACTCTTGAGAGTCCCTTGTTCAGCAAGGAGATTGAACTAGTCAATCCTAAAGGATATTCATTGGAAGGACTGATGCTTAAATTGAAGTTCCAATACTTTGGCCACCTGATGCAAAGAGCATCATTGGAAAAGACCCTGATATTGGGAAAGATTTAGGGCAGGAGAAGAAGGGGGCGACAGAGGATGAGATGGTTGGATGGCATCACTGACTCAATGGACGTGCTGCTGCTGCTGCTGCTAAGTCGCTTCAGTCTTGTCCGATGCTGTGCGACCCCATAGACAGCAGCCCACCAGGCTCCCCCATCCCTGGGATTCTCCAGGCAAGAACACTGGAGTGGGTTGCCATTTCCTTCAGTGCTTCATTTCCTCCAAACCATCAGTTCTTCAGTGCTCAGCCTTCTTGAGGGTCCAACTCTCACATCTGTACATGACTACTGGAAAAACCATAGCTTTGACTAGATGGACCTTTCTTGGCATAAAGTGAAAAGTGAAATTGAAGTTGCTCAGTTGTGTCCAACTTTTGTGACCCCATGGACTGCAGCCTACCAGACTCCCCCGTCCATGGGATTTTCTAGGCAAGAGTACTGGCGTGGGTTGCCATTGCCTACTTTGCAATGGACATGAGTTTGAGCAAACTCCCGGAGATAGTGGAGGACAGGAAAGCCTGTGCTGCAGTCCATGGCGTCACAAAGAGTCAGACATGACTTAGTGACTGAACAACAACAACAAAAGTACAGTAGTGGAACAGTTGGTAAAATCTGAGTGAGCTGGAGGACCCACACTTCCTGAATTCAAGCTTACTTCAAAGCTATAATAATCAAAATGATGAGTTGCCAGGATAAGGATAGGCATATAGATCTATGTCTAAGGATAGACATAGAGATCTTGGCAACAAATCCATAAGATCTGTGGTCACTTTTTTTGTTAGAATATCTTTATTTATTTATTTATTTTGGGCTATTCTGGTTCTTTGTTGCTGAGCAGACTTTTCTGTAGTTGCAGTAAGTGGAGGCTGCTTTCTCGTCACAATGTGAAGCCTTCTCATTGTGGTGGCTTCTCGCTGCAGAGAAAGGAAGAGCTCTGTGGTGCACAGGTTTCAGTAGCTGCGTCATGTGGCTTCAGTAGTTGCCATTCCCGGGCTCTAGAGCACAGGCTCAATAGTTGTGACACAGGGGCTTAGTTCCTCCACTGCATGTAGGATCCTCCAGGACCAAGGATCAAACCCATGTCTCCTGCATTGGCAAGTATGCCAACAGGGAGGCCCTGGTCACTGTCTTTTTTGACAAGGGTGCCAAGACTATTTCATGGGGAAAGAATCGCCTTTCAGCAAACGTTGCTGGGACAACTAGATATCCACACACAAAGAATGAATTTGGGTCCCTACCTCACACCATATGCAAAATTTAACTGAAAATGGATCAAAGACCTAAACGTAAGAGCTAAAACTATAGAACTTTGAAGAAAACATAGATGTAAATCTTTGTAACCTTGGAGTAGGCAATACTTTCTCAAATATTATACCCAGAGCACAAGTAACCAAATAAAAAATATGTAAATTGAACTTCATCTGAATTTAAAACTTTTATGTGTTACTAGGACACTCACAAGTGAAAACACAGCTCACAGAATGAGAGAAGATATTTTTAAACCATATGTCTGATAAATCTAATATACAGAATATATGAAAAATGCAGTCCAAAAATAAAAAAGACAAATAGCCCAGTTAAAAAATGGATGAAGAATTTGAATAGACACTTTTGCATAGATGATATACAAATGTCCATAAGCACATGAATATGTGCTAAACATTTTTAGTCATCAGGGAAAATCAAATAAAAACAATAATATCACTTTACTGTCATTAGGTTGACTAGAGTCAAGAAGTCAGAAAATAGCAAATGTTGATAAGGATTGAAGGAGATGCAACCCTCTCATATTGCTAGTGTGGCAATGTAAAATGGTACAGCTACTGTGGAAAAAATTTTGGTAGTTAATGTTAAATGTTAGAGTTACCATATGGCCCAGGAAACCCAAATCCATTTATACACCCAAGAGAATTAGAAACGTGTGTTCCCATAAAACCTTGTACATGAATGTTCACAGCAGCAGCATTCATAATAGGCAAAAAGTGAGAACAGCCTAAATATCCATCAACTGAAAGTGAATAAAAGAAGTTATGTTTACACAGTTATTAATTATAGAAAGGAGTGGAGTACAGATGCATGCTACCAGGTAGATGAGCCTTGAAAACATTCAGTTCAGTTGCTCAGTCGTGTCGACTCTTTGCAACCCCATGAACCACAGCACCTCCCTGTGATGGACAGGCCTCCCTGTCCATCACCAACTCCCAGAGCCTCAAACTCATCTTCATTGAGTTGGTGATGCTATCCAACCATCTCATCCTCTGTCGTCGCCTTCTCCTCCTGCCTTCAACCTTTCCCAGCATCAGGGTCATTTCAAATGAGTCGGCTCTTTGCATCAGGTGGCCAAAATATTGGAGTTTTAGTTTCAGCATCAGTCCTTCCAATGAACAGTCAGGACTGATCTCCTTTAGGATGGACTGGTTGGATCTCCTTGCAGTCCAAGGGACCCTCAAGAGTCTTCTCCAACACAACAGTTCAAAAGAATCAATTCTTCAGCGTTCAACCTTCTTTTTTAGTCCAACTCTCACATCCATACATGACTACTGGAAAAACCTTAACCTTAACGAGATGGACTTTGTGGGTAAAGTAATGTCTCTCCTTTTTAATATGCTGTCTAGGTTGGTCATAACTTTCCTTCCAAGGAGTAAGCATCTTTTAATTTCATGGCTGCAGTCACCATCTGCAGTGATTTTGGAGCCCAAAAAATTAAAGTTAGCCACTGTTTCCCTATCTATTTGCCATGAAGTGGTAGGACTGGATGCCATGATCTTAGTTTTTTGAATGTTGTGCTTTAAGCCAACTTTTTCACTCTCCTCTTTCACTTTCATCAAGAGGCTTTTTAGTTCCTCTTCACTTTCTCCCATAAGCATGGTGTCACCTGCGTATCTGGGGTTATTGTTATTTCTCCTGGCAATCTTCCAGCTTGTGCTTCAAGCAGCCCAGCATTTCTCATGAAAACATTATGCTAACTAAAAGAAGCTACCTCAAAAGACCACATATTATATGATTCTGTTTATATGAAATGTCCAGAAGAGGCCAGTCCATAGATAATAGAAGGTTATCTGTGGTTTCCAAAGGCTGGGGAAAAGGGAAAATGGGGAGTGACTGCTAAGGTTTCTTTTGGGGGATGATGAAAATGTTCTGGAATCAGTTGCATAATTCTGTGTATATATGGTACACAGCTCTGAATTGCATAATTTAAGATGGTGAATTTTATAGTCTGTGAATTATATCTCAGTAAAAATTGAGGGAAAAAAAAGCCTATATTATGCAAATTCTTCTAGAACATAGGAAAATAGAGAGTTTCCTTTCAGCATAACCTTGATAACCAAAAGTCTTATGAGAAAGGAAAATATAGGCCACACTGAAGTACAGATGCATAAGCCCTAAACCAGATAACGATGTATTGAATCTAGTGATTTGAAAATTGGACAGTACATCACAATCAAGTTAGGTTCTTTGCAGTCCTGCAATGTTTCTTTAACATTTGAATGTGAAATTAATGTTATTTACCAGATTAGATGAGTGAAGATGAAAAATCATATGATCATGTCAGTGATTTTGGAAAAATACTTTGTGAAATTCAGCACCCATTCATGGTGAAACTAGTAAACTGAGAATAACAGGGAATATCCTTAGTGATATAAGGAATCTTCCAAAAATTTTAGAGTAAACATCAAGCTTAATGGTGAGATGTTGAGAGCTTTCCTTCTGAAATTGTGAATGAGACAAGATAGGCCATTGTCTTTATTTCTTTTCAGCCTTGGGCCAGCACAGGAATAAGAGAATAAGACATAAAAGATATGAGACTTATGGAGAAAAATAAGTGTGTCATTATTTACAGATCACATGTATATGTATACACACGCACATAAACACACTTAGGAGATCCAGGAAAATCAACATTAACTGAAAAAAAATTTAAAGCAACTACCATTTATTCTTAGGGTTGAGTCTAACAAAAGATATGTAAGATCTCTACACAGAAAAATATAATACATTATTGAGACACACTGAGTAAGATAAATATATAGAACAATAGGTCTGTAAAGACTAGAAAAACAATGTTATAAGAATATCAGTTTTCCTTCAGTTCATCTATAGAATCAATGCAAATGCAATTAAAATTCTATTTTTTTTTACCCTTGGGAACTTGACAAGCTGATTCTAAAATTTGTATGGAAATGCAAAAAGGGCTGGAATTAGCCTAGACAACTTTGAGGTCAAAGATAAAGTTGGAGAATTTACTGAGTTTTGAGATTTATTTTAGAGCTGTAGCAATGCATTATAATTTACTACTGGTATAAGAATAGACCAGTGTAATAGAAGAGATCCCATAGAAACAGACTCATGCTTTAAAAGATAATTTTGGAGAAATCTTCCTGACCTTGTGATAGGAAAAGAACACTTAAAAATGACACAAATAATATCAGTCTTTAGACAAAACAGTCATAAATTAGACCACCTTAAAATTTGGAATTTCTGTTCGTCAAAAGATTCCATTCCATTAGGAGAGTGAAAAGGTGAGCTTATATGTGCTGCACATATAATTGACAATAGGCACATATCCAAAAGAAGTTCTCCTGCACATCAAAAAGAGAAAGACACTAGAAAAACCGAATGAGTTTTGAAAAAACACTTTACAAAAAGAGGTTGGCTGATAAGCATATGAAAAAGTGCTGAGAATCATTAATAATCAGAGAAACACATACTAAAACCAAAACGAAACCATTACAGCCCCATCAGCCAGAATGGCTCAGGTTAAAAACACAAAAAGAAGACCCAAAATGGAAATTCCAGGTATAGATGAGGGTGTGCAGCAAGTAGTGTTCACATACACTGCTGCTGGGTGTGGCAACCACTTTGGAAAACAGTTTGTTACTGTGTATGCAAGTGGAACATAGGCTTACTCTGTGACTCAGCAATTATACTCTTGATCATACACTCAACAGAAATAATACATATGTGCAGTGAACATGTAGATGAGTAATAGCATATAACTTGTAATATCCCAAATTTGGAAATTAGTTCAGTGTGCATCAACATTAGATTGTGTAAATATTAGGTAAATAAATATTAAAATAAATACCAACCAATAAATTTTTATAAACTGTAAATTGGGTAAGTAAATGTTAATAGAATACTGTTCAGTAGTGACCTTGGAATATGACAGTAAGTGAATGGCAGGTACATTCCGCAATATGGATGAATCCAATAAATAAATGTATAACAGAAACCACAAAATAATACATAGTCAATGAGTTCATGTTATGAATTTCAAAATCAGGCAAAATTATTAGAAGTCAAAGCAGTGGTTACTTTGGAACAGTGATTTGGAGGGGGACATCAGGAAACTTTTATTAGAGACTGATAGTGTTAAATTTTTTGTCCTGGATGATGGTTGCATGAGTCCTTACTTTGAAATAATTTATCAGTACATTTATGTTTCATGTACTTTTCTGTTTATTAATATAGCAATAACAAGATTAAAAGAATATTCAGTTGAGAAAGTCTTTAGAAGGAATATCAATACCATCTCTTGGTCTTTAGACTGTGAGCTTCACTAATTTCTTACCAAACAGAATGAAAATAATCCCCCACTCCCCAGATATCGGTAGGTTTTGCTGCTGCATCAATGAGGAGTATTAGTGTAAAAATTATTAATTCCTAAATCCTTTAAAATTTTTTTTCTTGAAGCTCTTTAGTTTCAGAATGGAATCTAATATTTGTTGTTTGTATTGAATTAGGAGGTGCTGATGATGCTGGATAACTATGTAAGAGATTTCAAAGCATTAATTGACTGGATTCAACTTCAGGAAAAGCTAGAGAAGACAGATGCTCAAAGCAGGTAATGAATTCTGGTCTTTATATTTATAGCAGCTGTCAGATTCTAAAGCATTTATTAAAATTGACAATGAACTTGACCTCAGCTTAACTGGAAACTTGTCTAAATCTAAAAGTTGGGAGGCTGCATTTCTCAAGTTCAGTAACAAGTGTTTTATTGGGTACCTACTAGTGCAAGGCACTTGTTATCTTGTACAGAAATGTAACTGCTGAGTAAGATACACTTACTACTTTCATGAATTTGTAGTCTAAGGGTGGGATAAAATAGAACTGATTACTGTGAAAAAATTGTCAATATTAAAGGTGTTCAGAGGACAGAGTCATATCTCTTTTGGGGAATAGATCAGGAAAGATTTTGAGGAGGTTGTAGAAGTGTTTAAAAAATGTGATGGATTTTAATAAAGTTGGCCTTTCAAATGAAGGGATTAAGGACAGCTATAGAAGTTCAGAGTGCATACGAAGTGACAGTAAAGTAGGGAAAAGTATAGTATTTCTTCTTAAGGTAGGAGGCAGTGAGGAAAATTGATGAGATTAGGGGAATAATGAAAGATCAGAGCTGTTTTAGAAACCTTCATTTGGAATCAGCGCGCTGGGGAGCTGCACACAGCACACCTTCATCTGGAATCGGTCCCAGTGCCAGGCTCTGGGACTATTGTGATGAAGAAAAACAGACGCAGTCCTGCTCTCATGAAGTGCACAGTGCATTGACAGGAAACACTGAGGTTAAATACTTACCCGTGTACAAAGAGTCATCCCAAAGAAACATACTATACTTTGCGAGTATAATAAAAGGTACCATCGACCAGTTTGTTAAGCCCAGGAGGATTTCCCCCAAGGAGCTTATATTTCAGTGAGGCAGAAATACCAAGAAGCAGTTAGCTTGACAAGGAGAAAAGAAAAATGTAATCCCAGGTAGAGGTGACAGTGTAGGATATCCTGGAGGTGCAGGAGAGCACAGAATAGTCCACGAGTTCAGAGTTTAGCAGGGCTGGAGTGAATAGAACAGGGAAAGAATAGCATGAGATGAACCTAGAGAGGTAGGCTGAGACCAGATTATGTAGGACTTTGTAGACGTGATAAAAACTTTAGTGCTTATTTTGGGCCATAAAGGTTTTTAAGTAAGGAAATTACATATCAGACTTTTTTTTTTTTTTTTAAAGATCTTTCTGACTGTAGTGTGGGAAGGTTGCGATTCAGCAGTATAGTTTATAGATTAGATGCTGGCTACTCAGGCTCGAGGAAAGGCAGTAGGGAGAGCCGAGACATATTCCAGAGACAGATAATCCAACTATATTTAGTATTTTGGTTATGTGCACAGGCAAAAGAACAATTTGCTATTTAGTTTAGACTTATAAGTGAAGCCTGAACTTTTGTAAAGTGGGTCAGTTCACGTGAAGCTACAGTGATGCACTTTTACCTGGAGAAAACAGGCCTAGGCTCTTTTCCTTGGATTTAACCTTGGTTCAGTCTCAGTGAGTGGAACTGTCCTGTTGAGAAGGCATCTTGTATCCCATCCTAGTTTGTCAACCCGAGGGGGAAACCAAGAGAATGAAGGAATCCCAAGGGACAAATCCAGGAAGTCTTGGTTCCCAGGAAGCCAAATTCAAGGAAACTGGTTGTCTTTGCAATAAGCAGTTTCACCTTTACCCCTGGATAATAGGTGACTAGATCTGGTGGGAGTGAGGGATACATTCTTTAGTGGGGTTGAACCAGATCATCATGCTGATTTGGAGTTGGTGACTGTATTGCCCTTGAAAAGATAAGCAGAGGAAATCAGATTCAGAGAAAACAGAAAAGATGTACAGAGAGGGCAGAAATTAGGGAAATCATCTGGTCTTTCAGAGTTTGAGAGTGTTGCTTTAAAGCCCGCCTCTTCCATACCTAATCCTCATGAGCCACCTTGAGGATATCCTTATCCTTGCTAAGTTTATATCCTTGCTATAAATCTTTATTTTCTTTTTTATTTAGCCTAATGAAGTTTCTGTTCCTTGTATCCAAAAAAGGTCTGTAATATAACTGTCAATGCATTATAGAAGTTAACTAGTTTTTTTTTTCTTGCTTGCAAACTCCAGGCTAGCAGTGGCTATGTTGAAGATTGTATTGAGAAAGATTCTGAGGCGAACTCCAAGCTTAACAGCTATGCCTATCCAGGCATCATGGTTCAAAAATATACCTGAGGCAACACTTTAAAAAAATACATTTTATTTCTTTGGCCGCAGTGGGTCTCAGTTGCAGCATGCAGGATTTTTCATGGTGGCACGTAGACTCTCCAGTTGCAAGGTGTGGGCTCCAGAGCGTGTGGACTTCAGTGGTTGTGACACAGGAGCTCTAGGCATGTGAGATCTCAATTCCCTGATAAGGGATAGAACCCATGTCCTCTGCATTGTAAGTCAGATTCTTAACAACTGGACCATCAGAGAAATCCCTGAGGCAACTTTTTTTACCTTAAGAACTTCCCAGCATTTCTTCTCTCTGCCTCTTGAGGCAGCTCACAGATATAAAAAGCAACCTTTAATTTCCTGTAGGTGGCATTATCCATCTTTCATTCATCATCTCATGCATCAAATTTTATTTGCCATATGATTTGGCAATAAATTATCAAAAGCTTTAGATTTTATTTGGATAAACATCTATATGAATTTTCTTGTTTTCTAGTAATTAGTATCATTTTTTAATGAGAGAAAAAAAATCACAGTCACTAGATTGAATAAAGAGTAAGAGGCTAGGAGATTTGGAGAGTTATGGAGGTCTGATTGAGGGCATAGGGTAGAGAAGATACTGCTTGGGGAAATTTTTTTCAAGTAGAGATTATGCATCCTATCAACTGATTGGTGTGGGACCAGTGAAGAAGGAGGAATAGTTAGCTTTTCTAGCAAAGAACAGTGAAATGTGTATGATGTTGCTCTTGTGGGTGAGGTAGAGGATGAATGTGTATTCTTCAGTTTAACCCTCAGCACTGTCTGTCTGTCTTGATCTCTGCCCTACACTCTTAACTCTCCAACAATACTGGATACAAGTAGCCAAAATTAGTACCATTGCCTTTTTAATGTGTTTTTAGCTGGGTGTATGGAAGCTTTTAAAATATAAGTAGTTTATGTCGTAACCCCATAACCTGCTATAGTGGATGGAAAATCCTGGACCATGCATCATCTGGAATTATTTACTGGTAATATGGTAAATAACTTTCTGATTGACAGTGTACCAAGGAAAAGTTGCGATCTGCTTATGTTTTCATGCACTCAACAACAAAGAGAAAAGATGAGATTACCCTACCACCACCACCACTGCCACTGCCTCTTTTCTCTTTTAATCTTCTGTGTGTCTTGAATTGGCAGACCAACTTCGTTGGCATGGGAAGTAAAGAAGATGTCCCCAGGACGTCATGTGATTCCAAGTCCGTCAACAGATAGAATAAATGTAACATCAAATGCTCGAAGAAGCTTAAATTTTGGGTGAGATGAACTCAAAAAAGGCTACTAAGGCTTACATTATAGTAAATAAATTTTTTGTGGACAATATACTTGTATTATAAAACTTGCATTTCACTGTAAATATATCCTTGTATATGTTTTTGTTTATGTTTGGATAAAAAGTTAAAATCCAGGAGAGTAAAGTTTTAACTTTTAGGAAGTATTTTATGTTCAAACAGGATCCCAAAGTTAAAACTCAGAAATATATTTCATGCTAAATGATTAGTAGCATGAATTGTCAGTTTCACAACAGATGACCTAAATATATCATAAACTGTATTATATGCCATATGGACAGTAATATATCTTTATACATTATAATCTTATCAACAGTTTTATAATTACTATTTTATGAAGTTGTCTTTTATATAACATAAGAGAAGAAAAGAGTTATAAGAAGAAATAAGTTTGTGTTGTCTTTTGTATTTACCTACGTAGTTATTTACTTTTGGTGGTTCTCTTTATCTCTTCATGTGGATTCAGGTTACTGTGTAGTGGCCTATCATTCAGCTGGAGTTGTCTTTAATATATCTTACTAGGCAGGTCTGCTGGTAGAAGTTTTTCTCAAGTTTTGTTTATCTGAGAATATCTTAGTTTATCTTTCAAGTTTCTGAAGGATAGTTTTGCTGTACATAGAATTCTTGATTGAGAGTGTTTCTGTTTTAGCACTTTGACTATGTCCTCTCACTGCCTTCTGGCTTCCATGGCTTCTGATGAGATATAAGGTGTTACTCTTTCATAAGATACCTCAGTTCTCTCTTGGTGCTCTCAAGATTCTCTCTTTGTCTTTTGTTTTCAATAGTTTGATTATGATGTATTTAGGTGTGGAGTTTCTAGAACTTTTTTAGATTTGTAGATAAATGTTTTTCATCAAATTTGGTAAGTTTTTGTCCATTATTTCTACCGATACCCTTTCTGTCCATTTTTCTCTCTCCTCTCCTCTGGAAATCCCACTCATACTGGGATTTTGTTACTCATGATGGTGTTCTACAGTCTTCGAGATTCTGTTGAAATTTCTGCATTCATTTTTCTTTCTGTTTATTGGGTTAGATAGTCTCAATTTACCTCTTTTTAAATTTGCTAATTCTTTATTTTGCAAGCTTAATTCTGCTGTTGAGCCCCTCTGGTGAATTTTTCATTTTCATTATTGTACTTTTCAACTCCAGAACACCTATGTAATTCTTTTAAAGTATTTATTTGTTTATGTATTTGACTGCGAC